>NC_091665.1:7707500-8332500 GCF_042453785.1 Malus domestica | reverse complement strand
ACCGCTACTTTTGTTGTCACGGCCGTTTATAGACTTATCTCAGGATCAGGGCGTGACATTAAGGGTAAAAAATAGAGCTAACCACACAATGTCGGTCATGATAAATTAGTATCAAATGGGTCAACCATAATAAGTATCGAAATCGTCATCTATGAGAATTGAACTTAAGATATTCATGAACAAGTGAAGAGTAATATTGTAATAAGTGACAAAAAGAATCAACTGAGTTTTGAATTCAATATGCCATATAAAAGAATTCAATATGTAAACTCAAGCCTTGAGTCCTTGATTGTCAAATGGATGCCCCGTTGCGAGCTAGATTAGATAACCTAATAGCTATATTTTTAATGGCGGAAGAAATAATCTTGCGTTGCATGCAATTGTTTAAACTACAGATAAGCACATAGTGAGTTACTTAGCTATATATATAACAACCCGCAACCGAAGCCAACAACTTAAGAGACCGACTCTATTTCATTGACGAGTGGACAAGAAAGTGAACCAAACAACTCAAATGTGGGTCGTCATGTCAACTTTTTCCTAACAATATTTGAGCAAATCAACAATAACACAACCATATATAAGTAAATACGTACACACAAACACACACACATATATATTTCCTTGTCTATATATATACATGCACAAACTCATCATCAATATTAACTCAATCGATCATATATATACTCAATTACTCATTTGAATTACTTCCGAACCTTTTCGATCGATAAGTTTGAATCAATGGACACTTACAAGCACTGCTTCTTATCTGCTGTCTTGTTCATTGTCCTGTTTTCTTCGAGCATCCATGTCTCCGTAGCGGCTCGCAATCTTCTCCAGACGACGACCGCACCGTCTTTGCCTAAACCTGCTTCAACACTGCCACCTTTCCCTCCCCTGCCAACACTCCCACAACCCACATTGCCAAACTTACCAAACAACCTACCATCTCTACCTATGCCCACCGCCGGCGGCTCCACACAGACACAGCTGCCTCCACTTCCCAATTTCCCTACCACGTCATTCCCAACTATCCCTAAGGTTACACTGCCTCCACTGCCAAATTTTCCCTCGGTACTCCCAACCAATATCCCTTCTACAATTCCCTCTTTCCCATTTTTCTCTCCACCACCTGCAACCGGTAAACCGTAAATCATGCATATATGTTGGCACATGCAGACGCAGCAACTGTAGCTGACTAGCAACTGTTGGATTGGATCTTCATTTTCTCTTTTTAATTTTTATTAATTTATGCTTTAGTTTATGTATGGTATTGGATACGTATTTCTTCGATTACAATATGTGTTGTATGTATGTTTTGATGCGCTTTATATATGTCCAATGAAGTTTTATTTGGTTTGTTGTTATACATGCTAATGCTATAGCACTTTAATGTTTCAATTAACTTCATTTGTGCTTTATATTTATAATGTGAAATCGAACCTATAACTTAATTTGTTTTCTTCATATACTTCGCCATTTGCTAAAATTGAGTTTATGTAAATTTCTGATATCTTATTTCCATCTAAAGTATATATAAGAGAATTCATAGGTATTTATAAATATAATAGGATACCTAATTTCCACGAAATTATAAAAGGTAACAAATTATTGGTCTAAAAAAAATATAACTCACACTAACACTTCCTCTCAATTTGGTGCTAGATATTGTTCATTCTTCACTTGTAAAGTGAGTTGCAGAGCACTTTACTCGAAACTACTTTCATTAGGATTGTAGACATGCAAATTTGGAGTTTTGTGCTTACAAGGATATTAGCCAATTGGTCTTTTGATTTCACAAACGAGAATTGAACACTCTAATCTTCCAGCTTCTCTTAATTGAAATATATGTCCATTTCAACATGCTTAGTACGATTATGCTGATCTAGATTATGAGAAAGGTTATTTGTAGCTTTATTGTCGTAATATATAAATTCATCACATAATCAAAAACCCTAATTACATGACAAATCTCTCTAACCAAAAAAGTTTACAAAGTCTCTTAATCATTCTTCTATACTTAGCTTCCGCACTAGATATAACAACCACTTTTAACCACTAAAATTAAGTAGAATGAAAACCAACACGGTAACTTTTTATACTTGGATAAACCAAAGAGGTACAATGATAAAATTACTGCCAACTGCTATATTTTCAATGGAAAAGTATGCAAATTATTGGCACTGTGCTGCTACTATTCTTAAACTTGACTCATACCTGCATCTGACATGTGTGTTAATTACTCATTTACGCCCACATCAGTATTTTACAGCATTAAAAACCAAATATAAATTAGATTGTACCCTACCAAAGTAACCACCTCCACTCATTTTTTTGGGGGTGTCCAAATTTTTACTTTGGAAGAGATTTTAAGAAAAGACTTAGAGTACTTGCTAACGGAAGATGTAACACAGAATCGAGCGCAATGACGTTCTAGAATTCATATAGCCAACCCTACTTAGTAGGAAAATGCTTTGTTGTTGTCCAAATTTTTTATTGTTTTTTAGTACATCGATGTTTTTATACTAAGGGGAAGGGAAGTTCGACTAAGCCACACAATTGGCAGCCTAATTTGGTGTCCAAATTAAACCCACTAGGTTTCAACCATTCGTGTATAAATTGAGCATAGTCGTCTGGTCTTGCCTACCTCAAATTAAGCTTGTTTAGTTTCGTCGTGAATTAGATATCTAGTTCGAGCTCACTCCCTTTGGTTTGGTTCCACATCACAAGTCTAAAATGGCATCTAATTACTGCAAGTGGTTGTTTGTCATAGCTATGTTTTTCACATTATCAATTTCTTCAGCCTTGGCCGGCGGCGCCGCCCCTCGAAAACTCTTAGCACCAACCTTTCCTACTAATCTGCCCAATGTTGGAATTCCTCCTCTGCCATTCACGCTACTTTTGCCTCCACCTACTACTTCATTTCCAAATTTCCCTCCACTTCGTACTTTCCCTATCTTCCCTCCACCTTCGTTTACCGCTGCCACCCCTTAATTAAAACCATCAATATATATATATATATATATATGTGTGTGTGTGTGTGTGTGTGTCTTTTATATATAGCAAGTTGGCATTTGCCAATACATATTGGCACTAACTAGCTAGAGTGTATAATGTTATTATATTTAGTTTCCAAATGCAGTTAAATAAAGGTGGATTCCTTCTCATCAACATATGACAAGCTTTTGGTTTGGTGTGCATTGGATCCCCCTGCCTACATCTGTTTTGGGGACCTCAATCGTTTGACGTTGCAATTTGATTTGTGTAATTTGTTGAATTAGTTAGGTTTGTAATGCCATGAGAGTGAAAGTGCATCCGCTACTTAGTGCCATGGGAGTTAAAATGGGACAGTAGTAAAGGTATGGAATAAGAGACGGGCCACAAGAGATGTGGGTGCAGAAGATTTGCGGTCTACGTAATTTGCTCGTTTGATATTATGTGACCGAATAAGTAGTAGCCAAATCTCAGTAGTCAAACCTAATGGTGATAGTACAAGTACTATAACCAATCCCATATCCTTGAGCTCTTGTAATATTCTTGTCCGGTATTAATTATATAAATGCATATTTTAGTTATGTATGCATGCATTTTTCTGCCATGCACGTAAGTTTTTTGTGAAATCAAACTCGAGACATTACGTGCAATGATGAATGGCATTAATTAATTGAGCTACAAGTATTATGCGATCAACTTTTATCTTTTATCTATACAGTTTATGTGAGCTGAAGAAAAAAATGAATAATTTTGCAAAGATCAATTTCCATGTTATCTTGTGGCGTGGTGGATCCTATATTCTAATTTAATCTAAAACTAAACTAAACAACATATAGAGCAATTCGAACTTGCATGAAGAGGAATATGTTGCTCTAGTCAACTTGACTGCCCGTGTCTACCACATTTCTAAAAGACGCTACCGCAGTCAAAACAATAAATCTGGGAGTTACTAATAGCATCAACACTACCTTGTAAACTAGAACTAAAACCGGAGATCCTACCATTCCTCACTCACCTACCAAAAATATTTATGTACAGACGAAAAATCTCTTTACATCCCCTTATAAAACCTGCCAACACCATCGCAAGAAGTTCCATCTCTTTTTTCATCCCTTCATCTCTTTCTCTTGGCACCAGCTCCTGAACCTCGGCCACCTTTTTTCTCCACGGCAGCAGTGGAACCACCTCTACCTCTTCCAGCTGGTGTCTTCTTTGCACTTGTATTTGGCGCACCCTTCAAATCAAATTGTACTTGCACTCCTACAAAATATGAGGAACACACAAATCATGCATTCAGGAATAACATACATTTAAATACAAATAGCCAGAGCATGCGAGCTTTTGAATTCAGGCTCATCCATGTAGGATACCACCAGTTACCTTTTGTGTTCAAACTCTGAAGTTCCTTTTGCAGCTTCTCACCAGCAGCAGTGCCTTCTGACATATTGTGAAAAGAACAATCACTAAGTGAGCTCCAATAAGTTGGACAGTCAACCGAATAGTTACAATCCAGAAGCAATCTAGCTTGTGTAATTTTTAGTTCCATTTACAACCCTAGTAACATAATTACGATCCTTTACCGAGTAAGTTTCTGCCGGCAATATAATAAGAGAATTAAGTAAATCCGAAAACAAACCATTCTGGTGGTGTCAAGTTTCTTGACAAGAAACAAAGAGCAAAATCCTAGAACACTATTTCAATATTCCGCAGAGATGCACAATTGGAGGCAATAATATATCAACTGGTCACAAAAGAACATTTCTAGACATGTTTCCTTCATTTCCTTTCTGCAATTTCAGAATCCCAGATAACATGGAACATGCCCTCTATTTCTCATGAAGTACAACATGTTAGCATACGCCATTTTTATTTTACAGCATAATAATGATAGAGCTTTCTGTTCCAGAAACATCTTAAGGCAACACCATTTCACAAAATACACTGCAGAACAAAATGGCCACTTATCGTTGTGAAAAATTGCCTAAAACTAAAGTAGTCCCGGCAAAATGAACTATATAGAAACGACAAAAGGACCAGCAAAATGATGACAGAAAACTTACCCAAGTCCTCTGTATCTGACGAATTTTCATCTTCACTCTGAACCAAAGTATCGTCATTGTTCTCTCCAATTACAACATCAGATGGTTCTAAAAGGGCAGCAATCCGCTTCTTAGGGGCCTTTTTCATTCCAGGAATAGTAACAAAATCTGCAGCTCGTACCATCCTTGTTTTGCTTCCTTCTTTGTATGCTTTTGTCAAAGCAGCTTTTACAGCAGGTAGTATGCCATCTAGCGGATTTGGGTGCCCCTGATACATAGCTTATTGATGAGAAAACTTGGAAATTTGGAGCATTATAGCAACAACCAAGCCTGCACCAAGGGTTACCTTATATTTGGATAACTCCACAATAGTATCAAAGTCATCCTGACTAATGGAGTAAGCATTCATGAACTCCACAACTTCCTGCACAGCTTCATCCTGATTTTTTAACAAAGAAAGTTGGATTTACAACGGATCATCAACCCAACTGTTTTCCATATTTTGCAATTAATATTACATCTTCATATACAACTATAGATTATTCCCAACCTTAGGCAGCTCACGTAGTGGCACGGTCAATCGCTTCAGAAGAAGAAAAAGGTATTCAACTCGTAGTGTTTCCCTTAACAATTTACAAACGAGAAATTAAGAAGCTTCCAAGGGACACAAAATAAGACAAATAAAATAAAAACAGAGTGGTAGAAAGAGAGAGGGAGGGAGAGAGAGTGGTCCTGAACAGACACATTCACTAATTAAAACCTTGACATGAGACTTTTTGTTTCTTTTTGGTCACAACTACATGATAAAATTTCAGAAGTCCAATATAATATAAAAAACTATCCAAAATTTTCAAGTCAATGCAAAGTAGGACTAAAAACAGAAGGAAAATATAAAATAACAATTAAACTCCTAAAACATAGAAGTTGAAATTTCCTTCCCAAGGACACCATGGCCATGTATGCACAAGAAAATATAAGTTTACAACTTTCCTGATGGATCTAAAGCTCTAGGGATCCATTTACCAATAATAACAATTAAACACCATGGGTCGTATATAATTTCCGATCCTTATATAAGTCAATGACTGTAGCATTATGGCTTTGTTTGGTGTCTAGGATTGGATTGGAGAAGCCACTATATTCAATGAATGAAGAAACGTATGTAACTTCCACACCAAATTTAAGGTAGAAGATGGATTCATGATGAAGGATTGACAATGATATGTTTCCATCATGACTGGTCCCCCTTGTACCTTCTACTTGGAAAAAAATTTAATCATTAACACCAAATTCAGATCAATCCTTCACACCAGACGAGGCCATATGTTCATATAAGCCATTGCAAAATTCAAATGCATTCGGTTAGTGACTAAAAGTTCAAACATAGAATATAAACTACCTCCCCGAACTAGATTCACGAGAAGCAAGAAGATGAACATGCAAATCTTCCAAGAGCCTAAGATTTTTCCCTAACGTTGAATTCTTTCCCAGCCACCCTCCAAATCTATTAAAATTCCTTTCTCCCTGCATAATAAGGCCAACTTGTGACGATAAACATAAACCCTGATGCATATATATGTTGGAAAGTATACAACTCAAAAACAAATCTTATTATATAGTGAAGAAATGGGAATTAAGTTGAACCAGTGGTCCAATAACATCAAAACTTCTTTAAAATACTATACACAAAATGAACACATTTTCAAGGCCAAAGAAAGTACCATAACACTCTTTGAACTTATAAACTTGTAAGTAAAAGAAAATAAATACCTGCTCAAGTGTCTCTCTTTGCCCCCGCAACAATGCAGCACTGGTTATAAATATACAATAAAATTATGAATAAATTCATACAGAAATTATCATAACTTGCAGAGCTGATGTGAACATACGGAATTATAGAGGATGAAAGACAAGCACTTTGGGAAAGCTGCCATTGCCGATATTTTCTAATCTGTACATTGAAAATATCTCCATTGCCAATAGACTCAGCGGCATGGGCAATCAAGTCCATACGTTTTATCCCACTATCATCTTTTACAGCCGAACTTGGCCTGTAGTTGATATAGTTTTCCTGCCACAAAATTGAAAAATAGAACTAATGTATTAGAATGTCTAAACTTTTGGCTACAAATATGATCATTTGGAAAAAGAATAAGGGGTTCAGTTTTTAAAATTTGATGGGTGCAGAAGCATAAGCAGATGAACAGTCTAGTCATTTGCATGGTAACAAGCGGCACTAAGATCTTAAATCAACTAGCACGATTTGAAAAGTTGTAGGAGACCTGTAGTGAGTAAGAACACACTAAGCTTCCTGATAAGAGAGCTAAAGGGAGAAGAGAGGGAGAATATGATAACTTTGAAGTCAAATTTTCGATCTTTTCTTCCCACGTCATTATTATTGTACCAAATGTTAAAACAGTTCATCACGACACAAATGTTAAAACAGTTCTTCATATTGATACAAGTTCAATTTTCTAAGATAGTATTGGACATTTGCCTGAAGTTGTAAAGTTAGTCAGTTCAGTATGTTAACCTTGGAATCATTTTTTAACGTGTATAGTGTATACCATTCATCTCCAACTAAAGGATTACCAGATAAAGCTTCATGCAGTCATATTTTTACGATTAAACTCCATTCCTGATGTCATTGTCATATCTTTACAACTAACCTATACATCATGCTCACACTAAACACTGCACGTCTTTTATTCCTCCAGTAGCGTTCAATAGTGAGACAAAACATACTAAAGCATTGCACTGTTTGTTATACCATTTTTTATTCAGTATATGCCAACCAAAAAGCAAGTGTTCTAGCAAAAGATGAACCTGGATAAGAAGAGGGACTAGGTCAGGATCACTCATGCTCAGGTCAACTCGCTCATCCATTCGCAACTTTCCAGCATTAAAACCAAACAGCCTGCAAGCAGAAAAGACAAGTCAGCATCGTGCACATGGTAAAATTTTATAGGAATTTTCATGGCCATGTAATGGACCAATCAGAACTTGTGAAGGATGTCATTGCTAGAGCCCCTTTATTCCTTGATATAAGAGAGAAACAAAAATACCCCATCCGGACATACAATAAAAGAAAAAGGTTATACAGGATAAAGTAAGGTTTTGAGCATCGCAACGGTGGGGTTTTGTGGGATAACGTGAGATTCTGGGTTGACACTATGAGTTTTGTGGGATAAATTGAGGTTTTGGACAATTGCTTATCGGCTCTCTTCTGTGTTTACGGAAATACTATTATTTTTTTTTGCAGACTGGAGGGCTGTACTTATTTAAGCTTTTGCAATGTGTTTGCATTCTTTTTGTATGGTAGATGGAAAACTTCATTTCTCATAAACTAACACAGTTTTTAAAAAGAGATTGGGTTAAGAGCAGTAAATCGTTCTGATTTGCGGATTGAAGGTCACTTCTCTACTTTTTTATTCTTTCTTAGTGGATAGCTTGTCCACCGCATCTTTGCACTGTTCCTCATTTTATCAATAAAAGCTTTGTTCCCTTTAAAAAAAAAATTATAAATAATTGAGAGCAAAGCACTGAAGCTCAAAACATGGTTCAAACAACCTCAAAATTGTGATGCATATATCAATCAAGAAACCAAGTTCAGAAAATGCAAATGAATAAGAGGAGACAAACATATCAAAGATTCAAAAGAAAACAAGATGCAGAGAACCAGAACCCAAAAAGAGAAATTTTCTGACATACTTGTCAACAGCTGTAAATGGTGAAATATCTTCATCCTTTGAACTGCTTAATAAGCGTTGCCGTACATCATCATATTTAATGACAGACATTGAGAGGCTCATATATTGCAATTGGTTAACAGCCATTCGCATGTCTCCATTAACCTTTTCTGCCAGTTCCTCAAGAGCAATCTGAAACAATGAATAAATAACCAATCAACAAGGGGGACTGAAGAATCTCGAGATACATGTCAGAAATGTGAGAAGCGAGATACCTAATCACATGTAAAACCATAGTAAAAAAATGATTATGAAAGTTACCACTAAACAAAAAGAACCAATACCTAAACTGAGTTGGGTCCTAACAACATCTTATCCCAAGGTAAAAAAAGAACAATTATGAGAAAAATAGTAGGGGAGAAAGAAGAAAATGGAAAGAACTGCACTGTCAAAAACCATATAAAATTTTTCAATACTAAATTAACAGGGGGAGAAAAGAAATGATACAATTCTAAAGTCTAGTGTGTTACAACAGCAGAAATTGTGACCCACATGATATTTTGGTGAATCCAAGCTTTTGTAGCACCATAGTAGATGAAAACACCAAAAAGCATATTTCCATCACCATGGGAAAAATTCACTCAGAGTTATAAAGTATTTACCTCATTAACTTGAAGGCCTTCAGCACTTGCAATTTGCATCAACCTCTTTGCCATCTACAAACCATGAACAAAATTTAATAACTGCAGAGTTGACGCAACTTTATTCAAACACTATTCTTCAAAAAAGTATGTCAAATATGTCAAGAAGGCTGAAGCTTCAAAAAAACAAAATCGATAAAATCACAAATGCAATTTCCTTATCCATGCACTGCATACACACAATCAAAAACAAAATCTTGCGGAAATGCAATTCCTGAAGACTTTTATAGTTGAAAATTCATCTTTCCCCTTCCTGGTCAACAAAAATATTGTGTCAACCAACTTGTTTATTGATCAAATATTTTATATTTGGTATCAAAGAAATTTTTGTGGCACTCAGCGCAACCAACATTATAAGCTTACACTATAGAAGCATGTGGTACAATTCTTTAAAAAAACATTTGTCAGTGACTGTATTAAAAATAATGTTGCTTATGCATCATAACCAGCAAATGCAGATAATTTCATCACTTGTGTCAGTTTGTATGTCTGAATTGCAAACAACCTATGCCCCAGTACCTTTGCATCAACATAGTAAGCCCCCAAAAAAAAAAAAAAAAAAACACCCTTGAACAATAAGGCATGATTAAGAACAAAAAGTAAATTTGCAAGTGACTAGAAGAATCAATATTAACATTCTTCCAAATACTCAAATATACAGTAGTATAGACAATTTAGGGAGGTGGGAGGAGACCTGTTGCTTGGTAGGTTTGTGAAAGCTGAGAAGCAAACAGTAGTTCACAAGACTTTTCAGTTTCTGACTGTAACGATCATTACAAATGCAGATAATAGGAATTTTTGAAATCTTTATGCTAGCAATAAGATCAGCAACTCCTCCCCGATCTCCAGCAGACATCCCATCAACCTCATCCATAATCAGCACAGTTTTGGGATGCTTTGATCTGCAAATTTAACTAAGCGTGATCTAGAGAAAATAATGCTGTCAGGCACATCCTATGCATAAATGCACCCCATATAATATATACTATGGATTAGGCTTAATTAATGTATTCCCCCTTGAAAGATGTCTCTAATCCTACTTAACTCCAAAAGTCACTTTGACCCAGTTTCCCCCTAAACTCACTTTTCATGTCCCACTGTACCCCCTCATCAGGTATGTCAACTTTTCCATCCAAGGCATGGCATGTGAGGAACCTATTGATTTCCTTATATGTATATGTAAGCCCCACATGAGCGCCAAAAAAAGTTTATCATTTAGATTTACATGAGCGGTAGGTCTCAGGTTCGAGACGTGGGAGCAGCCTCTCCATAAATGGGGGTAAGGCTAGCCGACATTCACCTCTCCCAGACCCTGCGTAAAGCGAGAGCCTTGTGCACTGGGTACGACCTTTTAAATATTAAATATGACGGTGATATTTTCAAAAACAAAAAAAGGGTAACTAAAAAAACACAAGGTTATTCCCACTGCCAAACCACAGCCAGGAACCCCCCACCCCGGTGCTCTCTCTCTGCAAAACTCTGATCCACCCCTTCCTCGAGCTCCAACAGATTTTGCTGCCAACCCTAATCCTCACACCCCTGTCTCCCCTCACACCCACGGCCCCAGCAGCCTAATCTTCCTTTCCCAGCAACAATCCTAACCACCCCCCCCCTTTTCTCTTTTTCCCTCCTCTTCTCTGCTTCTCAACCCACCCTCTCTCATTAACTTTTTCAATTTTCCTGTCCTTATGGGTCCCACTTGTGCCACATCAGCAGCTACGGAACTTTTTACAAACTTGACGGTAAAGGGAAAAATGGGACTCAAAAAGTCGATTAGGAGGAAATACTGTATTTAAGCCATTTTTTTAGAGTGAGGGGGAGAAAAAAACCCATCCTTGCTTAGGGCCTTGTTGCTGACAAGCTCTTTAATCGAATTCGCATTGCTTCCACCAATTCCCTTTTCAATCTTTGAATCAGATTTACAACGACTGTCACTAGCATTTACCTAAACAATTCAGCAATATTCAAATTTAGCATGACAGAGAAAACAGAAAATAGCATTGAGTAACATAATTCAAGCAATATTTAAATTATCTCATAGTTCTGCTTATTGATTAAAGTATGACACCTCAATTGCCTGGAAACCAAGCATCTGACTGACTAACTTTGCAGACGTCGTTTTCCCTATACCAGGTGTTCCACTTAAAAGTACAGCCCTTTTTGCACCAGAATTGGTTGGGTTTTTTCCCTTTTTCTTATTTCCAGTATCAAGAAATTGCTCATTCCAATGTGCCAACCAATCATGAAGCTGCTTTACCTGCAGATTAGACATTACATCAACTGTATCAGAGCTTACTTTTGATTCCCAGAGAGATGCATGTGCAGACAATGATTCAACAGCAAATGCAATGGTGACAAAACAATGACCAACATACCAATGACTGATTCCCAATAATGTCGTTTGGAACCTTTGGCCTGTATTTTTCTGTCCAAGTAAAAGTAGAATGGCCGGTAGTTTGCTTCTTATGCCTAGCAAGGGAGGCATCTGACTGCAACAGTTTGCTAGATGCACTTGATGCCAACGAGCTTCCAGTCAAATCTTCTGGAACAGTCACATGCCAATTTCATAAGAAAACTTCAATAATGATGCAACTACTTTTGTTTTTCAAGTAAGATGCAACTGCTTAATTACCCTGCTAGGGCAAGTATCCAAAATCCATCAAGAAAAACTTGTGGCCTCCATGGCATAAAGATTGCACAGTAGTTCAAACACTTTTGAAAATCGAGACAAATAGAAAGGAAAAAGGAGCAAAAACATCACATCACAAAACATAAAGTTGATTCTGAAGTATAAATAACATTTTAACTAACACATAAACATGTAAGTTTTACTCTTTAAGTAAAAATGACAACACAGAACTTTGGATACGTGGTCCCAGTTAGCAAATAAAAAAAATGAAACAGAAGCTGATCATACTGATACCATCTGTAGTTTGGAACACTTCCTACTACCCTACGAACATGGTCTGACAAAAAACATATTATATCCACTCAAACGAGATGAATGTAATACAGAACAAGATGGATCAAGAGCCATCATGAAGATTAACTTAAGAGCCATCATGAAGATTAACTTAAGAGCCATCATGAAGATTAACTTAAAACCAGTTAAATACAAGATAAACTACACGAAACAACAACAACCAACAACCAAGCCTTATCCCACTAAGTGGGTCGGCTGTATGAATCCTAAAATGCCACTATGCTCGGTTTTGCACCAAGTCTTTTGTTAGCTCCAAGTATTCCATATATGTTCTTATAGTCTCTTTCCAAGTCTTCCTAGGTCTTCTTCTATTCTTTTTGCCCTAAGCCCCCGCCTCATAGTCGCATCTACTAACCGGAGCATGTATAGGTCTTCCGTTCAAGTGTCCAAACCATTAACCGATTTTCTCTCATCTTATCTTCAATTGCGACCACTCCTACTTTACTTCGCACATCCTCATCTTAATCCTATCCTTTCTCATGCCCACACATCCAATGAAGCATCCTCATCTCCGCTACACTCATTTTTTGCACATGTTGCTTTTTGACCACCCAACATTCCATGCTAGTGCAGCACAACTTATTTTTCTATCATCAAAAGTTCATCCATACATTCCCCCCCACACCGCCCAAAATGATGCAAAATGACGGCAAGGTTGTTCCAAAGTTAATTTTCATTTTCCTTCCCAAAAAGCAATCAGACAACAGAAAACCTGCCACAAAATCACCCAGATCAACCAAACTAAAGGACCACATCCACTCCCAAATTGTGACCAGAAGAAGAGAGTGCAAAGTACATGATCAAATTATTCACCAGAAGAGCCCTTATATGCTAGCTGTGCAAGAATATGTATAAACACTATGGAGACAAGATAATTGAGAAATAAGACACCCTTGACCCTTTTCATACATCTAGATTACAGAGCAAATCCTTGAAGAAAAGTACAAGTTCCATCCCTGGAATTGAATTCTATTGCATAATAATTAATCTAAATGGGCACCACAAGCAAGCATGAGAGAGAGAAGCAACTAAACATCTACGTAATTCAATTGCCTACATGTATAACGAGGACAATGCAAAAGCACAACGTATCCATATATTACAGATTTTGACAGAGAAGAAAGATAAAGCAGAATGAAAAGCAAGTATGCCACAAGCAACAAACTATTGAGACACAAGCGATCATGACACATGTACACACTGTGCAAACCCAGCAAACCAAAAACCAGATTATAAATCTGCAATTAGAATAATACACCCAAATTAATTAATGAACTGGGACATACTCTTTAATGTTACTTTCTTAGGGCTTTTATTGGGCAAAGATGCTGCTGCAGCATCATCCACAGATTTCTTTGCTTCGTGTACAGGTACTTTAGCACCGATAGACGCCCGAATCATATCAAACAATCCATCCTCAGTAAGAAAAGCCGTACTGCAGAATAAAATTATTATTTAGATAAAAAAAAAAGCAAGTACGGGAAATATGAAAAATCTAGTTCAGTTCAAGATAACAAACCCAAGTTCTTTAGCTTTAGAGGATTTCCTTCCCTCAATATCTTCATCGCATAAAAGATAATTCTGCAAATAGACTATGTTAATCAAATGCTAGCAGTGGTATGTAAATCCAAGGGAAAACAAGATAGAATCATGAACAAACCGTTTTCTTGCTGACAGATCCAGTAATATGACCGCCATGACGTTTAATCAAATCCTCTGCTTCTTCTCTTTCCAAACTGTCAGTATAGTAAAGTTTTAAAACTTCAATATTAGAATGAATGGAAAACAAATATTTATTGAGTTCTGCCAAAGAAAAAAAGGGAAGAAGAAACTCATGCTACGGACAAACATAATACTTGAAACAATAATACCAACACAATCCTAACAAGCATGTGAATGGTAGACATATATTATAATTTATACCTGTCAAGTGTACCACTAATTACAAAAGTCAAGCCAGCTAAACAATCTGGAGCACCTTCAGGAACTTCCTGAGACATGCAAACAGGGACTAATAGTTAACATCAAGAAAAATACAAGGGTTTAGGAATTTATTACTAATAGTTAACATCAAGAAAAATACTAGGGTTTAGGAATTTATTGTAACCAATTCCAGAGAATCCAAGACATCAAACCTTTTCTCCTTTGTGTGGAGGATCTTTCCTTTCTCCAAAGTTCATAAATCCGCCTCGTCCAGCGCCTCTGCCTCTTCCACCGGTTGGTCCTGCAGAAGTACCTCTTCCACCACGACCCCTACCAGCCGGCTTGAGGGGTGATTTGGCAGCCTTTGCATCATCATCGCCACCTTCATCAATAGTGGTAACCTTCTGTGGGATTCCCACGCCAGACGTGCTTTTCAGTTTCTTACTAGGAGTGGAATCAACTGATTTCTTCTTCAAATTAGGCGAGACAAAATCGTCATCGTCATCATCGTCATCAATAACTTTGTGAGCTTTTTTTGCAGGTGAGGGTTTAATAGATTCATCAGGATCCTTGTGAGGCTTTCTTTTGGCTGGAACTTTAGATGTTTCTTTATCATCTGTTGGCTTATCTGGGGGAAAATACTTGCTAGTTTTCCTCCTGCCAGAGTTGTCTTGATCTCCACGCGCCTGGTTTATCACAGATAAGAGAATTAAAGAACGAAATATGATTAATACAGTTTCACAATCCCCTTGTTCTGTGCACTAGCCAACTAGGGGGGAAAAGACCATGGTAAAAATCAGTCTATCAATGGCATTTCAGTTTTGGTCTGAGATTCTGATTAGATTCCTTGTCTACTATAAGAATGAATACATACAACGACTATGAAAACACTCCTACTTTTATTATGGTTCCATTTGGTTGAATTTACAGTTCAATTGGGTTGAGTTGACCGTCAGCAAAACCGAGCAGTGGAAAAATCATAGTTATATTGGTTAAAAAGACAACATCAAAACAAGTGTAAAATGAAATGAACCCACTGATTCTTTAGGCTCTGTCTTAGCTGTTGAAGGAGTCTGTGAAGTAGTCACTACCGGTTTCTGGCTGTTTCCCTTGTCGTGCGACTTCATAAACCACTTCCTAATATCTGCCTGTGACTTCATTCAACCAAATAAAACAAACCCAAGACGTCAAACCAAGATTTCACCATAAGCTTATGAAGGGCAAGAAATATGAACAGTCAAACCTTTAAACCCTAGAAAATGCATTTCTTCCCCGCAATTTCATCGAAAGTTTAACAAGAAAAAAGAAAAATTAGTATTCTTGACTTACCATGTCTAAAGCTCAGGGTAAGTTACAATGCAGTAGCCAAAATCCCTGCCTTCAAGTTTGCACGACCTATCGGTGACACTATCTCTATCACTGCCCCATACTCAATATCTGCAGCTACAGGCAAGGCAACCCAAAATTATCTAAACAATCACACCCACACGGGAACATGCAAAACAACAATATGTACGCTTTTGCGGGAGAGAATTCAACCGAAACCATTGCAGAAATCCAACCCATAAGAAACTTCAAAAGAAAAACAAAAGTGTACCATTTTTGTTCAGGGATGATGATGACAGAGGTCTTTGCCTTGGGTTTTTTTAGGGTATTTGGGTTTTGTGTTAGGAACGAGAGGGCGAGAGGAGTGGGTTTTGCGGTATTTGAGCGGAGATAGAGAAAGGGAGTGAGAGCAGCGGAGAGAGAGAGGAGAGAGAATGGAGGAGGCGGAGATGGAGATGGGATCGATGCTGGTGGAACTGGTGGCGAACAGGGTATTGTCTCGTTGGACGTAGGGGATATGTACCGGGAGCAGGCTGCAAAGGGAGTTCAAAACTGCTGTGCCCAAAAACCCAGTGCCCAACCTGTGACAAGTTTGTGCATTTGACACTTGTTCTCTCCCATTGAAAGAAAAAAAAAAACAAAAAATCAAACAGCCACTGCTACCTCCCCCCGTCCACCACCCAAAGGCCGCGGGTCTGTTGTCCCCCTTTTTGTATCTTCTTTTTAATTATCTGACATGTGTCCATCTATCCACTTAAACTAAAATTTAATGATTAAAATGTTGTAAAGGTGATTTGTTGGCTAGCCACTAATCCACTAATATGCATTTCACTATGTTGCTCGTGATTTGCTTTTATAAAAGCAAGTCTTATGAAACACAACACACAAGAACATAAGAAGTGAGGGACTCACGAAAGAGATTGTGAAGGAGAGAAAGAGGAAAGAAAAAGAGAGGAAGATGAGAGGAGAGAATAGTGAGATAGAATAGTGATAGTTATCTTTGTACTTCTATTATTCCAAATTATAATGAAAGTACTACTGTTGCCCCGAGGACGTACTCCGATCACACTGACTATAGAAAAACTTCGTAAATTTTGTGTCTTATTTATTTATTTCATTGCACACACCGTCGATTTTATAACACGTTATCAACACGAGAAGTTCTCGTGTTAATGAAAAGCACAACGCCACAAATCCTGTTCACATCTGTCGCCTGGAATCTCACAGATAAGAAAATCTTTTCATTTCATCTTAAAATCTTTGTAATACTAATTTTCCTGAAGCAAATATATATGTTGTTGCATGACTGTATATCATTCTTTGCAGAAGCAAAAGAGTACAGACTCAAAATTCGTAGAGAAATTGACAGTCATGTAAACAGCCTCGGAACTCCAACTTGTGGACCTCGGATTGAAATACGTTCTTCTTGAAAGTTGTTCATCCGCTTAGTATCTACAACATATCAAAATTTCAGAAAACTTTAATGGTACGATCGTCGCAAATGTTTGAAATACCAAATCAGTTTCCACTTTCCGCAGAAAACTGGACAGCCACCTTATGAGTACCACAACTCCATTTCTATACTCAAATTAAAATTGTTTCTTCACGAAAGTTATTTGGTATCCTCTTATCCATATCATACTAAAATTTGAACTAAATCTAACGTTTTGATCTTCTCATAAGTTGCAGACACTCTTGACTCCAAAACTTATGGGAACCGTTTCGACTTTTTCGAAACTCATCGGAGGAGGAACACCAATTGGAACTTATTGTTACTATTATTTACTGAGTAACCAAAATAACTTCAGAGCTGTGAAATAAAAATAAAAATAAAAGGAATCAAACAAAAGAAGTGGCAGACCAAGAAAAAGAAAAAGCAAAAGATAAGGACTTAATCATTGCATTTTCTGTTTTAGCATATTTATGTGCATGGTGTTGGTTTAAAGCTCATGTCACACGTTCTATTTATTTAAAGCAATTTATTTACAGTGGGTAGAACTATTACTCTTTGCTTTAAAGCTTTAAGATTTATGTGAATGGTGCTGAATCAAAACCCTTGTCACAAGTTTTATTTACTTTAAAGCAATTTATTTACCATGGACGGTTTTACCGCCTACTGCTTTAAGTTTTGATTTATGTGAATGGTGCTTAATTAAAACCCTTGTCACAAGCTTTATTTACTTAAATGCAATTTATTCATTATGGCTGGAATTACCGCCTATTGCTTTAATTTATTTATTGTACTTATCTTTTGTTACGACGAATATATACAGGACATGAACTTCCTTGATCAGATCAGAACCTGCAGTTTCTTGATCCTCAACATATAAAAATGATTGGACCTGAAGTTCTATCATACAAAAAGATCAGGCATGAAGTCCCTTGATCCTGAAGATCAGGACACGAAATTCCTTGATGAGTACCGTAAGTTTGAAGTGCCACAGTGCCTCAACTTAATTGTAATAAAAGCCATAAGAGTCTCAGTCTACAGACTATTTAATAAGGACCAGAAGTTCCTTATGTCCATACTCAAAATGGTTTAGTAGAAGCATTTATTAAGCAGATGAAGTTGATTACCCGCGCTCTGCTCATGAAAATGAAATTGCCAGTTTTGACATGGGGACATATAATTTTACATAATTCATTATTAAGTTTGGTTGAGACCAGTTGCCAACCATCAATATTTCTCAGTACAACTCGTGTTTGGGCACCAGCCAAACATTAACATTTACGAGTTGTTGGTTGTGTTATCTATGTGCCTGTAAGACTGCCATAACGTACTAAAATAAGGCATTGATACAAACTGGGAATTTATGTTGAATTCGATCCACCATCTATCATTCAACATTTAGAACCCTTGATTGGGGATATATTTACCGCATGCTTTGCGGACTATGATTTTAATAAGATAGTTTTCCCGCCATTAGGGAGAGAAAATAACATTGTTCCAGAAGAACGATGAGAAAATATCATTCCAGAAGAATGATAAGAAAGGACTGTTCCAGAAGAACGAAGAGAATTTGTCTTATTTTGATTCACGAAGCAATCAATATGAAAATGAAGTAAGAATAATTGAATGATGCAACGAAAGTGATGAAATCATATATACTTGCTGCAAATGTGCCTACAAGAATTGATGTCCCTGTTGGACAAAATAATATGGCAGTAAATGATTTATCTGTTGCACGCCTGAAGCGTGGCAGACCCTTAGACTCAAAAGGTTCATTCATTCGAAAGAGGAAGAATATGGCACTCCTAAACTATTGCATTCCCGAAGCATAATTGTTGCATGCCAGAAGCATGACAGTCGCCGCATGAATATACGACAATCCGCGGATATGAGAATGTTGATGTCTCATGCATGAAGCATGATAGACATATAGGTTCTAAATGACTCAACTCCTGGAAGTAGAGATTAAAATCCAAGCTCTATAACGCTTTAGAAGAGGTTATGATCCGCATTCTCTAAATTACGACTATCCTAGAAGAGATAGTGTAATGTGATGCGAAAATAACTTAACACACAAATTAAACCCTCTTGTATCAATTGTAGTAAAGAATGTAAATAGGGATCATTATGGATCGGGGATTAGGAGGGCTTGCTAATAACCTCTAAACTGACTAAAAAACATATAAACAAAGTTAAAAACACTAAACTAGACTCAAAGAATTCAAAACAAACTCAAAGAACTCAAAACAAGCTAAAAACGCTCAAATCTGCCTAAAAACACAAACTAGGTAGATTTGGACTCTAACACACTTTTGGAAGAATGTTGGTTTTAACTTGGTTCGAAATACTTAAAAACACAAACTAAATCAGTTTCTAACTAAAATGACTCAACAAGGTAAAGGGGGTTTTGGTTTTGACGAATTTGAAAACAAAACAAGTAAATTAAAGAACTAATGAAATCTGCACAAATTTGAGTAAATTAAATGGATGGAAGGTTAGCTATGAGGTTCTTCTCCACACATGACACACTTGCAAACAAAACGATTTCCAGTTGCTTTTCAATAAACTACAAATTCTCAACGCCCCAGATTAACTGTGAATTGCACTAATTAACCCTCAGATTTTCCTAATTTCATTGAATTGGATGATTGCATACAACAACCTAAAGCATTTCCCACAAGTTCCCTACATGAATTGCATAATAGAGATACAAGCAATAATCATTAAGTTCTATAAAAATCATAAGCATTGACGAAACACTTGTAACTATGAATTGCATGAAACTTATGCCAAGAATTTACTTAACACGGTTGTGACGAGCAACCTTCACTACTTATGAATATAAGTTCATAACAATTAGGTGAAACTCCCTTATATCCTAGCATCAGATTTATGCATGAAAATTAAGCGTGCACTCTCAACCAACACACATAAATCAGTTTTAATTCAAATGGATAAGTAAATTGAAATCACAACTTATGAATCACAACTGAAAGTAATCAAATCATATTGCAAGCATGAACATGGTTTCGAATTCCCCTCTAGCTAAGGGGGGTTTAGTTCCTCATACTCACAAAGCAAAGATAAACAAATTTAAACATTGAAAACAAAAGAATGAAAACACCTAAAAACCCTCCAACAATCCAACTTGAATGGCAAGCACGTCCAAGGGTCATCCTTCTTCTCTTTGTTGTGGCGCAAAGTGTGGTTTGATGGATGCGTATGGATATATGGAAGGGAATGGCTGAATGTGTTTAGGTTGGATGGAGGTCACGGCAAGGAAAGGGAAATGAAGGTGCATGGAATTTTGTAGAATGGTTAAAAAGAAAAGACTCTGCCTTGCGGCATAATGTGTCTTCCTCCCTTCTCCCTAAACTGTCCGTGTGAATGTGTCTTTGGATGGATCTCCTCCTCTTTGTTATGGTGAAGGGTGAATGTATTTATAGGCTAGGGAGAGGACCACCATCTAATTAAGGTGGTAGTGGTGTATGTTGTGGTAATGAGTGGATGAAATGGGTGAAGTGGGTTAGTGTTTGGTAATGAGTGGATGTAATGGGTGTAGTGGGTGAGTGTTTGGTAATAAGTGGATGTAATGGGTGTAGTGGATGAGTGTAGTGGGTGAGTGTTTGGTAATGAGTGGATGTAATGGGTGTAGTGGATGGATGTTTGTAGTTGTAGGTCAACACACTTGCACACACATGCTGATTTCTAGCCTTCTAATCTTCAAAAACGTCCATCCTTATGTCTCCATGCTTGCACTATCCAATCTTGGCCCAGAAATGCTCCAAATAGCACTTTGTTGCCAACTTTGTTATTTGAACCTATAAACACACGAAAATAGCTTAAAGTACTAAAATAACTAGAATTAAACTAAGTAAATGCCAAGAAACAAGCTAACTAAGTTGCATAAATATGCTCCTATCATAATGCCTTTGAAGAGGCAATGGATATCCAAAGAAATAAAAAGCTTTTATGCATGCGCATGCACATGAGAATATGAGATCACGGATTGATGATAACCAATGGTAATTTTGGTTTTTATAAGTAGCTACTAAATTCATCAATGAGCTGTGTTGATATTGAGTCTCGTTCTTTTTCGTCAACAAAATTATTGGCCAAAATGGAGAAAGGCAATTCCATTACAATTTTATAAGAACGTGGAAAAATGAACCTATATATATTTGAATAGCCAAAATATGTTGAACCAATGAGGTTACATATAGGCATTTGTAATACAATGAAATACACTTACATGATATGACATAAGGTTACTAATTATACTCTTGTAAACGAGTTCATATGAATGGAGAATTATATACGAAGGGTTGTGAGTCACCCACATCATATCTCCATAAGTAAATCCCTCAAGTATACATGGGAGCAAATTGCTCTGTATAAATTCCAAAGGAAAATGTGTCACGAAGTGTAGAAAATCCCTGAAGGATTCAAATTGCTTGAAGTAAGCCCCCGAAGGGTAAAGCATAAATTATGTACTCAATACCAATGGATGGTATAAATTGCCTTAGTGAGTACTATCATTATGATATCATTGCAACACACTAAAATCTCTTGCAAGAGTCAATGACATTAAATTAGAACTCCTGAAGAGTTGATGATATTAAATTGGGACTCCTGAGGAGTCAAGAAAGATTATAAAGTGTTGAGAGAAATATTGTCGCGAGCTGCAGATCGAATAATCTACCAACACGAATCTTATCCATGATGTCTATGATATTAAAAGAACCATATGGATTGAAGATTATGAGTTGAATACTCAAATGATGTAGACACTAAGAAAGATCATTTATCTTCGTGAGGGTAAAGATAAATTAATGTTTGGTCCAGAAGTACCACATCTTAGTGAAGTATATGCTTTATTGTATTTGGCACAATACACTGAATGAAATAAAGCTTATCTATTAATATCTCCGAGAAATTACAGATATGTGCATACACATGAGTTAAAACAAACAAACAAGATGGAGCCTTCACAAAGGTTGCTCATGTGAAGCCTCAGTACTCGGAAGTACCCCATAATGAGGAGGCACTGGAGATTGATCATGTGGCACCCTAGTACTCAGCAAAACACCAGAAGGGGAAGGCATCAGTTACTTTCGAAACCTAGCAACGAACCTTCGGTGATCACTTTGAGTCCGACTTTTGATTCCTGCAGCTGGTCGAGCTTTCTTTTCATGCTCGTAGAGTAATTATTTGCAAGCACGTGTAACATTCTATTCTCGTGCTTGAGCCCTCTGATATCTTATTTAAGACTTGCCACCTCAGCCATCAATGATTCAACTTGGCGAGTTTGAGCAAGTAGACGTTGGCCCATATTGGAAACAGAGCCAGCACAGTGAACACTGAGAGCCAAAGAGTCTTGAACGGCCAACTTATCAGACCGTTTTGAAAGGATTCTGTTATCCTTTGGAGTGAGAAGATTTCTAGCTACCACAGTAGCAGTTATGTTATTCTTCATCACAGAGTCCTCAACTGTAAGATGACCATTAGAAGATAAGAATGACATGCGCCATATGTTATCCTGACGCTGCTCGTTTGTATCACTCATAAGACTCAAATCTAAGCAAATGTTAGATGGGCAAGTCATTTTCAAAAATGATGAAGGAAAAAGGAGGTCAAATAAAATTTCAGAAGTGCAAGAAAGGGGAAATTTCTACAGGCAGCAACTTTCTGAGCATACTCTTGAACACAATTGATGTCTTTATAAAAGAAGAGGCAATAGAGCCACTCATTCAGAGATCGAAGAGACACCGCTCTCCGAATTTTAAAAGCTAAATTTTCCTGAATAAAGTTTGTTGGCATTTTTCAGACGCAATCTCAGCTTTTTCTGATATCGCGTGCAACTTTGTCAAAGATCTCTAACAAAGTTGAAAACACGTAAATCTTACTATTCCAACTACAACACTATTGTCGACAAGCGTGGATGACAAAGCCACATCCACACCACTACTTGCTATTAGGGAAATCTCTATATATGTTGACCTCTGTTCTCCATAACAAGGCAAACCTGCAAGAATACCTAACTCTTCCTTATCTCCGAGAATGCACCTTCAACAAAGCATCTCGAAATACTCAGTTTTCTTCCTCTCCGAGAATACCTCTTCAAACAAGTCACACCAGAGCAAGAGTATCTTATATCTTCAGGGACGAGAGTAAGAGTATCTCATATCATGCAATCTCCTTGTCCTTTCCTTTGTCCTTGTTATTACCTGCAAAGATAAGGATAAAGAAAGCAATATGTCGGAACCTCCACTCAAACTCCTAATAAGGAACCGACTGCCTGAAACCTTTCCTGATTGCTTACCTAGTATTGCTCTCGAGTAGCCATCTTCAACTGTTGTTAGAGCTGGGTCTCCAGTCACCAAGAAGTGATGAACCATCCAAATGCAAGGGTTGCATTCCACTCTTGCATCAAAAGGAAAATACTGCAGAAGAATATGCCACACATGCATAGGAGAAAACCAAGGAAAATAGTACTTAAGCAAGGGGAGCAAGTAAGGCAAGTGAAAATGATATATTGAAGCATGTGGAGACAAACGTAACAAACACGTGCTGATTCATCCCCAGCAAAGCCGAAGATCACTTGCCACGTAAAGCTTTTCACGGTACAATTTCATTCAAGATCAAGCCTCGAAGTCCTTGAAGAAATCATAAGTCCGATTCAAGATCAAGTGTCCACCACCCTTGAATCAAATCCGCTCCAGATAAAAGGAGTAAACTCAAACTTTTGGAGGAAGTCTAGCAGAAGGCCCTCCAACCTAGTTCAAGAACAAGCCTGTGGAAAGTTAACAAGTAAAACACCTTTTTCAGCAACTCTTTTGGCTAAGAGACTGAAGCAGAATGATCAACGATCAGCCTAAATGATTTGAGATCAGGGGAAGATACTGTCACATCTCGGCCCGGGTCCACCACATCCCGGGCTCACTCTACCACCGTAGCACGATATTGTCCGCTTTGGGCTTACCATTCCCTTACAGTTTTTTTTTTGGGAACTCACAAGCAACTTCTCAGTGGGTCACCCATCCTGGGAGTGCTCTGGCATCCTTTTTGCTTAACTTCGGAGTTCCTACGGAACCTGAAGCCAATGAGCTCCCAAAATACCTCGTGCTAGGTAGGGATGAGAATATACATTTAAGGATCACTCCCTTGGGTGATGTGGGATGTTACAATCCACCCCCTTAGGGGCCCGACGTCCTCGTCGGCACACTTCCGGCTAGGGATTGGCTCTGATACCATTTGTCACATCCTGACCCGGGTCCATCATATCCCCGGGCCCGCTCTACCACCGTAGCACGATATTATCTACTTTAGGCTTACAATTCCCTCACGGTTTTGTTTTTAGGAACTCACGAGCAACTTCCCAGTGGGTCACCCATCTTGGGAATGCTCTGACCTCTTTTTCGCTTAACTTCGGAGTTCCTATGGAATTCAAAACCAATGAGCTCTTAAAAGGCCTCGTGCTAGGTAGGGATGAGAATATACATTTAAGGATCACTCCCTTAGGCGATATGGGATGTTACATATACTCATCAGGGGGAACATCTAAAACAAATCAAGATTTTAACGAGTCAATCGAAGACTTGTGGCCATCCAAGGGGGAGTGTTGTAAAGGTGACTGGATGACTGGCCACTAATCCACTAATATGCATTTCACTATGTTGCTCGTGATTTGCTTCTATAAAAGCAAGTCTTATGGAACATAACACATAAGAAAATAAGAAGTGAGGGACTTACGGAAGAGATTATGAAGGAGAGAAAAAGGAAAGAAAAAGAAAGGAAGATGAGAGGAGAGAATAGTGAGATAGAATAGTGAGAGTTATCTTTGTACTCCTATTATTCCAAATTATAATGAAAGCACTACTGCTACCCTGAGGACATACTCCAATCACACTAACTGTAGAAAAACCTCGTAAATTTTGTGTCTTATTTATTTATTCCACTGCACACACCGTCGATTTTACAACATAAAATTAAATGTATGAAAATACAAAATTAAAAATAGATAAAAGATATACAAACCAACAGGCAACAATAGCAGCCACCGCCCCCACTCCCTCATCCTCTTTCAAGAACTCCTTTCACATCCATAATCTACCACACCAGTCCTCTCCTATAGGCTACACCACAACTTTTTACCTACATATTACTTATCCTCAAATGTTTAAACATTGTGTTCTTGTTGCCCCAAATTTTCGATTATGAGAATAGATCCAATATTACCGGCACCCCTTCCCCCTAAAACAATAAAATTGGAAGATGGGTTATTCATGTATCTTATGAACTCACTGATACTTGGCATGACATATAATATCATCCACTAGCCGTAAATAGTGGAAGCTGGATGATTACTCGGCAATGACAAGTTAAAGGTATAACTGTGTAATCATGTCATTACTGAGTATTCTCAAAGTAATGACAAGCCAAGAGTATAATTGTAGTACCCAATACATGAGTAAGCTGATATATATAATCATTCACTAGTTGTAGTTAGTGGAAGCTGGAAACATAATCATGTCATTCCTGAGTAATCTCGAGGCAATGACAAGCTAAAAGGACATGTCCACACTGTGGACAAGTTGAAAATACTCATACATGTGCAAGCCATGTCCTATGACCGTGGACTTGGTATAATACTCTAAGTCTTCATGAAATCATCATTGTCATAAATCATAAACTATATATCATGAATCATAAATCATTAATTTGGTTGTAAAATCTTGAAATCTGTCTAATTTGTAAATCATAAATCATGTTATAAATCATAACTTTGAAGATATATCATGAAATCAGTGTAATTCGCTAAATTAGAATTTAGATAAATAAAACATTTCTGAAATAAAAGTTCACTCACTGATTGTCGATGAAGTCCTCCTCTATATATGCATGTACTCTAGGGCCTCTGGAACTGCTTGCACCTAAGTGTATAAACGAACCCATTAGCAAAACTTTATTATAACAATCAAATTCGGAAAAACAGTGTGTGGGTTTAGAATTAACGTATTGAATTACCCAGGAGGGGTCCGGGGCCGAATCACAAAAAAAGTCAAAGGTCAATGTTGATCATATAAGGTCAACTGCCTGACCCAACCTGAGTCTCTATAGTCGATCTGACTTGCTAGAGCCGACCGAGCCGTCGGAAATCGATCGGATTCTGGGGAAACATGTGATCTAATATGAAAATTCATCTACTTGATGAGATATACACAAAAATGGTGGTTTTAGACCTTACCTCTGCCAATTTTGACAAGAAACTTGCAGGAAAAAACGCTCCGCACGAAGACAATGGCGATTTTAAAAACTCAATTCGTCGATGATTTTGAAATGATGATTTTGTGTATGTCGTCGAAAAGGAGAAAACCAAGAGAGATAGATGGTTATGGAAATGGCATAGAGGAAAAGAGAAAGAAAGAAAATATCCACATCCCTCGTGGGTCCCGCACTGCACTTAATAACCAAAGGGAATTCTCCGTAAACAGAGTAAAGTTTCGAAACTACCCTCAATTTCAAAGTCCCTTAAAACTTCATTTTAAGTTCGATTCTCATTCTGCTTGCGCCTAAGCGTTGGTAGTGATGAGTACTATTCGAATATCCTAATTAATACATCACATGTGTCGCGACAAATAAAGTGAACACAAGTCAACGCACACTCTTCTACGAGCGTTTTGGTCATTTACACATTGTTTTAAAAATCGCAAGGCGACGTTTAGGCGTTCAGCTGTGGAGGGCTGCTGCAATTTAGGGTAAATTGTTGAAAAAATCAGCAAGGACTTAGGTGGCCGTTAGCCGCATACTAGGCACTCTAGGCAGCGATTTGCAACTCTCATTATCGCTGAAGGCTTTGCAACTCTAGCCACTGCTAAAGGCTTTGCAACTTTCATCGCATCTGCAATTTCGAGTTTCTAAATCTCGCATCTCGCATTTGCATCGCAACATAGCCATGGGTTCTTGCTAGAGATTTATGGCAAAAGACAGACATATAGAGTATTTGCATCGCAACATAGCCATGATTGCTGGCTAGAGGTTTCTGGAAAAAAAATGAGAGAGAAAGAAAGCTTTTGGGGTTTTGTGTCACAGGGTGTCACAGACAAACTGAGAAAAATGGAAAGAGGGATGACTTTAGTTTGATTTTGTCACATGGGTGATCTTAAATATTAGTAAAATGTCAAGTTTGTGACCCTCGCTTGGTTGCTCCGGTCACCTAGTGATGATGATGTGTAAAGAGATAGAGATAAAGAAGCAAATACAAGATGTACATGATTCACCCTAAGTTTGGCTACGTCCATAGAGTAGAGAAACTCTCATTAATAGTGAAGGGTTTACACAAATACATAAGTTTAAGCATAATCACCATTAGCGATTAACTGTAGGAGAATGATCTTCTTTTATAGTTTATGAGACTCTCCAACTTTTGTCCGCGGTCGATGTGGGACTCTATGAGCTTTATTTTGACGTTGACATGTGTCATGCTATGATTGGCCTCCTAGGTGGAGGGAAACTCTTGTGCTTCGGCAAGGGTGCCTCAGCATAAGCCCATCAGTTGGTCCTTGAAGGTATGAAGTTGACCGACGCTTGGTAGTTTTGGGATTGGTCAAGTATGGTACAAATAGTGCTCCCTTAAGTTCCCGAGTGAAGAAAGCTTCTCGGTTGGGGACTTGAAAAATCCAAGTCATTGAGTAATCATGAAACTTTTAAGTATTGAAGTGTAGCATCATATAGTAGAAGTCCCCCAAGTCCCTGAACAAGAAAGATTACTAAAAAAGGTGTGTCATTCGTTGCCAAATCGTTAAAACAATGAAACTTTTTAATATTGCTCACTCCTCCATTCATGTTGTAGCCCAAGACCTTCTCTTTAAGTTTTGAGGCCCAAAACCTTATATGCCTAGGCCTAACTAGTTTGAGCTTCACAGAGGCCCAACATATTTCTATTTTTTAGAAGCCCAATCTTTTCTTCTTTTCCATTGTTGTTGTTTTATTTATTTATAAAAACTGCCTATGCCCAAGGAGAAGCCCAACAATTTTTCAAGCTTCATCTTTTCTTTTATTTAATGTTTTTTATTTATTGTTTTCGAGCCCAGCGAAGGGGACGCCCAGTGCCTTGAATTTTTTTTCTTAAAACTAAACCTAGCATCCCTGTTTTTTGCCTGTGCATTCTTCCCTGTTTCCTTTAGCATTTCTAGAAAATGAATGCAAGGCTATCTCTTCTAAACACATCGTCCCACACATATTCGACTTTACCCATCGCAACCAGGTCGTCGTGTTTAGTTCAGAAGTGGCCAAACTTCATGGTTTCTGAGTCCCTGCATGCACATACCATTAGGTGGGATTGGAGTGGAGATCATGAGTTCACTGCAATGCGTGAAAAGGTTGACACAGTGGTGTAGGGCTGAAGCTATAGGCTTGTAGTGGTTGCAGGTTTGGGGCATGAGGAAAGAGTGAGACAGTGGGTGGCTGGGTAATTTTGTGGGTGTCACAGGTCTGTTCAAAACTTGTACTTTTTGGGGTGTCGTAGGTTTAGGGCACGATGAAGGAGTGGCTGCTTTGATATTCAAGATAGTAGCAAGTTCAAAGCTTGCTGTGATTTTAGGTTGGGGTTGCAAAGGGAATCACTGTGGGGTAGGATAGGTTGTCTCATCGCAACTCTAAGAGGTAAGGTGCCGCAGGTATGGGGCGCGAGAGGAAAGTGAGACCGTGGGTGGTTGGGGCTCGTAAGTGAGGTGGATGCACAATGGGGCTTTTGTGGTTGTTTCTAGGTTTTGATGGGGGTTGTTGCTAGAGAAATCATTGGGGTGGATCATTTGGACTAAGAGGTGGGGTCTTTCATGCTTTTGATTGAATATTTGCTTAGTCTGTTAGGTGGAACAAATTGTTGGCGCAGGTGGGAGCTGATATAGTCACTATAAAATGCAGAAAATGATCTATGAATTTTTCCATCAATCCTAAGCACAATATTCAATGCTTCCTGATTGTATTTGTTGTAAATTTATATGAGGAGGAGTACATCTTCCAAGCTTGTATTATACTTGAAATTAATTGTGTTTTTGTTTATAATATACTTGAATTGCATACAAATAATTATATAATATGTAACATGGACATCGTGAATGGAGAGAAATTATAAGAAAGTTTATGTTTAAAGTTTTTTGTTCATATGGTTGTGGTTGCACAGATTGCTAAAATGTTAGGTTTTTGTGAATTTTTATTTTTAATATTTGTAGCAAAGGTTTGTGCTTGGAAAATAGTTTAATAGGTAAAGGTTTATGGTTGTGATTTAATAGGTGTAGGTTTATTGATTGTAGATTGTAGGTTTTTATTTGGGCACATAGCTTGAATATTTGAAGCTATTCCTACGACACCAAAAATTGATTTTGCTTCACACTATCTTGTTCAAGAGTGTGTGAAGCTTTTTACATGTTGTAGTGTTGAAGCTTTTTTGTTAAAGCTTTGTAGGTGAAGCTTTTTGGTGGAAGTTTTGTAGGTTAAGCTTTTTGGTTGAAGTTTTGTAAGTGAAGGTTTGTAGGTGAAACTTTGTAGGTGAAGCTTTTTGGTTGAAGCTTTGTAGGTGAAGCTTTTTGGTTGAAGTTTTGTAAGTGAAGCTTTGTAGGTGAAGCTTTTTGGTTGAAGCTTTGTAGGTGAAGCTTTTAGGTTGAAGTTTTGTAGGTGAAGCTATTTAGTTAGGCACATAGCTTGAATAGATGAAGCTAATCGTCGGGCACCCCAAATTGATTTTGCTTCACACTATCTTGATTAATAGTGTGTGAAGCTTTTTACATGTTGTAGGTGCATCCAATGTGTTGAAGCTTTTATTGGGCACCATAAATTGATTTTACATCACACCATCCTGATCAAGAGTGTATGAAGCTTTTTACATGTTATAGTTGCATCCTATGTGTTGAAGCATTTGTTGACCTCCTCATGTTTGAAACTAATTAATGACTATTAATTGATTAATTAGTTGATTAATAACTAATTAATTAGTACTTAGCAATTAATTAATTGATTAATAATTATTAATTAGTTAACTAATTGGTAATTAATAATTAATTAATTAATTAATTTCGTTATTTTTTTGGAATTTTGAATTTTGAATTGTCCTAGCTTGTGTGGAAATTCCACGACTTGACTTGTGGGGCTTTCTCATGGGTTGAGTTTGAATTTCTTTGCCCATGTTGAACTATATAAGAAGGATGAGTTTCCACGTCTTACTTTGCCTTCATTTGCTCATTTTGTAGTGATTTTTTGAAGATAGAGTGTTCTCTAGTTGAGAGGGATTCCAACAATGCTTGACACCATCTTTAGGTTGGTAGCCTTCTTGATTAGATCAAATGCTTTCATTCTTGGTCAATTGTTTGAGTTTCTAAGCATTTGGCTAAGAACATGATGAACTGGTTGAGCTTTCCTCATGCCTTAGGAACCTTTAGGCTTCGATCCTTCACATAGTGATAGAGTTTGTTTCTGTGTGTTGTAGATGTTAGAGCCTAGAGGTCTTAGTGATGAAGTCTCCCCTAGTTCTAGCTCTAGGTTTGAGCCTACAATGTCAGAGTTCTCAAGGTCTTTGTTAGAGTCTTGTGAAGAGGAAATGTTGGATGACCTTCACGATCATCAAGCATGCATTTCATTCCTTTCTCTTGAAGCTTCTGATGAAGGGATAAGTGAAGAGTGTAGGTCTAGGGATGTAACCTTAACTAATATTGGTTATACCTTCTACATGTCGATGGGTAAGAAGGTTGCTTTTGATGCCATACCCATATTTCGCTCTGAGTTTATGGCGGACCACTTAGATAAAAACTTGTTAAATAGTGAAGAATAGCTTGAGGCCCTAAGGCAGTTATGTAGCATACCCAGTAGTGTAGGAATGCACTTGGTGCGTGATGAAGAATTGCTTACTGAGTTGCCCAAGGGTCACATCATGTTCTACACCCAGATACTAGTGATGTTAAGAGGTAGCTAAGATGTTATCTCTCATTGGATATGCATTTGGACAACTCAATCCTAGTTTCTAGGATACCTTGATCGGGTTTTATATCATTTGGATGGAGTGTGGATTAGGTGAGCCTTCCTTCCATAAGTAGTGCTGCTGCTATAAGATGTGCCTAATGAATGCACTGGCAATGCTGAGTGTGCGTGTTGAAGCGAGATAGAGTGTATTGTCTTTGGTAAAAAAAAAAAAAAGGTATTGCACTTGGAAAAATTGTTGGTGCTTTCTTTATAAGGATTAAAAGCATGCTTGAGGTGTCACACCTGAGCGACGTGTTCCTACCCACTTCCAAGCCGTAGGTTGTAATATATCCATTGTTTACATGCTTTGTTATTTGTTGTGATTTCTATCTGCCTTTAACATTTTACTTTATGCAGTGACACGAGGCACCATCAAATTGTCTGGACCAGAGCTTGCTAATGTAGAGAATATGTAAAGGGTGCCAAAAGAGGATAAACACCTGGGTAAGCTATGACCCTTGTTTCAAAAGTACAGTTTCTAGCCTTTAGTGTCCAAGTGCTAAACGAAGTTGTATTTCTTCAAACAAAGTTGTATTTCTTACTTTGATTTTCTTTGTTAAGTGGAGAAGGTGAGCAGGAAAGGGGAGTTTAGCACCAAGAAGGTGAAGGTAAGCATTTTAGTTCCCTTAGACAACATTCTATTTCACAAGAGGGCTTGCAAGCACAGGGTGAAGCCAGTCCCTAGGCCTAAGTCTTAAAAGGAGATCCTCAAGATCATTGACTCCAAGAAGGTTGAAGCTGTGACCATAGGATGTGTTGCTGCCATAGTTGCAAGGGAGGAGAGGCAATTGTTGCCTCCTCATTTGAATATTGGTCATATTTTTCCCTAGTCATGAAACACACTGGCTAAGAAGGTGGCCTTAGCTCCAGTCGCAAGAAGAAGTATAAGGAAGGAACTGATAGCATCCCTTGGAAGGACTTGAAGGTTACCATGTAGCAAAATAGCTTTAAGTACGTCAACAATTGCCTTGTACAGTGCCGAGCCATTATTGCCGATTTTGACAAGCCACTAGCTGAGAACGAGTTGGTTCGCAACAGGATGATGAAGCTATCTACTTATGTAAGTGTTACTTTGTTATTTCTCTACCTTTTATCCTTTGTCTTTGTTTTCCTTTGACATTGACGATCATCTTGTCATATAGGTCATGACCAAGCACAACGATAGGCTATGAGAGGTTAAGCGATACAAGGCTAAGTTTTAAGAGAAAAAACAGCTTATGGATGATGCCATGAAGAAGCGCATAGCTCGGGTTGAGATCATCCAGCTTAAGGACTAAACTTTAGAGAGGTTGAAGAGGCGAAATGATGAGAACCTATGGCTCAAAAAATAGTTAGAGGCGACTATCCTCGAGGCTTCCAAGGTCAGAGGGGAGCGGGATAGTGCCTTAGTTAAGGTTTTTGAGCTGAATAAGAGTTTTCCCGCTGAGAGGAAAGCTACCATGCGGGAGTATTTGGGTACTCAGGCCTTTCACCAAGTTATGAGGCCTCAATATACCTGGGAGGTTAGACTTGAGAAAAAAATGGATGGCTATTCTCAAGAAATATCACAGTAAGGCATCATCGACTGGTCATGTTTTGAGAAGTACCATGAGGAGGTGGAGGAACATCGATTAAATGGTGAAAATTTTATCCTTGAACTCGACTCCAGTAGCGATGAGGAGCCTGAGGATGGTGCTAATGCCGACGAGCAGACTGAGCAGGGTAATAATGGTCCTGGAGATGATGAAGATGAAGGTGAGATGCATCATGATGCTAGCAAGAGTTCAGCCTCAGATGAGGATGTTTTGTAGTGCCTTCACCTCTGACATGCATTAGTTTGTTATATATATGTTGTGTGTTAGGTTAGGTGCCTGAAGGCATTTTTTTAATTTTTTTTATGGATGCTTACGCCATTGCTTTGTTTATTTTGATGTTAAGTGCCAAGTCTTTGCACTATCATCTTATGAATGTTTGGCTATATTTAAATGAATCCTTTGTTTGGATATGACCCATGACTTGGGTATAGTTAAATGAATATACTTGAAGATGTTTGTTTATTTGTTTAGTCTTGTTGATAGGATACGTAGACTTTATTTTATGTTGAAAGCATTCATGTTGAAGCTTCAAACTCAAGTATGCGGTGTCATTTAAGTTGAAGTTGAAGCTTCAAACTCGAGCATGCGGTATCATTTAAGTTGAAGCTCTGAGTTAGGATTTTATTAGGTTAAGGTGAGACCAAGTGTTTCAATGTTAGGAATGTAAAAGAGTTAGACTAAGTTGTTTGAATCACCTCTTTATTAAGTTTGTGCCAAATCATCTTCATTACAAAAGATATCGAACTGTTATAGGTCAACGTTTGTAGAATGTGAGTTTACTTGTAATAGTACTTCAGGTGATCAGCGTTCCATGGATGGCCAAGGGTTTTTCCATCGGAACTTCTGAGTTTGTAGGAGCCAAGATCACTGATGCCAACAACTTCGAACGGTCCATCCCAGTTTGGATTAAGTGTGCATTCGCTTGGGACCTTATCATAAAGTAGTCTTTTCTTCAGCACCCAGTCTCTCATTTTGAAAAAGCGAGGCTTGACCCTAGAGTCATAGTAGGTAAAAAAGTGCTATTTGTAGGCGATGTTCCTTAAGTGAGCATGGTCTCTATGTTCCTTAACTAGATCTAAGTTAAGGGGGAGTTGTTTGTCATTTTCACTTTTCATGTAGTTCTTAACTCGATATATTGTTTGCTCAAGCTTAACTGGGACAACTGCCACTATACCGAAGGCAAGTGAGAATGGAGTTCATCCTGTTGAAGTTCGATATGAAGTTTAGTATAACCAAAGAACTTGAGGTACAAGTTTTGGCCAACAACTTTTAGCCTTATCCAAGCTGGTCTTCAAGGTGCGCTTGATTATCTTGTTGATGACCTCAACTTGTCTGTTAGCTTGAGGATGAGTTGGGGAGGCGAAACATAAGTTGATGTTGAATTTAGAGCAAAAAATTTTGAACATCTTATTGTCAAAATGTCGCCCATTGTCAGTGAAAATGGCATTGGGAATGTTGAATCTGCAAAAGATGTTATTCCATACAAAGTCTTCTATCTTTGCCTTAGTTATGGTTGCTAAGGGTTCTATTTTGGCCCACTTTGTGAAGTAGTCTATTGCAACGATCGCATAGCGAACCTTGCCCTTCTTCACAGACATTGTTCTGATCAAATCAAGTCCTTACTAGGTGAAGGGCCAATGGTTGATCATATGAGCGAGAGGCTCAAGAGGGAAGTGAGGAATAGTTGTGTAGTGTTGACACTTGTCATAGGAGCGAGATATTTTGATGACATCCTGGTGAAGTGTTGGCCAATAATATCCCTCGCAAAAGGCATTGTGTGCTAGGGATCTAGATCCAGTATGATTTTATCAGACTCCTTCATGTATATCTCGAAGGACAATTTCTCCCTCAGTAGGTTCAAGTATGGAAAGATAAAACCTCGTTTGTAGAGTTGGTTATTGATGATCAGGTGGCAAGTAGACTTTTATCGAATTTACTTAGCTTAGACTTTATCATCTAAAAGGGTGTCATGAGTAAGGAATTTATAAATCGAGGTGATCCAGCTATCCTCTGTTGTAAGTTGCACACTTCCACGACCATAGTGCCTTGTGCTGCCAACAACTCGGTATGAATGCTTCTTCCAATCTCATCTTCTACTACTAAGGCGAGGCGAGCCAAGACGTTCACATGACTATTTGCTGCTTGAGGGACTTGAGTGATCTGGTAGTGGAAATGTTTGAGCAAAAGTTATGCTTGCGCTAGATATGTTGCTATGGAGCTATCCTTAGTATCAAAGTTGTTTGTGACTTGGTTAACCACTAACTGAAATCGCTACAGATATCAAGTTGTTTAACTCCAAAGTGTTTTGCCAAATGTAAGCTTGCCATGAAGGCTTCATACTTTGCCTCATTGTTTGACGCCTTGAACTTGAAGCAAAGAACATACTCCATTGTAACTTTGTTAAGTGTAGTAAGGACTAGTCCTGCTCCACAACCTTATTGGTTGGATGAGCCATTAACATATAGAGTCCATACTGGGAAGGTTGGTTCTAGTTTCTAAGCCTCTAAGGGTAACGAAGCCAATACCTCAGGTGTAGGAGAAATGTCTATAGGATTAGGATATGTGAATTCGGCGATGAAGTCTGCAACTACTTGACCCTTCTCAGCTGGCTTTGGTTGGTAAGAAATATAGAACTCACCCAATGCTATTGCCCATTTGATCATTCACCCCGAAGTGTCATGACTCTGGAATATCTGTCGAATGGGATGATTGGTAAGCACGATGGTAGAGTGTGCTTAGAAGTAAGGGCGAAGTTTTTGAGCAGACATGATTAACGCTAGAGCCAATTTCTCAATATTAGAGTACCCTGTCTCTGTATCTTATAAGGTCTTACTAGCATAGTAGACGGGTCATTCAACATTACCATTCATTTGGATAAGAACATAGCTGACTATTGAAGCCGAAATAGATAGATAGATAGATAGATAATGAGAATGTCACCATCTTCAGGCTTGGAGAGTGGGGGGCTATACTCATGTACTTCTTGAGGTTCTTGAATGCCTCGGCGCATTCATCTGTCCATGTAATGCACTTTTTACTTCCCTTAAGTGCTTTGAAAAAATAAGTATATCTATTTATGGTCTTAGATATGAACCTGGTTAAGGCTGCCACTTTACTAGTAAGGTTTTGGATGTCTTTTGAAGTTACTGGCTCTTTCATGTTAAGGATTTCTTTGATCTTCTCGGGTTTAGCTTCAATGCCTCGTTGGGTAATCATTAAACCCAATAATTTGCCAGAGCCCACGTCGAATGCGCAGTTGTTTAGGTTTAACCTCATTTGGTATCTTCTCTTAATGGTGAAGGTTTCAGACAGGTTGGTGATGTGTTAGTCAGCATGCTTTCTCTTGACTAGCATATCATTAACATAAACTTCTATGCTTTTTCCAATCTATTCGGCGAACATTAAATTGACTAATCTCTGATAAGTTGCGCCTACATTCTTGAGACCGAAAGGCATATGACTTTGTAGTAATCTAGCCCCTATTAGTAGTGAAGGTTGTGTGCTCTTGGTATGAATGGTACATGAGGATCTAGTTATACCTTAAGTAAGCATCCATGAAGCTCAAGAGTTCACATTATGCCGTTGAGTCGGTAAGTCTATCAATTAAAGGGAGGGGAAATCTATCATTTGGTCACCCTTTGTTGAGGTTAGTGTAGTCGACACATATCCTCCACAAGACCTTTTAAAGCAAGAGACTTGGTCAGATTTTTCTTAAAAAATACATTTGCTACCCATGTTGGATAATTGACTTCACGGATGAAGCCTATGCCTTTGAGTTTTTCAACTTTTGCTTTCATTGCCTCATATCGTTCAGCATCATAAAATCTTCCCTTTTGTCTCACCAGCTTGGTGTTGGAGTCAATACTTAAGCAATGACAAATGATATCGGGAGAGATGTCTGGCATGTCTTCATATGACCAAGCGAAAACTATGGCATTCTCTTGCAAAAATAAGATCAATGCCAACCAAATGGGTGGTGACAAGGTGATGTGCGATCTGGATAGTTTTTGGGAATAGAGACCTTCTCCAACTCTTCAACGGGCTGTGCTTGCTGGGTGAAAGAGTTATATCGTAGATCGTCGGGTTGATTGTTGCCATCACGAAGAGCCAAATTGGCTTCTTCCTTGGGCACAGGTAAGTGTTATTGCTTGACTTAAGTGTTGTAGCATGATTGTGCACTAAAGTTGATCTCCTCTGATGTAACTATTGCTAGAAGGTGTCAAAAACTTCATCAATAACATATGTGTGAATAACATGGCCTTAAGATCATTGATGCATGTGTGCCCAAAGATGACATTGTATGCCGTCGAGCAGTCGACCACAAGGAAGTTAGTGGTAAATTAGTTACGTAAGGGCCTGTACCAATGGTGAGTGGTAAGTGTATGCTTCTTAAAGGTTATACGATATCACCATAAAAGCTTATTAAGAGAGTAATTGAGGGATTGAGAAAGTGTTCAGCTATATCAAGGGCCCTGAAAGCTTTAATGAACATGATATTAACTAAAGCACTTGTGTCTACAAGGATTCATTGCACATCTAAGTTGGCTATGTGAGCCCCCATATTCATGGGTCATTGTGAGGGTAGATAATGCCTCTTTCCTTTTCAGGGTAGAAACATATCGGATCCCAGTTAGGCTTTTGATACTTGCCTCCCTTGATGTCTTCCGCATGAAACACTTGGTAGCCAGACCTCAAGTTTGTTCACTGTTTTTCATGGCCCTGCTGGAAAATTCAAAGATGGGTATGCTACCACTGATAGAATATATCACGTTCACTTGGTGTTGGTACAGTTATCTCTTGGACGGTGAAGAAGGAATTGATCAATTTTTCCTTCACGTGCCAAAGCTTCAATATGGTCATGGAGGGTGATACACTGCTCGTTGTCATGGCTGTTATACTCATGGTAACAACAAACATGCTCGTGTTCTTTGTGGACTTATAATTTAGTTGACTCGGCTTTGGCTTTGGTATCAAGTAAGCTATACTAGGATAAATGACCGCGCATGTGGTATTCAAAGGTGTGTATGTCTCATACCTCAAGGTAAGGCTTATCTTAACCTGTGCTTGGCCCACTGCATTGATTGCCTGAGGGTAGGCATTATCGTAGCAATATCCTTGGTTATCTCGATATTGTCCCTTAATCTTTTGATTAAAATAAGACTATTGAGGATGGAAATCTTTCCTCTTGCCCTGAGATTGATATGTTTGTTGTCCTGGCGAAGTGTTAAGTAAGGCAAGGGGAAATGCAATAACCATCTGGAAGGTTAAGGCATTTTCACTTGGTTGAATCTAACTCTTACTTCCCATTTGTTGATAAGGGATAGCTATATGTGGTTTCCCTTGATATGTCTTTACTTCAGCGGATGCATGGTTGTAAGCATGTGCCATTACCTCAGAGTAAGTCTTCCAAATGTTGGCATTGATCATGTACTTGAAGAAACTGTCACATAGGCCTGCCTGAAGGCTTTGAGGGTAGTCTTGTCATTTACTTCAGTGCAACGAGAATACTTATGGCTGAAGCGGCTGGTATACTCACTCAATGACTTGTCTGGCTTCTGGCAAATTGTGTCACTCAATGACTTGTATGGCTTCTGGCAAATTGTGTACAAGTCGTTTGCATAATGCAAACAATCGGTCTAGAAAATATGTTGAAAGACAAACAGTTTCCTCAGCTTCTCAAAGGAATTTACCATCTCAGATAGAAGACAACAATACTAGTTCAAGGCTTCATCAAAGAGGGTGGAGGGGAAAAGAAAACATTTTTCCTCATTAGTATGCATCTGGTATACCATGGTAGACTCAAAGAGGTTAAGGTGTTCAATCGGATCCTCTATTCTGGTATTTAGTTGTAAGCCCATCTTTTGCTTATTTTTGCTTAGAGATGTGTGTTAAGGATCCTTCTCATAAAAGGGTCGGGCCAGGCCTTGGTTGATTCTAGTCAGGTAACTCGGATTGACGTTCGGCCTTCAACTTGTTTACTTCCTCAAAGAGTTGTAGGAAAATGGGGTTTTGAGTGAAGTCATGTACTATTAGAACCTTTCTTCGTAAGTTTCCATCACCTCTTAGAAGTAGGTAAGTTTGATCAAAGACATGTGGTTTTTCCTTGGACTCACCGTACTGGCTTCTAGGGCATGTCTGTCGAATGTTTTTCGAGTCTTCTACATTCTTATGTTCCTCTAAGATTTGTCGTTCATTCCTTGGATTGGTAGCTGGCCTGGGCCATGGTAGAGGACCGAGTCTTTTATAAAACCTTGGGTCATAGATCTTTGAGTTTATGTGGTTGGGGTTTTCTCAACGCTGCCTTAGGAAGTCTAGGCAGTCAACCTTTGATCATTCCACTCCTTCTGTAAAGAGGTGCCTCCTTCCATTTCTCCTGTTTCGGGTCGAAGCAACTGGTTGAGAGAAGTCTTGCATTGATCAACACATTGATGAGTAACTCGCTCCTCATTAGGAATATCCATGTTAAAGACCGGTGACCCCCCGAGGTGATGGTCGACATCCACAGGGGCAATAAGCTTGTGTGATTGAGTTTGCCTAGCCTTATGGAGCATCTCGAAGATATTCTTATATTGTTCATGGAAGATCTCATTCATCATCGCTATCTTGTTGTTCTGAGCCTCCAGCTCTTCGACCTTAGCCTGAAGAGCAAACTTCTTTTGGTAATTCCTTTGTTGCCTCACACTAGTCACGGAGGAGGATGTCGTTCTGTTTGCTGTGGCTTCCTTCGTTCCTCATGTCGAAGAGGGATGCTTGATTAAAAGAGAGTGTATGAATAATGGAAACCAGCTTGATGAAGCTGGTGAGAGTGGGAATAAGTTTCGCTTCCCACAGACAATGCCAAATGTTGATGCACAAAATCAGTGAAGACTTTAGAACAATGTAAAGTCAAGTTTGTGACCTTCGCTCGATTGCTCCTGTCACCTAGTGATGATGATGTGTAAAGAGATAGAGATAGGGAAGCAAACACAAGATGTACATGGTTTATCCTAAGTTTAGCTACGTCCATAGAGTATAAAAGTTCTCATTAATAGTAAAGGGTTTACGCAAATATATAAGTTTAAGCATAATCATAATTAGTGGGTTCTAATGACTAGTTGAAGTACAATAATGACATTAGATTTTAACTGTAGGAGAATGGCCTTCTTTTATAGTTTAGGAGACTCTTCAGCTTTCATTCGTGGTCGATGCAAGACTTTATGAGCTTTGTTTTGACGTTGACATGTGTCATGTTGTAACTGGCCTCCTAGGTGAAGGGAAACTCTTGTGCTTCGGCAGAGGTGCCTCAGCATGAGCCTCTCAGTTGGTCCTTGAATGTATGAAGTTGACCAGTGCTTGGTAGTTTTGGGATTGGTCAAGTGTGGTACAAACAATGCTCCCTTAAGTTCTCGAGTGAGGAAAGCTTCTCAGTTAGGGACTTGAAAAATCCAAGTCACTGAGTAATCACAAAACTTCTGAGTACCCAAGTGTAGTATCATATAGTAGGAGTCCCCCAAGTCTCTGAATGAGAAAGATTACCGAAAGAGGTGTGTCATTTGTTGCCAAATCATAAAAACAATGAAAGTTTTTAATATTGCTCACTCTTCCATTCAAGTTGTAGCCCAATACTTTCTCTTTAAGTTTTGAGGCCCAAAACCTTGTAAGCCTAGGCCCAACTAGTTTGAGCTTCACAGAGGCCTATCATATTTGTATTTTTTAGAAGCCTAATCTTTTCTTCTTTTCCATTGTTGTTGTTGTTTATTTATTTATTTTTTTAAATAAAAACTTCCTAGACCCAAGGGGAAGCCCAACAATTTTTTAGGCTTCATCTTTTTTTTTTTAATTTATTTAATGTTTTTTAATTGTTGTTTTCGAGCCCAGCAAACGGGAGGCCCAATGCCTTGAATTTTTTTTCTTGAAACAAAATCTAGCCTCCCTAGTTTTTACCTGTGTCTTCTTCCCTGTTTCCTTTAGCATTTCCAGAAAACAAACGCAGGGCTGTCCTTTCTAAACACGCCATCCCATACCCTTTTGAATTCACCCATTGTAACCAGGCTGCCGTGTTCAGTTTAGAAGTAGCCAAAATTCGTGGTTTTCGAGTCCCTGCACGCACAGACCATCAAGTGGGATTTGAGTGGAGATCTTGAGTTCACTACAAGTCCACGCGCAAAGTTGGTGCCGTGGTGCAGGGCTGAAGTTGCAGGCTTGCAATGGTTGTAGGTCTGGGCATGGGGAATGAGTGAGACTGTGGGTGGCTTGGTAATTTTATGGGTGTCGCAGGTTTGTTCAAAGCTTGTAATTTTTTGGGTGTCACAGGTCTGTTAAAAGTTTGGACTTTTGGAGGTGTCGTAGGTTTGAGGCACGAAGAAAGAATGGCTGCTTTGATTTTGAAAACAGTGGCAAGTTCAAAGCTTGTTGTGATCTTAGGTTGAAGGTTGCAGAAGGAATCACCATGGGTGGGGTAGGTTGTCTCATCGCAACTCTGAGAGGTAGGCTACCGTATGTCTGGGGCGCGAGATAAGAGTGAGACTGTGGGTGGCTGGGACCCGTGGTTGAGGTGGCTGTACAGTGGGGCTTTTGTGGTTGTTTCTAGATTTTGATGGGGCTTGTTGCTAGAGAAATCATTGGGGAGGGTCACTTGGACTAAAAGGTGGGGGTCTTTCATGCTTTTGATTGAATATTTGCTTAATCTGTTAGGTGGAGCAAATTGTTGGCGCATGTGGGAGCTGATAGCAAATTGTTGGCGCATGTGGGAGCTGATATAGTCACCATAAAATGTAGAAAAGGATCTCTGAATTTTGTCATCAATCCTTAGCACAATATTCAATGCTTCTTGACTGTATTTGTTGTAAATTTGTATGTGGAGGAGTACATCTTCCAAGCTTGTATTATACATGAAATTAATTGTGTTTTTGTTTATAATATACTTAAGTTGCATACAAATAATTATATAATATGTAACAGGGACCTAGTGAATGGAGAGAAAGGATAAGAAAGTTTATGTTTAAAGTTTTTTGTTCATATGGTTGTGGTTGCACAAATAACTAAAATGTTGGGTTTTTTGTGAATTTTTTAGTTTTATTTTTAATATTTGTAGCAAAGGTTTGTGCTTGGACAATAGTTTAATAGGTAAAGTTTATGGTTGTGGTTTAATGGGTGTAGGTTTATTGATTGTAGATTTTTGTTTGGGCACATAGCTTGAATAGTTGAAGCTATTCCTAGGACACCATAAATTGATTTTGCTTCACACTATCTTGGTCAAGAGTGTGTGAAGCGTTTTACATGTTGTAGTGTTGAAGCTTTTTGGTTAAAGCTTTGTAGGTGAAGCTTTTTGGTAAAAGCTTTGTAGGTGAAGCTTTTTGGTTGAAACTTTTTAGGTGAAGTTTTGTAGGTGAAAGTTTTTTGTTGAAGTTTTGTAGGTGAAGCTTTTTTGTTGAAGCTTTGTAGGTGAAGCTTTTAGGTTGAAACTTTGTAGGTGAAACTTTTTGGTTGAAGCTTTATAAGTGAATCTTTTTTGTTGAAGCTTTGTAGGTGAAACTTTTAGGTTGAAGCTTTGTAGATGAATCTTTATGGAGAGGACATATATCAAATGTACAAGCTTGTCAGGCTAGTCACTGGGTTTGTGGTACAGCAGATTTGAACTCTTGTATAAGGGAATTGGGGTTTAGTTAGAATTGGAAATTTTGGTTGAAATGGCTAAATTTTTTTTTATGAAAAGGTATGATAATCATTAAGATGGTGATAAAAAAAAATAGGTATAAAAGGATAGAACATAAAAAAGAAGTAAACTACTAAAAAAATCTTGTAAGGACTTTCAAACCAGAATCAAGAAAGAAAGAGGCCACCATTACAGAATAGAAGAGAAAAGAATGTAATCACTTAATAGAACTATCCTCAATCAAGATGTCTGTTATCATGTCCGTTTCCTCGAACCAAGCCACCTATGTTGCTCTACAATTCTTGCTCTTGCAAGCCTATGTGCTGCCTCATTTGCTTCTCGTCTAACATGACTAAGTTTGGATTAAGAGAAAGCTTGAAGGAATGAGCGAATATCATTAATTATCAGTCCCAATTAAAGGTATCATCTCCTCGTTGTTGCATAGCAGCGATTGCATGATACAATCTCCTTCAAATTCTACTTCAGTAGCTTGCAACTCCTCTACAAACATGACAACCCTTCTTGCAGTAATCAACTCCGCTTGCAACGGTGAAACCACGTCCACATGCCCACCTGAGAAAGCTGCCATGAAATCCCCTCTGTTGTCCCTTACAAATCACCCCAAAGCCTCCATATTTTGCCCTCTCCTCCCAAGCTCCATAGAAGTTACATAGACTCAACCCATGGCTGGTTTCTTCTAAGTTTGCTTTGTTCTAGGCTGCCGTTGTTTCTGTGTGGCGTGCCAATGTCAAAATTCAGATAACCAAATCTTTGTATGTACTTGAATTTTCATTGGTGGTAAGTGAGAGCCAGTCCATAAACCCAAATTCTAAAATTGTCACCTTTATATGTTTCTTTACGATCTTTATGATCAGAGAATTCGTCTTTGACATGTAATGCATTTTACTTTTCAATATGATCTTTGAATTTTTTATTTTTTATTTTACTATCAACTTGGTCATCTATGAATTATTGAAACCAAATATGTCGATTTCACATCATAGGATCAAATAGTATGTAAATTTAATTTTAAATGGACAATCAAGAAAGAGATAGTTCAGAACATAGATGTAAAAAGATGACGTGGACAAATGTGTTCCAGGACATTTGAAACAATTAGACCTGATGTAGAACAAATGGCGGAATGGATCGAGGAGGAGATGGAACGTCGGAAGACAAAAGGGCGCAATCATAAAAGGGGTATTAATTTCCCATAAAAGTGGCTTGAGCCACTTTTCGCAGAAACATGTTAAAATAATTCTCCCATAAAGGTGACTCGAGCCATCTTTTGCATAAAGTCATCGAAACAGCAGTCTACTAATAAATAGAGTCTTTTGGGGTTTCAAGGGCTTTATTATATGTCAGTTATTTTCATTTTAATTCTATAAGTCTTTTGAGTTTCCAAAAAGGTTGTAAAAGGCTTATTTAAAGCCATGGCTTTGTAATCATTTAGACATCTTTTTATCAATTAATCAAATTATCCTTTGGGATTTCTATCAACTGGTGGACTCCAGTAAACTTTGTTCTACAAGGGATTACGCTGGTAACCCTTTCATTGCTTCGTGCTGCGTCAATTGGTACCAGAGCGGGTTTCTCCCGTCTTGGCATCGTTGATTATCCTATCTATCCATGGGTGATCGTGATCGTGAACCTGCCCCTATCACTCGAGCAGACTTGGATGCTCAAGCTGAACAGATTACAAACTTGACTACTCAAATTGGAGAACTTCGTGAGATGTTGGTCTAAGCCATCGGTCCAAATAATCATAGAGCTGCTGGAGTCAATAATCTACGAGTTCCTAGGCTTCGTGTTCAAGACAGCGAATCGGAGTCCCCGAAGAAGAAGATGTGGAACCACATGCAGCTAACAATCCAAACCATCAAAACCGCAACAACTTTGATGACTTTCGGATTAAGGCCGACATTCCAACTTTTGCAGGAAACCTTAAAATCGAAGATTTCCTGGATTGGCTAGTTGAAGTAGAAAGATTCTTTGATGTCATGGAGGTTCCCGAGACAAAGATGGTGAAGATGGTGGCCTTCCGTCTCAAAGCAATTGCCGCTGTTAAGTGGGATCAATTACAAAATACTCGGCAGAGGCAAGGAAAGAATCGAATCCGCACTTGGAGAAAAATGAAGCAACTCTTGATGGATCGTTTCTTACCTGCGGATTATGAACAGCTTTTGTATCGTATGTACATTAGCTGCGTCCAAGGCAACAGAAACGTGACTGATTATACGGATGATTTCATGAGACTTGCGGAGCGAAACAATCTGATGGAGACAGAAAATCAAAGGGTTGCAAGGTTCGTGAATGGATTGAAACCCTCAATTCAAGAAAAGATTGGGCTGCAAAATCTGCGGAGTTTGTAAGAGGCCATTAACATGGCCTTGAAGGCGGAGATATTAGAGAAAGAAAGGCGACAAACCTCTTTCCGGAGGAACGTGACAGAGCATTTTGAAAACCCTGTTGTCTCGTCCACCGACAAAGGGAAATTTGTGCCACAAAGTTCGGGAGAATTGAAACCTTCAAGTTTTTCTTCTCGAGCAGCAAATGAAGGGAGTAGCAGAACTTTTAACAAGGGGCAGAATAGAAACCAACCTCCAAGGGAGAATCCGTACGCCAAGCCTATGGGAGACATTTGTTATCGTTGCAACAAAATCGGGCATCGATCTAACGTTTGTCCTGAACGGAGACAAGCCAATTTGTTGGAGGCTGAAGGGGACCAAGAAGAAGTTGGTGATGATGACTATGAAGGCGTTGAATTCGCAACTGAAGAAGGAATGGATCGCCTCGCTTTGGTGTTACAGCAAGTTCTTTTAACACCAAAAGAGGATGGGCAACGACATTGCATTTTTCGTTCTCTTTGCTCCATCAACAGCAAAGTTTGCAAAGTGATTGTAGACAATGGAAGTTGTGAAAATTTTGTGGCCAAGAAAGTGGTGGAGCGTTTACAGCTACCAATGGAGCCTCATGTCACCCCATACTCACTTGGATGGGTGAAGAAAGGACCTTCCGTCTATGTCACAGAAACTTGTCGTGTCCCACTTTCCATTGGTAAGCATTACTGTGATGAAGTACTTTGCGATGTTATTGATATGGATGCTTGTCATATACTATTAGGGAGACCGTGGCAGTTTGATGTGGATTCGACATTGAAGGGTCGAGATAATGTGGTGTTATTTACTTGGAATAATCGGAAGATTGCGATGGCTCCTGTTTCGCCCTCTGAAGTACCAAAAGCAAAGAATACTAGTTTCCTCACTCTAATTAGTGATAAGCAGGAGATTGAAGGGGCCATAAAAGAAGCAGATTTTTTTCTTTCCGATCGTGATGAAGGGACTATTGACAGAAAACAAAGAAGAGGAACAAATCTCTTCAGAAGTGCAGCAATTATTGGAGGAATTTCATGAACTCATTTCTGACGAGTTACCTAACGAGCTTCCTCCCATGAGGAACATCCAACATCAAATTGATTTGGTACCTGGAGCTAGCCTACCAAATCTTCCCCATTATCGAATGAGCCCTGCAGAAAATGAGATTTTGAGGGAACAAATTGAAGACTTGCTGCGAAAGGGGTTTATCTGAGAAAGTATGAGCCCTTGTGCAATACCTGCCCTATTGGTTCCAAAGAAAGACAAGGAAAAGAAAAAGGCATGGCGTATGTGTGTAGACAGCCGAGCTATTAACCGAATCACCATCAAATACAGATTTCCAATACCTCGGTTAGATGACATGCTAGATGTGCTTGAAGGTTCGAAATTATTTTCAAAAATTGACCTTTGCAGTGGCTACCATCAAATTCGAATCAGGCTTGGAGATGAGTGGAAAACGGCGTTCAAGAGCAAGGATGGACTGTTCGAGTGGCTAGTGATGCCATTTGGATTGTCTAATGCACCGAGTACCTTCATGAGGCTTATGAATCAGGTTCTTCGTCCCTTTATTGGTCTCTTTGTTGTGGTTTACTTTGATGACATCTTAATCTATAACAAGACCAGAGAAGAACACATGATGCATTTGAGACACGTTTTGGGTGTTTTGAAAGAAAATAAATTGTATATGAATCCCAAGAAATGCATATTTTGTACAATTAAATTGCTATTTCTAGGATTTGTGGTTGGTGAAAATGGTATTCAGGTGGATGATGAGAAGACCAAGGCCATCCGAGATTGGCCAACTCCGAAATCCGTCTCCGACGTGAGGAGTTTCCATGGCTTGGCTACTTTTTATCGGAGATTTGTGCGGCATTTCAGCACCATCACTGCACCCATTACAGAATGTTTGAAGAAAGGCAAGTTCCGTTGAGGAGATGAACAAGAACAAAGCTTTGTTTTGATCAAAGAGAAGCTTTGTACTGCTCCGGTGTTAGCTCTTCCAAATTTTGAGAAAGTATTCGAAGTCGAATGTGATGCAAGTGGAGTGGGAGTGGGTGCTGTCCTTTCCCAAGAGAAGAGACCTATAGCTTTTTTCTCTGAAAAGCTAAGTGAAGCCCGTAAAAAATGGAGCACTTATGATCAGGAGTTTTATGCGGTGATTCGAGCTTTAAAACAATGGGAACACTATCTCATTCAGAAAGAATTTGTGTTATTCACGAATCATCAAGCCTTGAAGTTTATTAACAATCAGAAGCATGTTAATAAAATGCATATCAGAAGGGTAACGTTCTTGCAAAAATTTCCATTTGTTATCAAGCACAAATCTGGAGCTCAAAACCGTGTTGCCGATGCCTTGAGTAGACGAGCATCATTGCTAATCACTCTTTCCCAAGAAGTTGTGGGTTTCGAGTGCTTAAAGGAGTTGTATACAACCGATGATGATTTTCAGGAAATATGGAGGAAATGCATCAATCATGAACCTATGGCAGATTACTTTATCAACGAAGGTTTTCTGTTCAAAGGTAACCAATTATGTGTTCCTATCTCTTCCTTGCGGGAAAAGCTTATTCGAGATTTGCATGGAGGAGGATTAAGCGGTCATCTTGTTCGTGACAAGATGATAGCAAGTTTGGAAGAAAGGTACTTTTGGCCACAATTGAAACGGGATGTTGGAGCCATTGTGAGGAAGTGTTACACTTGTCAGGTTTCAAAGGGGCAAGTCCAAAATACGGGTCTTTACATGCCTTTACCTGTTCCTAACGATATTTGGGAGGACATTGCTATGGATTTTGTGCTTGGACTACCCCGAACACCAAGGGGAATGGATTCAGTTTTTGTGGTGGTTGACAGGTTCTCCAAGATGGCTCATTTCATTGCTTGCAGAAAAACCGCTGATGCATCAAACATAGCCAAACTGTTTTTCAGGGAGGTTGTTCGATTGCATGGGGTACCTAAGTCCATCACTTCTGATCGAGACACCAAGTTCTTGAGTCATTTCTGGATTACATTATGGAGAATGTTTGGGACTACTTTGAATCGAAGTACTACTGCACATCCCCAAACTGATGGACAAACAGAGGTCAAAAATAGGACTCTTGGTAACATGGTTCGAAGCATTTGCGGAGAAAAAACAAAACAATGGGACTATGCCCTACCTCAGATGGAGTTTTCTTATAATAGTGATGTGCATCGTGCTACTGGTAAGTCACCATTTTCCATTGTTTACACTGCCACTCCTCATCATGTGGTGGATTTGGTGAAGCTACCTAGGGGACATGGACTTAGCATTGCTGCAGAAAATATGGCTGAAGATGTGGTGGCAATTCGTGATGAGGTCAAGCAACGGCTTGAACAAACCAATGTTAAGTATAAGGAAGCAGTGGACAAACATCGGCGGGTGAAAGTGTTTAAGGAAGGAGATTTTGTCATGGTGTTCTTGAGAAGAGAACGATTCCTTGTTGGAACTTATAGCAAGTTAAAGCCACGAAAGTATGGTCCATTCAAAGTTATCAAGCGAATTAATGACAATGCCTATGTTATTGATTTGCCGGAGTCTATGGGAATTTCCAATACTTTCAACGTTGCTGATTTGTATACCTTCAATGATGATGAAGTTCTTTATCCTGATCATAACTCGGGGTCGAGTTCTTCTGAAGTGGAGGGGACTGATGTAGAACAAATGGCGGAATGGATCGAGGAGGAGATGGAACGTCGGAAGACAAAAGGGCGCAATCATAAAAGGGGTATTAATTTCCCATAAAAGTGGCTTGAGCCACTTTTCACAGAAACGTGTTAAAATAATTCTCCCATAATGGTGACTCGAGCCATCTTTTGCAGAAAGTCATCGAAACAGCAGTCTACTAATAAATAGAGTCTTTTGGGGTTTCAAGGGCTTTATTATATGTAAGTTATTTTCATTTTAATTTCATAAGTCTTTTGAGTTTCCAAAAAGGTTGTAAAAGGCTTATTTAAAGCCATGGCTTTGTAATCATCTAGACATCTTTTTATCAATTAATCAAATTATCCTTTGGGATTTCTATCAACTGGTGGACTCCAGTAAACTTTGTTCTACAAGGGATTACGCTGGTAACCCTTTTATTGCTTCGTGCTGCGTCAAGACCTCCGACATGTTACCTCAGTAATGCCACTGTAGTTGCAACATGAGATAATGTTTTAAGTGGAAATCTTATCGCCATTGTTTTCTTCTTTGTACACTGTTTTTGGTCTCTCTTGAGTTTTGGTGTGGTCCCATAAAATCAGACTTGTGTTGTGGACTCAAATTCTATGATTGGTGTGGTGAGTGGTCAATTCTTTCGGATATGTCAAATTTCCACAAGCATATGAAAACCCTTCCAAAAGGTAATGCTGACCTACTGCCTATACAGTTGCGGTGATATTTCGGTTCAATAACACTTGTGATGTGAAGTGAGATTAACACGTTGCATTGTGTTATTATACCAGAATGTCATTTTTGAAATAAGAAGTAAGTGGTAGATTATCTATGTGGTTAGTATGGAATACTATTAGTAATAATAAAAAAATAAATCAAGTAATGGACTCTTTCTTTGTTTTTTTTTTCTTTTTATTGGAGAAAACAAAAAGTGAGTTACATTATTAGTTGTTAGGGGACAGAGAAATCGATGAAGATCGAACCTGCATCAGAGTGCATGAGCATCATTACTTTCCACCACCACGCTAAAGCGTCATCTGTGTAATGCACACTCTATTTGAGTTTGGGTATTTCACCCTGCCTCTCCCCCCTAGTGAAAAAGAAAAAAACAAATAGATTTCAGCATTGAGAAATGCAGAAATCACTCCCATTGTACAATCAAATTTCAGTGATACTGAGGTTCATCAGGTAGGCTCTGGGAACAATTGCTACAGAAAAGAAATCTCGCAATTCCTGTTGAAATAAATAACAAAAATTATAAAATAAAAGAAAGAAAAACCCTCAGATAACCAAAAAAAAAAAAAAAAAAAAAACCCTTTGGAACACGTAGTCAAACATGTAGCTGTATATCTATTTCCTTCAATCTGTCGTTCTTATTTTCAGGAGATGGAATTTCTCCACTTCCTAGGTGTCTTTCTAGTCTGCTGATCTGCAGCCGTTGTGTGCTCCGGCCCGATGTTCTGGTTTTCTAAATTTGTGTTCTTTGCGAGTTGTTTGCTTAGTTTCTTCCACCCGCTGCTCCATGCCGATGTCTGTTTATTCTTTGACATCTTATCAAACTGTCTCTGCAAATTCTCCATGTCATGCTGGAGCTCTAGGTGCTTGGCTTTCACACTCTCCAGTTCGAATTTAACCATGTTAATGTCTTTTTTAGCGGCAGCCCATCCTTCTTGGAATGACTGCGGGGTCCCTTCAAGTAGTGTTTTTCGATTTGAAACCATTGGCTGATACTGAGAGTCTCCAGCTTCTTTGAGGGAGCTTGTGGCTAATGCATCGCTTATTTTAACTTGTTCACAGAAAAGGACCTGCACTACCACTCTCAATGGGAGTCTTTCGTTTTGGGCAGCATGCATGCAGGCATCAATTGATAGCTTTTGGCAATCCATCACCCGGCAAAGCCTCTTCCTTTCGTGCTCAGAAAGTGTTGGATGGGCCTGTTAAATTGATAAAGAGACGAGAATTCTTAATCTAAAGCAATTCAGCAACAAAAATGGCGTAACGATTAATGAGAGCAACAAAAGCAATTTCTCAACGATTGTTCATCAAGTCTATAAACCAGAGGCAAATGACATTGTTGAGTTGTGCTTTCAAGTCATCATCACAAATGTCGACTTGCAGCACTTGCTATAGATATCGGTGCACCACATATAAGCATTTTGTTCACTTCCGAAAATGTAGAACTACTAGCAAATTAGCAATACATGGCTCAAATATTCAAATTAGTAATGTCTCGCATTTATCCAAGCTAAAACAAGCACACATCCATGTTAATTAAAAAGGCTCACTCATAAGATTAAAATATGCCTGCACTATATAATGTGATTGATACATTTCTCTATGTTGCAAACTTTACATCTACGTTTTTCCCCTTCAATGTGTATTCAAAACATGCATGAAAAGGCAATTTTTTGTAAGAGCATGAACAGGCAAAATAGAAAGAGCAATTCCATGACAGTCGGAGAAGGATGTACCTTAAGATAGGAATCAACTGCTCTATAAAGTCCATCATCGCAGATCCTTGCAGACTCAGGCAAAGCTTCTGCCAGTACCTGAAACTTTGTTAGGGAGAGGCTTCTATCTCTGGACACCTCAGTAAGATAACTATCGACAAGTCTAGCTACCCTCATCTTAGCATTTGGACCGGTAGACCTTTGAAGGTCATCATAGTGCTTCCCAGGGAAAGATTGTTGGCTTGGACTTGAAATTTCCGTCTGTTCTTGAACCAGAAAGTGCTCCAGAAGCCTTTGAACAAGATCCACGTCGTACATAGTTTCACATTTATTGTAAGAAGGAATAAGAAGATCCGCCAAAGTAGCCTGTTCGAACTGCATTCCCACCCGTTTTTCCAACTCAGTAACCAAAGCAGGTGCTACTTTCAGCATGTTTGCCATTCTCAAAAGCCGAAGAAGGAAGCTGCACGAGACACTATCCTTCTGTGGTGGGATTATGCTGATAAGGCTCTCAATGATCATCCGTTGATCTTTGGCCTGAACACTTGAAGACTCATCTTTATTTCCTGCCAGAATCATATGAAGTCCACCGTTCCAACTACCGCCACTATTACTTGTACTATTGCTGCTGTTGCTTCCTTCATCTGCTGCACCTGTGCCTTCATTGATCAAACCTGGAAGCCATTTAGATGCGTAATGCATCATTGCAGCTCCAATCAGTTCAAATCTCATCCCCTTCACCTTAATTGCGGTAATAACTCTGACAAAGTGATCAATCCTTAGAATTGAAACATCTTCAAACCACCAATCAGGAGGGACCTGCTGGCTTCTACTTGGACTTGAGTCCTTCATGTCACCCCAGTTTGGGCTAGCAACTTTTGTTGGCTTTCTAGTGTATGCCCATCTTATCCCCTTTGGATTGGAACAAGCTTTCCAAGCAATAGACTCGCTGCATCTTCGGACAATTTGAAGGTTTTCAGCCCATGGCGACAACTTCTCACAGCTTTTCAACACCACAATGGAGTCTCTCCATGAGGATAAAACCACATAGCTAAGAAAAGCCTCAGTTTTGAAGATAAGGTTGCCTTCTTCCAAGTCCTCTGTCATTTCAAGGTACTCTGCAGCACATCTCAAGCCTGAAATATTTGCTGCTGTTAGATCAACAGCAATTCCATAGCAGAATTTCGCAGCTAGCTCGAAGGCCTGTGGTCCACCAGGAAGATCATCCAAACCCATCTTACTCAGGTCCGGGTCGCGTAATTCATACATGACTCTGTTGATCTTTCCACTCCTTGAAAGCAGGGGATACTTGGACAACACAAACATAAAATTTCATTCTCTCAAAGTATTACCGGTAACAAAAATATCAGACTAGTAAGATTTCGGATTAAGGGTTCAAATGAAGTTTAGTTTTATACCTTGTGCAAGTAAAAATTTACATCCCCAACTAGAACTAGCAGGTCACTTGGGATATCAGTTGCTACATACCTATTAATTCAAACAAGCCCACCAAATATTTTAATCAACTTTGCTAATTGATATCCACAACAAAGCATGCATGCTGGACAATTAAAATCTCCTTTAATCAAACTTCAATTAATTAATGTAATAATTTGATAGTTCATAGTACGTACCAAGAGTTGCCCTTGAGCTCAAAGCCATCAGTCTTAACATTGTGCTTGGATGAACAGAGAACTCCATTCCTGTAATCTCTCCCTCCAACCGACTCAGTCTCAGAATCCCACATGATTTTGGAGAAATCCCAGAAAATTCAGGCTGGAATTTTCTCGGGAAAGTGGCAACAAATAGCAGTGAAAGTGAGAGAGCAGCAGAAAGCAGAGAGATAGCGCAGTGAAAACTGAGATACGGGAGGAGGGAGACTAAAAAAGGAAGAGTAGAGTGGTCTCACTCACATGGGGTGCTTGGATTTATCTTCAATTGTCGGATTCTTAAGAGGTTTCCAGGAGTTGTCACAGGCTGTGGAGTAATGCGCATGGTAAGTACTGTTTTCGATCACTCGCAGCCTCCTTTCTTTGCTTCCCTCTGATTGCTTAGTTGGTTCTCTTCTCCCAATGCACATTCCACAGAGAGTTTCGGAGATTCAATTTCTTACCTTCGATTATTCTCTCTATGTTATTCTCTCATTTTCTTTTGGGCAATTATTAGGGCAATTATTAGTTGCAAAAATAGTCATTGTTTAATAACCACGTCATATAGACCATATATTCACGGCACAATGATAATATAAAAACCACACAACAATAACATAATAACACTGGATCATTTATGGTAGATCTGACAATTTTTATACGATCCGTTAACACGATATGAAAACAACACGAAAATAATTGATTTCGAATTAACAAGATAACTAATCGGATCGTTATCATATCACTTGTTAATAACGGGTTTACACGTGAGTAACACGTGGATAACCTATTTTGACCCATTAAGAAGAAAAAAAATCTCATTCTACATTTCTCACAAGTATTTTTTTTTCTAATTATAGAAAATTTGAAGTGCGAAATGAGATTTTTAGTGTGCCAATAACAATTCCCATTAAAAAAACTTACCATAAAGTATAATAATCATAGTGTATATATTGTATATTAAATATGTACTATTTGTATTATCTTCTATATAAGTTAAATTTTTATTTTTTTATTATCAGAGTTTCTTCTTCTTCTTATTATTATTATTACTGCAACAAATATCTTTTTTTTTTTGTCAAACTATAGAATTGTTAGATTGGAGAGCTAACGGAGTTTGAACCCACACCAGATGCAAAGGTAACACTTCTCTCCACCACTGTGGTAGAGGGTCACTTGCACCTACCAAAGTTTTTTACTTTGTCTTATACAATCATACTCATAAAATGTTGTATACTCTTAAAAATTAGATTAAAACATTATAAAACACATTAAATAATTTTAAATAATTAATTTACAAGTGCGAAAAATGTGAAAAAATATGCAAAAACTCATGATCGCATCCTCTATGCTTTGAGTATGAGCAGATCGTATTTTTAAACCCTACAAGTCCTCATGAATAGTATTTTTAGGGGAGTTCAAAATAAAAAAAAAATTCATAATAATTAATGTACAAATGTGAAAAATGTGAAAGAATATATAAATGCCCATGATTACATCTTCCACGCCTAAACGATGGTTACATTATTGTTTAGATTTGTAAAAACTCACCAAACCCTCATGAATAGTATTTTTTATTTGAGTGCAAAATTAAAAAGTTCATAATAATTATTGTAGAAGTGTGAAAAAATGTAAAAAAAAAAAAAAAAAAAAAAATTACAAGAGAGAGTTGAGAACCTTTGTGGATCATCTTCGCATTTGTAAAGGCTATTCACCCAAAGTGAGGGTTTTCATTTCTTTGCTATCTTTTGCTCCTTTGGATCTTTTGGCTTCTTAGATTTGGATGGTGCAATAGGAATCTCCAAAACTTCCCAGAGAAGAAACCTCTAAGTCTTCACACCAAGGAGAGATCTGACGAAGGGATGAGTAACTAAGGTATAGAGGGATATGCTAGTTTTCCTTTCCTATAGTGGCTAACCTCTTAGAGAGAAGAGAAAGAGTTATGTTTCTCTTATTTCTTCATATAAAAGCCCTAAATTAGGGTGATGAGGTTATAATGTTCCTTATATAGTCTTACAATCGAGTGACTTAAAGAATACTCTAACTTATCGTCTCTTTTTCTATAGCCAGCCTCTTAGAGTTATTGGACTTTTGAACATTTTGATTTTTAAGTTGTCATACAACTTAAGTTAATGTGGTGTTTGACAAACCACTGGATCTTGAAGCTCAATATTAATTAACTCAAGTTATAAAACGAGCTTAATCATTTGATTAATTAACATATTAATTAATCCTACCCATAAACAATTAAACCATTTAATTTTCCTTACTCAACTCCGTTGTATTCTTCAATCTTTACCAAACATGGAGTACAATCCATTAGGTCTAAGTTAGCGAGGTATTGGGCGATTAGAACTCTTACTAATCGCTTATGATATTCTGACATGCCTCAACCCCGATATCCCCAAATACCAGGATGTGCACATGTTGGTAGACACCTGAGAGTGACGAAGCCATTTTAACATGCATGCAAGTTATAAAGGAAGTAGGCAATTAGAACTCTTACTAATCGCTTATGATATTCTAACACGCCCCAACCCCGATATCCCCAAATACCAGGATGTGCACATGCTGGCAGACATCCGAGGATGATGAAGCCATTTTAACATGCATGCAAGTTATAAAGGAAGGACGAAAGTAAATAAATTGAGTAAATTTAAATATAATGAAAATGTATGGATGCACGAACATGTGAGCATACAACTAATCAAGAATATTGAGAAAGGAATATTATAAAAGATACGAACAAAGGAATGGATCCCATACTGAGAGAGCTCGAAGATACTGATGCGGTTGTGTTTTGACGCCGGGATTGTACGTCTCAATTCTAAGTCCTGAAGGGGGTGTAAAACAAAACGTAAGTGGACCAAAGTTTATAATAATAATAATAAGAATAATAAGAAACCTCATTTTTCTTTATGAACATAATAACCCCTTGTTTTGAAAACAAATATATAATAATACATACTAGGTACACATATATAATACTACATACTAGGTTTTTCTAAAAATTCTACATGCTATAAAAACGTTTGTATGCTAAAATCATCTCTAAAAGTGGTAATGAAGCACCCGAAGGCAAAACCAACGAGTCTCGAAAATCAACATGATGATGTACCCGACTAGGGGTATCATAATCGCCCAAAAGCATACCCATCACCTGAAGGTGAAGCTGTACGACACTGGGTTACGCCAATGAAGAAATATGGTAGGTCCCATCATTCGAAGGTGAAGTTGTACGACTTTGGGTTACGCTAAAGAAGAAAATATAACATAACACACCAACACTAGCCATGGCTAGTGAAGCTGTTCGACGCTAGTTTCACCAGTGAAGCTGGGAGTATGTTATAAATATCTCGCTACTCATCAACTGTGTCCTATGGCCATAGACAAATACATACTCGTGTTGTGCGTATGTACTGTATAATTACCCACTAGTTAAGCATATAAAACATAAATTATATTCTTTCCAAATCAAACCTCGAAGCTTACAAGCTCAAACATCATAAAACATCATAAATCTATTTGTAAATCCATAATATCTCATAGGCATAAAAGCAATAGTTCGTAAACCTTTCATAAAATGTAAGTTCGATAAATCACAAATAATGTGTAAAATGTAAAATCATGAAATCATGTTTTTCATGAATGCAAGCCTAGTATCAAATAAAAATCATGCAGTTTGAGAAGGGATCCACTCACAAATACTTTGTCGTCGAAAAGCCGTTCGAACTAGGGTGGACGGGATTGCCACTAACAAATGCACCTAAGCACATAAAGGGACCAATTAGTAAAACTCTACTAAAATGATTGAATTCAGGAAAATGATGCATGAATTTGGAATTAGGGTGTCGAATTACCCTAAGAGGGGGCTCGGGAAAAATTTGTAAAAAGTCAACAGTTGACCTAAAAAATCCAGCGAGACACCAAGCTGGTCAACTATGTTAAAACTTCAAAATTTCACTAAATGGACGCTAAAAACAGATTTGGGGCGTCGAAATTAGTCTAGGAAAGTTTTTGGAAATATTTCGTAAAAGTTAACACAAGTAATATTTCAGGAATATTCCAAAGAATAATTCAAGAATCTTTCAAGAATATTCCAAGAATATTCTGGATCCAATTAGAAAATGGGTTAAGTCCGGTTTATGGATCGTCGGGTTGGGTTCCAGGGTTGTGTCTCGGTCAAATCCGATTCAAATCTAGGTTCAGGGTAGTTGGGTCAGGTCGACCCGGTTTCAGGTTGTGGGTCGGCCGGATTCTATAGCTCCGTCCATTCTCAAATCTCAACTAAAACTAGTTATCTAATATACCAAATTGAAGCCCAAGGAACAAAGAAGATTATTATACCTATCTCATGACCAGCCGTGGCTAGAAGTGGCCAAAAAATGGCTTACAACTCGTGGCATCCCTCGCTTGAAACTAGGTTTGTCGCTCTTGCAATTTCTGTGCAAATTCACCGTTCAACATACATAACGTAGGTTAGAATTAAACCACAAGGATGAAAATGAAGGGATTCTAAGTATCTTGAGACTTACCCTAATTGGGAGGACGAGAAATCTCGCTGGATTTCCCCTCCACATCGTAGCTCGGTGGTCCATGCGTCTCCATTCAAGTTTCGAGGATGCAGTAGAGGGTTGGGGAATGGTGGTCGGTGACATTATTTCCTGCCATGAAAAATGGCAATGGTGGTGCGGTTTTTCCGATTTACAAAGAAGGAGAGAATCCAGGAGTGAAAAGAGAAATATAGAGCTAAGAAAGGGAAAGAAGAGTCATGAGAGGGGGAGAGAGAAGGCTTACAAATGATGGTGGTTTCTGGTGCTCGCCGGAGAAGATGGTGAGCAGGTGATCCAATGTGCATGTGGGTGTGCTCAGGGGAGGAAAGAATGATAGATAGAGATCAGAGAGTTGAGGGAAGAGATGAGAGAGAAGCGAGAGTTTTTGGGGGAAGAAGGAACACGGGGCAAGAGAGAGTGAGAGTTTGAGTGGGATGCAGTTCCCACATGGCACACAAAACAAGCCCATAAAAGACAACATGAAAATATCTCCCGATGTAAATTATCAATTTACCCCCGACGTTCCAAAAATTCGTAAAATTCAAGACCAGTCGTTACATATCCAATGCGATTTTCTTGTCTATATGATTACTATGAATATGGATTAGAATGTACTTCCTAAATTGTATTCTTCTGACCAGAGACCCTTGAATCATAGAGTATTCTACTTCAACGGTTTGAATATTAAAGATCCCTTATTGTACACTTGCATGCCTTTGCGAATAAGTCAGTGATCCTAACAATGAGTGGAGAAAACATAACATGAGGTTATGATGCATCGTCAAATCATCAAAGATGTACCTGTAAGACAATGTGGTCTCAAGTCAAATGACTACTTTGTATTTTCCTAACTAGTGATTTCTCATATGACATGAGTATGAAAACTTCTGGATTGATCATGTCCAGTGAGCTCACTATCTATTAAGCAAATACATACTTGCCTTGGTGTCTTTCACCAATGACTTGAGATTAGTCACTCTCTGAAGAGAAGACAATGGTATGTAATGGTCTTACAGGGTTGTCAATTCCTAAATGGCAATATTGATCAGGAACATTTATGATATGTGTATCAAAGAGAAAGGTGTCATGAATCTAACTTCTTTAGATTACATTCTCTTTATTACATATGTTTGACCCATTTTTAGGCGTATAACATTTAATGAGATGGCTTTAAATAATAATCTTCGCCTTTAGATTAAACTAAATTAGTTTAAAATGTGAAATGTCTATTAAGTGTCATCATTAGCTTTTAGGGCACATTTCCAATACCACATTGAAAAAACAACTAAATTGTAGTTGGAGTTGATTTCCATGTAGCATAGTGCACCATCTATGATGCACTCTGTTGTATAGAAGGTCCAGATTCAAGTTTCTCGGATCAATGATTCGAGGTGGTTATATTATGGTTCTTTTTAATTTTTTTTTAATTGTTGAAAAATTCTCCTTTTAAAGGGAAAAAACAAATACCAAATTTTACATGAATACTTCATGATTTTTTTTCTTTTAAATCAATCGAAATATTTGAGTTGGTTTATATTTACTAGCATATGGGCACACGCAAAGTGTGTGAGAAAATTTTTTATTTTTGTTTTTGAAATAGAAGGAGAGAGGAAGAGAGTGATAGAGGATTACATGTAGGTGAGGCTTTGAAAAAAAAAGAAGCAAAATTTGGTTATGTGAAATTACATTTCTACCCCATATTTCTTATTCATATTTTGTTTTAATTAGAGGGTTAAACTGGTAATTTCATAAGATTTTGGTTGATAATGAGCGTTTTATTAATTAGTAGAGATACTAGCATTTTGCTACGAATACACGTGTGACAAATTGACCTTTTTAATTTATTTTTTACATTTTAAATTTATTAATTGAATTCTACTTTGTTTAACAAATATTGAAAAATAGAAGTCCACCATAAACCACCCACTACACGGGTTTTGGTTGTATTTTTTTAATGTATAATATTCATAATATTCGTCCAAAATTCAAAATGTCTTGAATTATCATTTTGTCTCTTATAAATTAAGTTGTCTTTTCAAAAGCTTTAATGAGGGATGGGCTTTTTGTGACATTTTGAATTTTTCGATCTTTTATCATTCTCACTTTATATATCTAAAATTGTTATAAACTTCTTATTTAAGTGTGATTGTGTAAATCCTAGATTAGATTTGATTATAGTTATTCTTTCTTATTAGGACTTGTATTCCTTGGAGGAGAAGGATTTCTTCTCTTCCTTATTACTATAAATAAAGGCACTACGTAGGGGGAATAACATATCTTCTACACAACCCTACAAACACATCTCTCTCTCTATATTTTCTCTGTGCCGCCAGCCCCTTCTCCCCGTCAGTTAAATATAGGCCACAACACGTTATCAGCACGCTCCTATCGTTGCGCTTAGGAATCTGATGTGGAAGTTTTCTGCATCAAACCATTTCATCAATATTATCACGCAATCAAGTTCTTTTAAAATAACGGTTTTTATCTCGGTATTTTTGCAACCTTGATAGCATGAACATTCACCATAATGCATGACCCAACTTTAGGTTTTTCGAATTTTAGATTCTACATAAATTGTGTATGCATTATATCCATAATTGTTGTTTTGAAAGAACCTAATTCACTGTGATTTTTTGCACTACAACACGACCGCCTGAAGCGGTGGCGCCGATTTTCTTCTTCGGCGAGCTCACCTAGCTCACGTTGGGGTGACTGGATAAAAAACCCAAGCCTACTTGGGCTTGTCCTATCTCTCGATAAGCACCAACCCTTTGGGCTTCGGTGCTTCTCTCAGCCCAACACTAGCCTATTGGCCACGGTGTTCTCATCGCACTAGATACCAACTGCTGTGCTCGTGTATTCGTGTCTGTATTGCACACGAATGGCGCCCTTATTTGGGCTATAGCCATATGGGCTTACATTTGCAGCCCATGTTTGTGTATATGGGTTTGCATTTGCACCCAACCATACTAGATCTCAGCCTGTAGCTGGTGATTCAGTGCACCTGTCGTATGACGCACTCGATCGCACCCCTGGGAACACATACGCTGCAAAGTAATGGATCCGTGCTTATTTGTCTTGGGCCTACAGCCTAGCCAAGCCCAACCCAGCCCAATTTTTGGGCCTGGGCTGTAAGTTTTAAATTACTCAGCCCACCCGTGGGCTTTGGCCCATTATTTTAGGCCCTGAGTTTGAATGCCTATTTTTTTAGGCCTTATGGGTTTTATAATTTTTTCACCCACAGTTTACTTTTTGGCCTAAAGTCTAAATAATTAATTCAATTATAATTAAGTCCTAAATATCTATTTGCATATTTTCTTGTTGCATATTTGTTTGCAGGAACATATGAACCTGAAGTTCATAATTATTTCAAAACTTGAAGTTTCTAGAAACATGCTTTGTTTGAAAACCTCAAGTTTTCCTTCAAAACATCACCTATGAAAACCCGAAATTTTTTTCATGTAAATTTAAACCAATACATGTCTATTAGAACCTGAATGTTCTACCCCTATGTGAATGGATTGATTTTTTCTCCATTACACTAACCACATCTTGTCCATTTATTTTGTAATAAGAACATATCGAATTTGAACAAACTTGACTTCACCGTTTTGGAGGTCTCTGAAAGAAACTACCTCAAGTAGGTCCAAGATGTGAAACTCCACCTCACTGTAAAGAATTTCCATCCCGCCATTGAAGATGAGATGGACATCTCGGTTGGCGAAGCTGAGAAAGCCACTGCCATGATCTTCATCTAAAGACATATTCATGATGCATTGCAAACCAAGTACCTTGCTGATGAAGATCCACGAGCACTCTTAGTCGCTTTGGCTAATTGATTTGATCACCAAAAACACATCTTCTTGCCTGAAGCAAGACATGACTAGCAGCATTTGCGTTTCCAAGACTTTATGTCTATGAATGAATATAATTTTGAAGTTTGTCAAATCCAATCATTTCTCAAGTTCTGTAACGAGACCTTGACCGAAGATGATCTATTGGAGAAGACCTATTCGACCTTCTCTGCTACTAATATTATCCTGCAACAACAATATAGGGCTCAAAAGTTCACTAAGTTTTTGGATTTGATATCTGTTTTACTTCTCACTGAAAAGTAGAATAAACTATTAATGAAAAATCATCAAGCTCGACCTACTAGGGTGACTATTGTGCCTAAAGCACATTATAGCTCAAACCAACGCCTAAAACGCCAACATAGGCATGGTAGGGATGGCTAGAAGCCATCCCGTCAAGGTCAACAGAGCCAAGGCCTACCTAAGGGAGGAAACCGAGCCTAGAAACGCCCTAACCTCACTCCCAAGGCCCGAAACTTCAAGAATAAAGGTAAAGCACCTGAAACCATGGATGCAGACATGTGATATCACTATGGTTCAAATGACCATTGGTCCTGTGTTTGCCAAGCTCCCCAAAAGGTTGTAGCCGAATATCATTCTCGTCGTAAGAAGTTTGAATCAAACTTTGTGTAAGTGGAAGAGCCAGAGAGTACCAAGATGGAAGTTTCTGACTTTCAGGAGGATACCAACCCTATGGAAGATTATAATCTTAGACATGATTGGATTTAGAACCTCGGGGGCTGAATTCCACCTAGTGGGCGAACCCCCATTGTTTTTGGTTTAATTTTGAACAATTTCCTTTATGATTGGATTATTTGTTGGTGATTTGTTTTTTGGATATTAAGTTTTTATTAATAACCATCCTTGAATACTTAAATTATTTTGAATGGATATTTGTTTTTAGAACTTTTATGCATGTGACCGATTAAAATTAATTTTTAATTCTAGGTATAACTGGTGGGAAAGTTAGTTGTCTGGCAGATAGTGCAACCACGTACATCGTTTTGCGTGAATGCATTTATTTCACTAACTTCATACCTAGAATGCACCTCTGACAACCTTCTTAAGCCCATCCAACTTGATCAAAGGATATGGTAAGGCATGCATAATGTTGTCCAATGGTACAATCTTGACCATTCATTAGGCCCTTTATTCTTTATGTTTTAGAAGAGCATTGTTAAGTTTCAAGAATATTAGAGATAATAATTACCACACTGAAACCTATGTAGAAAACAAAGTTGAATTTATGTGCATCACTTCTTACGAATATGGCCAGACGCATATTCTAAAGAAGATGGAATGTATGCCCTATAGAAAGCCACTATGTGGTCGGCCCTACCTCTGGGACCGTACACGAAATTACACTTTGGCATGATCGTTTGGGACACCCTGGATGAACAGCAATGCGCATCGCCACATGGGCATCCATTAACCCGAAGTTTAGGTTAGATTCAAGGAATCGCATGTCAAACCTGTTTCATTGGAAAGCTTATTATTAAGCCTTTTTATGACAAGATTTGTTCGAATCCTTATATTTTTCTACAAAGGATTCAGGGGGACATTTGTGGACCGATCAGCCTCCCTGCGGAACATTTAGATATTTTGATGGTTTTGATTGACGCTTCCACACATTGGTCATACATATGCTCATTGTCCATTTAGATCACCACACCACTCAGTCTGAGACTGAAATGCATCGCATATTAGACCTTTAGAGTGTAGCTTAGAGCATGCCACATGTTTTCACCAATTTAGCTCGAGTGACAAGATCAAATATTCTAGCAGCGAATGTGCCTGCAAAGATGGATGTACCAAATGTACAACGGACTTCCTTCTTGGAGACCCGAGATGCCACTTTGGCCAATCCAAGTACATTAGCGGCTAGCCAATCATTTTCCCTTGCACACAAGCGTGGCAGATAGCTTGGTTCAAGGGATTCACACCCCTGAAAGAGGAAACCCACGACACAAGCCCCTAAAGAGCCTACTGTAAATCCGACTGTCGTCTACTCATTATATCAATTCATGAGAAAATTCTAGATTACGGAAGCGTTCTTGAAGAGACGAATCCACCTCCTAAGAATCGTGGGATTTCGATCAATTATGCTAGCTTGGATGATGTTTGGTGTAGAAATGAGATGATCATCGACAATGCATTAACATATGTAGTAGCTACTGAGATCATGTTGAGCGATGACATTGAACCCCGTTGCATTGATGAATGTCGACGTATAACTAATTAGTCAAACTGAAAACAAGGAATCCAAGTTGAACTCAATTCGCTTGCGAAACATAAGGTGTTTAGATCTGTAACTCATTCTCCTCCACATGTGAAGCCTGTTGGTTAAAAATGGGTTTTCGTTCGGAAGCATAATGAGAAAAACGAAATTATGCATTACAAAGCTCGTCTTGTTGTGCAAGGCTTCTCATAAACACCTTAGGATTGACTATGACAAAAATTATTCACTCGTTTTGGATGTGATTACTTTTCGCTACCTTATTAGTTTGGTAGTTTCCGAAAAATTGAGTATGGAGCTAATGGACGTAGTAATTGCGTATCTTTATAGGGATCTTGATACGAAAATTTATTTGAAAGTTCTCAAAGGGCTTACATTGACTAGATCAAGATCCCCGTAAAGATACGCAGTTACAAATCCCGGAACACACTCTCAATTTGGCTGAGGCGTTCACTCTACGGTTTAAAGCAATACGAAAGAATGTGGTATAACCATCGAGTGAGTACTTGACAAGTCAGGGATATGTCAATAATGAACTATGCGCTTATGTGTTCATTAAGAAGTCACATTTCGATTTTGTGATTGTTGCATTATATGTTGATGATATGAATCTCATTGGAACTCCTGAAGAGCTCTAGAGAATTGCCGATCACCTAAAGTCAAAATTTGAGATAAAAGATCTAAAAAAGACTCGATACTGTCTTGGTCTTGAGATAGAGCACCATTCAGATGGAATCTTAGTACATTAGTCGAACTACACCTAGAAGGTGTTGCGCCACTTTAACGAGGATAAAACGAAGTCTTCGAGTACTCATATGGTCATTCGATCGCTAGATGCAAAACGAGATCCCTTCCATCTAAAGGAGGATGATGAAGAGATTTTGGAGCCTGAAGTTCCTAATCTAAGTGCGATAGACACTTTATTGTACTTAGCTCAGTGCACTAGACCTAACATTTACTTCGCTATTAATCTTTTGGCAAGATACAATAATGCACCTACACAGAGACACTGGACTGGTGTTAAAGACACCTTCCACTATTTTAAGGGTACCACAGATTTGGGTTTGTTCTATCCCTACGGATCCTCAGGTGATGTCGCACCCCTTTATCTCTAGTCGATTCTCACCTTGTTGGTTATGACGAAGCAGGATACTTATCTAATCGCATAAGGTGTGTTCTTAAACGGGTTATGTCTTTACCGTTTGAGGCACCGCAATCTCTTGAAGGTCAACTAAATAGACCTTAGTTGCCATTTCATCTAACCATGCTGAAATTCTCGCCGTACACAAAGCAACTCGAGAATGCTTCTAGCTGATAGTAATTGTGGGCCATATTCGAAGCTCCTGCAATCTTTACCCTATCGTTGACGTTTCGATGATGATCTATGAAGACAACACAACATGCATCGAACAACTCAAGAAGGGTTACATCAAAGGAGATAACACTAAGCACATTGTGTCGAAGTTCTTCTTCTCACATCAACAACAAGAGCATCAGAAGATTGAAGTCACGTAAATCCGTTCAAAAGACAATATGGCCAACCTATTCACCAAATCACTATAGAAGACGACGTTTCAAAAGCTTGTTCAAGGAATTGGTATGCGTAAACTTTCTGAGTTGTAACATTGTTAGTTCTCTTTAGAATTATGTCACACTCAGGGGAAGTATCCCGAAGTATACTTTCTTGATCTTAATGTACTCTTTTTCCCACTGGATTTTTACTACCTAATGAGGTTTTGGCGAGGCACCCACCTTGGGTTGATCATATCCCTGATAATGTCCCATGGACGTTCATTTGACTTTGCATTACTCACTTATTTTTCCTTAGACTAAGGATTTTGTTTACCATAGGGTTTACCATAGGATTTACCATAACCATAGGGTTTTTTTGTGAGACTTAGTTTATTATGCAAGTTCCTACCTTATTAAGACTAGCGTGTTCCCAGAATCAGTACCGACGAGTCGACTTCCTCAACTACTACATGATGCTGAATCTACTTAAGTGTTTACACACTCAAGGGGGAGGGTTATAAACTACTTATTTAAGTGTGATTGTGTAAATCCTATATTAGATTTGTTCTAGTTATTCTTCCCTATTAGGACTTGTATTCCTTGGAGGAGAAAAATTTCTTCTCTCCCTTATTACTACAAATAAAGGCATTGCGTAGGGAGAATAACACATCTTCTACACAACCCTACAAACACATCTCTCTCTATTTTTTCTCTATGCCGCCAGCCCCTTCTTCCTATCAGTTAAATATAAGCCACAACAAAAACTACATTAATGAAATCTTCTTTGTCAATAAAAAAAGGGTGAAAGGACATCCTTGTATTATATCACCAAAAAAAAAAAGTTAAGGACAGTAACGTAATTTCACAAAACAAAATTTTGCTTTTTTTTTAAACCTCACCTACATGTAAATTTATCATTTCTAATTTTAAAAATAAAATAAAAAACAACCTCTCTCTCTCTCCTCACTCCCACGTTCTTTCTCACTTGTTTCCTCTCTCCTTCAATTTTAACAACCAAAATAAAACAATTCACAGACTTTGTGTGTGGGCATATTCTAATATAGATAAAATCAACCTACATGCTGGGACATATTAAGGGACCTAAATAGTGCTGGGACCACCTAAAACCCAGGATCAGTAGTTGCTAGACCTCCATTGACCACCCAAGTCTAGGTATATGGCGGATGAGAAAAAGGAGAGAAGCCAACCATTTATGTAACATGGTGTGATTTGACATAGGTTTGAAAAAACTCTCTTAAGGCACGTGGGAGGCTGAAAGCCTCACCATTTTCTATTAAAAATAAATAAAAAAAAGCCACTTGGTGCTTTTTTTTTTTTGTTATCAAGTCCACTTGGTGTGCTTTGACATACGATATACTCTATACCTTTCTAATTATAATTCCTTAATTAATTATTCACTTTATCAATTCTAATTTTGTATCTTTTCTGCTCCACCACTTAATCCTCTCATTTTCAAAATTTAAATAAGGTGTTATATTTTAGTTTAAATTAATAATATAAATGTTAATTCATAATGGATTTTTTTTTGTTAACTTTGTTGTGGCATATGTTCTAATACATATTGTGATTATATAAATGCTAAGTATGTACACTGGCGGCTAACCAATCAATCTATTCTGCGGGGATCTAAATTAGGAATCCTTTGGGATTTAAAAGATCTTTTCTAATAGACTTTGTACATTGGTGGCTAGCCAATCAATTTGTTTTGCTCCAGAAGTGTGGCAAATCACTCGGTTCGAGGATTCACTTCCCCAAAATAACATGGCATGAACAAATATGCCCTCAGATCACTGTCTCAATCATTTCCATCTCATGAAATTAAATCTGGATTACTCCTGAGACTTGAAGTTCTTGGTCCAGTATACTAGTTTGGATGAAATATGAAATTGGAATGAGATTATCATATATGATGTTTCATTTATATGGTAACTGCCGACATAAATGAAAAGTGACGATAATGAACCGCGTTCCATTGATTAGTGTCAACGTAGAACTGATTGGTCAACTAGAAGAAGCAATCTATGATGAATAAGTGTGAATGACACCTTGTGGTGCAAGGCTTCTCTCATATGCCCTATGATTGTTGCAGCATTACAAACGTGGTTGTAGTATTTCTAGGATCCTGATACGAAATCTACATGGAGTTTCCAAAGACTTACATGTACTTATTCAAATAGTTCCAGACCTTAAGAACACCCTCTTGGTTCTAATGAAGCCTTCACTTTATGGATGCAGAACTATTCGGATGGATGTGGTATACCTGTTTAAGTGAATATTTGATCAGTTAAGCATATAAGCCTCTGGGTGTACAAAATCTGAAATTGCAGGAGTTGAGAAAACTGACTCGAGCCTAAAGTTAGACTTTAAGATGAATGATCTTGAAAAAACATTACCTCGACCTAAAGTTTCAAACTGGTTCGGATGGTATATAGGTCTACCACTCGAACTAGACCTATAAGGTGTTATGTTCGAGTATACCCTAATAGTCTGTACGCTATAGGTAAATGAGACATTTGCGGAGGATATGGAGCATAAGGTTCAATATTGGAACATGAGGCAACCATATCTAAGTACAATTGGCGTTTGTTGCACTTAGCTCAATGCAATAGAATCAGACATCTTATGTGCTGATAGTCTTTTGGCATAAAGCAGCACTACGCTTACACGCCACCATCAAATTTGGTGTTAAAGACGTTTTTCCATTACTACGGATTTAGGCTTATCTATCCCTATGCATCTCAGAATAAATCACACATCCTTGATTTTCGGAATGATGCCTACCTTGTGGGATTCGCTGAATCAGACTATCTATCTAATTGCACAACGTATGTTTTCGAATGGTTATGTCTTTACCATTAAAGAACATAGCAATATCTTGGAGGTCTGTGATATAGACCTTTAGTTGCAAAACCTTTGAATCGTTCCAAGACTCATTGTATCTCATCACATGAGAGATATGGTTGAGAACTCTTGTTGAGCATATTCAAACTCCTTGTGATTTTCATCCATCGTTGAGTCCCAACAACGATCCATGAAGACAATGTCGTATGTATCGACCAGATCATAATACATCCAACAAGTCAACGCCAAGCATATTGTGTCTACATCAATATGAGCATCAGAAGATTGAAGTCAAGCAGTCCGATCCCAAACAACCTTGCTGACCTCTACATGGAGTTAATGCCGAAGTCCACCTTCCAGAAGCTTGTTTGAGGAATTGGTATGCATAACTTTCTCATTTACGATGATTATAGTTTCATTTGGAAGTTCTGTCAAACTTAGGGGGAGTATCCAGAAGTATACTCACTTGACCTTAATGTACTTTTTTCCCTACGCTTAGGAGTATTTTTCCCACTGGGTTTTTGCTACCTGACTAGGTTTTGATGAGGCACCCATCTTTGGTTGGTTATACCCTTGTATACATTCTACTTATGTCCCGAAGACGTCTAGTTTTGACTTAATGCCACTTCTCACTTTTCTCCTTTGACTATGGGCTTTTGTCCCATCTTGGGTTTTGCCATAACGAGGTTTTGTGAGTTTTACTACCTTTGACGAAAATGCACTTGCAAAGTAATAGCACCTAAGATTAAGGCCAAAAGCTTCACGTGCCCACGATGAATAGGGGGCTTTGGCTGAAAAATCTTCGATGCCAAAGTCAGAATTTGAAATAGAATGTGTTTGGGAATTTTTGAGGATAGAATGACTTAGCATTTTAGTGGGAGAAATTGGTCTATTTATAAGGAAGTGGCCAACCCCATTTGGAGAATAGGGACCTGCCATTATTGGTGGAATTATGAGTTTAATTGCAAGCTAGGGGTGTTCGAGATGGCTTGCACTTCATCATGTTAGCTTTATCCATAAGATCTAGAACATACTTTCTTTGATTCAAGAATAACCCTTTTGAAGAGGTGGCCACCTCAATGCCAAGAAAGTATTTCAAGTTCCCCAAGTCTTTAATGGAATTTTTTTGATGAAGTGATTGATTAAGAGCTGTGATTTCACTCACATTATCACCTATAATAATAAGATCATCAACATATATAAGTACCGCTAATTTCCCAGTATTACCACTTCGAACAAACAAGGAAGAGTCAACATGACTCATTTGGAACCCTGAAGCTTCAAGAATTGAACTGAGCTTCGAATACCAAGCTCTAGGGGATTGTTTGAGACCATATATGGCTTTGAGAAGTTTGCAGACCTTGTTGGATTCCTTTTCTCTTGGATGACCTAGAGGCATCTTCATGTACACTTATTCTTCAAGCTCTTCATGAAGAAATGCATTATTCACATCCATTTGGAATAAGGGCCATGCATTATTGACTGCCACATATAATAATACCATCACAGTGTTCATTTTGGCAATTGGAGCAAAGGTCTCCTTGTAATCAATGCCATAGGTTTGTGTAAAACCTTGAGCTACTAATTGTGCCTTGTGTCTCTCAATGCTTCCATTGGAGTTGAACTTGGTCTTATATATCCACCTATTTCCCACTGCCTTCTTGCTATTTGGAAGATCTACCACACTCCATGTCTGGTTGTCATTCAGACTTGGAGCTCTTGAGTCATATCATCTTGCCATTCAGGCATGCATGAGGTTTCATGAAAATTCCATAGTTCAAAAATGTTGGATAATTTGTTAAGAAAAGAAGCATGAGATGGTGAGAATATATGATAAGAAATGGTTGAAAAGATAGGATGCCTTGCAGTGTAAGTAATGTACTCTTGCAACCTTATTGGTGGATGTCTATCTCGTGCATGATTTCTCCTTGGTGCACTTATATCTTGCTAAGTTGGTTCAGGTTCTGATGGTCCTGAGGAGCTAGGTATGCCCTCACTTACACTCTCAGTGGGTGAAAATTCTCAGTGTTGGTATGAGCATGAGTGACTTCATTAACTTCTGTTGAAGTAGACAGTGGAAATAAATCCATAAGATCTTCCCTATCGTGATGATTCTCCAAACCCTTGTGAAAATAAGGTGAATATTCATCAAAACGAATATCTCTAGAGACTGCTAGCTTCCAAGTATTAGGATTGTACACTTTGTAACCCTTTTAAGAACTGAAGTATCCTATAAACACACATTTGATAGCTCGAGGGTCAAGTTTGTCATGATGGGAAGCTTGAATATGCACATAACAGGTGCAACCAAAAGCCCTGAGGTGAGACAAGTTTATAGACCTGCCCTTCATGACTTTGAAGGGAGATTTAGTATTAAAAACATGAGTTGGCAGTCTGTTAATAATGTAAGTGGCAGTGAGTAAGGCTTGAGACTAAAATTTATTGGGAACATTCATTTGGATCATAAGTGATCGAGTCTTTTCCAATAAGTCTTGATTCTTTCTCTCTACTATACCATTTTGTTGTGGAGTACCAACATAGCTAGTTTGATGCAAAATGCCATGAATGCTCATGTAACTACTCATGTTATTGGAAGTGTACTCGGTGCCATTATCTGATCTTAATATATATAACTTAGATGAGAAATGATTTGTGATTAGGTTGTGAAAGTCTTTAAAAGTGAGAGCATCAAACAACTCACTTTTAAACTTTAAAAGATACAACCAGGTCACTCTATAATACTCATCAATAAATGTAACATAATATCTATAGCCATCAAAGGATTCTACACGAAAAAGACCCCAGATATCTGAGTGAACAACCTCAAAAAGTCTATTGGTTCTAGAATTAGAGGAAACAAAAGGAAGCCTAGTGGCTTTTGACATTTGACAAGTTTCACACTTAAGTGTGTTTTTACAAAACAAAGGAAACAACTTGGTCATCACAGGTTCAGAAAGATGGGCAAGACGTTGGTGCCAGAGTTGATGTTCCTGAGCTTGACTTAGGTTGACATTGAGTTTTTTGACAAATTTGGACTCATTTGAGAGGTAGTAGAGTCCATTTAAGAAGAACCTTTCACCAATCTTCTTATATGTAACTCGATCCTGAAACACAACATTATGAGGCGAAAAAATGGCAAGACAGTCTAAAGTTTTAGTGATTCTTCCTATGGACAAGAGCTGAAAAGGAAAGGAAGGTACATAAAGGGCAGTGGAATAGTATGCTCACTCAACAATCTCACTTTCCCTTTCCCTAGAATAGGTTCCCTTTTCCCATTTGCAACAGACACATGAATTGGATCACTAGTTTTTTGAAATTCATATAGACTAGAGGATTTATTAGTTATATAATCAGTGGCACCTGAGTTAATAATCCAAAAATCATGTCTAACATTAGTATTAAGCAGTGGAAATGACATTGATTATACCTGGAATATTGCCTCTCGATATGTTCTCGAGTCATCCAAGAAACCAGCAAATTTCCCTAGCATTGCAGTAGGGTTTTCAGTCATTACTTCCTCATGCTCAATGTTTCCTTGCTTCTTTTGAAGAAAAACTACAAACTCATTGATCAAGGAAATGGAGTTTTTTGAGAAATTTGACATCTCATCAGCCGAGGAACAAGTTGAGTGATAGGCTTTTGGAGTGACTCCCTTCACATCTTTGATCATTCGGCCTTCCCTATCAAACTTAGGTCTTAACTTCGGGTGTAGAATCCAACATTTTTCTCTCAAATGTCCATTCATGTTGCAATAAGAACATTTCCAGTCTACTTTCTTCCCAAGCACTTTATCACCAGTTGTCTTGTGATTTGTTATGAAATCTCTAGCCTCAAAATGGGATTAGGCTCAACATTCATCACTCTTCATCGAGTTTATTTTATCTCAACTGCATGACACACACTGGTAAATGAGGGTAGCTCTAGAGTCATTAACAAATGACTACGCAGGTCTTCATACTCAACTTCCAAGCTTACCAAGAGTTGAAACACCTTGTCTTCATCAGCCCTCTTCAGAAGCACATCGGAATCAATAGTGTGTGGATGGTACATATCGAGTTCATTCCACATGGATTTCAAGCTTCCAAGATGTTGAACAAAGGAGTGGTCACCTTGCTTTAGACTAGCAACATTATTTTTTAGTTGCAAGATGTGAACTGAGTTGTTTTAGCTACCATACATGTCTTTAACAGACTCCTATAGAAGAAGGGAAGATTCTGAGTAGCTGAAGAGCTCAGACAACTTTGGCTCAATGGAGTTAAGTATCCAGGACATGACCAGCTGGTCAGTAGTGTGCCATGCATCATAGGTTGATGAAGTGGATTCTGGAGACTCAGAGCCATTGATAAACCCTAGTTTTGATCTTCCTCCTAGAGCAAGCGACATATCTTTTGACCAAGGTAGATAGTTGAACTTGTTCAGTGGCACCGAGCACAGTCGTTGATTTGGGTTGTTCTCACCCCCTTGGGTTAAGTTGGAGGGTGAAGATGATGAACTATCAACACTAGAAACATTTTCTTCTGCCATCTATTTTGATGATGAGCAAAAAAAAAAAAAAAAAAAAACGAATAGAGTCAGGACCCTATGGTTCCTACTCTGATACCATGTTGAGTTTGGTTTTAAATTTTGTATTGTATTTCTCATGATCATTCCAAGAGTGAAATGCAACTCTTATAGAGAGTTGAAAAGAAGACTACAAGAGGAAGGCTAACAACCATACCTCTACCAAATCAGTCCTAACAAGTGGACAAGACGAATATTAATAACAAGTAAAGTGGTTCCTAGAAACAAGGAAGAAAGATTCACAAAAGACTTAAGTGAGTGATGAGGTATGGAAGACTAGAGTATGGTTGAGAAAATCACTTTAACCCATACTTAGCTAGAGTGATGTTTACAACCATACTTGTGACATTTGCTTTACAACCATACGTGTGACAGATACAAGCAACTAGCACTAGTATTCTGTTTGTTTCAATAAGATGTAAGGCTGAGATTGTTTTGTGAAGAGAGAGAATCCACCTTGGATTCTAACGATTATGTAAAGCACTAAGAGTGTGAGAATTGGAATAGATGAGATGAATATGCTCAGCTAGATTTGCAAAGGCGAGATTGATATGATTATATTTATGCGACTTAGTTAGCTTGTTCTTGTGCATTTATGTTGTTATTTCTTAGTTGATTTAGTATTTCAAGCCATTTCGTGTGGTTGTAGGTACAAAGGGTTAAAGAGGCAAAGAAGTGCATTTTGGTGCCTTTTGGAGCAGTTTTGGTCATGGAATGGATATCACATGCATGGAGCAAAGTGGTTGGACGAAATTAAAGATCTAAAGAAGCTAGGAATGTGCCAAGGAAAGGAAGAAAATAAATTGAGGACCAAGGAAGACAAGAAAACCATTAAGAATGAGGAAAGACTAGTCAAACTTACCTTATCTTGTCGTTACCTTTCCTAATCCTAAATTACCAAAGATTTAGTCACACGAAGGGTTCTTAAATACTTTGGGACATTTCATTACATATTCTACAAGTCCTAAACCTGCCCTAAAAGTCCAAGCCATACCATCCTTCACCATTTCTCTTCCTTGCTGTGCAAGGGAGCCATTCCTTTCCTAATTTCTGCCATAAATCACTTCATTTTACCACCCATGCCGTGCACATTCATCCATGTTCCCTCCTTGCACTCATTTGCTGCACCATTCCACTTCATTTCCTTTGTCTACCATGTGCACAATATTCTTTCACCTCCTTGCACTCATTGATTCACCACTTACTCACCTTTCCACCCATGCCATGCATAATCATCCTTGTCCCCTTCATGCACCAGATTTCTTGCACTCATTTCATGCATCATTACACTCATTATCCCTTCTTGCCGTGCACCATCCTTGTCTCTTTCATTATTTCTGATTTCATGCACCAAAACATTGAATCATTGCACTCAATTGCTGCACATTCCTTGTCCCCTTCACCCATCAGATTTCATACAACTTTTACCTCCACTACATGCACTCATTTCATGCACCATCCACCACTTTTGGAATCCCATGCCATGCATCATGACTCAACCTGCACCTTTGACTCATTTCTACACCATTCCACCTTCCTTTCCTTTCTCTACCATGTGCACAATCATTCATGTTCCCCACTTGCATTCATAGTTGCAACACCACTCCATTTTACCCCCCATGCTTTGCATCAGCACTTCACTTTCACCTTTGAATCATTTCAACACCACTCCATGCACTCATTGCTGCAACACCACTCCATTTTACCCCCCATGCTTTGCATCATTACTTCATTTTCACCATTGAATCATTGCACACACCACCATTTTCCCCTCCTTGCCGTGCACTTCCTCTATAAAAGGAAGTGTGTGTGGCAGCCATATAGTTTAGTTTTTGCTTGATTATTGATCCCCATTTCAATACAACCTTCATCCAAACACATTCATTCATCTTCACATCCATTCCTCCATCCAAACAAACCTTCAAACACTCACCAACACCTTGTGCCGTAGCAAAGGAAGGGAAGGAAAGTGCTTGACGTGCTTGCTGTCCAACTTGGATCGTTGGAGCGTTTAGGTGTTTTCTTTCTTTTGTTTACTATGTTTAAATTCATTATCTTTCGTTTTGTTGTGAACATGAGTGGCTAAACCCCTCTTAGCTAGGGGTGATTTCAAAGCCATGATTATGTGTGTAATATGATTTGATAAATTCCAGTTATGAACTCTTGAATCGTGAATGCAATTGGCTTAACTATTTGATTGATAACTTATTTGTATTTGTTGATTAAGGGTCGACACTTAATTGGCATGCATAAATCCGATGCTGGAATATAAGAAAGTTTCACATAATCGTTACAAACTTATATTCATAAGTAGTGGAGGTCGCTTATAAACGATCGCGTTAAGTTTAATTCTAGCATGAGTGACATGATGTCATAGTTGCAAGTGCTTTGTCAATGCTTATGATTTTCATTAAACGTAATGATCTTTGATTGTATCTTTATTATGATGCCATGTAGGGAACTTTTGAAGAATGTTTTGGGTTGTCGAATGATGTCATCCAATCCAATAAAACAAGGAAAATCTGAGGGTTAACTAGTGATGTCACAGTTAATTTGGGGCATTGTCGTTCATAGTTCAATGAAGTAGTAACTGGAAATCGAGTTGTTTGCCGAATGATTGTATCTTTATTATGATGCCATGTAGGGAACTTTTGAAGAATGTTTTGGGTTGTCGAATGATGTCATCCAATCCAATAAAACAAGGAAAATCTGAGGGTTAACTAGTGATGTCACAGTTAATTTGGGGCATTGTCGTTCATAATTCAATGAAGTAGTAACTGGAAATCGAGTTGTTTGCATACATGTCATGTGTGGAGAAAAAGCCTCTAGCTATCTCATCCATCATCTTATTTCTCAAATTTGTTTCACAATCTGTCTAGTTTTTCATACTTGTTTGTTTGTTTCAACTTCATCCAAATCAAAACCCTCCTTTTTAGTTTCTTGTTTCAAAGTGTTTCAAATCTGTTTTAGTTTGTATTTTTAAGTGTTTTGATTCAAGTAAAAGTCAATTTTCGTCCGAAGTCATTCCTAGTGTCTAGTTTAAGTTTATTTGGTTGTTTTAAGCTGTTTTGAGTATTTTAAGTTTGCTTTGAGTCTTGTGAGTCTTGTTAAGTGTTTTTAAGTTTAGTTTTATGTTTTTGAGTCTGTTTAGAGGTTATTAGCAAAGCCCTCCTAATCCCCGGTCCAGAACGATCCCTACTTATACTTGTACTACAATTGTCAAAAGAGGGTTAAATTTATGTGTTAAGTTAATTTTCGCATCAGAGATACAACCTTCTGAAAAATTCTCTCCATTGTTATCCATCTCACATTTCTGTTCTTCAATTATTCATTCAAAACCAGATTTTCTAGCTTATAACAACAAGAGCTGCCTAAAAGTGACCTTCAATAGAGAGGAAGCTTCCACCAGTTCTAGGAGCAATTATAAAATAAGCGCTTTATTTTAGTCACACGATGTAATTTAATACTCTCAAAAACTTTAAAAATCACAAAAAAAAATTCATTTCGTTTCTTAGTTTTGAAAAATCTGAAGTCACAAATTGTACATGACATTTGCTTATGTAAATAAGAAATATCTTATGCAAACAACCTGGTGAAATTTAATTTTTTACATACATGACGTTGATGTAGTCTTATATATATAGTCACAAAATATGCGAACAAATAAAAGAAAGTCAACTACATAAACATGCATCATTAGAACTTGGTATTGCTGCTTGTTCCATCTTAGTTGCCTTGACCTCATTGAGAACATCTCTAGTCCATTGGGAAAGGTAGGTCTCGTTGTGTCCTATTTTGCCACTCTTGTAGATGGACATGCATCGACGATCATCTTCTCCAAACTCGCATGGGTCCCCAACGGGATCCCGCCATGCACCTTTGTGTCTCATGCCCGACCAGCTAGCGATCCAATGGAACACGTACTGTCCCACCCCGGCTAGCTTCAGCCAACCTTTGGGGAAGAATTCCATCACACTGCTGTTTCTGTTCATTAGGAACATATTGGTTAACTGCGCACCATGCGGAGATACCAGAACGTCTGTCCTACTCATTATCTTCACCTGAGTTCACCCAATCATATATATACTTAATTATGTTAATATAAACAATATTTAAGCATGATTTAATCAAATTTATGTACATTGCATCATTTTGAGAGCCGGTCAACAATGGTCAACACTTTCAAACAAACTACAATTGGACCTCATCACTAACTTTTAATATCACATGACATTTTGAATATATTAGTGCAATAATATACGATTATGTGATTCTATTATTGAATCGTAACACAACAATGATGGTAAGTCGTTTCATATAAGTCATTTTTCACTCCTCTCAAGATTCCCACTCACAAATTCCTTACATGGTGATGTTAAACGATCGAGTATATTTAAATTGGTTTCACGAGCAAAATCCTCTTTCTTTACCTCAATATCTTCTCAATGTCGATGTTCTTATTGTTTACGGAATCTCAAAAGGTGGATCTAAAACTTCCATTATATATATACGATATGCGTTTCAATCACTGTATTATCCGTTTCATATTGTCTAATGTTTTTCAGGTGTCCTTACTCTGCCACTCAACTTTCATTCATTAAATAATTGCCCCTAGCTGCCACGCATGTATATGTTGTTGGAATTTTTATTGTTTCATATTGGTCACTACCAAAAGGTTATCTCACTTTATAACATTTTGTCCCTTATAGAAAGTGATTGAAGTGATGAACCATGAAGAATCAAAATGAGCTCAACCTTGGGGTTGGGCTTTGGGATGTACTAATTAATTGATAATTAATAGATAATTAATGATGGGCTTGGGTTCAGGCTCTAATAATTAATTATTTTTAATTAATTTTGGGTTTAATTAATTAATTATTTTTTATATCAACGTACTTATCTTTTCAGATGAAAGAACGCCAAAGAGCAAAGCACCCATCTGAGAAGATGTCTCCCAACAGACGCATCCCATTCTCATACTTGTTGCGAACATGCATAAACCTATTACATATACATTCATCTACATGGCATTTAGAACACAGAAATTTTTTTTCCTCTACAATCCCAAACATTCTTAGTGAGAGAACCACAAAGAAATTCCCCAAAAGTCAAGTTTTCCGGTGCTGGAATTCTAACTTAAATCATTGAATTCTAGTGAAGTAGACGTCCATAGAACTACAAGCACTTAATAGGGATGAAAATTTCTGTTTCAAGGACATTGCGATACGCAAGCCTTAATCTTCAATATGTCTGTTTAATATTTTTTCGTTTTGTTCATATTTTGTTAAATTGTTTATTCGCATTTATTATTTATTAGCATATATAAATTTATCAATAATTGTTGATATTTATCCAACATATGTATCAAACGTTTACTACTTATAGTATCTTATCCAACAAAAAAGGGGTCAAATATGTACAATATAAAATGAGTCGAATTATTAATCATCTACTATCAACTTCAGACGGGGCGTTGAAGGGGTGGAAAAGGTGCAGTTGCATAGGGCTCCAAATTTCAAGGGGCCCTAAAAAATTTTGTTTCCTAATATTTAAATGTAATAATATGATAGTGTTCTACATTCAAAAATTGATTTTGTTAACACTTTAAAATCTCATCTTACACTCCTTATAAGCGTAATTTTTTTTTCTTTCTAAATACAAAAATTTAGAGTACAATAAGATATTTTGAGTGCCAATAATACACCATAAAAGAAGGTATTTTTTTTTCAATATTATTATATAATAATGTTACATATTCAATGAACGTTATGTTTGTAGCTCTTTTTAAAGTTTTTGAAGTTTATTTTCTTTTTTGGTTGTTTACGATCGAACATCTTTTGATTATTTAGTGAACGTTATGTTTGTAGCTCTTTTTACTTATTATTAATGACATTTTTGAACTTTCAATCAATGGGTGATAAACTTTGTTTTGATTTAAGTGATTGTTTTCTAGCATCAATACATTGTCCTACATTTTTAAAGACTTATCTTAAGGAGGGGAACTTTTATAAATTTCGCACAGGACCCACAAAATCTCAGAGACAGCCTTGATCAACTTTATAAGGTTTTATAATTTTTACTTGTGAGATTCATATTCTTAACCCGCTAATTTAGGTGTGTGATCAAGTCCAACACATGTACATCACATATGGGGTGATGTTGAAGTACAGAGCTGTTGAGCTCAGCATATGAACTTACTCTGATCTGATAAAGAATTAATGTTGAAGTTCTATACCCTAAGATCTATTAGCAATAGAAAGAGTGGTTTCGAAATGAACAACTAGAAGACCTATTGACTTCAACAACTAATTTGCAAATTGTTGATCATATGTTGAGTAATGCTACCACATGGTATACCACAATTTGTACCACCTTTTTTAATAGAGGTAGAATTCATGCACCAATACAAGTAGGTCTTATTTTAGAGACGTGATACAATTGTGGTATACAAAATATTGTAAGTGGAGCATTTTTAAGTGTGTAAAGGTTTTTGAAAAATTAAGAATGCATGAAATGCGCACCTGGTCACAAAAGGTGAGGTTGTTAGAGTAAGCCACCATCAAGCGACATCCGTCCACCTTAGCACACTCCCTCTCAAAGATTTCAATCACCGCAGTGTCGTTTTTGAAGGATCTCGGCCCCGTTCTCATGAATAATGTGATTCCAATTGGAGGAATTACATCACGACGTTCAAGTTCATGTCGTTGTTGTCCTTGTTCCAAATGATCCAAGCTGAAGCTGTTGCTGCTCACATTACAGTACAGTCTGGCTTTACACCTCATCAAATCGTAAACCTCCATCCTCTTCTCTCTCGACATCCCGCCCTCGTTATGCCTCATCACCACCGCCTCCTCGAAACAAACTGCCCTCCCTTCCTCCACCTCCTCGAACACCTCCACATGTTGGGCCCCACCGAAAGTAGCCTCCATCAAATTCCCCAGCCACACCCCCATCCTCCCCCTCATCTCCCCCCAGTGGTACAAAACCCACCGCTTTGGGATCTTACACGAGCTTTTTATATGCCACGCCACGAACGGCACCAACGCCGACAGGCCGTGCCAGATGTTGTCGTAGTTGTAGTGGTTGTACGACACGAACGTCAGTCCTTTCATCAGCGTCGCGTTGTGGGGGAGGACTTCGGGGTACGCAAGGGCGTATGAGTTCCAGGAGCCGTCATGGTTGTCGCAGCCTTTGAGGCAGAGGAGGCGCCCGTGGGAGAATGGCGAGGGGAATCCCTGGTATTGGACCCCTCCTTCTTCGTCCTGGTGGTCGTACATGGAACTCATGAACCACGTGTGGCCCTGGAGGGCTGCGGGGCCCGCGTAACGCAGGTCTTTGAGCGGGAGGAATGTGACCGCATGGCGAAGTTTGTCGGTCATTTCCGCGGCGGCGCTGCTAGTGGTGGTGTTGGTGTCTCTTTGCCATTGGTGCATGGACCATGATGATGACGTGGGATCTTGGGTTTGGAGGGATTGGATGTGGAGAATAATGAAGAGAGTGACGCAAGCTGAGAGGATATAGAGGGAGAGCTTTGGGGAATAGCAAACGATGGGTGAGAGGGTAGGGCGGTGAGGTTTCAGATGGGGCGGTTTGTAATTAGGGTTGGACTTGGATGGAGACATTTCTTCTACTTCTGGGGTTGCTTTTGTCATGGCCATAACAAGAGGGAAAGAACTTTCAGCTGGATATATATGTAGTTCTGATCTCTCTCTCTCTCTCTCTCTCTCTCTCTCTCTCTCTCTATATTTGGCTTGTATTGGCGTTTCTTGAGAAGAGAACGCACATATGTTGTGACGCAGAATTGAAAATTGTTAGGTTTTAATAATTCGGGAGATGTTATAAATAAGCAAAAGTTAGAGAGATAACCTTTGCTAAAGACAGGAGCGAAACGGGTGTAAAATATCACACTATTTAGTTTCGTAACTATAACACAAAAGGATTGCAGGTAAAAAAGGAGGAAGTGAGGGATACTAATATTATTGCTTTCACTTCTTTTCTTTACTATGTATTGTGATCACACATGGAGTGCTCTTTATATAGAGCCACATCCCTAAATGTTTACAAAATATGAAATGATTGTCCCTTGAAAATCCTCACATATCAACAACAGCACAACTATTCTTAAGTCTTCCTCACTATTAGCTAAAGCATGTGAGCATACATTCCCATAATTTTTACAACACTCCCCCTTGGATGCCCACATATCATCATCAGTTGCCTCATTAAAACCTTGATAGGAAAAACCCAGTGGGAAAAATCCTAGTTGAAGGAAAAAGAGTACAACATGTATGTATCATGGATGCTTCCCCTGAATTGTATCTCCCCCTGATTTCGCATTCTTCAAATTTAACTGATTGGTAAGTCGACGTAATCTGATACCCTGCACTAGCTTCTGAAATGTGCACTTTGGCAGAGATTTGGTGAATAGGTCTGCCAGATTTTCATTGGAACGGATTTGTCTAACTTCAATAACTTTAGGCTTCTGAAGCTCATGTGCACTGAAAAACTTTAAAGATATGTGTTTAGTCTTATCACCCTTGATGAATCCTTCCTTCATTTGGGCAACACATGCTGCATTATCTTCATGAATGACAGTTGGAATGTCTGTCTTTGAAGGTAGACCACATGAATTCCGGATACGATGGATCATTGATCTTAACCAAGAACATTCACGACTTGCTTGTAAAGCAAGTATTTCTGAGTGATTGGAAGATGTAGCAACTAATGTTTGCTTTGTTGAGCGCCATGAGATCGTTGTATCTCCATTAATGAACACATATCCAATTTGTGAGCAGGCTTTATACGGATCAAAGAGAAAACCAGCATCTACATATCCAACAAGGATCTAGTCATTTGTGTATTTTTCTGAGTAGAAGAGACCCATGTCTATTGTCCCATAAAGGTATCATAAAACATCTTTGACTCCCTTCTAATGATGAATTGTTGGAGCAAAGTTATACCTTGCTAACAAGTTGACTGAAAAAGCTATATCTAGTCTAGTACATTGTGCTAAATACAATAAAGCACCTATTGCACTCAGATATGGTACTTCTGGACCAAGGACCATTTCATCATCTTCTTTTAGACGGAATGGATCTTTCTTAATGTCCCGAGAACGAACAACCATTGGTGTGCTGAGTGGATAACCCTTGTATATGCCAAATCGCTTTAGGATCTTTTCAATGTAAGCTGATTGATGGACCAAAATTCCATTAGCACAATGCTCAATCTACAGGCCAAGATAATATTTTTTTTTTCCAAGGTCTTTCATTTCAAATTCGTTTTTCAAATATTCAGCAGTTTTTTTAGCTTGTTTGTACCATACTTGACCAATCCCGAAACTACTGAGCACCGATCAACGTTATACCGTCAAGGACCCAAAAAAGTTTCCCTCCAACCAGGAGGCCAACCACAGCATGACACGTGTCGACATCAGAAGCCAATCATAGCGCGTCATGTGTCAACATCAGAAGCCAATCACAACACGACACGTGTCAATGTCAGAATGAAACTAGAAACTCTCTTCTATAAATAGAGATCATTCTCTCACAATATTTCCTAATGTCATTTGTACTAAATCATTCACTAGTACTCACTAAAGGAGAGCTTGAACCTATGTACTTGTGTAAACCCTTCACAATTAATGAGAACTCCTCTACTCCGTGGATGTATCCAATCTGGGTGAACCACGTACATCTTGTGTTTGCTTCCCTGTCTCTATCCATTTACATATTTATCCACACTAGTGACAAGAGCAATCTAGCGAAGGTTACAAACTTAACACTTTCTGTTGTACCAAAGTCCTCACTGATTTTGTGCATCAACAGAGCTCTTCAGGGGTTCCAACTAAGTTCATATAGTCAACATATACTACCACTATAGCTAATCCAGAATTTGATTTCTTAATGAACACACAAGGGAAAATGACATTGTTGGTATATCCTTCTTTGATCAAATACTCACTGAGACAATAATACCACATTTGTCCAGATTGTTTCTGCCCATATAATGATCGCCTTAATTTGATTGAAAGCATACCTCATTGTTTGTTAGTTGTTTTTAGGCAATTTAAGTCCTTCTGGACCTTCATATGTATGACAATATTTAATTCTCCATATAGCTACGCAGTGATGACATCCATAAGTCGCATGTCAAGTTTTTCTGAAACCACCAAACCTATTAAGTAACGAAATGTAATTACGTCCATTACAGGAGAGTATGTCTCTTCATAATCAATTCCAGGTCTTTGTGAAAAACCTTGTGCAATAAGTCGTGCTTTATATCTTGTAATCCCATTTGTCTCATTATGCTTTCTTGTGAATACCCATTTGTAACCCACGGGGTTTACACCAGGCAGGGTTTAGACTACTGGTCCAAAAACACTTCACCTAAGGAATTTAATTCTGCCTAGATTGCATCTTTGCACTTAGGCCATTCTTGTCTCTGCTTTCATTCATCAACAGAGCGGGGCTCAATATCATTGCTTAATATGATTTCAGTGATTATTGCGAATGCGAACAAGTTGTCGATGATTATTTCATTTTGATCCCACAATTCATTAATACATGCATAATTTATGGAGATTTCTTTGCTTTTATGTATTTATGTCCCTTTAGGAACATGTGTCTCATCAATGACATTTTTTTTCTTCTGGAAGTGCAGGATCATGAATTGTGGATTTGTCATTCATTTTCTTTTCTTGAATGATTTCATTTGGATTCAACTGTGCCTTCATCTTTCTCTTTCGAGAGGCTGAATTTTTTGAACCTGGGGGTCTATCATGCTTCAGGCCTGCACCGGATGAATCATTCACTGCCATTTTATTTTGTCCAATAGGGATATCAATTCTTGCAGGCACATTTGGAGCTGATTATGTGATTTTGTCACTTTTGTATCATCATTAAATGCATCTGCCATTTGATTAGCAATTCTTTGAAGATGAACGATCATTTTCACTTCATTTTCACATTGAGTGCTTCATGGATCAAAATGAGATAAGATGGGTACAACCCATGTTAGCTCTTGCCGTTCTTCTGGAACGGTCTTTTCTCCCCCCTAACGATGGGAAGACTGTTTCATCAAAGTGATAATCCGCAAAACGAACTATAAACATATCACCTGTCAATGGTTCCAAATATCTAATGATAGATGGTGAATCAAAACCCACATAAATTCCCAATCTGCGCTGAGGTCCTATTTTAGTGCACTGTGATGGTGCAATAGACACATAAACAACATAACCAAAAACTCGTAAATGTGAAATGTTTGGCTGATGCCCAAACATGAGTTGTATTGAGTAGTATTAGTGGTTGGGTATAGGTCTCAATCGAACCAATGATGCAGCATGTAAAAATAGCATGTCCCCATGCAGAAACAGGCAATTTTGTTTTCATGAGCAAAGTGTTAGTTATTAATTGAAGTCGCTCGATAAATTCTTCTTCTAAACCATTTTAAGTATGGACATGAGGAACAGGGTGTTCTAAAGGGAAATAATGAGATTTATGTGGGATTTCTAGTGACTAGCATGCATATACAATTCAAGATTTATATACATTTGCAACGGAAGCACGTTATCACATAATATCAAAGCTATAGTCATGCAAATCCCCTTCAAGAAGCATAGGTTCATATATGATGCATCTAAGAAAATATTGAAGAACAAAGTGAAGGTATAGTTTTATACCTCTTGATCTAGACTTGAGACCAAGGATGGACCACCTCCAAGCTCTTTGTTCTTGGAACTCCTTGAGTCTAGCCTCTTTCCTAGCTTCCTCCACCTTGAAAGATTTAGAGCTCATTTCTCCTTTAGTCTCCAAAGTAGAAGATCTCTAAAGATCCACACCCACTAGTGTAGTGAGATGGATAATGGAATAACCAAAAGGAGAAGAGATGATTAGCTTTCCCTCCTCTTGGTGGCTGGCTATATGTGTGTAGAGATAGAGACTTGGTTTTCTCTTTTGTGAAAAGAACACACAAAAACTCTAATGAAACTTTTTCACTAAACTTCATTTTTAAATGTCAAAGAAGTGAGTCAACCACTTGACTCCCTCTCTTTCCTTTCACTTGTATTGGCCGGCCCCTTAGTGTGGGTTTGGACTTTGGGCTTTCATCATTTCAAGTCATTCTATGCTTGAATAAAAGAACCCAATTTGTTTGGGCCCAATGGGTCCGAATGAACCCGAGCTTTTCTTTAAGTCCTAAACGATCTTTTATTGTTTATATGATTTCTTTAGACTTTCTAATTAATCATAACACTTAATTAATCCAATAATTAATTCCATCATCCATTAGTTGTCTCACCACAAGAGTGTATCGGTGTACAATCGTTTTAGGTTCTAATTAGCAAGACAGTGAGGTGATTGGTACCAATCCAAATGATTAGTATTTATCCAATCACTTAGTGAATTAAAACTTACTTTTAATTCTCCTTCTTCTTTGATGACTACTTATTTAATCATCTAGAAGAACCCACAAGCCATGAGTGACATCTAATCATATATCATGGCTACCCAAGCTAATGTAGAATTTGTTCGGAGAACCTATTCAGTTGGAATTACAATGTAATTCGATCTTTCTCTAATACAATACTCACAATCACATTACTAGGGTATGGATATTTAATGTCAAACCCCTAATGTGATTATATCAAGTTATATGATTCTATTGAGTCGTATAGGAACGCTTTCCATCATTATGCTCGATACTTCAGTCGAAGATTCCTGAATCATATCTTAGAGTATTCATCCTCTCATAACGAGGATTAGAGATCCCTTGTTGATCATTCACATGCCTCTGAGAATAAATCATTGACCCCAACAATGCATAGAACACATCCAAGATGAGATGTGGTCACATCTCATTATCAAATGATAAGCAATGTATCCCCAAGACAACTATGATGTCTCAGGTCAAAGGATTACTTGCATTATTCCAACTAGTAGAGTTACTTGCTTGACATGTGAATAGACCTTCATGCAAGTACTCTCGTTTGATTGTGTTCAGTGAACTCATTCCCATAATGAGCACCTACATACTTATCTTAGTGTCACTACACGAATGGCATGAGACTTTCCATCCTTCCCATTGGAAGGGGACATAGTATGTACTGGTCTATGTATTGTCAGTGTCCCTCTGACAATCCTATGACCAGGAACCTTTTTGGACATCATGGTTATGTGAAGAAGGTCTCTGCAGTCTAACATCATTAGATTACTTCTTCCAATGATCCATTGTCCATGGATTCACCATTTAGGACGTATATCGTTTATTGAGATAGTCCTAATGAATGACTTTGCCTTTTGATGTATTAGAATTTTCCATACATATAGACATTGTTCTGAAAGGTTTCTTCCAAAGATTGACTTTCAGGGCATATCTTCAACATGTTCAACATCAATGCCTAGTGTCATGCAGTAATCATCAAAGGTTTGAGACGTAAATTCACCGACGTTATCAAGTCGGATTGACTTAATAAGGTAATTTGGGAACTATGCTCGCAACTTAATTATTTGAGCAAGAAGTCTCACAAAAGCTACATTTCGAGTAAACAATAGGCAAACATGTGACCATCGGGTATATGCATCAACCAAAACCATAAAATATCGAAATGGTCCACAAGGTGGTTGAATAGGCCCACAAATTTCCTCTTGAATTCTTTGAAAAAAAATTATGGGGATTTAGCATCAATCTTTAATTGTGATGGTCTAATTACCAACTTCCCTTGAGAGCAAGCCTTGCAAGGGTTATCATTTGAGATAGCAATGTGTCTGCTCAATAATGGATGTCCATTGGAGTTGGTAATGATTCTACGCATCATGCTGGATCCTGGATGACCTAGACGGTCATGCCAAATCATGTAAATTTTTGGATCAATGTACTTCTGGTTCATGACAGTATGTGCTTCAATTATCTTTTTGTATGTATAATACAATTCACTCGATAAACCATTCAACTTCCCCAATGTATGCTTCTGGTATCATTGGATGTAATGCATAGATCTTCCACATTTTATGCACTTTTTGTTTCAATGTGGTATCCATTTAAATGTATATCTTCAAAACTCAACAAATTTCGAGTACATCGAGTAGCGTACAACGCATTTTGTATAGACAATATTGTTCCATTTGGTAACATGATTTGGGCTTTTCCTTAGCCTTCAATTACATTTGATTGGCCTTACATTGTTGTTACCTTTACTTTTGTAAGTATCAAGCTTGAGAAATATTTTCGATCTCGAAGCATTCTATGCGTGGTTGCGCTGTCTACAAGATAAATATCTCCGCCACTGCTCTTGTTTTGAGAATAACCATAGTTTTTCTCCATGCTCCCTGAGTAAGGGAATCATAGTTAAAAACAATTTATTCATAATAAAAGGAAATTGAAATGCCACTTTTATTGAATTGAAATGCGAGCTTTAAACTACAAATCCAGATAATAAGAGTACATCAAACATAAATGATTCAATCGGACTTATACATTTCATTCATTCTTTCCACAATGAAGTCCGAGACATCTATGTGGGTTATGTTCAATTGCCCTGATAAATCGAACACTGGATCAGGTATATCTATTGGTTTAGCCTGATCGAGGAAATTGGTTTCGACACCCTTTTCTTTTAGGTAGGCTTGATACAGGTCCACCAGATGTTTTAGGGTACGACAGGTACTCGCCCAATGTCCATTACCACCACACCTATGGCAAACTCCTTCAGGATTTTTAGAAGTGTTATTCATATGAGCCTTACCCTTATGGCAATTTACATTTTTGAAGTTAGAGCCTGAATTATGCCTTGGACCTTGGTTGTAAAATTAGACACCATGATTCTTGCCTTTCTCATTCCACTAGCCTTGCTTGTGGTCACATCCTTGTTTGTAATTATTGCCACGAGAGGATGTAGTGTTCACTTTAAGGGAAGCAACATTCACTTATGGGAATGGTGCGATCCAGTAAGTCAGGACTGATGATTTTTCATCAGGATCTCATTGTTTTGTTTAGCCATAAGGAACACCGATATCAGTTGGTTGTACTCAGTAAAGCCTAGCTCTTTATATTGCTGCTACATGAGCACGTTGGAGGTATAAAAAGTGCTTAAAGTATTTTCCAGCATATCTTTCTCAGTGATGGTTTCCCCACAAAGCTTAATCTGGGAGCTAATTCTGAACATTGCAGAGTTGTACCAAGCAACCGACTTGAAATCTTGGATCCTTAGGTGTGTCCACTCATAACGAGTCCTTGGAAGAATCACCATTTTTTATGATTGTATCTATTTCTCAATGTCTTCCAGAGGGCTATTGGATCTTCAACTGTCTTGCTCTTCAATCCTTCATCAAGATGGCGACAGATAAAGATCATTGTCTTCGCCCGATCTTAAGAGGATGCATTGTTTCCCTCCTTGATGGTTTCTCTAAGATTTCATGCCTCCAGATGGATCTTGGTATCCACTACCCAGGTATGGAGTTCTTCACAGTAATATCCAGGGCAACAAAATCAAGCATTGCCAAGTTCGCTGTTTTCTTTTTTGAAAGATGTGTAAGAACTTGCAATAATATGTATACTGGGGGAATATAGTGTTAGAAATTATGGTTCTTACAATTTATCATTTTGATCTTCATGCCAAAATGATAAGCACTCGAAACTTCATGCTCGAGAGATTTACATGATTAATGAGGAAGATGATTGTACCACACCACTCTCATTGAAACAATATAGCATAGGATGGGTGATTATACCACACCACTCAAGCAGCAGGAAAATTTATATATGCAGAGTAGGGTGGGCGATTATACCACACCACCTAAAATTGCAGTAAAATTAAATCTGCAGTTCAAGATGGGCGATGATACTGCACCATCTTTGATTGCAGTAAAGTTAACATAATAAACAATGGGTTAATAATCACGAACTACACCAAACAAGAAATAAAAAAATATAAGTAATTGTTATAATGAGAACTAGGAGTAGGCATGGTGTTAGCAAATCTTCGTGAGGGTACATCAAGCAAGTGAGGTAAGGGAGGAAGAAGAACAGTAAAATCCCTGGAGGAAGCATTTTTCGGTGAAGTGAGATGAGAACTGGTTAAGGTTAGAGCGTTGTGCTGATAATGTGTTATAAATAGGTAAAAGTTAGAAAGATAACCTGTGCTAGGGACAAGAGCGAAGCGGGTGCAAAATATCACACTATTTAGTTTTGTAACTATAACATAAAAGGATTGCAGGTAAAAAAAAAAGAAGGGAGGGATACTGTTATTATTGCTTTCACTTCTTTTCTTTGTTGTATATTGTGATTTGTGGATCAAATTAAAACCCAGAAATTCCAAAAATAAATCAGAATGTAGAAATCCCAGAAGTAAATCAAAACCCATAATCGACTAAACCAGAAATCGTTCAAAACCCACTAATAATTTCACGAATCTTCAAAACAAAATCGAAGAAAATGAAGAAGAGGAAGTGGAAGAGGAAGCCTTGAGAGACTTATAAGGATGCGGTGTTGGTCAAGGAATGGTTCGGCAAGGTTATGAAGCAGAGTGGGACGACGAGAGAGATGACGATCTTACTAGTTCGCTGGTATTCGGGGGATCTCAGTAAGACGATCTAGCTAGCCCTTAGTCGAGGTGAGTGAAGGGTAATCCCACTAAAGCTAGTCCGCTTGTGTAACAAACATGGGACTGCCCCAATTTCTAATCTAGTCTAGTCCAATGAAACCTAGTGAAGGTAAACAAACACACCCTCGGTTTATGTACCAGACCTACCAAGGTGCTTAATGTCGATGGAGAAGTTGACTTGAAATGCACAAAAAATAAGTGCATTACTTTAAAGAATACATTAAATTAGTACAAGTAATAAAAATAATAAATTAAAAAATTTCACACTTGTCGAGATCTGTCTCATCATCTTTTCCCCTGCCTAAGGGGAAAGCTTCTGCCATGAAAGGGCAAGATGGGGCACTTCATGCGTATAATGGCACCCATGTCGTGAGTCAACAAACAATTGACTTTCAGGCTTGCTCGCTAATGTAGTGGGCTATAATCGAACTTGTACTTCTTCCCGACTAAGAGTTCTCATTTTCCCTTCGCGCGTATAGCGGCCATATCAGCATCAGTCTTAGCAGTGCCAACAAGAACAGTTGAGGCTAGCATAGCCTTGTGCCGCATCTAGCCTTGCACACAACTAGTAGATCGAGGCTCCTGGCTTGATGAAGCAGATATAATGGTAATGGTTATTGACTCAAAAATGATTGTCTGTGTGTTGCTGGGTATCTCTGACGTCAGGTCATTCTGACTCGAACTAGAGGCAGAGTAGTGGCCACTAATGGTTAAATGAGATGACATCAGTGGATAAAAAAACATTATAATTTCTAAATTTCCTAGAAAATTTTAATATTTCTAAAAAAAATTAAACTTGTGTACAGTTTCACAAATTTCCTTATTTTCTTACAAATTTCACAATTTTCCTAATTTTCCTACAAATTTCAGACAGTTCGCATATTGCCTACAAATTTCACATATTTTCGACATTTTTCACAATATTTCACAATATTCACAATATTTCACAATAAAGTGAAATATTGTGAAGCAGCGCGAGGAAGAAGAAGAAGAAGAATGCTCTCAGTGTTATAAAATGTCAGACCTTTGTCGGAATGACCAGTTCGTCTAGCAAAGGGTCTTAAAATTGTGCCACGTGTAGCCTGACCTAAAAAATTTGTCAGGCAAGGGAATGTAGTTTGTCAGGCAAAGGTTGTATAGAAATGCCTCAAAGTTAAATTTTTTGCCAAAAAAATGGTTGCAAAAACATGTTTGCCCATGAATGTTACAAATTTCATTGGGCAAACATTTAATATGGGGGAAATTTTATTTTCTAGAATAAAAAATGGGTGAAATTTTAAAGTTTGCACGACGAAATATACCAATTTCCTGGGGCAAACACAAGAAATTTCATTTTTCTCATTTTTTAAATAAATCATCGAATTTGATGATTAGGTCAATTAAGTGTGTGGTTTTATCCTCAATTAGTGTCTTGGCAAAAAACCATCAATCAAAGCTAAAGTAACTATTAAATTGTGATGATACATTCAAACCGTCAAAGGATTTCGTTCCGTTACCTAACCCCGGAAGTTAGTTTTTGGTGACTTCGGCGTATGCGGTCTTGAAGTATATATTTAATTGTCTAAGTTAGTTCTGTAGATTGCGTATCCTATCAAAATAATAGATTCAACAAATACTTGGAGTTTATGTAACGATCCGTCCCTAATTTTCCATGTAATTTCCTTCCCGAGTGTGTAAAATGACGATTATGCCCTTATTGGCAAAGTGGAATCCGACGTGGACGTTGTTGTTCGGCTTTTAAATTATTTTTCCTATTATCGTAATTAAATAGTACTCATTGTTATGAACGCGTGAACGCAAGTGAAACTCAAATCGGATTTGTAACAAAGAACTTACGCTTAGTTAAAGTACGTTAACAATGGGTAAAATTGTACACGTGTGCGCGAATTAATCATGGTACTAGAACACTGTTTTTGATAAGGTGAGCTAGATTTTGGTGTACTTTTAAATTGTACAAAATTTGGACCCTTTCCTACTTTAAAATCGGTCCCTCACTTACCAGACCAACCAACCACCTTTCTCCATATTTTCTAGCACCCAATTAGAAACCCTCTCTTTTGTCCAATCAAAAACTCTCTCTCTCTCTCTCTCTCTCTCTCTATCTCTCTCTCTCTCTCTTCTTCTTCTTCTTCTTCTTCTTTTTCTTCTTCTTCCATTCTCTCTCACCGTCTCTTTTCTCTCTACAACAACAACGAACCATCATATATAACCTCACGGATCGGACTTTAAACCATCACCATCGTGTTCCTCTCATCCCCATGAGTCTATCTGTATGAGCTGATTAAAAAATGAACGAGTTTTGAGTTTCCAAGTTGGCGCTTCGACTCGGATCATGGTTCTCCAGCGACTTTTTGTTCGAGTTACAATGTTTTGGAAGGTTTAGAAGCAACTGCATAACTTCCTGAGGTCCCTAGCCTAAGTTTGAAGTGAAGCCAACGTGTAAACACTCGGCTTTAGGACGTTGGAATTAGGACCTGGACTTTCAAAAGGTACAAACTTGTTCTTCTCTTCCCAAGCTTCATTTCCATATAAAGTACGTCAAAAATGGTTGAGAAATGAGAAAGTTTTTAAGTTTTTAAGTTTTTACAAAAAACTTCCAAATTCCAGCGAACCAGGTGGTGGAGGATGGCGACGATGGTGACCGAAAAGTTGGGGAAGAGAATATTCTGTTAAAGTTAATAGAATATTCTCACACCATTACTAATGTTGTTAGGTATGTTCGTTAGAGTTAACTAAACATTTCGTCAGTCTGACAAAATATTCTCCTGGAGTCTGTTAACGCATACAGGCATATGACTTGTGCGTAGCCACGTGTGTGGCCGCAAGCTAGCCGCTTTATGGCGGTGTATGGTCGACGTGTACATGTTTGTGATGTCACGTCATTTGTTTTCGTACAAGCCCTTTAACAAGAATGATCCCCATTTTTTTTTAAAAATGGGGCCACCCTTTTTACCGTTGGATTGGTTTTAATGAAATTGTGTGGTTGAGATTAAATCACAAGCCACACAATCTCAACCACACAATTTCATTAAAGTCAAATCCAACAGTTAAGAGGGTGTCCCCATTTTTTTAGAAAAATGGGGATCCCTCTTGTTAAAGGATTCATATTTTCGTATATTTAAACCCTTCATTTAAGCAAACTATGGGGGATTTTCCTAGGCTTTTTGTGTATGTTTTAATTAATTAATTAATTACTATAGATGTTTCACATATAGGAGAGAATTAACCCGAAGAGGTACTAGGTTAAGCAAGGCTAGGAGGCTACGATCCGACTATGTATCAGTGAGTGGGCATTTGATATATATATATATATAATGTTTTATGGTTTCCACAAATGCTTTGGATTAATATTATGTCTATCATGCCATGTTTTATTTCATTTTAAAAGTGCTATTATATTGTTGAGATTTATAAATTGTCATGGCATGTTCATTTACAGTTTACCTGCTCATCATGCATGCTTATACCAATGTAGTACTCGCTCCGGGCCAGGGCCAGGCTTCACATGTATGTTCACATCGCACCGCACTCTCACTTTGGATCCATTGTAGGTGTCAGTCCTATCCTAGGTTGCATTAGGCAACCAGGACTCGTAAGTGATGTGCCTAGTGCCAGTCTTCACGTGATTGTAGTAATAGAGCATATATTATGATTACACCTAGTTATGTTCATGTCAAAATTTCTTTGTAAGAACTCGTGTGTTAACATAGATTGATGAGCACTTGATTTTCTTATGCCACGATTGAGATATTATGATCTGTGTCTTTCTTGAATTATTGTTGAATTACCTTTGATTTCATACTTATACGTAGTATGACTTTCCGGAAACTATACTTGTTTCACAACAAGTGGTTAGTATGTTTAGAAAAATAAATGTGTTTCATAAACCTTTGTTTTTGCCCACTCACACCTCTGTTTTTTGCCCTTCCAGGACTTAATTAGCTGAATCCTCTATGGCATAAGAGGGATCTTTGGCAACTCTGACATTCTCCCAATAAATGTAGAAGCTTATTTTCAGTTGTGTAATAAGTACCTTAACTAGATTCGACTACTCTACTTATGTCGTACTATCATCTCTGCTCTGACTACTTATGTTTTATGGGTTCTTCCCTCTATTGCGCACTCTCTATATTAGCTTAAATAAATTCTAGCTTCGGTTTAAATTTATTCATATCTTGTATAGCAGTTTCCTTTTGGCTACGTCACCTTCTGGTGTCGGCCAGCATGCCTCGACTCCGGTCAGGGTGTGTCAGTTTATTTTATACTTCTATAAAGTAGAATGCAAAATTTTGCGGCAACCACTAGCGTAAATATTTTAATTGATGATCGGGTCCATTCATTGTATTCTTCTAGGTTGAGGAGCATACTTGAAAAAAAATCATCAAAGTCGGGGCAAAAATAATTATTACCAAATCCAAAAAGTTTTTTTTTTTGGTGATTTTTGGCGTATACGGTCTTAGAGTATATACAAATTGTCACATCCCAGACCAGCTCCACCGTAGCACGATATTGTCCACTTTGGGCCCCAGCCACGCCCTTTTGGTTTTGTTTCTGGGAACTCACACGAGAACTTCCCAGTGGGTCACCCATCCTGGGAATGCTCTTGTGTGAGTTCCCAAAAACAAAACCGTGAGGGCATGGCCGGGGCCCAAAGTGGATAATATCGTGTTACGGTAGAGCCAGCCTGGGATGTGACAGAATGGTATCAGAGCCACTCTGCTGTTCGGTGCGAGTGTACCGACGAAGATGTTGGGCCCCTAAGGGGTGTGGATTGTAACATCCCACATCAACCAATGGAGAGGGGGTGATGTGTCTTATATGTACATGCCCACCACCTATAGCACAAGGCCTTTTGGGAACTCACTGTCTTTGGATTCCATCGGAACTTTGAAGTTAAGCAAGTTCAGGCGAGAGTAATCCTAGGATGGATGACCCATTGGGAAGTTCTCGTCTGAGTTCCCATAAACAAATCAATGAGGGAATAGTAAGCCCAGAGTGGACAATTTCATGCTATGCTAGAGTTGAGCTGGGATGTGACAATTTGGTATCAGAGCCACCCTGCCGTTCGATACGGATGTGCCGGCAATGACGCCAGGTTCCCCTTAAGTAGGGTGGATTTTAAGATCCCACATTGACTAACGAAAAGGGGGTGATGTGCCTTATATGTACATGTTCCCTTTCCTATAGCACAAGGCCTTTTGGAAACTCACTGGCTCTGGATCCTATAAGAACTCCGAAGTTAAGTGAGTTTGGTCGAGAGCAGTCCTAGGATGGGTGACCTTCTAGGAAGTTCTCGTGCCGAAACCTAAAAAAAAACCGTGAGGGAATGGTAAGCCCAAAGCGAACAATATCGTGTTATGGCGGAGTCGAGCCCGGGTTGTGACAAAATGGTATCAGAGCAACTCTGCCATTCGGTACGAGTGTGCCGACAAGGAAATCGAGCCCCTAAGGGGGGTGGATTGTAACATCCCACATTGACCAACAGAGAGAGGACGATGTGCCTTATATGTACATGCCCACCCCCTATAGCACGAGGCATTTTGGGAACTCATTGGCTTCGGATTCCATTGAAACTTCGAAGTTAAGCGAATTCGGACGAGAGCAATCCTAGGATGGGTGACCCACTTGGAAGTTCTCGTATGAGTTCCCTAGAAACAAATCTGTGGAAGAATGGTAAGCCCAGAGCGGACAATATCGTGCTATGGCTGAGTCGAGCTGGGATGTGACACAAACATGTTTGATGGTTGCGTCGTTCAAATTAGTTATGTAAATTGTGTATCCCATCAAAACAGTAAATTCAACAAACACTTAGAGTTTATTCTATATTTCTATTAAGTTGAGATTTTGTTGTAATCACTAGTACAAATATTTGAAATTGATGCTGAGTCCATTCCTTGTATTCTTCTAGGGTTGAGAAGCGTCCTAGCAAAAAATCATAAAAATCAGGGCAAAATAACTGTTAAATCATGATGATGTGTTTATAACCGTCGAAGGATTTCATCCCGTTACTTAATCCGAAAGTTTGTTGGCGTACATGATCTTGGAGTATATACAAATAAGTTTGACAATTGTATCGTTTAAATTAGTTCTATAGACTGCATATCCCGTCAAAATAATAGATTTAAAACACTTAGAGTTTATTCTATACTTTTATTAAGTAGAACATAAGGTCTTGTGGTAACCACTAGTGTAAATAAATTAAATTGTTGATTAGATTCATTCATTGTATTCTTCTAGGATCGAGGGATTTTATCTCATTACCTAATCCCATAAACTATCATTTGGGTGATTTTTGGCATATGCCATCTCGGAGTATATACCAACTATATTGACGGTTGGATTGTTCAAATTAATTTTGCAGACTACTAAGAGCATCGAAGGAAAATTGAATATGCCAAATGTCCCTCACCTTTTGGCTTACGAAAAATTTAATTTTGCCCAACGAACATTAAACCCTAAATCCTAAATCATAAAATATACCATTGCGCTACGAAATTTAAAGGGTTTGTTGCGCAAATAGTGGCCTAGTACACACAAAATTTTTCCCTTAGCGTGAAATCTTTGCTCGACGAAGAAAGGTTTGGTTGTTGAACTATGTTTGTCGGGCTAAAGGCTCTAAATGAACTAAAACATTGACCACTTTTGCATGACAAAACTGTTTTATTTAGTCGGTAAAGTTACTTTGTTTGACGAAATGTGGTTCGTCGAGCAAATGGTAATTTCTAATAGTGAGAGAATTTGAACCCGAGACTCAGTGAAGAAAATTAAGGTTCCACCATATAACTAATTGATAGTATATAGGATAGTCCAATTACTAATAAATACATACAAGGTTCATCCTTTCTCCGATGTAGGATTCAAACTCTCATCAACACAAACTCAGTCAAAATTTCCATCAAAATTAAACATGTGAAACACATATAACCCTTTTTATAAACTAAATACTTTAGTGGTGAAGTTTTGGACCATAAGGATTCATATTCATCTTACAATACTTTTGATATAGCAATATATTTAATCTAAGGAGAGAGAGATAAATTGGTTGCAAAGTTACAATTTATGAGATTCAAATCTAAAACTTTTTACTTACAAATGAAGAAGAATATTACTAGATCATACTACTAAATGAGAATCTTACAATACTTTAGTTAGGAAACTTTTGGAAGCTCAAATCCACTACGCACTCATAACTTCATGAATACTAAATTCATATCCTCCATTAGTTGCTATATATCATTTTTCAAATTAATTATCAAAAATATTAAAACAAGACCAGAATCACGGTTAAGACAAAGCTTAATTAACGCGGGAAGCAAGTCACACCACAAAAAACTAGCTGTGCTAATAATCGCTTTTACGATATTTCATATTTATCTTTGTGGAAGTCAATGGCTTGTGATGTTATATATATATATATATATATATATATATATCTTTATTTTCTTTGTTCTTGGTGCTTCTCACGGAGTAGGATTCTCTCCTCTTTTTTTTTCCCCTCCCTTCACTCCCTTCATATCTGAATGGTCACGGTTAAGCCACGTCAACATCTTATATTATTATTTTTTTATAGAAAGATAAAGACAAAATAGAGAATGTGAAAGGAGGGGATGGAAGGGGATATAAAGAGAATGGGAGAGAATTCTAGTCCACTTCTCGCTGAGTTCTGCGTCAAACTTGTCTGAATCAATGTGATTGCATTGAACAATGACATTGTATTGACATGGGAAAATATTAAGGAAAGACTCTTAAAATGGTACTTTTTATAAATTATTTGCCACTTTAAAGTTTAACGTTAATTTTTGTGACATTATAAAATATTATACTAAAAATATGAGGTGGTAGAAAGTCCATAGAGAGTCACTTTTGAGATAATCTCCTTATTATTTCTCTTTGACATAAGAAATAAATGAAACACCACTTAATTCTTAGTTTTCAAGCAACTTTGTAATAAAAAAGCAGAGTTGCCATGAACATATAGCAATCAATGACTAATGAAATTAGATGCGTGTACAATATATTGATATTTACATGCAAAGCTAGCAATTCGACGAGAGTTAGGGCTGGTTTGGTATTGTTGTGCTTTGAAAAAAAACTGCTTATGCTGTGCTGTGAGAATAAGTTCATTTTTGCTGCTTTATGTTTTCAGTTTTTTTTTTCACCTAAAACTGTGAAAATAAGTTGTTTTTAAATGTTTACTAAATACATTTTTGAGCTCAACTTTTTTTTGTACCCACTTTTTATGAAAACACATTAGTACCAAACCAGTACTTAATTGAAGTTGCATCCGTCATCCTCTAGCCTCATGCATATTATCGAAAAAGATCTCCAAAATCCCATCTGTAAATATATATTGCCGTACAACAAAAGATTTATATTATTGACGTGGTTGGTTTACAATTTGATAAAAACTTACATGAAATAAATTTACTATCACTTGAAGTTTCAATTTAGAATAATATTATACTATTAAGTTGCTTTACACATAATATTATTTTTTTGACTCAAACAATACGTGACAGGAAATCTGATTCATACAAATTACTATACTAAAACCTTTCCCGTGTTGTTACCGAAAGATAGCTTGAAAAGTACAAAAAGGATGCTATTTTCGAGACCCTTTCTTCAATCCCGAGGGCAAAGGCAGCTAAAGTTTTGCTAGAAATACATAAGACCATATTTTATGTATACTGACGGATTAGAATCCTTTCCTCTCCTGAGCTTAGGAGGCTGAGTCTTCTGAACAAATCACATGAGTCGTTGGATCAAAATTCAACAATTATAATTATTATAATTTTTAGAGAGACCCTCTGTTTGTAACCGAAATCTAATGACCCGTATAATTTACTCAAGAGGCACAGCGTCCTAAGCTCAGGAGAAGATCTTTATCCTATACTGACCACAAGAATGAGATATATCTTAATAATTGTACACATGTATTCCATAGCATAGCATGTGGTTACTAAAATTTTGAAAATATAAATGATTTTGTCAACAATTTTTAGTCGCTCAAAAAGCGAGTGGTTCTAGACACTATTTCATTACTAAACTTATATTGGGAGAAAAAGAACTGTAAGATTATTGTGTTTGATTTACTATATTGCCCATAACTTTTAATTGGCTAATTTTCTTTACTTGTTCTTATATGGTTAGAATTAATTTTTCATCATCTTTTGATTGACAAAGAGATTTCTATTAAATAGTAGAAATATAGAGGTACATGTTAAAACTAAAAGGTAAAAAGTAAAAAAGCAAATATTGGCAAAGTTATACACTTCAATTCTCAAATTCATAACCTCAAAATTGAGTTAGACTAACTGTATGAAAAACTACATGAGATAATAACCAAAATAAATCAAGTTGCTTTCCCACAAGCTAGAGTACAACAATCTTTTTGGACCTAAATTCATATTTTCGACCAAATTAAAGTCAACCTAAAAAGGGGGCTATGAGTCTCGGCCTAATGGTCCGGTGCTGATGAAGTAGCCGAGTCCCTAATGAGCTAGAATTGTTAAGGATATGGATGTTTTCTAATGAGGAACAAAATATTCCAAGGATCAAAGATTTTGTTTAAGATAAAGTGTGAATTGAACGAATAAGGAGACTAAGTTTAGAGTCTTAGTTCAGGTGGAAGAGGTTGAGAAAGGGTGGTGATAGAGTTTCAGACGAGAGTATAATAAGAAAATATGCCGAATAATTGGAATATTATCAAAATTTTATCCCTATAAATATAAGAGGATTTGCTACGTGGAAAGCCCATATTCAACTCAACAAACAACTCAAAATGCTTTACATGAAAACCCTCACTCTACGCAAAAACGTTCTCAGAACCTTGAGAAAATACTAACTATCCTAACCATCATGTCAAAACATCTTCAGTTTGGAGAAATAAACAGCACTGTGTTGACAACTAAAGACATTTTCTGGTCGGTTGATTATCTATCCAAATCTCGGCCATCGAAGAGTTCTTAATTCTATCGCCTAAAGGGGTCACTCAATTAGCCCCGGCAAAATGAGGTGTTATATGATCGGTTACTCTTTGGTGCACTTTATAGTTCGGCATTCATATGATCGAACCACGTTCGTTATAAAGTTACTCATCTCCTTTGAGTACCTTTTCCTTATATCCTGATACTGATTCGGCATACTTATTTCTCACGAGTAAAGTTGAAGCAATCGAAACTGGTTCACAAGTCTTGAAATTCTCAATGAATTAAGTAACCTTATCTTTAGGTTCTAGAACCTTAGCCATAGAGGTGTTCGTTCCTTGGCCGGTAGTCACTCAAGTGTAGAAGTCAGCAACGCATTCGACACCTCTACCACAACAACTATTCTACTTGCCCAACCGAGCTCGGTCGCAAGATGGCACGCTTGTATTCACCAGAAGAACGTAATTAGCTCAATAGTTACTCGGTCTACGGGCCACGTAAGGTTTATAACTTTTATCATCAACACAATCTCAAATAATTCAGGAAGTGATTCTAAAAATTAAAGTTCCTAATTCCTTGTAGAAACTAATTATCATACCTAAAACCAAGTATTAATTCAATAGTAGCATATGGCAAACTTTTAGGGCATGACCCACCCAAATATCACCCATATTTCTCTAACTTAACCATTTATTACTAAATGTAAAATCTTATCAGAAAATGCTCGATGATATTAGGGGTAAATCTCTCATATATTAGTTGTTTTATTGTCGTATATCTGATATGAGATTATATTCCTCAACAATCTACACATATTGTATTTTGGTCAACGAGCACATGGATGCATAGGATAATAAGAATATAAAACGTAACTACTAGCTGAAACATGAAGTTACTTATGAATGCTTTGTTAATTAATTCTGTACAAACTACATGCAACGAACTTCAATGCTACTTTACCACTTTGGGAGCAAACCTAACCCTTTTCCAAGCCCAAAGAAGAAGTTTTGATATTTTCAAAAAATCAGCACTCGAATCTCAATGTTTCCCAATTGAGACTACAAAAATCAATCCAATCGTTAAGAATACACTACGAAGCTTCACCAAAAAAAATAAAAATATAAAAAAATAAAATATACTACGAAGATAGTAATAACACACTATTTTAAGACTACAAAGCTACTATTCGAACGGCACAAATGCACCGTAAACACTAAACAAGGGACATTCATCTATGTCATATTTTTCCCAAATTTATCTAAATTTCATGAAACTTTAAGAGCCTATTGATAATCACTCGTTTTCGGTTTTCAATTTTTATTTTCACCTTTTATCACTTGAATTTTGTTTGGTAACTCTTTTCAATTTTCAGTTTTTTGAAAACTGAAAATTGAAATAAAAAAAAATGAAAACTATTTTCTTGGGTTTTCAAAATTTAACCTTTAGTTTTCACTTTTTGATTTTTAATTTTCCTTTTTTATAAAACTAAAAAAGTTGAAAGTAGTTACCAAATCAGATTTCAGTTTTCAGTTTTCAATTTACACAAAAAAAAAAAAAGAACTTAAAACAGAAAGTAAAATGGTTATCAAACGACTCCTAAATTATTCATTCAAACATATGGAAAATCTCCATGCCAATATTTAGTGGAATCTTCTGAATTGTTAATTTTTATCATCTTTTTGTATACCAAATTATTAATTTATATTGTTACTGATGAAATTAGTAATATTTAAATGTCTTTAGTTGTCAACACAATGCTGTTTATTTCTCCAAACTGAAGATGTTTTGACATGATTGTTAGGATAGTTAGTATTTTCTCAAGGTTGTGAGAATGTTTTTGCGTAGAGTGAGGGTTTTCATGTAGAGCATTTTGAGTTGTTTGTTGAGTTGAATATGGGCTTTCCACGTAGCAAATCCTTTTATATTTATAGGGATAAATTTTTGATAATATTCCAATTATTTGGCATATTTTCTTATTATACTCTCGGCTGAAACTCTATCACCACCCTTTCTCAACCTCTTCCACCTGAACTAAGACTCTAAACTTAGTCTCCTTATTCGTTCAATTCACTCTTTATCTTAAACAAAATCTTTGATCCTTGGAATATTTTGTTCCTCATTAGAAAGCATCCATATCCATAACAATTCTAGCTTATTAGGGACTTGGCTACTTCATCAGCACCGGACCATTAGGCCGAGACTCATAGCCCCCTTTTTAGGTTGACTTTAATTTGGTCGAAAATATGAATTTAGGTCCAAACAGATTGTTGTACTCTAGCTTGTGGGAAAGCAACTTGATTTATTTTGGTTATTATCTCATGTAGTTTTTCATACAGTTAGTCTAACTCAATTTTGAGGTTATGAATTTGAGAATTGAAGTGTATAACTTTGCCAATATTTGCTTTTTTACTTTTTACCTTTTAGTTTTAACATGTACCTCTATATTTCTACTATTTAATAGAAATCTCTTTGTCAGTCAAAAGATGATGAAAAATTAATTCTAACCATATAAGAACAAGTAAAGAAAATTAGCCAATTAAAAGTTATGGGCAATATAGTAAATCAAACACAATAATCTTACAGTTCTTTTTCTCCCAATATAAGTTTAGTAACGAAATAGTGTCCAGAACCACTCACTTTTTGAGCGACTAAAAACTGTTGACAAAATCATTTATATTTTCAAAATTTTAGTAACCACATGCTATGCTATGGAATACATGTGTACAATTATTAAGATATATATCATTCTTGTGGTCAGTATAGGATAAGGATCTTCTCCAGAGCTTAGGAGGCTGTGCCTCCTGAGCAAATTATACGGGTCATTGGATTTCGGTTACAAACAGAGGATCACTCTAAAAATTCTAATAATTATAATTGTTGAATTTTGATCCAACAACTCATGTGATTTGTACAGAAGACTCAGCCTCCTAAGCTCAGGAGAGGAGAGGATTCTAATCCGTCAGTATACATAAAATATGGTCTTATGTATTTCTAGCAAAACTTTAGCTGCCTTTGCCCTCGGGATTGAAGAAAGGGTCTCGAAAATAGCATCCTTTTTGTACTTTTCAAGCCATCTTTCGGTAACAACACGGGAAAGGTTTTAGTATAGTAATTTGTATGAATCAGATTTCCTGTCACGTAATGTTTAAGTCAAAAAAATAATATTATGTGTAAAGCAACTTAATAGTATAATATTATTCTAAATTGAAACTTCAAGTGATAGTAAATTTATTTCATGTAAGTTTTTATCAAATTGTAAACCAACCACGTCAATAATATAAATCTTTTGTTGTACGGCAATATATATTTACAGATGGGATTTTGGAGATCTTTTTCGATAATATGCATGAGGCTAGAGGATGACGGATGCAACTTCAATTAAGGACTGGTTTGGTACTGATGTGTTTTCATAAAAAGTGGGTACAAAAAAAAAGTTGAGCTCAAAAATGTATTTAGTAAACATTTAAAAACAATTTATATTCACAGTTTTAGGTGAAAAAAAAAACTGAAAACATAAAGCAGCAAAAATGAACTTATTCTCACAGCACAGCATAAGCAGTTTTTTTTCAAAGCACAACAATACCAAACCAGCCCTAACTCTCGTCGAATTGCTAGCTTTGCATGTAAATATCAATATATTGTACACGCATCTAATTTCATTAGTCATTGATTGCTATATGTTCATGGCAACTCTGCTTTTTTATTACAAAGTTGCTTGAAAACTAAGAATTACGTGGTGTTTCATTTATTTCTTATGTCAAAGAGAAATAATAAGGAGATTATCTCAAAAGTGACTCTCTATGGACTTTCTACCACCTCATATTTTTAGTATAATATTTTATAATGTCACAAAAATTAACGTTAAACTTTAAAGTGGCAAATAATTTATAAAAAGTACCATTTTAAGATATTTTCCTTAATATTTTCCCATGTCAATACAATGTCATTGTTCAATGCAATCACATTGATTCAGACAAGTTTGACGCAGAACTAAGCGAGAAGTGGACTAGAATTCTCTCCCATTCTCTTTATATCCCCTTCCATCCCCTCCTTTCACATTCTCTACTTTGTCTTTATCTTTCTATAAAAAAAAATAATATAAGATGTTGACATGGCTTAACCGTGACCATTCAGATATGAAGGGAGTGAAGGGAGGGGAAAAAAAGAGAGGAGAGAATCCTACTCCGTGAGAAGCACCAAGAACAAAGAAAATAAAGATATATATATATATATATATATATATATATATATATAACATCACAAGCCATTGACTTCCACAAAGATAAATATGAAATATCGTAAAAGCGACTATTAGCACAGCTAGTTTTTTGTGTTGTGACTTGCTTCCCGCGTTAATTAAGCCTTGTCTTAACCGTGATTCTGGTCTTGTTTTAATATTTTTGATAATTAATTTGAAAAATGATATATAGCAACTAATGGAGGATATGAATTTAGTATTCATGAAGTTATGAGTGCGTAGTGGATTTTAGCTTCCAAAAGTTTCCTAACTAAAGTATTGTAAGATTCTCATTTAGTAGTATGATCTAGTAATATTCTTCTTCATTTGTAAGTAAAAAGTTTTAGATTTGAAACTCATGAATGGTAACTTTGCAACCAATTTATCTCTCTCTCCTTAGAGTAAATATATTGTTGTATCAAAAGTATTGTAAGATGAATATGAATCCTTATGGTCCAAAACTTCACCACTAAAGTATTTAGTTTATAAAAAGGGCTATATGTGTTTCACATGTTTCATTTTGATGGAAATTTTGACTGAGTTTGTCTTGATGAGAGTTTGAATCCTACATCGGAGAAAGGATGAACCTTGTATGTATTTATTAGTAATTGGACTATCCTATATACTATCAATTAGTTATATGGTGGAACCTCAATTTTCTTCACTGAGTCTCGGGTTCAAATTCTCTCACTATCAGAAATTACCATTTGCTCGACGAACCACATCCCAGGCTGGCTCTGCCGTAGCACGATATTGTCCGCTTTGGGCCCCAGCCATGCCCTCACGGTTTTGTTTTTGGGAACTCACACAAGAGCATTCCCAGGATGGGTGACCCACTGGGAAGTTCTCGTGTGAGTTCCCAGAAACAAAACCAAAAGGGCGTGGCTGGGGCCCAAAGCGGACAATATTGTGCTACGGTGGAGCTGGTCTGGGATGTGACAATTTGTATATACTCTAAGACCGTATACGCCAAAAATCAACCAAAAAAAAAACTTTTTGGATTTAGTAATAATTATTTTTGCCCCGACTTTGATGATTTTTTTTCAAGTATGCTCCTCAACCTAGAAGAATACAATGAATGGACCCGATCATCAATTAAAATATTTACGCTAGTGGTTGCCGCAAAATTTTGCATTCTACTTTATAGAAGTATAAAATAAACTGACACACCCTGACCGGAGTCGAGGCATGCTGGCCGACACCAGAAGGTGATGTAGCCAAAAGGAAACTGCTATACAAGATATGAATAAATTTAAACCGAAGCTAGAATTTATTTAAGCTAATATAGAGAGTGCGCAATAGAGGGAAGAACCCATAAAACATAAGTAGTCAGAGCAAAGATGACAGTACGACATAAGTAGAGTAGTCGAATCTAGTTAGGGTACTTATTACACAACTGAAAATAGGCTTCTACATTTATTGGGAGAATGTCAGAGTTGCCAAAGATCCCTCTTACGCCATAGAGGATTCAGCTAATTAAGTCCTGGAAGGGCAAAAAACAGAGGTGTGAGTGGGCAAAAACAAAGGTTTATGAAACACATTTATTTTTCTAAACATACTAACCTCTTGTTGTAAAACAAGTATAGTTTCTGGAAAGTCATACTACGTATAAGTATGAAATCAAAGGTAATTCAACAATAATTCAAGAAAGACACAGATCATAATATCTCAACCGTGGCATAAGAAAATCAAGTGCTCATCAATCTATGTTAACACACGAGTTCTTGCAAAGAAATTTTGACATGAACATAACTAGGTGTAATCATAATATATGCTCTATTACTACAATCACGTGAAGACTGGCACTAGGCACATCACTTACGAGTCTTGGTTGCCTAATGCAACCTAGGATAGGACTGACACTTACAATGGATCCAAAGTGAGAGTGTGGTGTGACGTGAACATACACGTGAAGCCTGGCCCTGGCCCGGGGTGAGTACTACATTGGTATAAGCATGCATGATGAGCAGGTAAACTGTAAATGAACATGCCATGACAATTTATAAATCTCAACAATATAATAGCACTTTTAAAATGAAATAAAACATGGCATGATAGACATAATATTAATCCAAAGCATTTGTGGAAACCATAAAGCATTATATATATATATATATATATATATATATATATATATATATATATATCAAATGCCCACTCACTGATACATAGTCGGATCGTAGCCTCCTAGCCTTGCTTAACCTAGTACCTATTCGGGTTAATTCTCTCCTGTATGTGAAACAGCTATAGTAATTAATTAATTAATTAAAACATACACAAAAAGCCTAGGAAAATCCCCCATAGTTTGCTTAAATGATGGGTTTAAATATACGAAAATAGGAATCCTTTAACAAGAGGGATTCCCATTTTTCTAAAAAAAATGGGGACACCCTCTTGACCGTTGGATTTGACTTTAATGAAATTGTGTGGTTGAGATTGTGTGGCTTGTGATTTAATCTCAACCACACAATTTCATTAAAACCAATCCAACGGTAAAAAGGGTGGCCCCATTTTTTTTTTAAAATAGGGATGCTTCTTGTTAAAGGGCTTGTACGAAAACAAATGACGCGACATCACAAACACGTACATGTCGACCATGCATCGCCATGAAGCAGCTAGCTTGCGGCCACACATGTGGCTACGCACAGGTCATATGCCTGTATGCGTTAACAGACTCCAGGAGAATATTTTGTCAGACTGACGAAATATTCTGTTAACTCTAACGAACATACCTAACAACATTAGTAACGGTGTGAGAATATTCTATTAACTTTAACGGAATATTCTCTTCCCCAACTCTTCGGTCACCATCGTCGCCATCCTCCGCCACCTGGTTGCTGGAATTTGGAAAATTTTGGTTGGATTTTTGTAAAAACTTAAAAACTTAAAAACTTTCTCATTTCTCAACCATTTTTGACGTACTTTATATGGAAATGAAGCTTGGGAAGAGAAGAACAAGTTTGTACCTTTTGAAAGTCCAGGCCCTAATTCCAACGTCCTAAAGCCGAATGTCTACACGTTGGCTTCACTTCAAACTTAGGCTAGGGACCTCAGGAAGTTATGCAGTTGCTTCTAAACCTTCCAAAACCTTGTAACTCGAACAAAAAGTCGCTGGAGAACCATGATCCGAGTCGAAGCTCCAACTTGGAAACTCAAAACTCGTTCATTTTTTAATCAGATCATACAAATAAACTTATGGGGATGAGAGGAACACAATGGTGATGGTTTAAAGTCCGATCCGTGAGGTTATATATGATGGTTCGTTGTTGTTGTAGAGAGAAAAGAGACGGTGAGAGAGAATGGAAGAAGAAGAAGAAGAAGAAGAAGAAGAAGAAGAAGAAGAATAAGAAGAAGAAGAAGAAGAAGAAGAAGAAGAAGAAGAAGAAGAAGAAGAGAGAGAGAGAGAGAGAGAGAGAGAGAGAGAGAGAGAGAGAGAGAGAGAGAGAGAGAGTTTTTGATTGGACAAAAGAGAGGGTTTCTAATTGGGTGCTAGAAAATATGGAGAAAGGTGGTTGGTTGGTATGGTAAGTGAGGGACCGATTTTAAAGTAGGAAAGGGTCCAAATTTTGTACAATTTAAAAGTACACCAAAATCTAGCTCACCTTATCAAAAACAGTGTTCTAGTACCATGATTAATTCGCGCACACGCGTACAATTTTACCTGTTGTTAACGTACTTTAACTTAGCGTAAGTTCTTTGTTACAAATCCGATTTGAGTTTCACTTGCGTTCACGCGTTCATAACAATGAGTACTATTTAAGTTCGATAATAGGAAAAATAATTTAAAAGCCGAACAACAACGTCCACGTCGGATTCCACTTTGCCAATAAGGGCATAATCGTCATTTTACACACTCGGGAAGGAAATTACATGGAAAATTAAGGACGGATCGTTACATAAACTCCAAGTATTTGTTGAATCTATTATTTTGACAGGATACGCAGTCTACAGAACTAACTTAGACAATTAAATATATACTTCAAGACCCCATACGCCGAAGTCACCAAAAACTAACTTCCGGGGTTCGGTAACGGAACGAAATCCTTTGACGGTTTGAATGTATCTTCACAATTTAACAGTTACTTTAGCTTTGATTGATGGTTTGTTGCCAAGACACTAATTGAGGATAAAACCACACACTTAATTGACCTGATCATCAAATTCAATGATTTATTTAAAAAATGAGAAAAATGAAATTTCTTGTGTTTGCCCCAGGAAATTGGTATATTTCGTCGTGCAAACTTTAAAATTTCACCCATTTTTTATTCTAGAAAATAAAATTTCCCCCATATTAAATGTTTGCCCAATGAAATTTGTAACATTCATGGGCAAACATGTTTTTGCAACCATTTTTTTGGCAAAAAATTTAACTTTGAGGCATTTCTATACAACCTTTGCCTGACAAACTACATTCCCTTGCTCGACAAATTTTTTAGGTCAGTCTACAAGTGGCACAATTTTAAGACCCTTTGCTAGACGAACTGGTCATTCCGACAAAGGTCTGACATTTTATAACACTGAGAGCATTCTTCTTCTTCTTCTTCCTCGCGCTGCTTCACAATATTTCACTTTATTGTGAAATATTGTGAATATTGTGAATATTGTGAAATATTTTGAAAAATGTCGAAAATATGTGAAATTTTTAGGCAATATGTGAAATGTCTGAAATTTGTAGGAAAATTAGGAAAATTGTGAAATTTGTAAGAAAATAAGGAAATTTGTGAAATTGTACACAAGTTTAATTTTTTTTAGAAATATTAAAATTTTCTAGGAAATTTAGAAATTATAATGTTTTTTTTATCCACAGATGTCATCTCAATTAACCATTAATGGCCACTACTCTGCCTTTAGTTCGGGTCAGAATGACCTGGCGTCAGAGATACCCAGCAACACACAGACAGTGATTTCCGAGTCAATAACCATCACCATTATATCTGCTTCATCAAGCCAGGAGCCTCGATCTACTAGTTGTGTGCAAGGCTAGATGCGGCACAAGGCTATGCTAGCCTCAACCGTTCTTGTTGGCGCTGCTGAGACTGATGCTGATATGGCCGCTATACACGCGAAGGGAAAATGAGAACTCTTAGTCGAGAAGAAGTACAAGTTTGATTACAGCCCACTACATTAGCGAGCAAGCCTGAAAGTCAATTGTTTGTTGATTCACGACATGGGTGCCATCATACGCATGAAGTGCCCCATCTTGCCCTTTCATGGCAGAAGCTTTCCCCTTAGGCAGGGGAAAAGATGATGAGACAGATCTCGACAAGTGTGAAATTTTTTAATTTATTATTTTTATTACTTGTACTAATTTAATGTATTCTTTAAAGTAATGCACTTATTTTTTGTGCATTTCAAGTTAACTTCTCCATCGACATTAAGCACCTTGGTAGGTCTGGTACATAAACCGAGGGTGTGTTGGTTTACCTTCACTAGGTTTCATTGGACTAGACTAGATTAGAAATTAGGGCAGTCCTATGTTTGTTACACAAGCGGACAAGCTTTAGCGAGATTACCCTTCACTCACCTCGACTAAGGGGCTAGCTAGATCGTCTTACTGAGATCCCCCGAATACCAGCGAACTAGTAAGATCGTCATCTCTCTCGTCGTCCCACTCTGCTTCATAACCTTGCCGAACCATTCCTTGACCAACACCGCATCCTCATAAGTCTCTCAAGGCTTCCTCTTCCACTTCCTCTTCTTCATTTTCTTCGATTTTGTTTTGAAGATTCGTGAAATTATTAGTGGGTTTTGAACGATTTCTGGTTTAATCGATTATGGGTTTTGATTTACTTCTGGGATTTCTACATTCTGATTTATTTTTGGAATTTCTGGTTTTTAATTGATTACTGGGTTTTAATTTGATCCACAAATCACAATATACAACAAAGAAAAGAAGTGAAAGCAATAATAACAGTATCCCTCCCTTCTTCTTTTTTACCTGCAATCCTTTTGTGTTATAGTTACAAAACTAAATAGTGTGATATTTTGCACCCGCTTTGCTCTTGTCCCTAGCACAGGTTATCTTTCTAACTTTTACCTATTTATAACACATTATCAGCACGACCCTCTAACCTTAACCAGTTCTCATCTCACTTCACCGAAAAATGCTTCCTCCAAGGATTTTACTGTTCTTCTTCCTCCCTTACCTCACTTGCTTGATGTACCCTCACGAAGATTTGCTAACACCATGCCTACTCCTAGTTCTCAATATAACAATTACTTATATTTTTTATTTCTTGTTTGGTGTAGCTCGTGATTATTAACCCATTGTTTATTATGTTAACTTTACTGCAATCAAAGATGGTGCAGTATCATCGCCCATCTTGAACTGCAGATTTAATTTTACTGCAATTTTAGGTGGTGTGGTATAATCGCCCACCCTACTCTGCATATATAAATTTTCCTGCTGCTTGAGTGGTGTGGTATAATCACCCATCATATGCTATATTGTTTCAATGAGAGTGGTGTGGTACAATCGTCTTCCTCATTAATCATGTAAATCTCTCGAGTATGAAGTTTCGAGTGCTTATCATTTTGGCCTGAAGATCAAAATGATAAATTGTAAGAACCATAAGTTCTAACACTATATTCCCCCAGTATACATATTATTGCAAGTTCTTACACATCTTTCAAAAAAGAAAACAGCAAACTTGGCAATGCTTGATTTTGTTGCCCTGGATATTACTGTGAAGAACTACCATACCTGGGTAGTAGATATCAAGATCCATCTGGAGGCATGAAATCTTAGAGAAACCATCAAGGAGGGAAACAATGCATCCTCTTAAGATCGAGCGAAGGCAATGATCTTTATCTGTCGCCACCTTGATGAAGGATTGAAGAGCGAGACAGTTGAAGATCCAATAGCCCTCTGGAAGACATTGAGAAATAGATACAATCATAAAAAATGGTGATTCTTCCAAGGACTCGTTATGAGTGGACACACCTAAGGATCCAAGATTTCAAGTCGGTTGCTTGGTACAACTCTGCAATGTTCAGAATTAACTCCCAGATTAAGCTTTGTGGGGAAACCATCACTGAGAAAGATATGTTGGAAAAGACTTTAAGCACTTTTTATACCTCCAACGTGCTCATGTAGCAGCAATATAAAGAGCTAGGCTTTACTGATTACAACCAACTGATATCGGTGTTCCTTATGGCTAAACAAAACAATGAGCTCCTGATGAAAAATCATCAGTCCCGACTTACTGGATCGCATCATTCCCATAAGTGAATGTTGCTTCCCTTAAAGTGAACACCACATCCTCTCGTGGCAATAATTACAAACAAGGATATGACCAAAAGCAAGGCCAGTGGAATGAGAAAGGCAAGAATCATGGTGTCTAATTTTACAACCAAGGTCCAAGGCATAATTCAGGCTCTAACTTCAAAAATGTAAATTGCCACAAGGGTAAGGCTCATATGAATAACACTTCTAAAAATCTTGAAGGAGTTTGCCATAGGTGTAGTGGTAATGGACATTGGGCGAGTACTTGTCATACCCTAAAACATTTGGTGGACCTGTATCAAGCCTACCTAAAAGAAAAGGGTGTCGAAACCAATTTCCTCGACTAGGCTAAACCAATAGATATACCTGATCCAGTATTCGATTTATCAAGGCAATTGAACATAACCCACATAGATGTCTCAGACTTCATTGTGGAAAGAGGGAATGAAACGTATAAGTCCGATTGAATCATTTATGTTTGATGTACTCTTATTATCTGAATTTGTAGTTTAAAGCTCGTATTTCAATTCAATAAAAGTGGCATTTCAATTTCCTTTTATTATGAATAAATTGTTTTTAAATATGATTCCCTTACTCAGGGAGCATGGAGAAAAACTATGGTTATTCTCAAAACAAGAGCAATGGCGGAGATATTTATCTTGTAGATAGCGCAACCACGCATAGAATGCTTCGAGATCGAAAATATTTCTCAAGCTTGATACTTACAAAAGTAAAGGTAACAACAATGTAAGGCCAATCAAATGTAATTGAAGGCTAAGGAAAAGCCCAAATCATGTTACCAAATGGAACAATATTGTCTATACAAAATGCGTTGTACGCTGCTCGATCTACTCGAAATTTGTTGAGTTTTGAAGATATACATTTAAATGGATACCACATTGAAACAAAAAGTGCAGAAAATGTGGAAGATCTATGCATTACATCCAATGATACCAGAAGCATACATTGGGGAAGTTGAATGGTTTATCGAGTGAATTGTATTATACATACAAAAAGATAATTGAAGCACATACTGTCATGAACCAGAAGTTCATTGATCCAAAAATTTACATGATTTGGCATGACCGTCTAGGTCATCCAGGATCTAGCATGATGCGTAGAATCATTACCAACTCCAATGGACATCCATTATTGAGCAGACACATTGCTATCTCAAATGATAACCCTTGCAAGGCTTGCTCTCAAGGGAAGTTGGTAATTATACCATCACAATTAAAGATTGATGTTAAATCCCCATAATTTTTTTCAAAGAATTCAAGAGGAAATTTGTGGGCCTATTCAACCACCTTGTGGACCATTTCGATATTTTATGGTTTTGGTTGATGCATATACCCGATGGTCACATGTTTGCCTCTTGTCTACTCGAAATGTAGCTTTTGTGAGACTTCTTGCTCAAATAATTAAGTTGCGAGCATAGTTCCCAAATTACCTTATTAAATCAATCCGACTTGATAACGTCAGTGAATTTACGTCTCAAACCTTTGATGATTACTGCATGACACTAGGCATTGATGTTGAACATGTTGGAGATATGCCCTGAAAGTCAATCTTTGGAAGAAACCTTTCAGAACAATGTCTTTATGTATGGAAAATTCTAATACATCAAAAGGCAAAGTCATTCATTAGGACTATCTCAATAAACGATATACATCCTAAATGGTGAATCCATGGACAATGGATCAATGGAAGAAGTAATCTAATGATGTTAGACTGCAGAGACCTTTTTCACATAACCATGATGTCCAAAAAGGTTCCTGGTCATAGGATTGTCAGAGGGACACTGACAATACATAGACCAGTACATACTATGTCCCCTTCCAATGGGAAGGATGGAAAGTCTCATGCCATTCGTGTAGTGACACTAAGACAAGTATGTAGGTGCTCATTATGGGAATGAGTTCACTGAACACAATCAAACAAGAGTACTTGCATGGAGGTCTACTCACATGTCAAGCAAGTAACTCTACTGGTTGGAATAATGTAAGTAATCCTTTGACTTGAGACATCATAGTTGTCTTGGGGATACATTGCTTATCATTTGATAATGACATGTGACCACATCTCATCTTGGATGTGTTCTATGCATTGTTGGGGTCAATGATTTATTCTCAGAGGCATGTGAATGATCAACAAGGGATCTCTAATCCTCGTTATGAGAGGATGAATACTCTAAGATATGATTCAGGAATCTTCGACCGAAGTATCGAGCATAATGATGGAAAGCGTTCCTATACAACTCAATAGAATCATATAACTTGATATAATCACATTAGGGGTTTGACATTAAATATCCATACCCTAATAATGTGATTGTGAGTATTGTATTAGAGAAAGATCGAATTACATTGTAATTCCAACTGAATAGGTTCTCCGAACAAATTCTACATTAGCTTGGGTAGCCATGATATATGATTAGATGTCACTCATGGCTTGTGGGTTCTTCTAGATGATTAAATAAGTAGTCATCAAAGAAGAAGGAGAATTAAAAGTAAGTTTTAATTCACTAAGTGATTGGATAAATACTAATCATTTGGATTGGTACCAATCACCTTACTGCCTTGCTAATTAGAACCTAAAACGATTGTACACCGATACACTCTTGTGGTGAGACAACTAATGGATGATGGAATTAATTAATTGGATTAATTAAGTGTTATGATTAATTAGAAAGTCTAAAGAAATCATATAAACAATAAAAGATCGTTTAGGACTTAAAGAAAAGCTCGGGTTCATTCGGGCCCATTGGGCCCAAACAAATTGGGTTCTTTTATTCAAGCATAGAATGACTTGAAATGATGAAAGCCCAAAGTCCAAACCCACACTAAGGGGCCGGCCAATACAAGTGAAAGGAGAGAGAGGGAGTCAAGTGGTTGACTCACTTCTTTGACATTTAAAAAGGAAGTTTAGTGAAAAAGTTTCATTAGGGTTTTTGTGTGTTCTTTTCACAAAAGAGAAAACCAAGTCTCTCTCTCTACACACATATAGCCGGCCACCAAGAGGAGGGAAAGCTAATCATCTCTTCTCCTTTTGGTTATTCCATTATCCATCTCACTACACTAGTGGGTGTGGATCTTTAGAGGTCTTCTACTTTGGAGACTAAAGGAGAAAGGAGCTCTAAATCTTTCAAGGTGGAGGAAGCTAGGAAAGAGGCTAGACTCAAGGAGTTCCAAGAACAAAGAGCTTGGAGGTGGCCATCCTTGGTCTCAAGTCTAGATCAAGAGGTATAAAACTATACCTTCACTTTGTTCTTCAATATTTTCTTAGATGCATCATATATGAACCTATGCTTCTTGAAGGGGATTTGCATCACTAAAGCTTTGATATTATGTGATACCATGCTTCCGTTGCAAATGTATATAAATCTTGAATTGTATATGCATGATAGTCACTAGAAATCCCACATAAATCTCATTATTTCCCTTCAGAACACCCTGTTCCTCATGTCCATACTTAAAATGGTTTAGAAGAAGAATTTATCAAGCGACTTCAATTAATAACTAACACTTTGCTCATGAAAACAAAATTGCCAGTTTCTGCATGGAGACGTGCCATTTTTACATGCTGCATCATTGGTTCAATTGAGACCTATACCCAACCACTAATACTACTCAATACAACTCATGTTTGGGCATCAGCCAAACATTTCACATTTACGAGTTTTTGGTTATGTTGTTTATGTGTCTATTGCACCATCACAGTGCACTAAAATAGGACCTCAGCGCAGATTGGGAATTTATATGGGTTTTGATTCACCATCTATCATTAGATATTTGGAACCCTTGACAGGTGATATGTTTATAGTTCGTTTTGCGGATTATCACTTTGATGAAACAGTCTTCCCATCGTTAGGGGGGAGAAAAGACCGTTCCAGAAGAACGGCAAGAGCTAACATGGGTTGTACCCATCTTATCTCATTTTGATCCATGAAGCACTCAATGTGAAAATGAAGTGAAAATGATCGTTCATCTTCAAAGAATTGCTAATCAAATGGCAGATGCATTTAATGATGATACAAAAGTGACAAAATCACATAATCAGCTCCAAATGTGCCTGCAAGAATTGATATCCCTATTGGACAAAATAAAATGGCAGTGAATGATTCATCCGGTGCACGCCTGAAGCATGATAGACCCCCAGGTTCAAAAAATCCAGCCTCTCGAAAGAGAAAGATGAAGGCACAGTTGAATCCAAATGAAATCATTCAAGAAAAGAAAATGAATGACAAATCTACAATTCATGATCCTGCACTTCCAGAAAAAAAAAATGTCCTTGATGAGACACATGTTCCTAAAGGGACAGAAATACATAAAAGCAAAGAAATCTCCATAAATTATGCATGTATTAATGAATTGTGGGATCAAAATGAAATAATCATCGACAACTTGTTCGCATTCGCAATAATCACTGAAATCATATTAAGCAATGATATTGAGCCCCGCTCTGTTGATGAATGAAAGCAGAGACAAGAATGGCCTAAGTGCAAAGATGCAATCTAGGCAGAATTAAATTCCTTAGGTGAAGTGTTTTTGGACCGGTAGTCTAAACCCTGCCTGGTGTAAACCCCGTGGGTTACAAATGGGTATTCACAAGAAAGCATAATGAGACAAATGGGATTACAAGATATAAAGCACGACTTATTGCACAAGGTTTTTCACAAAGACCTGGAATTGATTATGAAGAGACATACTCTCCTGTAATGGACGTAATTACATTTCGTTACTTAATAGGTTTGGTGGTTTCAGAAAAACTTGACATGCGACTTATGGATGTCATCACTGCGTATCTATATGGAGAATTAGATATTGTCATACATATGAAGGTCCAAAAGGACTTAAATTGCCTGAAACAACTAACAAACAATGAGACCTCAGCGCAGATTGGGAATTTATGTGGGTTTTGATTCACCATCTATCATTAGATATTTGGAACCCTTGACAGGTGATATGTTTATAGTTCGTTTTGCGGATTATCACTTTGATGAGACAGTCTTCCCATCGTTAGGAGGGAGAAAAGACCGTTCCAGAAGAACAGCAAGAGCTAACATGGGCTGTACCCATCTTAATGATCCAATCGTTAAGAATACACTACGAAGCTTCACCCAAAAAAATAAAAATATAAAAAAATAAAATCCACTACGAAGATAGTAATAACACACTATTTTAAGACTACAAAGCTACTATTCGAACGGCACAAATGCACTGTAAACACTAAACAAGGGACATTCATCTATGTCATATTTTTCCCAAATCTATCTAAATTTCATGAAACTTTAAGAGCCTGTTGATAATCACTCGTTTTCGGTTTTCAATTTTTATTTTCACCTTTTATCACTTGAATTTTGTTTGGTAACTCTTTTCAATTTTCAGTTTTTTGAAAACTGAAAATTGAAATAAAAAAACTGAAAACTATTTTCTTGAGTTTTCAAAATTTAACCTTGAGTTTTCACTTTTTGATTTTTAATTTCCTTTTTTATAAAACTAAAAAAGTTGAAAGTAGTTACCAAATCAGATTTCAGTTTTCGGTTTTCAATTTACACAAAAAAAAAAAGAACTTAAAACAGAAAGTAAAATGGTTATCAAACAACTCCTAAATTATTCATTCAAACATATGGAAAATCTCCATGCCAATATTTAGTGGAATCTTCTGAATTCTTAATTTTTATCATCTTTTTGTATACCAAATTATTAATTTATATTGTTACTGATGAAATTAGTAATATTTAAATGTCTAACTTGTTAACAAATTAAAAAATAAAAATCTGGCCTTACATAAAACAAACTTTTCTCAACTTAAATTACGTAAAATTCAGTCCAAACCCATTTTTGGAATGTAATTGAATGATTTTAAAGCTCTTTTCATCCTCAAACTGAGAGTGACTAAGTTGGCTTTTACTTAATATATAAGTACTGTAGTGGGCAGTGAAGGTAACAATTGTCTTCGTCTTCTGGGGCTGTACCGCGTAATGAAGCTCCAAATGATCAACCTCCGACTCCTCTTCTGCCTGGAGTTCCGCCGAGTGATGAGGCTTCACACGAGCAACCTTCGTGAAGGCTCCCTCCTGTTTGCTCTTTTTTTTTTTTTTTTTTTTTGACTGATGTAAAATGTACATTTCTGTAAATTTTCAGAGAAATCAATAAATGAGGCTTTTTTCATTCTATATATATATTCTTTTCTTTTCTTGCACATGGTGTCAGATGCACCATCCATTATATATATATATATATAGATACATACATATATTTTGCCTTTAATCATGGTGCACCCATTTTTTCCACATGGTTTCAGCACCAAAGATCAAACATTTTTTTTTTTGCCTTTAATCATGGTGCCAACGCACCAAAGATCAAACATTTTTTTATTATATATATATATATATATATTGCCTTTAATCATGGTGCTAGACGTACCAAAGATCAAATATTTTTTATTATATATATTTTTTTTCTTTTCAAAATGGTGTTGATCCACCACCCAAAACACTTTATATTATATTATATATATATATATATATATATATATATTCTTTTGGTGGTGCTGATCCACCAAGATTCCACCTTCTTTTTTTTTATATTATTTTTTTTTCTTTTCAGAATGGTGCACATGCACCTCCAGAAACTTTGGCCCCTTTTTTTTTTAATTATTATTTTTCAGAATGGAAAAAGAGTCATGCATCCAGAGGAGTACAACCTTCTTGGTGTTGTCGCTGAGCTCGGAGGAGAGCTTTAGGCAGTAGCCATGGCGGAGGAGGAAGACAGAGGTGAAACGAAGAAGCAATGACGCTGTGAGGGCTCTGGAGCTATGAAACTGCAGGTCATTTCAGTGAGCACCGAGAGAGGCACTGCCTTGATGAAGCCTCTACCTGTCTTATTCCCAGCTTGCAGGTCCTGGTTCATCGACTCCAATTGCTTCTGCAACTTCTCTTTTATCCATCTTTACCGTTTGCAACTTCAACTTAAGCTCGTTGATGTTGGTTGCTTCCAGTGCAGATGTCTCGAGAAATGAAAGACCTTCCCTCTCGATCAATGGCTGACCATCGTCCTCTGAACTAGTTCTTAGATGATTCAAGTCAAACTTGTTTCCTGTCATCATGATAACCATGTCGAATCTGCATGGTCCCTTAACTCATAGAGTCACCTTTGGTCATTCTCAAAAGTTGGTTACTTAATTATGTCGTAGACAAGGAGAGCTTGGAGATGAAAATGGTCCAAAACGGAGCAGGTGCCACCAGAGTTGAAAAGAATGGAGGCGTTAAGGATGGCGGAGAAGACGACATCGTCTGCTGTTCGTGGCTGGGCTTTTTGACGTTAGCATTGATCGACGGTTGCTACTTGCAAATATCTCCATCGGTGGAGACGAAGAGGATGCAGAGCTGGTGTGGAGACGACATGAATTGTTGACCAAGAGAAAATGGATATGATCGCTGGCCGAGAGTGAATATTGATCTAAGTGTGCGAGGCGAGGTCGTGGAGCATATGGCAGAGACGGGTTTAAGGTGGAGAGGTGAACAGGTACTTAAGGGTGAAGCGGATGAGGTGGAGGGCATAGCAGTCCCAAGGGGAATGACGGCCATGTGAGTGTGATGACGGATTGGGCTTTGTAGATCTTAGCGAAGTTGCCTCGACCCAACAGCTGGCCCAGTTGGTAATTGCCGAGGAGGGTTGTAGTTGTGTGCTCGCTGGGCTCATTGAGATAGAGCCAAACTTGATGTCGACCACTCAATGAAGGCTGTTTACATATTATATACATACATATATATGTATGTATGTTTATATATATACAAAGAATATTTATAATAAAATTGACTCTTAATAGTCAAACATTTAATAAAACCTCTCTTTTTTTTTCTTTTTTTTTTATGTGACTGAACTTGAAGTTGAATGTTTAAGCTGCCTATATACCCTTCCAAAGAAAGAGATCAAGTCAAAACGTAGTTCGAATACATACATATTTTTTTGGTATTTTCTTTTTGTGCCATTTGCAGTTTTAACTCATGCAGGCAATGAGTGTTGGTGTTGCCTTTTATGCTCATGCATACCAGGAGCGTGGCGTCGTGCAGTCGAGAAGCTTTGTTGGTTCGTCAAGTGATCCGGGAGATTCGTTCCTAGCAATCTTCATAGCAAGGAGCCTTGACTGAGTAGTTGAAGAAGTCTTCTGGGAAGATGTCATGCATCGTGATGGGGATGGATGATCTTCGTGTCAAAGTTTCATTATCTCCACCACTTTTCACATTGTTCTGGAGGTTGACAGGAGCTACTTTGCCCCCTTTCCCATTGGTGAACTTGTGGAAGAGATGGTTGCTGCCTAGAAAAGCATTCCTCGCAATCTTTATAGCAATGAGCCTTAACCGAGTAGCTGAATAATTTTCTGAGGAATGAGAGATCGCACATGGTCGATCTTTGTGTCGAAATTTCCTCATCTTCAACACTTTCACATTGCTTTGGAGGTTGGCGAAAGCTGCTTTGCCCCCTTTCCGATTGGTGCACTTGTGGAGAAAACATATGCTTCTTGTGCAATTTCTTCGGAGTGACATGAGTCCATCCTTCAACTTCACTCGGCTTGATTGGCATGGTTTTGGAGCATGCCCCTAGCGATTGAGATGAAGATTTTAAGTTGACAGAGCCGGAAGTGACGTCTTCTTCCAGGATTTCGTCTTCTTTGTCTTCTTGGGCCTCCTCTTCAATGCGGTCCTCTTGGGTTTATTGGCGTGAAGATTAGCCGGTGTAGATGATGGTGCGCCTTCCTACCTTTAGTGGTCCTTTTGTGTCTACTTCCAAAGTTGCTTGGCGCTTCATCCTTGAAGGAATCAAGCTTTGAACATCGTCTTTTCCTGCTAGACTGTCGAGCTTTTCTTCCTTTGGCGTTGTCTTTCTGTTTCTAGAAGGCTTCTTAGTTTCTTCAAGTCTGTCTGCAGCCGACCGTTGCGGAGGAGATCTAGCTGTGCTGCTTTGTTTCTTGGGTTTTGATAACCTTTCAAAGACAGATCTTTGCAATGTTAGCGTCTTAAGCCTTTTGATGCCGAAATTCTAGGTTTTGAATGATTCAGCCTGTCGAAGACTGAAGTTCGAGGGGCGGGTTTAGGCTCATCTTTTGGCCTTGTGGCTTGTGGTCTTAGCTTCCTCGTTTTTTTATAAGTCGCCAATGTCCACCATTCCTTATCACCAGTAGATGCATCTTGGTTGGTTGCCCTCGGTGATGGTTGTGTAGGAGGTGCCATGTGACTTGAACATTGACGGGAATGGTCATGCATTCTTCGGAGATGCACAGGATCGAGTGATCCAAATACGATAGTAGTAGTGTGTGCCGCAACCGTGTCTTCGAGGTCAAGCTCGATTTTCCCTTGTTGTGCTAACTTCAGGATGAGATCTTTTAGTACGAAGCACTTTTCCGTTGGATGACTAATGAAACAGTGAAATTTACAGTACCTTGGACTATCAGTACGATTCATCTCTTTCGGCCATCTGCACTCAGGTAGGTCGATCACCTTTTTGTCAAGCAAGTCTTTCAACATGGCAACCACATCAGAGTCGAGGAATGGATAAGTCTTTTCCTCGAGCTCCTTCAAAGTACGTCTATGCATCTCTTGATTACGAAAAGCTTCGGCTTGAATCGCCTTGCCTCGTGTAGAGATTTTGACGGGAGCTGTGTTGACCGACATTGCTTCCTTGGTGGATTTCCACGCAGCATTTTTCACCTTTATCCCAAGAGCTTTGTCGTTCTTGTAGTCGGCAATCGGTTATTTCTTCCCATGATGGGCGATGCTCAACTCCATGTCATGGGCGGGGGTGGCTAACTCCTCAAAGGTCCGTGGTTTGATGCCTTGAAGGATGTAGTGTAATCCCCACTGCATGCCTTGAACACACATCTCGATCGATGAGGTCTCCGAAAGTATGTCTTTGCAATCAAGACTTAGAGTGCGCCATCGTTTGATGTAGTCTACGACTGGCTCATCTTTCCATTGCTTCGTACTTGTCAACTCCAGCATGCTTACAGTGCGGCGGGTGTTGTAGAAGTAGTTAAGGAATTCTCTTTCTAATTGCTCCTAGTTGTTGATGAACTCAGGCTCTAGGTCTGTGTACCACTCAAAGGCGTTTCCTTTTAGCGAGCGCACAAACTGCTTGGCGAGGTAGTCTCCCTCCGTTCCCGCGTTGTTGCAAGTTTCGACGAAATGTGCAACGTGTTGCTTTGGGTTTCCTTTTCCATCAAACTGCATGAACTTTGGTGGTTGATAACCCATTGGCATCTTCAGGGCATCAATCTTCTTGGAGTATGGCTTCGAGTAGAACAATGAGGTATGTGAGCTCCCTTCGTACTGTGCCTTGATGGTGTTGGTGATCATCTCTTGCAGCTGCTAGATAGAAAGAGATCCCATGAGTGCCGCTGTTTGGTCTGGCTTCGGCTTCACATCGACTTTATCCACCGGAGGCTCCTCTTCTTCGCCAACTCCTTTCTTTAGTGGATCATCCTCTGGGTCAGGGTTCTCGCCATCCTGTGGCTCCAGTCGGCTGACGAGTGCAGCGATTTGCAAGTCTTTTTCTTCCACAATCTGTGTTAACCTTGCGATCGCTTCATTCATTTGAGCCAGTTGTTCTTCAACAGAAGTAACGCCGATGGTCATGACTTGTGCAACCAATATACGTGACTTTCCTTTAGACATCCAGGATGCTGACGAAGAACGTCGTTGGCTGCTTTGGGATGTCATCTTGTGTGCCTTAGCAGTATGCTTCGGTGCCTCCAGGGAGGTCAGGTTGATGACAGACTCACGCTTTTGATGCTCCCCTTGCTCCTTTAGTAGCACCAACTTTAAAGTGGCATGTTGAGGAGCGATTGTGGCGCCAATGGATTGTCCGTTCACGGCAGAAGTGCTCAGGATCCTTCCCTTGGTGGTTGGAATGGCTTGTCCCTTGCTTGATGCCATTGACTTTGAGGTGTGTTTGGATTCCTTAAACGGACAAAGAGATGAGAGGTAGAGATGATCCCACCGGGCGTGCCAAATTTGTAAACAAACGAGACAAGAACACGTGTACAAAATAATATTTGTATTAATGATTTTGGGTTCAATCTCTCTCAAATTTGATCCTCTGATTTGATCTCCGTAAGGTGTTAATTTGTGGATTGTGATGCTGATCCAAGGGCCGTCGAGGCTTGATCTCGAATGAATGGTTGGAAGTTTCTTCAAATGGGCTTTTTAGGCTTGATCTTGAAGGTTGATGGATGAACGGATCTTTCAAGGGCTTTTGGGCTTGATCTTGAAGAACTGTTGATGAACCGATCTTCAAGGAGCCTTTGAGGCTTGATCTTGATGAACAGTTGATGAATGGATTTTTAAGGGCTTTTGGGCTTTATCTTGAAGAACGGTTGGATGTGTGGATTTGTTAATGTTGTTGATCCAAAGGGCCGTTGGGGCTTGATCTTAGGATGTACGGATGATGAACGATGAACACTTTCTTCAAGGACCGTTGGGGCTTGATCTTGAATTGGTGGAAGTTCCTTCGAAGGGCCGTTGGGGCTTGATCTTGAAGGTTGAGTTGACGAAGAACGAAGAGAGCTTTCTTGATCCTTCGGGATTTGCTTGGGAGTTTTAGAGTTTCAGAGCTTCAGGGTTTTGGTGTAATGTGAATTGGTTATGAATTTGTCCCGAATTGGTTATGAATTGGTTATGAATTCCCCCCAAATGAATGCATTGGCTTCCTATTTATAGAATTTTCCAAGGCCTAATTTTGAATATAATATGCAGATGGAATAAATCGTTTCTGCCAGGTGTTGACATGTGTCCTATTTGATGACTTTTCCGATTTATTTTGATTTTTCGTTTAGTCACACGCTATGTGTAAAATTTATGTAACACGTGAGCGTTGAAATTGTAACTATTGGTCAACATTTATTTCACCGAAATTTCGATGTCTACATTAACACCTCTGACATAATAGATATAAATCTCACCAAAGTTGAACGAGTATTGAGTTCCCCGGTGTAGAGTGACATACAAAAGATGTTGTCAAAGTAAACATCAGCTGCCAAACGAATATGGTTACAAACAATGCGATCACACATGCTTCAAATTTTCTCAGTTTTACAACATACACAGCATGCAGTCTCTTTTTACTTCGACTCCATGTTGTCACTTTTGTAACGACATCTTGCTCATGTTGTTAAAAACTATTTCCTACTACATGTTTTGACAACACCCATCTCGTGATGTTAAAGGGTGCTTTTCTTGTAGTAAATTGTTGGAGCAGTTACGTTTTTATTTAAATATTTAAATATATTTATATTTTGTTTTATTACCAATATTATATACATAATATTTTTCTTTATTACCAATGTTAATTTTCAAACTGTTTTGTTTTCTTTTTCAGTTTGAATTGACTACGTTTTGTCTCGTTATGATTTTTTGTCCGTTTTGATTACCATGATTCCTGGCATTTTGGCTTTCAATTGCATTGATTCCTACAGTTTGCGATCTCAACATATCTTTCATTATTATAATATATACATACGTACACACTTGCAATCATGATTTTTATAAAAATCGCCATCTCAACGGATATCAGTATATACACCAACATATATATATATATACTGGTATCCACCAACATATATATATATATATATATATATATGTGTAATTTTGGGTCATGCGGATTAGAAGTAAAAACAAGAAAAAAAAGTTTTACATATATTGATTTAAAAGCAACATATTGAGAGGGTGTAAGTTCGAAGGTTCTTCCACTGTGCAAGGAAGAACTTTATCAGAAGAAGAGGTTCTGGGCTGTTTTATCCTGGGGACAACGTGGTGTTTGTGAACTGCTTGCACACTTTGGGCAGAGCCGTGAAACGTCTTAAAGATAGCAACTTAGTCCGCGACTCATCCCAAGAATCATTCACCACTCAAGGCTTCTACATTTTTCGGGTAACTTCGTTCATTTCTATTTTAGTTTATAACATAAACAAAGTGACATCTGAAATGGTATATAAATCCTCAAACGCATAAGTCAGATACTAACTCAAAGAAGTAAAGAGTAGTTTACAAAGCTGAAATAAGAGAAGTTGTTATAAGAAGTAACAAGTACAAAATCTTAAGAAAAAGACTACATTTTAAAAAGAAAGAAGACAAGATTAGAGAAGATAATATACCTTAGTGGAGCCTGGAGCCTGAAGCCTTGGAAGGAGGTGGAGGAGGAGTTGTTTCCCTTAATAGCTTAGGGGGGATCATTCCCACTTATTGGAGAAGGAGGAATTGTGCCCAAACCCTCACCAAAGGCCTATAAATATCAAGGATAAAGGGCAAATGTTAGTAACTAAGTTATGGAGAAAGGAAAATAGAGGTAAAGTTACTTCTATACCTGAGCAGGATCTTGAATGGGAAGAGGAAGCTCCTCTATAGTTGCTGTTGTTTGAGGGGAAGCCTGCGGGCTAGTTACCTCTGAGACCACAGGGATCTCAGGGACTATAGGCTCCCCAAATACAGATGTTGCTAATAGATGAAACTCTTGTGCAAGACTGGGAAAAAAACAAGAGAAAATGAGTATAGAATGAGGAGGATTTCAAACATAAAAGTGTTAAGGGAAAATGCTCACTGAGTTACTGTTGTCTTCCACAAAATGAAGCATTTCCCCAGTTCTTGGGTCAAACTGGGATGTAAGAGCCACCATCAAAGGAGGAGAAGTTGATGGAATAGAAGTAGAACTTTGCCCGACTAAGGGTGCAACTGCTCCAACCTTAGCTAAAAAACTGAAAGTCAGGTATTAAAGCTCTAAAAGTGATAAAAATACAAGGTTAAAAGAGTGAAGAAGAGATATACCTTTGAAGATCTAGCCCGAGAAGGAAAAGCATGCGTCGTTCGGGCTGGAGGTGAAGAAGCCTTGGGCGGAGAGATCCTTTCTTCCCTTATGACATGTTTCAGGTAGTCGGGCAGAGAATTAATAAAAAAAATGAGAGAAGGGAAGACTTCAAAGAAGTGACTTAAGACACAGATCATACCTCCAGTTCTTCAGGAGTGGTATCAAGAAGATCCTTGGCCTTCTAATGTATTTCTGCACCTAATGGCTTTTCCCTCAGCACAAAAATGGGCTTCTTGGTTGCTTGAGGCCCTAGTTTTGAAGAAAATAGAGTTTTTAGCCCGCAATATAAAAGTGCAATTAAGAAATGAAGGTTGGAACAAAATTCACTCACTGGAAGCCTTCTGTTTCGCTCTGCCCATTTCGATTGGAGGAGCGGTGGAAGACTTAGAAGATTTTGAGGCTTTAGAAGTCTGAGCTTTAGTCCTCTTTTTGGTAGGAGTTGCTTGCAGACCAGGTATGGAGAGTTGAGCTCGAGGTCGCTGTTCGGGCCCAGACTCTGAAGATTCTACTACCATCGCCCTTGTCCTCCATGTTGCCTGAGTCTCCACCACGAGCTCAACCTCGCCCTCCGAGTCTCTAAGCACCTTAGATACATCTTTACCCTCTTCCGCGCCTTGTCTCTCTGCCTCGACCGCAACCTCTTGGAAGACAAATGCACATACAGCTTCTTCCTCTAGCCCGACCTCCACTGCTTTAGTGTTGCCTTGAGCTACAAGTTTGGGAAAAAGCAAATGAAGGATCAGAAGAAGGCAGATTCGTAAATATTATAAAAAAAAAGTCAAAAAAGATAATGGATACATATTAAAAGAAGCTGGTTCTTCTAGTGAATCATCTTCTTCCAATTCTCGAGCTCGCCCGAGCTAGGATAGGACTTAATGAAGAGTTGCTGGAAGAGGCGGTCGTGAGCTTCCCGCAGATCTCCTCCATACTTCTTGGTCCACTTTACTTCCCACCAAGAAGAGAAGCTTGAAGTACAATCGAAGTTCAGAGCCATGGGCTTTTTGGGCAATTTTTGCTCATAACTTCGAGGCTTCGTTGAACAGCTTAAAAAGTGGTTTCTAGTGGAGAACGAAGGCGATATGAAGTGATGCAATGAATAGAGTCGAAGAAGGGTACAGGGATGGCTTGTTTAAACCCCTACTACCTAGCGCAAAAGTTGGGGTGGTAAACTTCTAGCCCGCGCTCGTAACGATCACTGCGTATTCCCTATGCTAGGTCCCTTGACTGGATGCAGCTGATGAATTTCTCTTTGCATAAGGGGCTGGCATCTTCTCCAAATGCGTCTTAGAAAGCTTGGTCAAAGAACCAAGGGTATCTCCTAACCATCAAAGCTCCCCATTCCAAGTATGCTCAAGTCTTACAAACTATGAAGAAGTACAGGCAACAGAAGGTAGAGTGGTTGGTAGGGGAGGCATCAATTAAAATTTGGGCAGGGGCAACACCCTCATGGAATTCAAGATTGAGAGCCTGAAGCTCGGGGAAATACCATTGTAGCCATAATTGGATCATCCAAGTGAGCCTATTAAGGTTGGTCTCGAAAGGGATGCCTTGGGTTATTTCATCAAGAAGGTGATAAAGATGAGCGAGGCGGAAAGAGTATGTTGCAATGTCGTCAAAATTATGTAAAGCTTCCACCAGAGGGATTCACTCAATGTTTACTACCTTGGACTTGTTGGGGAAGACATGTTTGTTGAGCCAGTATAGTAAAAAATACATGTGATCTTGGTCTCTGTTGGCGTTGGAGGAGAAGGGGCCAAATTCCTTCTTGGCAAACGAAATAAAACATGTGAAAGAAGTCCCATAACTCTTGAAAGTAGCAAAATTGTACTCCAACTGAGTTATGGGACCAAAGGTGCTCAAGCTCCCAACGGTCGGGCAAGAAATGAGTGACCAGTCATGGGTAACATCCACAACTCTACCTTAGGGCCTTAGCCCGAAGACCTGTGCCATGTCGAGAATGGTCAGGGACATGGGACCCATCCTGAAGTCAAAGGTGTTTGTCCCCGAATTCCAGAAGAGGAGGGCCGTAGTGAGCAGCTCGGGCTTAGCGATCACTGTGGTCTTAGAGAGCATTATCAACTCATAGATGCTGTTGTTCATCCATTTCCTTTTAAAGATAGGCTCGAGCTCATTTATCCATTACATCCAGCCTTCATCCTTCATTAGAGGGAAGCCATGATGGTGGTTTGAGCATTTGGATGCTGAAATAGTTACTCGACCTACGCGCCACATAGGGTTTATAACTTTTATCAACACATTCTCAAATAATCCAGGAAGCGGTTCTAAAAATTAAAGTTCCTAATTCCTTATAGAAACTAATTATCATACCTAAAACCAAGTATTCATTCAATAATAGCATGTGGCAAACTTTTAGGCTCAGCATGACCCGCCCAAATATCACCTACATTTCTCTAACTTAATCACTTATTACTAAATGTAAAATTTCATCAGAAAATGCTCGATAATATTAGAAGTAAAATCTTCCATATATTAATTATTTTATTATCGTATATCTAATATGAGATTATATTCCTCAACAATCTATGTACATTGTTTTTTGGTCAAGGATCACATGGATGCACTGGAAAATAAGAAGATAAAAAGCAAATACTAGCTGAAACATGAAGTTACTTACGAATGCTATGTTAATTAATTCTATACAAATTGCATGCTACGAACTTCTATGCTACTTTATTGCTTTGGGATCATACCGAACCCTTTTTCCAAGCCTAAGGAAGAAGTTTTGATATTTTCAAAAAATCAACACTCGAATCTCAATGTTTCCCAATTGAGAGTAGAAACATTAGCGACAAAAATCAAGCCAATTGTTAAAAATACACTACGAAGCTTCACCAAAAAAACAAACCAAAAAAAAAATTAAAATACACTACGAAGATAGTAATAACAAACTATTTTAAGACTACAAGGCTACTATTCAAACGGCACAGGTGCACTGTAAACACTAAACAAGGGACATTCATCTTTGTCATATTTTTCCAAAATTTATCTAAATTTCATGAAACTTTAAGACTAAAAATTGAAAACAAAAAACTGAAAACTATTTTCTTCAGTTTTCATAATTTAGCCTTACTTTTTTATTTTCAATTTTCCTTTTTTATAAAACTAAAAGCTGAAAGTAGTTACTAAATTAGATTTCAGTTTTCAATTTAGAAAAAAAAAAAAAAAACTGAAAGTAAAATAACGGCCCCTAAGGGTCTATCTTTCTGAATTGTTAATTTTTATCATCTTTATGTAGATTCCACTAAAATCTCCATGCCAATATTTAGTGGAATCTTCTGAATTGTTAATTTTTATCATCTTTCTGTAGACCAAATTATTAATTTCTATTGTTACTAATGAAATTAGTAATATTTAAAAGTCTATCTTGTTAACAAATTTTTAAAAAAAAATCTATCCTTACATAAAACAAACTTTTCTCAACTTAAATTATGTAAAATTCAGTCCAAACCCTTAAAGCTCTTTTCATCCTCCAACTCAGAGTGACTAAGTTGGCTTTTACTTAATATATAAATACTGTAGTGAGCAGTGAAGGTAAAATGAGGGGGAGGTTTAAGAGTGTGTATAAAACACCTTGCTACGACACGAATTGTAGCACATTTTACCAAAATTTTCGGGCATGGCAGTTAATAGTGGGCACTGAGCAATGGATCTTATGTCGAAATTGGGTCCAACTCTCCGATGGGAGACGGAAAAACAAAGGAAAGCGGACGGCTACGAGCGCTGCAAGAGCATGGCGCTGATTCTCACACTAGCACCGCAGAGAAAGGTAAAAACAGAAAACGTAAACATCGATGAACGCATGGAGTGTGTCACCGTCTCTCAAACTAGTAGCTTTAACTTAATTTTGTTCTCAATTTTTTCTGAAGTTCAAAAGTCGCTAGTTTATTCCCTGGAACTAAATACTCTTTGTATTTTGGTTAAAAGTTAAAGATACAATGTGGCATCTATGTGGGCAATAAGAGAATGGGTATGCATTCCTTCTTATAGAAGTCCACAAAATTCTTCCCAAAGGTCATTTACTGGCACAAATTTCGCGCATCAACAAAAAAAAGGACGGGATTTTGCTTCAAATTGGTGCAAATCCTCACTACTTTTACATCTCAACTCTTCCCCAACTCATGGATGTTGATATTTCAAAAATGGTAGAGGGACCGTGTCGAATTCTTGCAAATTAAAGTAAAAAAATCGGTGGGGAGGCTATAAGACCGATGGACGAGAAGTGAGAAATTCGTTAGGGGGAATTAGAGTAGTGTGAGGCAACTTAACACCTCTGACATAATAGACATAAATCTCACCAAAGTTGAATGAGTATTGAGTTCCCGGATGTAGAGTGACATACAAAAGATGTTGTCGAAGTAAACAACAGCTGCCAAACGAATATGGTTACAAACGATGCGATCACACGTGCTTCAATAAGAGAAGTTGTTATAAGAAGTAACGAGTACAAAATCTTAAGCAAGACAAGTACTTACGAGTACATTCATCATTTTTGATCCTTGAGTTACCTACGAATGATATGTTGATGCGTACCAAACACTATTTTCATAAGTTCCGAAAGTATTAGATGCAAAGTCTTCTACTTCCTATGCCATCATAGAATGAATTAAAAAGTAAAAATACAAACGGGGGAACAGAATTTCAACAATCGTAGTTTACTTCGACAATTCACTCGTAGGTACTAACTCACTTTTGTAGTTTCAAATGGGAAAAGTTTACTTCGACACTAGAATGCTTCAAGTGCTACTAACTCACTTTTGTAGGTTAACTTTTCCAATCAATTCACTCGTAACTACTATGAAAAACAATTTTCAACCGCTGTTATTACATGTTCTATAAACATCGGGCATATTTAATTTCGTGGTCCAGATAATTGCCAGAATTTATAACACAATGCTTACATCTCTAAGGTATACATGAGTATTAAAATCATCATATGGATAAACAGATCGATCTTACCTGACTTGCAATGATGTATGACGAGCTCGGAGTACACTGCACTTGCAATGGGACAAATGACGGGAAGGATAAACAGAGACGTTAATTTTCCATAAGACAGTACTTGAGACTTAAACATAGAAACAACACAGCAGAAATGTCAACCCACTGAATGCTGGCATATTATTCAGTCATTTGATATATGGAACGCCTGTAAGAACTCTTAATTATTCCCTCTTCAAAACAATCCAGACATCATAAAATTGTCACATATATGTCCATTACCTACACCAAAACTGATTTTCAGTTCTACTCTAACGAATTTGAAGGATCACAATTCTTCTGAATCAGAATCGTCTTGAAGTTGTGGGCCTTTCAGTCAACCCAATGTCTGTGAAAGCATGCAAAACCCTACTGCAGGCAGTAACACAAAATTCTGTAGTAGTTGATTGCTTCCACCAATCAATAAGGTGCGTTTGGTACGTGGGACAGGACGGGACGGAACGGGACGAGGCGTTCCGTCCCGCGTTTGGTGCGCCAAAAATGGGTGGAACGGGCTGTTCCACGGGACAGATTTTGGATGTTTTTGCGTTCCACCTCCCCCCCTGGAACGGGTTTGTTCCACGTCTGTGGAACACAATGTTTTACCATTTTAAGACAAATATACCCCATGTCTTTTTCAAAAATTACACCTTCGTTCCGTCCCGTCCCGTCCCGTCCAGTCCCGTTCCGTCCCATCCCGTCCCGTCCCGTCCCGTCTGCGTACCAAACGCACCCTAACTTCTCCGACTTCTTTTAACTGCCCAAGCATTAGATATGAAGAAAGAATGCAAATATAATTTCTACTTGTCATCTTTTGTCCAGTCATTATCAAGGATTTCCATATCTGATCAATCTTTTCCTTATTTCCTAAACCAGCATGCTGAATAATGAGAAAGTCGTACGTAATCCATTCTCTTTGTGTGATTCCCTTCTCAGCTTCAACTACTAGAGTGTCGGATTCTGCATTCACAAGATGCCCAACGCTAACATACATATATGTCAGGTTAATATATCTCTCCCAGCCTTCACCAAAACCAGGATCATGTCTCATTTCAATTAAAATCTGTCGAAGCTGATCAATCTTTAGAGTTGCAGCACATGAACCAATCCAAAGATTGTAAGTGAAGATATCCGGTTCAACCTTGTGCCGTTTCAGATCTTCCACAACTAAAGAGACCTTCTCAACTTGCCCCACTGACATGTACATAGTCATCATCCCATTGTATGTAAGGGCACTCAGGGACAGGTTAGATCCTTTTATTCTCTCATAGAGGTTCTCAGCCTTTTCCGTCAATTTTGCCCCAGACTAAGAGTGGAGGAGAGCAGTACATGTCTCATTTGTTTTTGCAAGACGTAGACCTTCAAAGTAGCGCTCTGCTGCATCGATGCCAAAAACTTTGGTCATCAAGACAATGCGGACTGCATGGTCAGAATCTGATAACTCAAATTCATTATGGCTGACCATCCACTCGGATATCTGCAAGCTTGTACAAATCACAAAACAGAATCCAATGAACACTCAGAAATTATGATAGAAACAGAGAACTGAAAGTGGCATATGAAGATTACATTGGAAAAACTTGTAGGAATTTAAACGGGAGAGTTACTATCCGTTTTTCAATGCTCATGCTTACCCTGTGACTTAACATAATACTTGGATTAAGAAATTTACACCAAATCATTTAAACCCTTTCTATTGTAAATGTAATATTTATTGGGAATTGACTGAAATGATGAAAATACAAATCCTAATTCCTTAAATGATCACATTTTGGGATTTTATCAATAGATATGTGGTCCTTGTTTGACTCATTTCTGCAATTGGAATTTGCAAATCCTCATTTCCGCCAAATTTTCGTATTTTATTCAATCGATTACAGCGCAATCTTATTCATTTAACCATTCCTTGGTCCTGTTCTATTCTATTCTAGAAAGCATGTATTCTGCTGCAGATGAACAAGGTGGCAATGAAAAAAGTTAATTAGCCCTTAGATTATGCAACTACTCCAAAGAGATAACAACACTAGGGAGCCCCAATCCAAGCTTTCAACTTTCCATCGTTTTCTTGCCAACCAAACACAATAAAGTTCTCATCAAAAGGTCTACGTTAATCAGAAATCAAACCCCAATTGCTGAACTGAATCAAATATTGACAACATATCGATTAAACAGCAATCACGACATGCTAACAAGAAGAGAATCCAACCTCGAGGGCGTGCTTGTAACGGTGAGACTTGCTGAGGTCTTTAGAGATCTGGCGGAGGCCCGAGATGGAAATTTGGTTGCCTTCGGAGACCCATCTCTGAAGGACGTTGGTGGCGCTTCGCTTGGGCTGCCTGAGCCTCAACACTCTGCTCTTGAGGTCGTCACTTCCCTCACAATCTTGGTCAAACTCAGTATTCACAGCACCTGCTCCTCCTGACGACAGAAACCTTCCAACACCAACACCAACGCTAACATTGCTGACGCCGCTGCTCCGTCTGAGAGAGAGCAATAGTGACCGAGACGCCATTGACACTCAACTTTCTAGTTTGTGCTCATGAAGCTCTCAAACTTGGGCACACAACTGATTGACAGTTTGACAAACTTTCGCTTTTCGGCCTCCTCGGTCAGCTCAGCTCGGCTCTGCCGAATATTTGGGCCTTCCCGGGCTGGGCCTCACATTAAACTGGTACTACCTTCACTTATGTATGAGGTCCATTTGAGTGAATTTCTGTTTTGTCACACGAGCTGTCATTAATGCATGTTGACATCTAAAGAGTATTTATTATTAATAACCAAAACTTAACATCCAATTTCATGAATATCACTTTTTATAAAAACTTTCAAATATAGCAGAAAACTCACATGAATAGATCTAAATACCCTCAAAATCCAAAACCATCTTCGTAGAAGTGCTTCACTGCTTCCCGAGAATTCTTAGGACCTCAATATTGTAACCTTCAACTGTGGAACTTCATAAACCCTAATGCCGTCAGTGACAGTCCCCTCAACCACATCAATCTTGTTGTCATTTCCTTGCATATACTTAATCAACCTCGAGAGAGAAAGTGGTGCCTTGTTGACTTTGCTCATGAACAAACATTTAAGAATGATTGCATTCAACTTGCTTCTAGTCCTCCGAACAAAAAAAAGGTACAACTGGGCGAGAAGCTTGAGATAGATATCGTTGGACCTGGGCACAATGTGTTTCATCTTCTTACTCTTACCTCATGCCACAAGATCGATCCCTATTATTGCTACTAGTGTTGAAGCTCAGTTGCTCGAGACACCGCTTCGAAAGCGTTGGGCCTTTTTTCTGGCCAATTCATTGAACAAATATGGATCCTGTATTGCCATATGGTTGAGCCAAGGATGAAGACAGTTGGAGAAAAAGAGTGATTGCTCCCACAGTCCTGTACCCATGGCTTTTAATGGTACCTTCATTGTTGGCAGCAATTTTTGTTGGTGGTGGGTACGACAATGAAGTTGGGAACAATGATGTGGTTGGGGGCTGTGCAGATCTTATTGCTTATGGTCCTTGGTTCTTGGCTAACCCATAGTTCTTTAGTTTATGTTTATTTGGCTTTAATAATGTTGTAGACATACCTCTGTATATAGGTGTTTTGATCCGACACAACCTTACATGCATGAAGAAAATTCTTACTTCCCCAAAACTTTTCACCTAAGACTTTTAAAAGTTGCCACCAAAGTCTAATTTGGTTTGCTTCCTCATATAATTACATATGTGGCATTCGCACTAAATTTCACAACATCTTATATATTTCTCTAAGGATATAGTTAAAAAGATATCAAAAGTTAGTTTCAATGGATATTAACATACCAAAGAGTGAACAACAACCAAAATTGTTAGTGTGCCACGGTGCCCTTCTCAAGTTTAGACATCTTGCTGTTCATGAAAACAGGGTTCTCCCCAGGCACATAGTCATAATCCGGCACCTTTCACCTTAGAGACGTACATGTTTTCAACTGGACCACAACTCAAAAAACTCAATGTTTAACAACTTTGTGAACAACCCCCTCTACAATCTCTCCCCTGAAAAGCTTGAAGGTGATGGTGCTAAAACAACTGGAAACAACACATCCCCAGTCCGTTTCCTCACTTTACACTCTCCTACGCTCACCAGAGTTGTGAGTACAAGATAGTATCACTTATAGAGATGGGCAATGGTTATGGCAGGCGGGTAACCGCGATTATTTACCCATAACCGTTTATGCTCATACCCGCATAACCGTTTACCCGTTGGGTAATTACCTAAACAGTTATACCAATACCCATAACCGTTTATAAACGGTTAACCATACTCATGACCACGTACCCATTTAATCGTAACCGTTTACCTGTTTATCCATTGAGCCATTTTTTACCCATTTACCCCTTCTTCTTTTTTACCGTTTACCGATTTATTAGTTGGTAAAGTTAATTTGAAGGTATTGTTAAGGGACCATAGTGTATATATATGCATATATTCTGTATCTATACATAAAGCACAAGAGTGTAGCAAGTGAGATTGATTGGAGTCTATCTTCTCCAGTCACGGCCATATAAGTGTCCTCGTATGTCAAATAAGCTCTCTGAACTGAAATATGGCCATAGTCTCCGAAGTAGAAGTTGTAGATTGCCTCGTACCTGTCTCCCACTTTCTCGGGAAAGTTTTGGATCAAAACACACATGTCTCTGTCCCTCCCGTGTACACATGCACTTCTTGAACTTTTGGGAAAATTTAAAAACACAAATGATTATAATTAAGTTTCCACAACTCATCCAAAATGCACTTATGTTCATAATCACTTTTAATAAAAGTGCTTTTATTAAAATAAACGGTTTAGGGTTTTAATTTTTTAATTTTTTAATTTCACATATATTAAAATAAACGGGTACCCATTTATAACTGTTGTTAATACCCATAACCGCCCATTTAAATTTCACGGGTAAACGGTTATACCCATAACCATTTAATTATTTAAACGGCTACCCATAACCATAACCGTGAAATTTAAGTAAGCGGGTAACTGTGATTACTCATAACCGATGAGTTTTTGCCCATCCCTAATCACAGATCTTTCGTTGCCTTTCTCGATGCAAGATCCTCCAGTAGGGGGACTACAAACTACTTATGGAGCATCGATTCTCACCACTATCTTAAAATCTATATTACAAGAATGTTACTACCAAACTCGAATTTCTTATTTTTTGACACTTTGGATTTTGATAACATACATGTTTCAATGTTTTTGTTCTCAACAATCATGGATTAAATTACCAAACGCATTCTTAAATCATAGAAATGAGAAATCCTATTTGTGATTTTCGTTTTCCTTCATTATTCTTCAAAATTCATTTTTGTTAAACGTTACCAAACAAACCCTTATTTTCTATTAGTTTGGAATTTGTTTTTTAGTACATAGTCAACATTATTTTGATGTTCTGCAAAACATAAACTAATATTGTTTTCTGCATTTTTGACTTAATTTTTATAAATTAAATATTGTTTTTTGAATTTCTCATGGTCTGAGTGTAAGAATATCACAGTATAGTATTAGGATCACAAAAGAAAACAATATGCAGACTATACTCGCATGTGCACGTAGAATGGCATTAATGACAAGCATGCATATGATCCTGAAGTAATTACCTGTCGCCATGAGTGCTTCTGGTGCAAGATTGAAGTAGTCTTCTACTTCCAATACCTCTTTTATGAACTCTACTAGCTAGCGAAATAGGTTTGTTGTTTTGTGACATTCAGTTGGTATGGAAGTAGGGATTGCTTCTTGGTTATATAGTTAGGGTTTCAACCAATTCCACCCTATTAACGGAAAGGATATCCACCCTAATCTTTTCTAATCAATTAGAGTCTCATCATGATTCTTATACCTTGTATTCTCTTAATAAAAGGCACATGATTGATTGCATGTAATTAGGACTCCAATATGTTTATTCCTTTAAGGCTCTGAGAATCATAAAAATTTCATTAACTTGATTACCAAGTCAACTATCTCAAATATTCTCGGCATAATTCATTGCCATTCACAAATGGTTTTACCTTGAGTTCGTTTAAGTAAACAAGCCGCCAAACGCATTAGTTTCCGTATCTGTAAAATGAAAATTTGTTTTACGAATCGTTTTACTGTTATTTGACAGTCTGGAAGACTGATTCAGAGAGATAACCTGTCTTTAAATTTTGATGTTCAAGAAGGAGTTGGAGAATGCATAGGTCAAGAAAAGAAAAGGCCAGACTCCAGTCGTGAGTTTACTGGAAGACTTGCTGAAGAGCTTAGTGAAAGGGAGACCGAGCAAGTGGTTGACTGTCTGGAAGATTTGGTCAAGCTTGGGGACCTTATCGAGTCTCTTGCCCTACAAATTGAAAACCAGATTTATTATTTGGCAGCCTGGAAGCCTTGGTCGAGTTTGGAGACCTCATCGAGTCACTTGCCCTACGAATTTAAACTAAATTTAGATATAAACATTGGTTTCACGTGGGAAAAAAATAAAGATTTCTTGCCTATAAAAATAAACCATTCTGTATATTAGCCGTCCAGCCCTACTCAAACACCACTGATTAATTCCCTAATTCTCAAGACAAACATACTCTCTCTCTCTCTCTCTCTCTCTCTCTCTCTCTCTCTCTCACAATGGCACCTTCAATGACTTCAACGGAGGCATCCAATGGTAATCAATCCAAAGCAGCAAGCATCAAAACCCTAGCTGACTCAGCTGCTCTCACTTTTGTACCTTCCGAGTACACCTACACCAAAAATCCCAACGACATGGGAGATGCAAACGACCCAGAACATTCAATCCCCATCATTGATTTTGCTCTTCTCACCTCTGCCTACCCTGATCAAAGGGCACAAATGATCCAGAAGCTAGGCAGAGCTTGCCAAGAATGGGGCTTCTTTCAGGTATTCACACTCACAGTTTGTCATTCTACGATACAAACTCAATATTTGACTTTTGTAATATACACTTACTAGTTATTAATATATGCTTGAACATGTGGCAAATTAATTGAAGAATGCTAGTAATAATGAAACATGAAATAATTATTTTCATGCGCATGATGTCTTTTAGGTGATCAACCACGGGGTACCAGAGAGCTTGATGGAAGCAATGGTCGACGCGTGCCAGAGATTTTTTGAGCTGCCGGAGGAGGAGAAGAAGGAGTTCCAAACAAGGAACCTGCTGGACCCAATCAAGTGCGGCACCAGCTTCAACGTCGCAATCGACAAAGTTCGCCTCTGGAGGGATTATCTCAAGGTCATCGCACACCCCGAGTTCAACTCCCTCTACAAACCGGCTGGATACGGTGAGGTTTCGTTGGAGTTCAGCAAAAGAACCCGAGCAGTGGCAACCGAAATATTGAGTGGAATATCAGAGAGCTTGGGATTGGAGGCCGATTACATTGCGAAGGCCATGAATTGGGATCGCGGCTTGCAAATTCTGGCAGCGAATTACTACCCGGCTTGCCCGCAGCCCGACCTGGCAATCGGTATTCCTCCTCATACAGATCACGGGCTGGTGACGCTCTTGATTCAGAATGATATGTGTGGCCTTGAAGTCAAGCACAATGATAAGTGGGTCTTGGTGAATTCCGCTCCGGGCTCTTTTATTGTTAACGTTGGTGATCAAATGCAGATTCTGACAAACGACAAGTACAAGAGCATATGGCATCGAGCAACTGTGAACAACACAGCGACGAGGATATCGATCGCCGTGCCACATGGACCGGCACTGGACACGCCCACTCTACCGATCCCGGAGTTGCTAGAAAAGGAAGGTGAAACAGCAAAGTACATTGGAATGACATATGAGAAATTCATGGAACTTCAGGCAAGCCCCGCTGCCTACATGGTGCCTTGCTTGGATCACCTGCGCGTCAAGGACAATTGAAGTAGTCAATCTCCTATAAGAGATTTGATCTACTTTCTATGAGAGATTCAGAGCAGCATGGTCGTCCCATTTTTCCCATGTTGGTCGTTGTCTTGATTTCATTCTACATTTCTTCTTTTATTCTTGGCCTGAAGACTCCGATTTTATTTGTAAATCATTATTGTATTCTTATGAAATATTGACCAATAAAATAGATATCGATTTTAATGATTTGTTCTTAAAACTTGAATTGTTCTTAAAACTAACTTTTAAGAACATCTCTTAGAAACAGTTTTTTTTAGGTTTCAAAAACGTGTTTGGCATTGAACTTAAAAACTATTTTTGAATCTAAAAATTTGAAAACTTGTTTGATTTAACTCTTGAAAACAGTTTTTTTTTTTTTTAATTTATGTATTTGTTTTAAGATATACAAAACATATGAAATTAAACCTTAATGGGGAATTTTCACACCACGTTCAGATTTGCATCATATCCTTGTTTCTAACTTGATGGGGAATTTTCACAAACACCTAATGCTCTAATAGCTCCACATAACCAATTTTAATAGAAATATATAATGTATACTTAGCCTCTCTAAACATCACAACAAATTCAGTTCACAAATCAATCCTTAGCCTCTCTAAACATCACACCAATTTTAATAGATATATGTGTGTGTGTGTGTGTGTGTGTGTGTGTGTGTGAGAAAGAAAGTTGCAGCTGCAAGATTCATTGAGTATCATTAAGTAAGCTATGTCACAACCCTTTCAATTGCCCTTCTCCTTTGCCCACCTTTATACTATGTTCCAAACAAATGATTTAAGACACAAGGGGCCAGCAAGAATTAGCCACGTCTGATTGCCGCTTGTTAATTTTTACTTTGCATCAATGCCAAATTGCCAATGATTAAAGGAGGGTCTTTGTGTTAATAGCTGATTAACTATGGGCATACTGGACCCAGCAGAGCACAGATGAACCCCATTTCTGTTTGTTTGATGAAAAACCTAATATTTATTGATTAACTTTTTTTGCAAATTAAAAACTAGGACATAATATCCTTAAAAAGCAGCAATGCAAACAAATGAAATTAGAAGTGTTCTTAAATTATAGTAAATTACAGAACCAATATATTAATGAAACCCATAGATTTACGAAACAATGGATTCGAACAACAGATCTACAGAAAATTAAAACATGAATAACTTAAAGAGAGAATCTGGGAACAGAGCTTCATGGTTAGCAAAATAGGAAAAAATAAATGTTCTGGACCAAAAAATTTTAAAGGAGAACAATTAATGAAAAGGAAGAAGCTTTAGCTCTTCTTCTCCAGTAACTCTTCAAAAACCAGAGATTGCATTTGAAACCAGAGCTTGCAAAGTAGAGACTTTGAACTAAAATACCACAAACCCACATTTTCATTCAGAACCACAAGTTCCCAAACATTTAAATTAAGGACTTGGATTCTCTGCCCTCCCAATTCGGTGCCCTCCCCGTGCCCTCTTGTTTGTGTGGTCACGGTTAAGCCACGTCAATATTTTATATTACTATTTTTTTTTTGTCTTATTATTTTTATAAAAAATAATATAAAATGTTAGCATGGATTAACCGTGACCACACAAAACAGGAGGGCACGGAGAGGGCACCGAAATGGGAGGGCAGAGAATCCAAGTCCTTAAATTAAACCAAAAAAAAAATATAATGTAATAACAAACTAAAAGCAACATAACCCATAAATTCACTGTCTAAAAGAAGCTCTTTAAACCCAGAAAAAGGATATTAACCCAGAAAAGTTAACAAATTTTCAATAAAAAAGCATCAAAACCCAGAAATTCATAAAGCTAAAACAAGCTCTTGAAACCCAGAAATATAAGAGCTTTCAGATTAACTTGCTAATATGCTAGTCTAAACATCAATCCTTAGCCCCTCTAAACAACACAACAAATTCAGTTCACAAATCAATCCTCATGGGAACCAAACAAAACAGTAATAGAAAGACCCATTACCTTGATCGTTCTTGGCAGTGAAGAGAATGGCCCAGTTTCGTCCCTAATCAAGCACTCAGAGATTTGAGGCTTAAAGCTATTCACCCGAACCTTCACCCTATTGGCCGGAATATCTTGGTCATTCGTCGTTGGTGAGGCGCAAGGCCTGCTCGCGGTCTGCGCGGCGCAGGTACTCGGACCTCCATCACGGCGCAAGGATATGAATTCCTGAAAAAAAAAAAAAAAACCCCTAAAACCTGACTTTTGTTGTTTTCAAATTATAATGGGCTGTTCTTAAATTTTTTGAGTCCAGTTTTGTAAAATGGGCTTACCAAACAGGTTTTTTTTATCTTAAAACTTAAAAATTATTTTTAAGTTAAAAACTATGGATTCAAATCCAATACCAAACAGGTCCTAAAGTTTTTTTTTCATTCTTTACGTCTTAGTACATGCATAGGAAATGTTAGAAAGAAAACTCATAATGAAAATGATTCCAATTTACATTCCTTGTAAGTAAAAATGCCCCAAAAATAAAGTTACCCGGACGCATTATCAATGGGCCATGGATTTCATTTTCAATCAAAGAAGTCGCACATATCCGCTGCAAACGAAGTCACACATCGCCTGACTCAATAGTGCCAAACTCACTTCGACTGATTCTTATACAAACTCTCGTTGTAATTGGTTTGAAAAATGCCCAGACATTGTTTATGACCTTGTGTTTGAGAAGGGTCTTTCCCATGTATAATCAGTCTCTTTACTTCTTGGCCTTTTGGCCTTTAATTATAAGGAAAACTAATGAAAATGGCTTGAAAACTTTGAGTTTTAATGATAAGGACAAAATAAAGGGTAAAGTGAATAGTACCATGATTGACTTTTTAGTATGAAAATGTGGTTTTTCGTTAAAGTGAACAGTGCCGGGTGCTTTTCGTTAAAGTTCCCTTATATTCGCCTCTAGATTTAAAAAATAAAAAATAAAACTCAAAAACTCCATGCTTAACAACTTGTGAACGACCCCCTCTGCAATCTCTCCCCAGAAAACTTGACGGTGATGGTGCTAAAACAACTGGAAACAACACGTCCCAGTGTGCTGCCTCACTTTACCCTCTCCTACGCTCTCCAGAGTTGTGAGAGCTAAATAGTATCACAAATCTTTCGTTGCCTTTCTCGATGCAAGATCCTCCAGTAGGTGCAGTACAAACGACTTTTGGGGCATCAATTCTTTCATATCTAAGCTCTCAACAGGGATTACAACATTTCAGGGCAACTGCACTATAGCAAACATGGTTGCTTTCTCCTACCTGTCATAAACCAAAGATGAAACAGCAACCAATTCTACATTAGTTCTGATCCCTAAATCCTTCTAACATGCATTGTCTTTGCCCTACGTAAGTTAATCATTCATGTGAAGTCAATGTTCTATGCATGTAAAAAAACATGAGGTGAAAGATGTCCACAACGAATAACACCGGCTAGATGTTGGAAGCCAAATAGTCTCCAGCTAGAACAAGAAAAACAAGAAGCCAACAGCTAGTTCTGTTAACGGCTAGTTTCTCAAGCTAAGTCCAAGAGGCAAATGGAGGGCTGAGTTTAAAACTGGGCTGCATGGTTAAAATTGGAGTAGTACAATGTGTGAACACGGAAAATTCCTGAAAGAAAGAGACAAGAACAACGTGCACAAACAAATATTTGTATTTGATGATTTTGGGTTACAATCTCTCTCTATTTTGATCCTCTGATTCGATCTCCGTAAGGTTTTGATTTATGGATATTTGGTTGATCCAAGGGCCGTGGAGGCTTGATTTTGGATGAACTGTTGAAAGTTCCTTCAAAGGGGCCGTGGGCTTGATCTTTGAAGGTGGATTTGAGCGGATCTTCAAGGAGCCGTTGGGGGCTTGATCTTGAGGATGAGTGTTTCTTCAAGGGCCGTTGAGGCTTGATCTTGAATAACGGTGATGAAAGAATCTTCAAAGGCTTTTGGGCTTGATCTTGAAGAACGGTGGCTGTGTGGATTCGTTGATGTTGTTGATCCAAAGGGCCGTTGGGGCTTGATCTTGGACGAACGGATGATGAACGATTGTGCTTTCTTCAAGGGTCGTCGGGGCTTGATCTTGAATTGGTGGAAGTTCTTCAAGGGCCTTTGGGGCTTGATCTTGAATTGGTGGATGTATGATCCAAGGGCCGTCGGGGCTTGATCTTGGAAGAACGATGAACGAAGAACGAAGAACACTTTCTTCAAGGGCCATCGGGGCTTGATCTTGAATTGGTGGATGATTGTTGATCCAAAGGGCCGTTGAGGCTTGATCTTAGGATGAACGATGAACGAAGAACGAAGAACGAAAAGAACACTTTCTTCAAGGGCCGTCGGGGCTTGATCTTGAATTGGTGGATGATTGTTGATCCAAATGGCCGTTGAGGCTTGATCTTAAGATGAACGATGAACGAAGAACGAAGAACGAAGAACGAAAAGAGCTTTCTTGATTCTTCGGGAACCTGGATGCTTAAGAGCTTCGGAGTTTCAGAGTTTCAGAGCTTCAAGAATTTTGCCTAATGATTTTGGTTCCCCCAAATGAATGAAATGGGCTTGTATTTATAGAATTTTTCAAGGCCTAATTTTGAATATAATATCCCAGATGAAATAAGTTGTTTCTGCCAGGTGTTGACACGTGTCCTATTTGATGACTTTTCCAACTCATTTCAATTTTCGTTGAGTCGCACGCTACGTGTAAAATTTATGTAATACATGAGCGTTGAAACTTTGATTTATCGGTCAACATTTATTTACCGAAATTTTGATGTCTACAAATGCCCCCACTTCAAGGCGCGTCATATACATGTGCTTGTCACATGTAGGAGATGCGTTTTGAAGTATCTTAATGTAGATGTCGATCCAAGGGCCGTCGAGGCTTGATCTTGAATTGGGCTGGAGATTTCTTCAAGGGCCGTTGAGGCTTGTTCTTGGACTTTGTTTGAGATTTCTTCAAGGGCCGTTTGAGGCTTGTTCTTGAACTTTTGTTTGAAATTTCTTCAAGGGCCGTCGAAGCTTGATCTTGAAGGTTGAAATTGGACCACAAGGAGCTTCATGTGGTAGATGATCTTTGGCTTTGGTAGTGGATGAATCGGCACGTATTTGTTTTTTTGCGCTTTGTTGACTTTCCACAACTTTGATCTTGAACTGGGTTGGAGGATTTTCTGGATTCCTCCAATTGTTGATTTTCCACAGCTTATTCTTGAACTAGGTTTTGATTCAAGGGTGGTAGACATTTAATCTTGAATCAGACTTGTGATTTCCTCAAGGGCCATCGAGGCTTGATCTTGAATTTGGCTGGAAGCTTCTTCAAGGGCCGTTGAGGCTTGATTCTTGAAGGTTGACTCGAACACATGGCAAGCATGCACGAGGTGAAGGTGACGACTTGTTGCTTTGTTCAATCTTTCTAATTCACACCTGAGCAGTTTGGTCAGCGGTATGATCTTCAAGATTGATGGGCTTTTCTTCCAATGGGTGACTTGATCTTTAAGGTTTGGATTCAAGGGTGGTGAATTGGCAAGTGCAGCCCGCAACGCCTGGCGAGTCGACCCAAGAATTTGAGGGTCAAAACGAGTCCTCCACCCAGAGTGATTGCAAACATGATGATATGAGATACTTTTGCTTTTGAAGAAGTAGCGGATGAATCGGCACGTGCTTTGTTGTGCTTGTCTCCACATGCTTCAATGTATCATTTTCCCTTGTCTTATCTATTCTTCTGGCAGAATGTAGCATCTTCTCGAGTTCTTCAACTCAGACTCCTTCTACTGAGTTGACTGTGCAGGCTGCATTCTTCTCTGCTTGTTTCTTCTGCACGTTGTCTCCACATGCTGCAAGGTATCATTTTCACTTGCCTTATCTGTTTTTCAGGCAGATGTAGCAGCTTCTTTGGAAGTACAGCAGCAGTGGGAGACGAGTACTCGAGAGCAGTGCTAGGTAGGCAATCAGGGAAGGGTTCCAAGCAGTCGGTTCCTTACCCGAGTTTGAGTGGAGGTTCCGGCATATTGTTTTCTTTATCCTTGTCTTTGTAGGTAAGAACAAGGACAAAGGAAAGGACAGGGATAACGCATGATATGAGATACTCTTGCTTTCTACCCTGGTGATATGATATACTTTTGCTTTGGAGTCATTGGCTTGCAGAGGTACCCCAAGGAATAAGGAACACTGAATGACTCGAGAGGTTTCGTTGGGAAAGCATTCTCGGAGATGAAGAAAGGTTCTCGGAGATAAAGAAATGTTATGTATGTCTGCCTTGCTATGGAGGGTGAAGGTGGACAGTTATAGGAAATTCTTTAGTACCTGTAGAGGTACTATTCTTTTACTTGTGTCGGCAACCAACGCGTGATTAATCAGTATGGCTTCACGTGCTTTCTTCTTTATCAGAAATCTTCGACAAATTGTCCGAAATTTTCGTCAAGCTGAGTGTGCATGTGACAGGTGTTGACGAGGCTGAAAAAGACTGGCGCCTCTTCGATATCTGGGATCGGCGCTTCGACAAATTGCCCGTGATTTCCGCAAAGCTGAGTTTGCGCGTGACGGGTGCTGACGAGACTGAAAAAGACTGGCGCCTCTTCGATATCTGGGATCGGCGCTTTAACAAATTGCCCGTGATTTCCGCAAAGCTGAGTTTGCGTGTGACGAGTGGTTCATCCAAGTAGATGGAGGTTGCATGTAGGGGCCAGATCTTCCAGCTTTCAACTCTGCATTGACACCACCATTGCTGCTACCAGACTCATTTGCAGAATATTCACTACCTCCGGTAGGGATGTTATACATGTTGTCACCAGTTCCAGGTAGAGGTGTTGGAATTGGGGTTGCAGGAATTGGGGTTTGCAACGGCGTTGGAGGGAAGAGCATCTCAGCAGTGGGAGTTTCATACTCCTCGGTCCCTTCATACGGTACATTGAGATCGTGAATTGGAGTAACCCCACTGCCCCGCCGACCTCTCTATAGGATTATTTACTACACCAGCCTGCACCGTCTTCGCCTCCCAAGTTCCTTGAAGCTCATTCAGAACGTCTTCCCCAGGGTCGTTGTTCATGAACTCCTCGCGGACCTTGTTGATGACATCCTTAATAACACTGACGTAGACACCGCTCGTGGAGGCCGCCATATTTTAAATCTCAGCTCCGCCTACCTCCGATTCCGTCAAGCAAAAAGCAAAATCGAATCGAAGATTTCCCGGTAGAATTGAGGAAGAGAAATCTTCAGCGCAGACAATCGATACCAGTTTGAAGACCTAACATGCAATTAGGTTTGGGGTGTGTGAGTGTAAAGGCGGAAAAGTACAGTTCAGGGTAGAGAGGGTAGCTTCTCAAACCAGAACGTAGGTGGGGTGCTGCTGCTGACGGCGCTGCTACAAAAGGAGCAAGAGCAGCTGGTCCTGGGTCGACTCGTGGCCTGTGGTATTGGCTTGCTTTGGCTGCTGTTTCCATTGCACCGTTGCACCAATATTGGGTGGTCTTGATGTTACCGTGGGTGAGCTAAAGACGAAGGAGATGGAGCACGGCAAGGGGGATAGAAGTTGGTTGCCCTAGGAGGTAGGTGTGGAGGAAGAAGGCCGAGATTCTTAGGATCGAATAGCCTCTCGCCGTTTGTAGGTGACAACGACACCAGGAAGTCGCCGACAGTTTTCACGCTTCAGGATAGACGAGATTCGCTTCTTGAGCTTGGAGTGGATAGAGATGTCTCTAAAAAATGGAGGAGGCTGCTCAATTTTTAGAGAGACAAACTGCCCATGCAGCAGCATGAAGATCTCACTAGAGGAGAAGGGCAAAATGGAGCAGTGGGCTTTGGTGAGCCCCAGTCTTGATGGTGAGATCAGGCTTGGTGTTGAGGCCGAAGCTAATGATGGCGATGGTTAAAATGGGCCTTCATCCATTCCAGCCCACTATTTGGGCTTGCCGATATTTTGATTCTTTTTTTTTTTTTTTTTTTTTTTTTTTTTTTTGTAAATACATAAACATATGTATTCATCATTTATTTTTAATAAAATTGACTTTCTTTAATAAAACATTTATTTATATTTTGATGTGACTGAACTCGAAATTTTGAATATTCAAGCTGTCTACGTACCCCTCCAAAGAAGAGATCAAGTCGTAACGTAGTTCAAATACATTTTTTTTTTTGGTGCCGTACGCAATTTATGCTCTTGCGGGCCAGGAGCATGTTGTGTCGCCTTTTAAACTCGTGCACACCAGGAGTGTTGATGTTGCCTTTTATGCTCGTGCAGACCAGGAGCATTTGGTGCTGTGTTGCAGTTTCAGCTCGTGCAGGCAAGGAGCGTTTTGGTGTTGCCTTTTATGCTCGTGCAAACCAGGAGCGTTTGGTTCGTGCAGTTTAGGCTCATGCGAACAAGGAGCATTTGGTGTTGCCTTTTATGCTCGTGCAGACCAGGAGCGTTGATGTTGCCTTTTATGCTCGTACAGACCAGGAGCTTTGTGCCATGCAGTTTAGACTCGTGCGGGCGAGGAGAATTTGTGAATTTTGTCAAGCAATCCGGGAGAGGCGTTCCTCATAATTTTCATAGCAAGGAGCTTTGACCGCGTGATTGAAGAAGTCTTCAGGCAAGAAATCACGCATCGTGATGGGGATGGACGATCTATGTGTCGAAATTTCATCATCTTCAACACGTTCACGTTGCTTTGAAGGTTGACAAGAGCTGCTTTGCCCCCTTTCCGATTGGCGGACTTGTGGAGGACGTATGCTTCTTGTGCAATTTCTTAGGAGTGACTTGAGTCCATCCTTCAACTTTGCTTGTCTTGGAGGATGCCCTCAGCTGTTGAGGTGAAAACTTTGTGTCGAAAGAGCCATAAGTGATGGTGGTATAGTTTGACTTCACCACATCGTAAAGATCTAGCTCGATGATTCCTTTCTGAGCCAACTTCATGATGAGATCTTTCAGCACGAAGCACTTTTCTGTCGGATGACTGATGAAGCGGTGGAATTTACAGTACCTTGGACTGTCGGTGCGATTCATCTCTTCTGGCCGTCTGCACTCAGGCAAGCCGATCACCTTCTTTTCCAGCAAGTCTTCTAACATGGCAACCACATCAGAGTCGAGGAATGGATAAGTCTTCTCCTCAAGCTCCTTCAAAGTGCGTCTACGCATCTCTTGATCACGAAAAGCTTCGGTTTGAATCACCTTGCCTCGTGTGAAGATTTTGACGGGAGATGTGTTGACCGTCATTGCTTCCTTGGTGGATTTCCACGTAGCCTTCTCCACCTTTGTCTCAAGAACTTTGTCGTTCTTGTAGTCGGCGATCGGTTCCTTCTTCCCATGATGGGAGATGCTTAACTCCATGTCATGGGCGCGGGTGGCTAGCTCTTCGAAGGTCCGTGGTTTGATACCTTGAAGGATGTATTGCAAACCCCATTGCATGCCTTGGATACACATCTCGATTGAAGAGGTTTCCGAGAGCCTGTCTTTACAGTCGAGGCTTATAGTTCGCCATCTGTTGATGTAGTCAATGATTGGCTCATCTTTCCATTGCTTTGTGTTTGTTAGCTCTAGCATGCTCACAGTGCGGCGGGTGATGTAGAAGCGGTTGAGGAATTCCCTTTCCAACTGTTCCCAGCTGTTGATGGACTCAGGCTCTAAGTCCGTGTACCACTCAAAGGCGTTTCCTTTCAGCGAGCGCACAAACTGCTTGGCGAGGTAGTCTCCATCCGTCCCCGCATTGTTGCAAGTTTCAACGAAATGTGCAACGTGCTGCTTTAGGTTTCCTTTTCCATCAAACTGCATGAACTTTGGTGGTTGATATCCCCTCGGCATCTTTAGGGCATCAATCTTCTTTGAATAGGGCTTTGAGTACAACCCGGAGGTATTTGAGCTCCCTTCGTACTATGCCTTGACGGTGCTGGCGATCATCTCCTGCAGTTGCTGGATAGAAAGAGATCCCATGAGTGCTGCTGCTTGGTCTGGCTCCGGCTTCATATCGATATTCTCCACCGGAGGCTCCTCTTCTGAGTTAGGGTTATCGCCGTCCTGTGGCTCCAGTCGGCTGACGAATGCAGCGATTTGCAAGTCTTTTTCTTCCACAGTTCGGGTTAGCCTTACGATTGCTTCATTCATTTGAGCCAGCTACTCATCGATTAAAGTTGCTCCAATGGTCATGACTTGCATGGCTGAACTGCCGCTCGAATCGGCATCGGAGAGCATGGATTCGGAGTATTTCCTTGGACTTTCGCCCCTTGGTGCCTTTGGTGAGGCTAAGGTGATCAAAGGCTCGTGCCTTGGGTGCTCTTGTTCCCTTGGCAGAGTTGATGCAGAGGTGAAAGAGGCGGCAGAAGTAGTTCTTGCCTTGCTTCGAGTCGTGATGCCTAAAGTGACACCACTTGCGACGAGGACGCTCTTGTTCTTTGCGCCAGTTGCGGGAACAGTTTGAGCCTTCCTTGATGCCATTAATTTTGGAAGTGTGCTCGAATTTCTTGAATGGAGAAAAAGATGAGAGGTAGAGATTGTCCCACTGGGCGTGCCAATTTGTGAACACGGAAAATTCCTGAAACGAAAACGACAAGAACAACGTGCACAAACAAATATTTGTATTTGATGATTTTGGGTTACAATCTCTCTCTATTTTGATCCTCTGATTCGATCTCCGTAAGGTTTTGATTTATGGATATTTGATTGATCCAAGGGCCGTGGAGGCTTGATTTTGGATGAACTGTTGAAATGGGCCGTGGGCTTGATCTTTGAAGGTGGATTTGAGCGGATCTTCAAGGAGCCGTTGGGGGCTTGATCTTGAGGATGAGTGTTTCTTCAAGGGCCGTTGAGGCTTGATCTTGAATAACGGTGATGAACGAATCTTCAAGGGCTTTTGGGCTTGATCTTGAAGAACGGTGGCTGTGTGGATTCGTTGATGTTGTTGATCCAAAGGGCCGTTGGGGCTTGATCTTGGACGAACGGATGATGAACGATGGTGCTTTCTTCAAGGGTCGTCGGGGCTTGATCTTGAATTGGTGGAAGTTCTTCAAGGGCCTTTGGGGCTTGATCTTGAATTGGTGGATGTATTATCCAAGGGCCGTCAGGGCTTGATCTTGGAAGAACGATGAACGAAGAACGAAGAACACTTTCTTCAAGGGCCGTCGGGGCTTGATCTTGAATTGGTGGATGATTGTTGATCCAAAGGGCCGTTGAGGCTTGATCTTAGGATAAACGATGAACGAAGAACGAAGAACGAAAAGAACACTTTCTTCAAGGGCCGTCGGGGCTTGATCTTGAATTGGTGGATGATTGTTGATCCAAATGGCCGTTGAGGCTTGATCTTAGGATGAACGATAAACGAAGAACGAAGAACGAAAAGAGCTTTCTTGATTCTTCGGGAACCTGGATGCTTGAGAGCTTCGGAGTTTCAGAGTTTCAGAGCTTCAAGAATTTTGCCTAATGATTTTGGTTCCCCCAAATGAATGAAATGGGCTTGTATTTATAGAATTTTTCAAGGCCTAATTTTGAATATAATATCCCAGATGAAATAAGTTGTTTCTGCCAGGTGTTGACACGTGTCCTATTTGATGACTTTTCCAACTCATTTCAATTTTCGTTGAGTCGCACGCTACGTGTAAAATTTATGTAATACATGAGCGTTGAAACTTTGATTTATCGGTCAACATTTATTTACCGAAATTTCGATGTCTACACAATGTTATCCTCAATGGAGATAAGATTGATGACTGTAGTATGGGACCAAAACCCTACTACTTTGATGATATATATATAAATGAAAGTATGATGCGGCAATGTTAGCAGCCATCACTCTCTCTCAGTGGCGAAGCAACACAGGGGCAAGTTGCCCCTCCCTTCGCCGGAAATCAAGCCTAGGAGCGGTGGTTCCGCCCCTTTGGTCCGGCCGGAAGTGATGGTGCTCAGCGTGCTATTAGGGTTTTTGTTGCTGCTATGTAGCAGAGTGTTTTAATTTTTTTTTTGGAAAATGCTTAAGTTAGATGAAGCCATTTCGGTTAGTGATTAGAAAATTTTTAAAATATTTCATAGGCAATGCTGAAGTTTCATTTAGTTGAATACAAAAAAATTAAAGTGGAGGCCACTGGTCCCCATCACCTCTTTGCATTCACACCATTCAATCCCACCCCCGTTTGAAAACCAATCAGAAAGCACAGAGGTGCGTTTTGCACCTCCCAAATTTTTAATTTCTAAATTTATATATTCCTAACTCTAATTGATTAAATAATACGAAATTTTGTTTAATTAATATAGAATCATAGAGTAATACACTAATATAGTTATTGATTATTAATTAGAGATATAAATCATACGAATGATTATTGATGAATGAAATTAGGGGTGGAAAAAAATACCAAAAATTTCAAACCAAACCGAAAAAATCCCGAAACCGAACCAAAAAAATCTCAAACCAAAAATCTCAAAAATTTCAGTACCCAATCTCAAACCGATCCAGAAATTTTGGTATAGGAATTGGTCTCACATTTTCATTCATTCGGTAATCCCGAACCAATCCAAAATAAAAAAATATATATATTATTTTATTTTAAATATATATTTGAAATTTTAACACCCGTCGGATTTGGTTGAGATTTAATCTCAACCGTTGAATCCAAATAAAACCCTCACTCAATCACTCTCTCTCGACCTCACCTCACCCTACTTTCCCATCCTCGCCGATTTCTCTCGATCTCTCTCCTCCTCCTTATTTGCCGTCTTCGAATCCGGCCACATCACACAAGTAACTCACCCTGATCTCTCTCTCGACTTCTCATCCCTCACTAAAAAACACCTTGCAAGAATGATAGCAGCTCAGGTGATAACATCGTCGATCCTCACCAAGAGTTTGGCTTTGTTTGAAGGACTTAAACCTTCAAGCCTTAAGTTCACTCAGTCTCAAACTATCTATATCTCTCTGTCTCTCCTTCTCGAATTCAAAGTTCAGCAACCACCTACCCTCTCACAATTTGACTCCGACGAACTCCCTTTACTCCAACCACCACCACACCTCACGGCTTCATCCCCCACCATCGATTATCTCTAGTCTCTGTGTGTGGGGTTTCGAATTAAGGTTAGGGTTTCAAAATGGGGGCTCGAGTCAGGAGGAGGACGCAGGTCCGTCTGACTATATCTTCACTTTGTCTCTCTCTCGACCACTGATTCACTGTCACTCTTTCTTATTTCAATTTGGGTTTTTAATGTAGGTTCAGATGATTTCAATTTCAATCTAGATGATTTGGATTTTGATGCAGGTTCAGTTTTGGGAAATCCCAAAATACTGAAAATATTTCGGGAATCCCGAAGTTTTGGTTTGGGATCAATCGTCAAATTCTTGTCCCGAAAATTTTCGATTTGGGATTTGGTATGCCATTTTTGGTTTGGTATCCCATATCAAACCAGCCCTGAATGAAATTGTTGTTTAGGGTAGAAACTGAATTCTTGATTATTGATTAATTAATGGATAAATTACATTTTATCCCTTCAGGTTTGAGGTCAATTTCAATTCCTTACAATATCTTTAAAACATTTCAATTTCATACATTTACTTATCATTTTATTTCAATTTCATACATCCGTTAAATGATGATGTGGCAAATATGGGATCAAATTTGTGTTGATGTGGCTGCCAAATTTGTGCCATGTGGTAAAAAAATAATTTTTTTATGCATTTAAAATATTATAATATTTACCCTATTTAAAAATAAAATAAAAATAAAAGAACCATCTTCTTCCTCATGACCTCCCCCTTCCTTACAACACAAACACCCCATCCCACCTCCCCTACAACCCCCACCCCACCCCACCCCACCCTCACCTTCCAGGAGACCGCCGCCACGCCCAAAAATCCCACCCGAGCCCAGAAACCATTCCCCTCAACCCACTCCCTCTCCTCCGCCCCACCCTAACTTGTACTTTTTCGCTTCTTCTATCTCCTTCGTCTCTCTCTCCCCCCCTCCATCAATGGCCTCGACCAGTGCTTTAAGCTCCCGGCTTTCAAACTTCCACCGCCTCACCGACTCCCAATACCACCTCTCTTTCCGTAAGCTACCTCTCTCTCCCTCTCAATATGTTTTGGCTTAGTACTAGTAGCAATCCTTTCAATTTTGTATGCAAGTATGTCTCAAATTGCATAGAAAAATTATAGATTTTTGGAAACAAGATAGAACGAAAATTGGGTTCCTTTTCATACCAATTTTATGCCCTTATTAGCAAACACTTTAGGAAGATTCGTAGCTTTGGCAATGTGGAAATTATGGTTGGCATGTTGGACCATATTCTGGGCATTGAAATTTGATGCCCCACCCCCATCTCCCCAGCAACCCCCCATCCCACCTTCTCCCTCTCCTCCACTCTCTTCTTCACCACCAAAACCACTTTTGCTTCCTAATTCCTTCCCCTTCCATCCGTCCCCCTACCTTCACCCCCAAACCTGAAGCTTCCCCCTCTCCTTCTTTGCGATTCAAACCCTAATCTTCTCTCTTTGCGATTCAAGCTCGTAAAAACCCAAATTGAAGGGGTTGAAGGCGTCGGGGTCCTGAAAGGGTGAGGAGTGTGAGGGTGCACCATCGAAGAGGGAGGATAGATCATCAGCGAGATTGGCAAGGGAGTTAGAATGAGCGGAGGCTGAGGAGGAGAAGAGGAGTGGAAATCCACTGGAGCCAAAGGGAGGGGCATCGGAGGAGGGGAAGGAGAAGAAAGGATTAGGGGGAAGGGATGGGGGATTTGGGTTGAGAGGAAGGATTTATGGGGTTTTTTTTAATAGGTAAATTATTATAATATTTTAAATGCATAAAAAAATATTTTTTTTGCCATGTGGCACAACTCTAGTAGTCACTTCAGCTCTTAACGGACCAATAGATGGAAAATGTAACGGATATATTATATTGAAATAAAATAGTACTTGAGGTATGAAAATGAAATGTTTTGAAGATGTTGTACGAGGTTGCAATAGACCTCAAACCTGAGGTGGTAAAATATAATTTACCCTTAATTAATTATTGATATTGATTGAATTCTTGTTTTTGGAATAATTTATATGATTATTGGTATTTATTAATTGAATTGTTGGTTTAATTACTTAATAGTCATATAGTATAGTTTACTCTAGGATTAAGAGTATTAAGACTTTTTTTCCCATTATACAATTACGTAATGAAATGATACAATAAGAAACAATGCTTAAATTCTCCTTCAAATATTCCGGCTAGTCCTCCTTTGAATATTCCACCTTCCCATTATTAGTATTGGTAAATTATGGACGACATTACTATATAAAAGAATTTGGTTGTTGCCATTTTTTACCCTTGCACTCTTTTAATTTTGCCCCTCCCCTTGAAAATTATTGGCTTCGCCACTGCTCTCTCTTACATTCTCATTCTATGTCAAAACCCTCACTAAAATTCCTTACCAAATACATACAAAACTACAAAACATTAACATGGCATCAGAGCCTAGGTTGGATTAAACCAACCGGGAGTTGTGAAAACCATTCTTTTAGGGGAGATTTCGAGTATTTGAAACCCTAGAAAGTGATTCAAGAATGAAGAGATGTCTAGATTAAGCAGCAGTGAGCTTAGAGCTCCCATTTTTAATGGTGAGAACTATGACTTTTGGAGGATTAAAATGGCCACCATAAGTCACAAGATCTCTGGAAAATGGTTCAAGAAGGGTATGAAGCTCCAAATTCAGATGATGAGTCAAATGATGATGAAGAGCTATGTGATTCGAAAGACAATTCTAAAAGATAATGTGATGAGAGATGCCAAGGAGCTGGGAATAATACAAGGAGCAGTTTTAGATGCCATTTTACCCAGAATATCAAATGAAGTGTCATCCAAAGCTGCTTGGGAAGTTCTTCAGACAAAATACAGAGGTGACAAGAAGGTAACCCAAGTAAAGCTTCAATCTCTTAGACGTGATTTTGAGTACACATGCATGAGAGAAGATGAATCCCTTAACGATTATTTTACTAGGTTGTTTGATGTTGTGAATCAAATGAAAACTTTGGGTGAAGAACTACATAAGGAGAGACTTGTACATAATTATTAATCAGTTTGACAAGATCCTATGATTCTATGGTGAATGTTATAGAGGAAACTAATGACACTGACACACTGGATGCACAAGAAGTTATGGCTTCCTTGAAAGCTTTTGAGCAAAAACTTAGAGAGGCATGCTGATTAGGGGTGGTTCGGTATGGGATCCCATACCGAAACTCTTGTCCCGATTCCCAAACCGAAATTTTCGGGAATCCCAATTTCAATACCGATCCCAAACCAAATTTTCAGGAATCCCAATTTTTGGGAATCCCGAAATAGTTTCGGGATTTCGGGACAAATCGGGAATCCTGAAATAGTTTTGGGCTTTTGGGCTTTTGGACAAAAAAAATGTACCCCATATTTTAATTTTCTCCAGTTACCTTCCTCGGCACCCAAAAACCCAGTTTTAAACTGGAAGTAAGAAACATATGGGAGATCAGTGTAAATTGCACGAAGCTGCACTCCCCAAGACCCACCATTGATAAATAGCTAGAGGAAAAATCTTAACTACAACCCAATTAGACACGAAGCTGCAATTTGGATTGTAAATTGCACGAATACCTTCAGCCCACCCATAGTTATCATTGAACAAAGCATTTACGCTAGAGCAATTAGCTAAATTGCAAAATTGAACTATAGGAAATAACATCAATTATCTATTCTCCAATTAATAGATCATTGGATGATCCACAATTAAAACAATGTAGATTCAGAGGAAGAAAACAAAAAAGATTAAATATTATCTAAGAGGAACAAACACACATTATCTAAGAGGAACAATATATTATTAATGATTTACTATTATCTTAACGACACTTATTGTGTGTACTTATACCTTATCTGCTATTTTACTTTTCCCCGAACAGAGCAGTTGTTCCTAACAGTAATAACTATAAAGACGAATGGTAACAATAACAACAATAGTATTTTCAAGAAAACAGAAGATGTGCATCCAACAATCCCAAATGGTAAAAGCAAACCATGACTCTTAAGTGTGCCTCTGTAACAATAGAAAATGAGATTTCGGAGGAAACATGGTAGCCTAAATAGTACCTCCTTACGCCTAGCCTCAATCAGAGCTGCTTCCTTTTCTTTCTCAGGTTACGAAAACAGAGCTGCTAAACAATACATACCAAAAATTAAATCTTAAAACCATTTGAAAACTTCAAAGCAGAATCTACCAACAGAAATTAGATTTCAAAACACTAAATTAATTACCTAATTTGGGGTGAGAGTGAGACTTGGACTCGGTGTGGTGGTGAGAGAGATCGCGAGAGAAAATCGCCCGAGAGAGATTGTGAGAGAGAGCGGTGGCTGTGTGGTGAAGGAAGGCTATGTGGTGTGGTGGTGGGCCGGTGGTTGGCCGGAATTCGACACAGACAGATGAGAGATGAGGGCTCGGTGAGGGAGGAGGCGCAGGGGCTTGGAGTTTGATGGATGGAATCAGGGAAATGGAACGGAGCTGTGAAAGAAAGAAATGGGATATGACCTAAAACAAATCAACGGCACAGATTAAATCTAAAACAATGAACGGTTCAAATAATTTTCTTATAATTAAAAAAATTATATATATATATATATTTTTTTTTTTTCTTTTTCGGTTCGGTATGGGAATACCGAAAAAATGAAATGCAAAACCGAATCCCATACCAAAATTTTCGGTTTGGTTTGGGATTTTTTTCCAGCCTTAATGCTGATGCAGCCACAAAGAGGGCTTTTCAGTCACTTGGTGTCAATCCTAGAGAGAGGAGTTCAACAGCTTAATTTTTCTGAAATGAAAACAACAACAAAGCTAGACCTTCTTACACTAGACATGTGGCGCACAAAAAGGGGCTTCAAAATTGGAAGTAGATCTGATGTAGCATCACCACTAGCATTAAAAAAGTCATTAAAATATATTTTTTTACAACGTTGCCAACTGGTGGAATCCAACCAAAGCTCCTTTTTGGGTATTTTTCCATCGTTTTAAATTATATGCTATTAACTTTCCGAAATTTTCCTAGAAACTGCGCTATAGGACTAGTGCTCAATTAGCAATAAACTTGTTGATCCCAAATTTTCACTGTTCAGATATTGTGGTTTATATATTTCAAAGAAGTTTTATTTTTTATTTTTTAACAAATGATATTATGTATATTAAGGAATGAGGGAGTAACCTAGATCTCACACTGAGCTAGCCACAAACGATAGTTCAAAGAATTTATATACACATAAAATGAATAGAAAATAATTAGTAAAAGAGACATCAAATGGGAAAGTTTGACAGCGTTAAGCTATAAACATATATAAAATCTTACTAAACTCCAGTATATCGTTGGGGTACGTAAACGAGTCCGATGTGTGATCAGAAGCTCCCATTGATTCACATATTACCTAGCTAAGAATCTTTAGGCTATCAGACATCAGTTAATATGAATTTGTAACCAAACAAGGCAAATACCCGCATAGCTGGAAACATTGGACAACAACTCTGATAGAGAATCAAAGCTCTTACAGGAACATAAAGTATTCTACAGAAAGAAAAGAGAGCTAGAAACGCCGGCAGGCCAGTCACCATGCATGTATCCACTTCAATTGTCCTTGACGCGTAGGTGATCCAAGCAAGGCATCATGTAGGCAGCGGGGCTTGCCTGAAGTTCCATGAATTTCTCATATGTCATTCCAATGTACTTTGCTTTTTCGCCTTCCTTTTCTAGCAACTCCGGGATCGGTAGAGCAGGTGTGTCCAGTGCCGGTCCATGTGGTACTGCGATCGATATCCTCGTAGCTGTGTTGTTCACAGTTGCTCGATGCCATACGCTCTTGTACTTGTCGTTTGTCAGAATCTGCATTTGATCGCCAACGTTAACAACAAAGGCGCCGGGAGCAGCTTTCACCAAGACCCACTGATCATTGTGCTTGACTTCAAGGCCACACATATCATTCTGAATCAAGAGTGTCACCAGTCCGTGATCGGTATGAGGAGGAATACCGATAGCCAGGTCGGGCTGTGGGCAAGCCGGGTAGTAGTTCGCGGCCAGAATTTGCAAGCCGCGATCCCAGTTCATGGCCTTTGCAATGTAATCGGCCTCCAATCCCAAGCTCTCCGATATTCCATTCAATATTTCGGTTGCCACTGCATGGGTTCTTTTACTGAACTCCAATGACACCTCGCTGTATCCAGCAGGTTTGTAGAGTGAGTTGAACTCAGGGTGTGCTATGACCTTGAGATAATCCCTCCAGAGACGAACTTTGTCAATTGCGACGTTGAAACTGGTGCCGCACTTAATTGGGTCCAGCAGGTTCCTTGTTTGGAACTCCTTCTTCTCCTCCTCCGGCAGCTCAAAAAATCTTCGGCACGCGTCGATCATTTCTTTCATCAAGCTCTCGGGTACACCGTGGTTGATCACCTAAAAGACATCAAGCGCATGGAAATATTAATTCATGTTTCATTACTAATAACCATTTCATTTTATAACTATTTCACTTTTCAGTTTTGTATATATATATTTTTAAGTTAAAAAGGTAAAAACCTACTAGTAACTATTTCAGTTTTTTATTTTAACCAGAGTGTTTTACAAAAATCAAATGTTGAGTAATATAGATGTACCGCAAAATGCAACCTGTGAGTGTGAATATACCTGAAAGAAGCCCCATTCTTCGCAAGCTTTGCCTATTTTTTGGATCATTTGTGCCCGTTCATCAGGGGAGGCAGATGTGAGAAGAGCGAAATCAATGATGGGGATTGAGTGTTCTGGGTCGTTTTCATCTCCCTTGTCGTTGGGATCCATGGTGTAGGCGTACTCGGAAGGTACATAAGTTAGAGCATCTGAGTCGGCTAGGGTTTTGATGCTTGCTACCTTGGGTTCAGATGCATCCACTGAAGCCATTGGTGAAGGGAAAGAGGAAGAAGCTGAGAATACTAGTCTTAATTTGTATATCCAGAAGAAGGGAAGTGAGGGAAAGGAAGGTTTACTGACTTTTAGTGGTGTGCAGAAATATCGAAAAAGGAAAATGGTATTTATAGAGCAAGATGGCACGTTAACATATGGGACTTGGATTCTCTGCCCTCCCAATTCGGTGTCCTCCCCGTGCCCTCTGTTTGTGTGGTCACGGTTAAGCCACATCAATATTTTATATTACTATTTTTTTTTGTCTTATTATTTTTATAAAAAACAATATAAAATGTTAGCATGGATTAACCGTGACCACACAAAACAGGAGGGCACGAGGAGGGCACCGAAATGGGAGGGCAGAGAATCCAAGTCCTAACATATGACTCTACACCTGAGATTTTTTAGTGAGACCGGTATACAGGATAGTACATCATGTGTCATTATACAAATTGGGAAATATGTGTGCTAAAAAGTTAATAATTTAAAAAATAAAATTTTATTCCACTCTTATTAAAATATGTAGTATACCACTTATGTTCCTTTCACAACTAAAAATTTCTCTCCCCTCCCACACACGTGGGAAATATTTACAACGCAAGCACTCATGACCCGACAAGGTGGAGGGTTTTCAATAAGCTGGCCAATGCTGACCACCTAAGTTTCAAATTTGTTGTCTTGTCAAACAACAATAAAATATATAAATACATAACATATATAATTATAGTTAGGGAGCATTTCCAAAAGCTCAATTCACACTTCTTCTATATTTTTTAACTTATCTATTTTAATTCTTTTAATGTGATTTCCAATTTTGCCCTTATATTGTTTTTAATGTGCACAAAATTTTGAAAACCTCATTAAGTATAATTTTGATGACTTAAATAAATTGGTGGGAATGCTTAGATATTTTGAGCATGTTTTTCTTTTCTTGAAAGCCTCTCGAATCTTTCATTTGAAATTGATTTTGCTTACGAAAAAAAATTGGAGGGATTTCTGGTAGATTTATTTATTTTTTCCAGATTTGCTCCAGTAATGAAAAAAATTGATACAAAATAAACTAGAAACAATGATCTCATATTTGAATTTCTACACAAAAGATAGAACAATTTCCAAAATCTAAACACTATTACTAGAATCCCAAAAAGATCCATGAAAAAAATCAAAGGGAAACAAAATATGATAAAATATAATTTGAATTTCAAATCGCATAACAAATAACAGTCAATGTAAGTAAAATCCAAAGCAGTAGTCAGCAACCCAATGGAAAAAAACTCCAAAACTTAATTTCCCGCGAAAACAATGAAAAACGAAAAACGAGTGGGAAGGTGTAAGTAGGCTCATTGTTTATGGTAGATTTGATACAGAAACGAAAAAAATTATACAAAATAAAATTGTTGCTAAGCAAAGGCAACAAATAATCTTTCTAAAATACAACATAATAGTTTGTGGTGTCATGGTTCGTATCTTGAACATCATAACGAGAAATAATCTCATGTTTTTTCCTTTCTGAAATTTTAACCATGGCAAAATTAAACAATTCACAAGAACTAAACATAACATCCAAACAATCTTAAAAAAGAGAGTTCCATTGAATCGTTCTCGATCATGTCCAAATTCTCTGTATGGATTTCAGCAGCTTAGCTATATGTGTGTGTGTGTGTGTGTGTGTGTGTGTGTGTGTGTGTGTTCAAAATGGTTGTTTTAGCCATATAAGCCTGAAGCATGTTTCCATTTTCATCATAATCACACTCTAATTCTTATGTAGGCCTTAGAGTCTTTTGCACATAAGGTCAGAATGGTTGTGTTAGCCACATAAGCTTGAAGCATGTTTCCATTTTCATCATAATCATACTCTAATTCTTATGTAGGCCTTAGAGTCTTTTGCACATAAGGTCTACTGGAAAATCTCAAAGTAAACGATTGTAAAGCCGACTTGCTTCTAGAGCACAGAAGGTCTTTACAACTCCCTATAAATATTTATGTCATCATACTAAATGAGGTTTTCAAGATTGCAAACTTTAAAAGTAATATAAGGGTAAAATTAATAAATCACATTAAAAGAATTAAAATAGATAAATTAAAAATATAGAAGGAGTGTGGATTGAGATTATGGAAGTGCCAATAATAGCTTCCTTATAGTTAATCTACATGTATATGCAATATGGTAATTCTATGATTCCAGGTTTTGTTTAAGTTTTTATTTAAGAAAAATGATAGAAAGTCTAACTTTTATAAACCACATTTCATCCATTCTTTTAATATTAGTGAGACCACGTCTAAATTGTTGTGCCTCTACTTACATTCAAAAGATTATTTGGATGTGATTTAGAATGAGGATCTTTTTTGGATTCTTTTTGTGAGGATTTAGATGATTCTGTAATCTTATCCCTTCATTATAAATCGTGCGATCATGTTTTGTCAGACATTATTTGTGTTTAATTTTAAACAAAAAGTTTAAAATAATTTATGACCTCACAATATATGATGAATAAATACGACTAAATGATATCTGAGATCCTCAAAAAGAGAATCCGAGGAGGATCCTCATTCTCATTTCTAGTATCACCTTTTCTTTAATTAATATTATGGTCTACAATATAAGTTCGATTCACTTCTATTGAAGAAATGGTCTAGATGTAGCGTACAAAACATACTAGTAGAACGTAGAGAAACCAAAAATTTTCAACAAGGGACTGTCTATGAACATGTTATATAATACATTCACTATCAAATAGTGAGATATTCAACTAAAAAGACACAACTGTCATCTGGTTTAGATTTGGATAAATTTTTGTAGACATAACATTTAAGAGAAGACATGAAAGATAAACGATTCGGATTATTAAAATACATTAAAAAATAGACGCCACAAAAATATGAGGCAAAAATGTGTAAAAAAAAATAATGTCACGATCTGTCCCTATTAAGTAAATACATATAAACTAGTGAAATGTGGAAAATATGCTTTATTTTGTTTTGTATTCTTAAGATGGAGGTAAGATAAGGAAAACCAGAACCGTGTTCAGTTGGAAACTTTGACAATGGCGGAACATGACGCAAACCAATGAAGCCAGAACATCATCGTCACGTGCCTCTTCCCTTTAACCAATTAATAATACATGCCTCGTGTTCCTTGAGGTCAATAATTGATCAAACAAGGCTGCCACCAGAGCCAATTAAAAAATATGACAGTACTTAATATGGCACAAAAAATCAACAATCGCGTACCTTTATCTGCACGTATCACCGATTCCAAATCTAAATCATTATTGCGTCATTTAATAGTACAATTTAATAGTATTCTTTTCATTTATAAATAAGAAATTTTAAATTTGATTTTTGCTAAAAGTAAAAATTGAAACACATTATTATCGCATGCTTATTATAAGGTTTAGTCTACTTCCTCACGCCCTTAATGTTGTTACTGTCGTTGTTCAAAAGACAAAAATATCCATGTTTGCAAGTTTGTGTCATTTGGGTACTGGTAAATAGATTATTTGTGCCAAGCCTAATATTGGAATCTCGTTTTGTGAAAACGTTCTTATTCAGTTTAAATCTCGTTCCATGAAAACGTCCTTATTCAATTTTTGTGCCCTTTTTATAAGTGGTTTTTTTTATAAGTAATCATCTATATTAATTTACAAAAGAAGTAGGTTCAAATTCGGAATGAAGTAGAAGAGAAAGACTATAACCACAAAGGCGATCCTCTAATTGCAAGTGTATTTTTTTTTTCTAAAGATAAAAAATTTTGGAGTACAAAATAAAATTTTGAAATGTCAATAACAACACCCAATCAACTTTGATAATTTAATTAGTCAACCATTAATACAATTTAGTTGGCTTGGCTTTCAAGATGGTAACTATGAAAGAAATTTCTACCGCGAATTGAATTTGACGAAAACCTACACATACAAAGAAAAGAGACAAGCAGAGTTAGACAAACACTGGTGTGGTGTTAGCCAAAGCTTCTTTGATAATCATAAAGATTGTAGGAAGTAATAAGAGTGTTATGAGATTTTTTATTTTTTTATTACTGCATAAAGTGGATGGCTTTGGCTATTTATAGAGAACTGAGGAGTTAAACCTAGCATCTAGGTTCGTGGGACTGTTGGTCTTACCATCCTAAGAGACTGATATGCAAGCCCATTACGTATCAGGATAATCTATGTAGGTCGTGTGATGATAGACATGGATTGTCTACACGGTGAATTAGGCTCGGGAGCCTATTGATTGTGGCCTTCGTAAAGAATGAGGCTTGTTATCTTGTTAGGATTTGACTAACGGTTTGCATATTCTGTCAAGGCCAGAGTAATCATATTTGATAAGTTATACATGTAACATGTTCCCATCGGCCGTGATATTTTATGTTCCTACAGTGTTGTATCTCCAAATTCCTGCTATTAATATGATCCCCCAATTTTTGTTTCTTTTGAGTAATGTTAAGGAGATTACACTTTTATACTACATTTAGTGTATAGTTTCACGTGGTAAGTGATGCATACAATCAACATCCAATCAGATAAATTTCGTAAATTGATTTGACTTGTACATATTACTTGCCACATGAGATGGTACACCAGTGTGGTATAAAAGTGTAGTCTTCCTATTTTTCTTTCTTTTTTTATTTAGGGATTGTTATTAGGACTCCAAAAATCTCATTCTACACTCCTCACAAGTGTATTTTTCTTTCTAACTATAAAAAGTTTGGAGTGCTAATAACAATTCCCTTTTATTTTTGTATTATTTATTGAAAAATGATAAGAAAACCACATTTTTGTAGTACATACTACATATACCACAGGTAAGTGTTGTGTATATATAATGTCAGTTAATAATAAATTTATTTTATTGGATGTTGATTATGCGAATCATTTGCCACATTATGTGGTATACTAATATGGTACAAAAATGAGATCTCCATTGCATTATTCCTACTTATTTATTTATTCAAATTAACACACACAAGCCACTTAGTACTACGGTCTAGTGGTATTTCTCTTCACTTGTAAGTGAAAGGTCTTAGGTTCGATTCTTGTCAAAGGCGAGTTTGAACCACATTGTTACTAGCCCATTGTGAGGCTAAGCCCACCCCCTCTTCTTAGTGTAGATAATATCGTTTATTAAAAAAAAATTAACGCACACAAAGACATGACAAGAGGCTAATAACTGATAATAGGCTAGCAATAATGTGATTCAATCAGTTGTTCATTAAATATTATATCACCATCACTTGGTCTGTCCTTTCCTTTGGATCTATAGCGGGATGTCCTTAGCTATGGCGTTCTCTACTAGAGTAGTCACCTCAAGTTTCCCTCCATTGCCCTTTTCTTCCCTAGAAAATTCAAATGGGCAAACAAAATCAGTGGTGGTGAGCAACTTTTGGAGATAAAGGACGAACACCAAAAGAAATCAAAGTCTCCCTTACATGCTGAATAATTATATAATTAAGTAGCAAGCAGATTCTAGGTAAATGACTTAGTGATGCAAATTTGACTCTCTGACCAGTCTTGCTTTCCAGTGTTTATTTATTTAGATATTTTGTATACAATGGTATTATATAATTAAAGGGTGAAGAAATAATTTGTCACATCCCGGGTCCGCTCCATCACCGTAGCATGATATTATCCTCTTTGGGCCCTGCCTACGCCCTCACGGTTTTGTTTCTGGGAACTCACACGAGAACTTCCCAGTGGGTCATCCATCATGGGATTGCTCTCGCACACTACTCGTTTAACTTCGGAGTTCCGATGGAACCCAAAACGAGTGAGCTCCCAAAAGGCCTCATGCTAGGTAGGAATGGGAATATACATATAAGGATCACTCCCTTGGGCAATGTGGGATCTTACATAATTACTAACTATTTAACTCACTAACGCTATAATTGTATTAAAAAATAAAATAAAATAATAATTCAATATCGAACTCATCATTCACGATATTCAAAACTGGAACTTCACATACTAATGAAGATGAATAAACTATTTTTTTGTTCTTTATAATAATATATAAGAGAAATTTCAGTACATTTAATAAACTATTAGGCTTCATGCATAAGCGCATGCAAAAAACATTTTTTGAATCACGGCGTGCTATGCCCGACTCACACATTTTAAATGTATTTATATGTGTAAATTAACAAAAGAAAAGTCAAATATTTAAAATAAATGAATAATCTTAGATCATGCTAGAAAAAAAAACCTTCATAAACCAATTAAAGCAGCTGAATTCACATAATAAAATTGGTCTCTATTGAATTTATATTAAGAATAGAGAAAATAATATTTAATAAACAACTAATTGAATCACATTATTGCTAGCCAATTGTGAAGCTAAGCCCACCCCCTCCCCCTTAGTATAGATAATATCGTTTATTAAAAAATAATAATAATCATTTGACAACTAATTTAATCACATTATTATCCGCATGCGAAAAACCTTTTTTATAACCGGCATTGCACACCTCTTAAGATGTTTTGAACGTGTTTAAAAATAAAGAAATTGGATAGCCTACTCTCTAGGGAGGAAATTTATTGGAGGCAACGTTCTTGAGCTACATGGTTGAGGGAGGGAGACAGAAATACGAAATTGTTTCACCGGAGGGCTTCTAATAGGAAATAAAAGAACCGAATTAAAAGGTTGAGGGATGTGGCTGAGGTTTGCCAAGATTCTCCCCAAGGTATTGAGGATACAGTGTTGCATTATTTTTCCAACATTTTTACTTCATAGGGGGTGTTGCCAAATGCCCTTCACTTCGTGACCAACGCGGTTGAGCCCAGTGTTACTTTCAAGATGAATGAGAGCTTCTTGGCCCCTATCATGGCTGAGGAGGTTAGATGTGCTCTTTTCCAGATGCATCCTTCGAAATCACTTGGTCTTGACTGTATGTCACCACTATTTTATCAAAAGTTCTGGCATATTGTAGGGGAGGATGTGGTGTATGCAGTTCGTGAGTTTTTCTCCACTAGGAAGCTTCTCAAGGAAGTGTGTTTTACATATGTCATTTTGATTCCGAAGGTTAAAGAGCCTCAGGGCATGACTCAGTTACGGCCGATTAGTTTGTGTAATGTTCTCTACAAGATTTGTGCCAAGGTAATTGCCAATCGTTTGAAACCCCTTTTGTCTAAGTTGATTTTGCCCTTTCAAAGTGCTTTGTCCCTGGACGATTAATCTCTGATAACTCTTTGGTGGTGGCGGAAGTGGGGCATTTTTTACACAATAAGAGAAGTGGGAAAAATGGTGTCCTAACTCTTAAATTGGATCTTAGCAAGGCCTATGATCGTGTTGAGTGGTGTTTCTTGGAAGAGATGTTGCGTCGTCTAGGATTTGGGGAAGCATGGATTCATCTTGTTATGGCATGTGTCTCTTCAGTCTCATATTCCTTCTTGGTTAATGGTGTTGCGAAAGGGTATTTAGTACCGTCTAGGGGCTTGAGACAAGGTAATCCCCTCTCTCCATATTTTTTTTTTACTTTGTGTTGAAGGATTATTAGCTGTCATTGCGTAGAAAGATCGGATAGGGGAGTTCCAAAGGATTCGTATTGTAGAGTTGGCCCCATGTTTGCACCATCTTCTCTTTGCAGATGATAGTTTTATTTTTTCTTGTGCTTCATTAGAGGATTGTGCGGTTGTCCAACACATTTTGGATGTTTATACTCAAGCATCGGGTCAAGCAATAAACTTCCATAAAAGTAGCATTACTTTTAGTGTTAATGTTGGGCTGGCTTTACAAGAACAACTAGCTTCCTTCTTAGGGGTACAAAGGGTGGACATACATGATTGTTACTTGGGTGTCCAATCCTTTGTTGGGAAGAACAAGAGGCAAACATTTTCTTTTGTCAAGGAAAGGGTTACTAAAAGGCTTAAGATTGGAAAGGAAAACTCTTAAGTAGTGCGAGGAGAGAGCTACTTGTTAAAGTTGTCACTCAAGCTCTTCCGACTTATGCTATGCAAACTTTTTTGCTTTCGAAGACTTTTGGTGAACAACTTCAGCAATTAATGGCTAAGTTTTGGTGGAGTGGCGATATTGACACTCACAAAATTCATTGGATATCATGGAATAAAATGTGTAAGCCGAAGTCCGAAGAGGGGGTTAGGTTTTCGGGATCTTTATGCTTTCCATCTTGCACTTCTATCTAAGCAAGGGTGACACTTAGTGCAGCAGCTGGACTTCCTTATCGCACGACTATTGAGAGCTAAATATTTCCCGAATTGTTCTTTTTGGGAAGCAGTGGAGCACCCTACGCTTCGTATTGTTGGAAGAGTATTGTGAAGTCCCATTTGTTTTGGAGGATGGTACACGATGGGCCATTGGCGATAGGGCCTTAGCGTCAGTTTGGTGGGATCACTGGATTCCTCATCCGTGAACATTTAAGGTCTTTATGCCACCACCCCCGTCTATGGAAGATTTAATGGTGAGTGAGTTGATTTTACAAGAAGACAGAGCTTGGAGTTTTGAACTTCTAAAATAGCTGTTTGATGAAGAGGAAGTCTGTTTAATTAGCTCCATTCCATTGACTTTTCGTTGGGCGCCGGATAGGATCATGTGGCATTATGATAAAAGGCTTGTATTCAGTAAAAAGTGCATATAAGGTGGCTTTAGAGAGGTGTGCGCCAGTGTATTTGATGGCTTTGTTGTCATCAAGATGGTGGGGCATATCATGGTCTTTGGCATGCTATTTGGAGGGCTCGGATTCCACCTAAGGTTAAGATTTGTGGATGGCGTGTTCACAACAATATTCTTCCTACACGAAAAAATCTTGCTATAAAAGGAGCACGGGTCGAAGCTTTGTGCCCTAGTTGTGATGCCCCATGAGAATCACTACAACATATGCTCTAAGATTGTAGCTTCGCTCGAGTAGTGTGGTGTGCAGCATCATTGGGAGTGGGTGTGTCGGTTTCCTCCGCAGAAATTGATAAGGAATAGTTATTGTACCTGCTTGAACATAAATGAGTTGATTTTGATGCTGTTTTGATGATGTTATGGGCTCTTTGGTTGGAAAGGAATAAGTTGTGGGAAGGGCATCTCTCAGATCCCATGGAGGTTGCCCAGTGCACTCTTAGTTGGTTGCAAGACTTTCGCTAGGCTAACCTTCAGCCCAGCCATGTGCAACTTCCAAGATTGCTCAAGTGGATAGCCCCTATCAATGGGTGGTTTAAATTAAATGTCGATAGGGCTGCGAAGGTGACATAAGGGGTTGGTGTTGAGGGCTTTATGGTGGCTGGTACGTGGCGTTTTGAAAGCTGTTTGTCAGTGAAGCAGGTTGAATTGCTTGTTGTTAGGGAGGGGTCAGGCTTGCATCTTAGTTTGGTTTTCTATGAGTGTAGGTTGAGACAGATTCTGTTGAAGCTGTTGAGGCATGCAAGAATCATCTCGTGGACCTATCCAACATTGGGTTTTATAGTTACTGAATACAGGAGCTATTGATAGTGTGGCTCATTGCCTCACTAAATTAAGTTTGGTAGAAGGTGTTTTAGTTAATTGGTTTGAGGAACCCCTTGATGCTATTAGGGTGCTTCTCAACCAAGATATGAATGCTCCTTGAGTTATTTTCAATAAAATTATCTTATTCACTTTCCAAAAAAAAAAAAAAACACTTGCTAAAAGAAAAATGTTAGGAAGATCACAATTTACATTTAGGTGTAACATTAATGTGGTAAGTTATGCGTACATGTCACTTCAATTAACGAATTTATCTTATTGAATGTCAGCTGCATGAGTAATGCAAGGGGAACCACATATTTATACAACATTAGTATAACATCTCATGTGGCAAGTAATGCACACAACCAACATTTAGTGAGATAAATTTATTAATTGACCTGAAATGTATACATAACTTAACACATCAAATGATACACTAATATAATTCAAATATGTGACCTTTCTAATTTTTTTTGTATTGTATATACTATTTGTCATATAAGATAACATTCCTAATATAATAAATATGTAGTTATTGCTTGTTGGTGAGTCGTGACATAGGATAGCATAGAGGATTTAGTTGTTAAGTGGAGCCAAGAAAAAAAAGAATACAAAATTGAGATGAAGTTGAAAACGACCTGCGAAAGAAATGAAAAATGTTATTGGTTAGTTGATGGAATTTGTCATAGATTAATTCAAACTCGAATATCAAAATTTCAAGGACGATTTGGACTTGGAGAACTATGTTGATGGAACGTACCAAGAACGTATTATGATGACTTTGACTCTATAAAGATAGAGTAATACTAAAGAATCCTCTATTTAAATTATATTTTGTATATCATATTGCGTGATTATTAATAATTAAATTTATTATTAAATATTAATTAATGTATTTATTTTGTAGTGTAACATATCATATAATCACTGTTATAAAAATTTCTGTCTAGCTCTGTCTAGGCGCTAGGGGCTAGACACCGTCCCGATTAATCCCAAAGCATTTAAAAATTAAGAAAATACGCCTAGCCCACCTAACCCATCTAGACCTGCATAGGTCTTGAATCTCACTTAAATAGAAAATCGATTTTAATTTTGTATTTTATTTTTTCAATCAAATGTAAGAGACTTATTGAATACTTGGATGACACACCCCATGTTTTCAATATGTTATAATGTTTTGTAGTCTATATGTTCATTTTATTTTGTAATTTATGTATCCTAACACAACTATGTAAATAGACACTTGTTTATATAATATGTAATGAACTTACTTAATCTGCCTAGGCGACTGAGCCTCAACCCACCACCCAACTAGCGTCTAGCATCTTTTAAAACCTAATTTATAAATTTCATCTAAAAACATTGAACTGCCTAATATTTATACGTATTTATGGCATAAGATTGAAATGTTTAAAGAAGAATTGGCCCATGTCAACCCTAGCTAATTAAAGAGGAGGTTGGGAGGTACGCAATAATAAAAATGAAATGTCACCTTCCATGCATGTTGTTCTTTTCTTTAATTGGGCAGCTGCAGTTGGAGAATAGACTTTTATACCGTATATGAGATTTTACACTTAATATTATTGATGTTCTTTGTTATAAAAATCTAATCTCTAGTAATATGTAGTTTTTTTTTTTAACAAATAGTATTAGGTAGTTAAGTTGAGTAGTTTGCCTCATGTTTCATATATGAATTAGTATTTGGAAAAACCTGCATCAGTTGAAGTTAACGAGAAGTGCTTCAAACCTAAATCTAATTTCAGTCTCCATCTTAAGCCGGATTTGGCTTTTATCCAAACAAAGAATTTGTTGATTTGGTGTTTTATTTATTAGTCAAATGTGTTGGCTTATCCTCAGGGAAAGATTCAAACCAAATTAGTCAAGGAGAGATGGCAACAAAGTAAGCCATATAAAATTAGAAGGAAGAACGCAGCAATATGAACAGAAAATTAAAATGTTGCAGCATTTCTATGTTACTATTAGAAATCAAATCAACTCAACGGTGCATGGTTTTCTGACGAAAACTGTCATCCTCTCTTGTTGGTACATGATTAGTAACTGGTCTAAGAGGATGATCAGCGACATTGACATTGGGACTGAGACACTGCCCAGACTCTTACGGGAGGCAGCAGTGGGGTATTTTCCGGGATTTGAAATTAGGGCAACGAGAAATTGTTTGAGCATATGTTCAGCCCCTCCCTGGGTTTCTTACGAATTTAGGCAAACATTAGAACCCACTTTGACTGGATTTTTATAGCAGCTTGTTAGAAAGAGGGAATTTTATGACACAAATAGGAATGCAGAAAACCATAAACAAGATCGATATAAAAACAATTGACTGGATATTGTATTTGTTAATTTCTCTAGGTAGTTAAGTTCGCAATCTCACGTAAAATTGAATGGATTAGTTTTGGACCTATAATAAGGATTAATTTGACAAATTTTAATAAGTTTGAGGACTTAATTTTCACCTCGCGCAAATTAGACTTGGCTTCTCTGCCCTCCCACTTTTCACACACTCACATCCTCTCCTATTTGTGCGGTCACGGTTAAATCATGTTAACATTTTATATTGCTATTGTTTTTTGTCTTATTATCTCTATAAAAAAAATTAATATAAAATATTAACGTGGCTTAACTGTGACCGCACAAAATAGAAGAGAATGGAAGTGTATGGGAAGTGGGAGGGCAGAGAAGCCTGATCCCACAAAATTTATGGACCAATAGGCAAGTTACTGTATTTTTAAGCAGGTACACGCTCTCCTTTTCAACCTTCACAATTACAACGAAACTGTCAAAGTATGAAAATTTGACTTGTCGATCTCGTTATGCTGAACATTTGACTAGTCGAACACGTTATGCTCAAGTCGTTCGGTAACGAAATTTTATTTCCAGTTTTCATTTTATTTGAAAACTAAAAACTTATTTGTTAATTAGTTTTAGTTTTTTAAAGAAAAATGTAAACTAAAACAAAAAATACTAAATGTTACTTTTGTAAGTATTATTATAATAAAATATTAGTAATTTCCACGCATGTTATGTATGTGATTAGTAGGACGTTATTTTGGTAGAATCATGGTACCACGAGGGTAACCCTAGTACTATAAAAGAAATCCCTCTTAGAGGAGAGCCTCTCATTCCAAACTCTAGCCAGTTTACTCTCTCAACGGCAAAAGCATTCTTCTATATTGTAACCTACATTATATAATGGAAACTGGAGACTACGCCAACGTGGACATAGCCTCAATTCGGGTGAACAATAATATATCCATGCGTTCTTGAGCGTGTGTATATGTGATTTATTGTCACATCCCGGCCCAAACCCGCACCACATCCCGGGCTCAACTCCACCATAACACGATATTATCCGTTTTGGGCCCCGATCACACCCTCACAGTTTTGTTTCTGGGAACTAACACGACAACTTCTCAATGGGTCACCCATCATGTGATTGCTCTCGCACGAACTCACTTAACTTTAGAGTTCCGATGGAACTCGAAGCTAGTGAGCTTCCAAAAGGCCTCGTGCTATATGGAGGTGGGCATGTATATATAAGGCACATCAACCCTTCTTCGTTGGTCGATGTGAGATGTTACAATCCACCGCCCCCTAGGGGCCCGACGTCCTTGTCGACACACTCACACAGAACGGCAGAGTGGCTCTGATACCATACTGTCACATCTCAGTCTCGACTCCACCGTAGCACGATATTGTCCACTTTGGGCCCCGGCCATGCCCTCATGGTTTTATTTCTGGAAACTCACTCGAGAACTTCCCAGTAAGCCACCCATCTTGGGAATGTTCTGGCCCCTTTCTCGCTTAACTTTAGAGTTCCTACGGAACCCAAAACCAATGAGCTCCCAAAATGCCTCGTGCTAAGTAGAGATGAGAATATACATATAAGGCTTACAGGATCCACTTTCCTGGGTGATGTGGGATGTTACAATCCACCCTTCTTAGGGGCTCGACGTCCTCGTCGGCACACTTCCGGCCATGGATTGGCTATGATACCAAATTGTCACATCTCAGCCCGGGCCCCTACCACATCCTAGGCTCAACTCCGTCGTAGCATGATAGTGTCCGCTTTAGGCCGACCACGCCCTCACGGTTTTGTTTCTGGGAACTCACACGAGAACTTCCCAATGGGTCATCCATTATAGGATTGCTCTTGCGCGAACTCGCTTAACTTCGGAGTTCCGATGGAACCCGAAGCCAATGAGCTCCTAAAAAGCTTCGTGCTATATGGAGGCGGGCATGTACATATAAGGCACATCACCCCCTCTCCGTTGGTCGATGTGGGATGTTTTTCCCCACTACATCCCAGGCTCGACTCCACCATAGCATGATATTGTCCGTTTTGGGCCCCGACCACGTCCTCGCGTTTTGTTTATAGGAACTCACACGATAACTTCTCAGTGGGTCACCCATCCTGGCATTGCTCTCAAGTGAACTTGCTTAACTTCGGAGTTCCGATAGAACCCGAAGCCAGTGAGCTCTCAAAGGCCTCATGCTGTCTGGAGGTGGGCATGTACATATAAGGCACATCACCTTTTTTTCGTTGGTCGATGTGGGATGTTACATTTACAATTAGATCTTGCATCAACAAAAGCTATTACATCTAATTCTCCGTTAGTTTAAGTCACATGACTTGCACAAAACACACTTTAAGAATAGTATTATTATTTTCTCGCCCATAAACCCCTAACATTGCATATGGACTTCAAATTTAACTTCAAATTTACCCTTCAAGGTTTACAATCTTGACTATTTTTTTGTACATACGCCAAAAGGCTTCGACCATATAGGGACTACGACGTCTAATGACGACAATTAAGCACACAAATGTTGGCTGAAAGGAAATGAAGACTAAGCTGCCAAGTTAACACAGGACAGCTCAGCTGCCAAGTCAGCACAAATTAGAGAGATAAAGGGAAGTTAGTTAAGGTGGTTGAAAGTGTAGTGAGTAAGATGTAATAGCCTACAAATAAAAGGCTAACAAAATGTAATTGTATCGATCAATCTTTCATAATACAATTTACTTCCTCTCTCTCTCTCATTGCATTCTCCCTCTTCTTCGATACATGCTCTTTCTGCATTTCTGTTAATATGGTATTAGAGCCGGAGGTCGGTCATTGGTGATTTTTTGCTCTTTCACCGCATGATTTGTTGTTGCTATGCTCGGTTTGGGTGATTTGCTGTTCTTGGTGCTCGAATTATGGTGTTTCAACAGAGCAAAGGTCTGTTCACTTTACCTGTTTGTTGATTTGTGTCAGTGAGTATTTCCTTCTTTGTTCGATGAATTACAAGGCCGATTGCCATCATTTCTTTGAAACTGTGAAAAATTACAAGGTTGATAGTCGTTACTTCTTGATATATACTTTCTTAACACTCCATTAAAGGCCGATTGTTGGAGTATGAAATCTTGAATGAAGGCCAATTGCCACATTGAATTGTTTTCTTGTCGTCTCTCTTCTTTGAAGGCTGATTGCCGAAGAGGGGTTTATTTCTTGATTGAATATTGTTTGTTGAAGGGCGATTCTCGAAGTGAATTTGTTTCTTGATTGTCAAGGTGGAAAGATTTTGCTGTGTCATATAATCTTTGTAATTGGAAAGTTTTCTACTTGAATTTCTTGCTTGTAAACGGAGCAGAATTTGGTAATAGTCATCATAATGTCTAGGAATACAGTGGATTCTGTGAAAATTAAAGGCCTTCTAGGAATGTTGACTGTGAAATTGCAAGATGACAACTTTGTGAAATGGAGTTTGCAGTCTTGCATGGATATGATCGCTAATGCATATAAAAGCTGGGTTAAAAAGGATATGGCATTGCTTAGTTTGTTAATAGCAACTTTATCTGATGATACAATGGAGCATATTATTGGTTGTAAAACATCTCAAGAAGCCTGGACTTGTTTGCAAGATAGATTTGCTTCAGTGTCTGTTGTAAGAATTAATCAATTGAAGACTGAATTTTACACAACACAGAAAGGAGCATATTCAGTTGATAAGTTCTTACTGCGATTGAAATCTTTTCGAGATTAACTTTTTTCTGCATGTGAAAAGGTTTCTAATAATGATCGGGTTATAGCTGCTTTGATAGGGTTGCCACAAAAGTTTGATATGATAAAAAATGTTATCTTGGCAAGAGAGACATCAATTTCGTTAAAGGATTTTAGAGCACAGTTGATGAGTGCAGAATTGGCAAATGAATCCAGAATTTCTTCCTTAACTAATTCTACGCCTGCAATGTATGGTGAAAGCTCTAATTCAAGGAGTAATGGAGAACAAGGAAGATATCAAGGAGAAAGCTCAAACATGGGGTCTGGCAGTTATCAAGGGGGTTCAAGTCAAAAGCCTTATTCGTCTCAGAACAAAGGGTCCTCTAGTTCTAACAGATATGCTTCTGGAAATAATTTTACAAGACCATATTCTGGAAATCGATACAAGGGTAACAATGGCTTCAATCAATCAAGGTTTAATGGTTCTAATGGGTCTACATTCATTAATGGTTCTAAACACGGAAGTAATTGGCACAGCTGGAGTGGTAGTACAAACTATAAACCGATGTTGTCACCTGAATGCCAAATCTGCTCTCGAATGGGGCACACTGCACCAAATTGTCAATTCAGAACTACCAATCCTCAGAATAAAATGTATATGCTCCACCTCTGAATTGTCAAATATGTGGGAAGAAATGGCACATGACTCTTGAGTGCTACCATCTAAATAACTACTCCTATCAACCTTCAGCTCCACCTACTTCAATAACTGCAATGACAGCTCAAGGATCTTAAGAATTTAATCCTAATACTGATGCACATCAAGTTCATGATTTCAATGGTGCAGACACATGGGTGCTCGACACTGGTGCAACACACCACATGATAGCAAATATGGAGAACCTGAATCAAACAAGGCCCTATAATGGAGAAGAGAAAATCATTATAGGCAATGGTCAAGGTCTGGAAGTAAAACATGTTTGATCAACAATTCTATTTACTCATGATTGTTTCTTACATTTAAATAATGTACTACATGTTCCTAGTATAATTGTGAATCTCTTATCAGTTAAGAAACTATGTCATGATAATGGATGTTGGTTTATATGTGATGATCTTATGTTTTTCATACAGGACAAGGTTACAAAGGTGATATTGTACCAAGGAAATAGTGATGGGGATCTGTTTACTATACCTGTGACAGTATTTTCAAGAAAGTTTTATGTTGCTGGAATGAATAAAGAACTACAAGCTGGTTTGATTGGAAAAGTGGTGAAGATATCAATATGGCACAAGAGGCTTGGACATCCATCTGAGGAAGTTTTGTCAACAATGTTAAAAGCTTCTAATACCTCAGGTAGTATAGATTCATCTAAATCTATCTGTTCTTCTTGTGTTCAGAGTAAAATGTGTAGATAGTCTTTTGATGCTAGACAAAATAGTGCAAGTTGTATGTTTCAAAAAGTACATTCAAATGTATAGGAGTCTTCTCCAAAGATATCAATAGAAAGATACAAATATTATATCAGTTTCATTGATGAATATTCAAGATTCTTATGGATATTTCCTTTAGTTAATAAATCTGATGCCTATACTACTTTTGTGAAATTTAATGCATTTGTTTCAACTCAGTTCAATACTTCAATTAAGTGTCTCCAAACTGATAGAGGGGGTGAATATATAAGTAAACTTTTTATTGGTTTTCTAGAATCAAGAGGCATTGTACACATGATTTCTTGTCCCTATACACCCTAAAAACATAGCCTAGCTGAGAGGAAGAATATTCATTTAATTAAGACTGCACTTACTTTAATGTCATAAGCATCTTTACCATCTACATTCTGGTATCACTCTTATTCATATGCAGCATATTTAATAAATAAGATGCCTTGTAAGATTTTGGGAATACAATCACCAAAAGTTACATAATGATGTTCCAGACATTCAATACTTGAAAATATTTAGGACAACAATGTATCCTCTTCTCAGACCATATAATGATCACAAGTTACAACCAAGATCAGTTCCATGTGTTTTCTTGGGATATGCTATGGGATACAAGGGGGTTATTTGCTATAATATTACAACTGGTAAATTCATCATTTCCAGACACATTATCCATGATGACTCTCAATTTCCATATAAGTTGAAAACGATGTTGCAGAATAAAGATATTCAGGGTTCTCAATTTCAGTCTCATACACAAGTAGTAGTTCAAGTTCCAATACCAGGACTACCAAGGCATCAAAATTCACAAGTACAGAATCCTTCTCTAGTTGCAAATGATTTGTGTGTTTCTATGTCTCAAGACAGTATTATGTCAGAGAATGGATCAAGGTCATAGGTATCTTCATCAACCAATGATTCCCATCACTCTTTCACTTCTCTTCCTTCACTTCTTTTCCATCACCAATGTTACCTGTCCATAATGAAGCACAATTAGAGTCTTTTCTACTTCATTATCATCACAAAGTACTAATTCAGACAATATTACTTCTATCCATCCAATGGTTACAAGACTCAAAAGTTGAGCAATAACACAGAAAAGATATAAAGGTTACATTAGTTCATTGCATGAGCTGCAAAGCTTGCATATTACAGAAGAATAGCCTCTTGTTGGTGTATATTCCTCTGTTGCTTCTATTAATGATGTTGTAGAACCATCATCTTTCAGGAAAAAACAGCAATTGTACCTCATTGGCAATTAGCAATGCAAGAAGAATATGATTCTTTAAGAGCTCAAGTCACATGGTAGTTGGTTCCACCACCTGAAAATAGGTCCATAATTGGTAACAAGTGGGTCTATAAAGTCAAGAAGAACCCAGATGGATCAATCTATAAGTATAAGGCAAGATTAGTGGCTTAAGGGTTTTCTCAAGAACAAGGAGTTGACTTTTCTAAAACATTTAGTCTAGTGGTTCGACATACAACAATAAGGATATTACTCACATTAGCTGCAATCAACCATTGGGAGTTAAGATGTTAGGATGCCAAGTGGCATCACTTAGTTAGCTAGGTGTCAATTGTTGAGTTAGATTTCTTTAGCTTGCAACCAGCTATATAAGCTGAGATATGTGCAGATGCAAAGGGGGAATGAATATTGGATTGTATTAGTGTTCTTGTTAGTATATCTTGCATTTGAGTAAAGGTTGAAGCGGGGTTCTATCATTGGTATCGAGCCAGTCTTGCAAAAAAAAGAAAAACATACAAACTTAAGAGGAGGTGACGAGAAGGAAAAGACCGACAGTAGAGATTGATTTCCTTTGCTTTTTGTTAACTACATTGCAATGTTTGGGAATTGAGGGGAAAATCAAGAAGAAAGGATGAACAGAGGGATGAACATAGAGATATTAGAGAGAGAGTTTAGAGAGATAGGATTTTGTATTAATTGACTAAATGAAGATTACACACACCGTTTTTATAAGTGAAATCCTAACAACCGCACTAACTATATTACTAACTGTCTTTCTAACTGTATTACACTTGTACCCTTAATATTCCCCCTCAATCTTAACTAGGGAAACCCAGTTTGAGGTTGGAAGAACAATGACCATTAACAAATGATGACTTGACTGGAAGTTGCTGAGATTACTGCAAGTTGATCCTATGAAGCAGAGAATACCTTATTACTTTCACATCATCTCTCATCCCATGGATTTGGGCACAGTAAAATAAAAGATGCAAAAAACTTTTTCTTCATATGGCAGAAAACCAAAATTCCCATGTATCAAAGCTGCAGAAAAATCTCATGTCTACAATGCACACAACCAAAAGTCTAATATTCCTCTGCCTCTCGCAGGAGCTTCAATCAAAGAACAACTTCTTATAAAGTTGTAACACACCCTCAAACCGGTTATAACAATTTCTTGCGGAATTCGTGGGATTTACCGTCAACAACTTCATTTAACATTGGCATCGGCCTTTAAAACAGAAAATTAACAAACTATAGTGTGACATCGGCCTTAACTATAGCACCACGGGATTGTCCTTTGTGGATTTTACCAAAAAACAACTTCTTTGAACAATGGCATTAGCCTTCACAATTTCAACAATTGAAAATCAACATCTATGTAGGATTACCCTTCGTGGGATTTACCTACTCAAAACATGGGATTACCCTTCGTGGGATTTACCGTTAACAACTTCTTCTACCCTTCGTGGGATTTACCTATTCACATCACGAAATTACCCTTTGTGGGATTTACCATTTACAACTTCTTCAAACTTCATCGTATAACCGGACTTACTATAGATTCATGATAACAACTGAGTTGGTTAAACTCTGAAATTATAAGCTGTGATAGGAAAACATATTGTCCTTGAAGAGACTTGACGAATTGCGTAGACAGCTGCTTGAATATCAAGATGAGAAGGGAAACCGTTTGAATTTGATAATGGACCACTTAAACATAATAAGCTCTCTCTGCTTGGTTCTCGGTATGGATTTTAAGCAAACAATTCAGGAAATCCAGCCCACTTTGATTGATTCTGAGGGAGCAAAGGACATAAACAACAATACAATTGATACCTTGGATAACTCGACACAAAGGTTGAGAAAGCTCAAGAATTAGAGGTGGCAAAGGCTCCAAGATCATGCAAGTGCTCTGTCTACGCAAACCATAATCCGAACAACCACAAAATGTACATGCCACAATGCAAGAATTCACACCCATTTCTCCAAAATATATCAAGAGTTGCAGAAAGATCAAACCCAATAAACTTGCAGAATATCAGTGAAGCAGAGAAAGAACTAGACATCACCATACAAATTGCACAATCCAACAATGACCAATATTCTTGGATCCAAATATCCCAAATATCACAAGATGAAGAATCTTGAAAGCAAATATCACAAACAACTGGAAGAACCGAGAAAAAAATTAACAAGAAAGACGGCTATGAGCTCTTTAATACTCAACATATCAACTGGATGACTTCATGCCCACAACCACAAACTAATTGATTCACAGAATACTGAAAGAATCATCATAAGAATTTCAGAATAAGTGGCTAAAAAACTTAACCTTCACATGAAAATTCTGAGCTGGGCATTTCGTCAAACACTTAGGTTGCACATAGGTCTAAACTTTCTTCCACACCAGAGAATAGAGCACAAATCATAATCGCAGAAAATAGAATTCGGAAAACTGCTCTGAAAACACCATCAAGATGAATGAAAACTATAACCCTATGGAGCGAAAGAGTAAGGGTGGGAAGGATCGGCATCCCAAAGGTGCTCAGAAAATCTCAAAATCTCTACAATCAAGCAATTTACATAACCCTGGCTCTGGAGATACAGTTGGTCTTAATAAGACCTCAGGACCAAAGCAAGGGAGACCTTATGCAGCTGCAGGTGATGCTAATTCTTCAGAAGTTCAGGCTTTGTCTAAGGAGATTACAGATCTCAAGCTTTTTGTGGACTTTTTTGAAAAAGAAAGGTACTTTTATTTTGCAAAATTAAGGGATATTGAAATTCTTTGTCAGACATCAGAGTTGGAAGATATCCCCACTTCCATTCTTCAAGATTTTATCTTTGTTGTCTCCAACGGCGACTTCTTCGTCTTCGTCCTCCAACCAAGATAACCAACAAATGTGAAATACTCAGAAAACAACAAGCTGATTGCATATACATTTAGACACTGACTTCTTTCTGTGTCAAGCACCAACTTTAGTTCTGTATTCCTTATGCTTAGACATCGATACCGACTGCCCAGTACTTGTTGGACTCTGCCGCGTACGAAAACCACCAAGAAATTGGCTTTGGCTACAAGACCTTCATCAAGAAGCACACCGGACCCGGAATCTTGTCCATGGCCAACGCTGGTTCTGGAACCAACGAATCTCAGTTCTTTATCTACACCGCCAAAACCGAGTGGCTCGACGACAAGGCTGTCGTCAACAAGGCCACAACACTACTGCCCCAAGAGCGATCAACCCAACAAGAACAATCAACCAGAACAAACGCAACAATTGCTATCCCAACAATCGCAGAAAAATCAACCCAAGAACAATCGCAAAAGCACCGAAAATCTAATGAAAATTTGAAAAGAAACTAAACTATAAACGGTCGTACCCAGTGCACAAGGCTCCCGCTTTACGCAGGGTCTGGGAGAGGTGAATGTCGGCTAGCCTTACCCCCATTTATGGAGAGGCTGCTCCCAAGTCTCGAACCCGAGACCTACCGCTCATGGGCGAAGGCACTTGCCATCGCACCAAGTGCGACCTCTAAAAAGTCGTACCCAGTGCACAAGGCTTCCGCTTTACGCAGGGTCTGGGAGAGGTGAATGTCGGCTAGCCTTACCCCCATTTATGGAGAGGCTACTCCCAAGTCTCGAACTCGAGACCTGCCACTCATGGACGAAGGCACTTGCCATCGCACCAAGTGCGACCTCCTTAGAAACTAAACTATAAACAAGTGAAAAATAATGGGAAATGGAACCACCAGAATCAAAAGCGTGGGCCTGGTGGCTTTGATACTATGTTAACTACATTGCAATGTTTGGGAATTGAAGGGAAAATCAAGAAGAAATGATGAACACAGAGATATCAGAGAGAGAGAGAGTTTAGAGAGAGAAATAGGATTTTGTATTAATTGACTAAATGAAAATTACACACACTATTTTGATAAGAGAAATCCTAACAATCTTACTAACTATATTACTAACTGTATTTCTAACTGTATTACACTTTATACTTTTCTTTCCCAACGGCTTGGGTTTATGAAACAATTATTTCATTTTACTATTGGAAGATGCATAGATTTTGAAACCGCCCGCCACCATTCATTAACAAAGAAAGATTATCTTTTCTTACGTTGTTGTTTAGGAGGGAGTGGAGAATATTTCATCAGATTAGTCTATCAGTACAAGTCAGAACAGCCAGAAGTCTCACTTCATACCGACTAAAATCAAGTACCATAGCTGCCCTAGTGGACTAACCTGTCTTTCTGGGTTCTCTTACTTTTGACAAGAAAGAAAACAACTTTTTTAGTTTACACCTGATAGTGGGACCCAGCTTCTCTACCTTCCCAGTTCTCATACATTCTCATCCCTCCTGTTTTGTGCGGTCATAGTTAAATCACATCAACATTTTATATTGATTTTTTTTTATAAAGATAATAAGACAAAAGACAATAATGATATAAAATGTTGACGTAGCTTAACCGTGACCGCACAAATAAGAGGGGATGAGAGTGTATGGGAACTGGGAGAGCAGAGAAGCTAGGTCCTGATAGTGATGCTCCGCAAAAGCATTTGCTATAAATGTGTCATCACGTTAAGCACTTCAAGTGTTATTTTAACCCAAAAATAATTTCAACTTTTTCTACAAAATATGAACAAAATTCACTTACCACTTAGTTCTACGGTCTAGTAGTATTCTTCTTCATTTGTAAATGAGAGATCTTAGGTACGATTCTCGCCAAAGGCGAGTATGAATCACATTATTACTAGCTCATTGTGAGGTTAAACCCACCCCCTTCCCCTAGTATAAATAATATCGTTTGTTCAAAAAAAAATAAAAACCTTCGGACATTTTAAAAACATTTCTAGATAGACCTTTAAGTTTTAGGAAGGATAATAAACTGTTTTCTTGGTATTATAATCTATAGTAAAATACCTTGGCATATAAAATGTGCAGGATAAAATGGTTTATGGGCACGATATATATATTGTCACCCTTGTTACCAATTTCCAACTATATTTGGGGAAACAGCAAAGGATCAAAGGTAATGCCAAGTCCAATTCATTTCTTTATTATTCAAATTCTATATAACGTTTATACATAGGATTTGAAACTCAAGCGCTCTTCCAACAAAAATAGAGGCAGAGTGCTACTAGACCATTTGATCATTGGCAATCTAATTTATTCCAAGTCATGAAATATGATACAAACTATTAATTGGGTGTTCATGTCATAACAAAAGAGGCAGAAATGGTTATGGAAGGGGTTGAAAATCTTCCAGAGGTTGTAGAAAGCGTGGCAATTTTCGGAAGAAGTGGCATATGAACTCCCTCACGATAGCAAACTAAAAGAAACTGTTTTGACCGTAGAACACGCTTCCAAAGTTCTGACGGTGCATCTGCAAAAACATATAGAGAGATGGAAGAATTGAAGCAATACCTGGGAGACACGAACAAAACTCTTGTAGCAGTAGAGCGGCAGCTAGAGCCTGTTATCGATAAGACTGCAAAAAAAAAGCAATGAATAATTCCAAAGAAAGAAAGTAATCCAAAAGAAAAACTCCATAAACATGCTATTTCTTTCAGTACAATTTCATGATCATAGACATTGACAAAGTTATGATCAAACTCGATCGTTCAACTTGTCTAAAATCATCTGCTATTCTGACTGCGCATGACTGGGTAAACCACCTTAGTATGGGAGGGCGAGCAAGCTGCCATGCAAGTATCTTTTGTTGCTGCCAAGTAAAGGATACATTAGCATTTGAAGTTCCATATCAACCTTTTTCAGTGCTGGAATCAGAATTATATTGCTTACCCATTCTCGCACAAGTGGTCCTCCAGTTTTGAGCTGCAAAACATTCATGATCTCTTCCCGTTCAGTAGTGGTTTTACATCCCAGACTTCAGCAAGACCTATTGCACCAGAACAAACATCAGAAATGGCATCCGAGCTGTTTCCCAAGGCTTAAGCAAATATTAAAGGCAGTCTACTTGGTACTAAACAAACTGGTTAGGCATTGAATCCCAGGAAAAGATCTACACTATATCCTACAAAATATCATAAACACACACACGCATAGTCAAGCACATTTATATACCATATTTGAGGCCACCTGAGATTGCCATTTAAGTTTCCCCAGTGATTTTTGACATTTTTACCTGAAATATAGAACGAGTGGAATTATACTATGTAAGAGAAGAATAGAGATGATTAAAGTTCATCCTGTTGAATTTACTCTCTCCCAATGACAGCACATTCTGGCATAGAAAGAATAGAGATAATGTTTAACAGTTAATGACACCGACAGATCTCTATTCACAAAGCGTTGTTTTCACAGTGAAACCCTTAGCGACAGCAGAAGTCTGGACCAATAAAATCAGGTAACCTGAGTAAACTAAAATAGATTGGAAAGTTGGCAGCGTCCAAGTTAATTTCAAAACTAATAAACATAATCATATCAAAAATAAATGTTTGGTTAAAAGAGCCTTTCGATACCTAGTTTAAGTATGGCATCTTCAGCTGCTTTAAATAAGTCTCTTCGTCTTTCCAGTTCAAAGTTCTTACTTAGAAGATCCTCGGTGGGGATATAACAATGTAAACATTAGCAAGGCAACTCTCCAAAAATCTCTAATTTTTTGTAGAAGAAATCCTGGATGGTTGACAATGCAAAATGAACAATAAGAACATTAAATGACAAAAGAATCAAGCAGAGTACATGTTAGTCCATAATCAAAGCAAGAAGTTCTACGTAAAAGAAATACACAGATGGTCGAGCTATAATTAAAAAACTAATTGACTTTTATATTCATAAGGTTCAAGACACACAAGTCTATCTCCTGTAGGATTTCCCAAAGAATTAATCAAACTATGGAAATTGCAGTGTCAGCCGCATATGCAATCCCTCTATTAAGCACACACCAGCCTTTCAGAGAACTTGTTGTAAAAAAGCACAAAGTAGAACAACATCTGTAGTTAAAAAACAAATTCTGAAAGTACAACAAAACAAACAAATTTTGAATCTCTTGGGGTTAGCCCAAGCGGTGAGGGAGGGTAACGGGTTCAGGGGTTAGATCCCCTGTGAGTTGAAAATCCACAAATAGTACAAAACAAAGGACAGTTATGACTGTCAATAAACCTAGAGAGATTATATTCACACACACTAAATTACTTCTCCCACACCAAGATATATCACAATGCATAATAAGGATTCAAAAATGACCTTAACTGTGCAGTTTATTTTTCTAAGAAAACACAGCAAGGACACAGAAACCTCATACCTGTTAATACCCGGGGTTTTGAAGTACGAGGTACATCAACAGATTCTCTTGCCCAATTAACATCAGAAACGAGTGCATCCTCATTTGATGCAAAATAAGGAATCAAAAACAAAAACTTTTCCAACGCATAGTGTACATTTACAACCTGTAACAATGAAAATCGGCAAACACATTTATATAAATGTGCAGATTCAAGAAGTCTTGATATAATTACCAGCTTAGTGTTTCCACATAATGTGTAAAAAAGGGGAGAAGTGGACTCAAACACACTGTTTCTGCATCATTGGCTTTTCGCTTAAGGGAGTCCCGGAAAATGTAGTTCACCATGGAATCTGAAATTTGAGAACAGATATTTAGAATCAGAATTCAAGGTTGACGAACAAGTGATGTGGACTTGCTGTGGTATTACAAGTATATACATGTTCCAAGAATAGGTCATTAAATAATCAACTCTGAGCATCTTCCGGTCCTAATTAAATAAACAAACTAGTCATGCTAACTTTCATACATATTTATCCCGTGACGATTCAAACTTAATTTTTCTACTGCAAACACTAATTATAATTAACCCTTAACTTTTTGTGACAAACAGCTAATCATTAACCCTAAAACTTGACATCAGTAAGATTATACATATATACAGGCCAACAGAAATGCGCCAAATGGAGAAGTCAAATTTAAAATGAAGCGATTCCGTTCACCAGTTTGGTCCATTTTTTCACCAACAACAACAACAACAAAGCCTTTTCCCACTAAGTGGGGTCGGCTCTGATTCTGGATTCATTTTCATAAGGATTCAACGTAACTGAGGAGTGCCGGCTGTCGACTACCTGACGCCCTCCCCCTCCTCCTTTATCAGGGCTTGGGACCGGCAATGTAAGATAAACTTACACAGGCAGAGTTTTTCACCAAAATGCAAAAATTAAAAATCACGCCAAGCTATCCTGTCCGGTTTGATCAGTTTTTCACCAAAATGCAAAAATTAAAAATCACACAAAGTTGCACAACTGCAATGCAAAAGGCTCAATGCTAGTATGTTTACAATCTCATACACAAAACATGGACAATTATCTCAGGAAACATCAAACACATGATATACCAAACCAAGGGAACCATACCTTTTTTCCTCTGTTATCTTTATACATGGTCTTCCTAACTGGAAGGAACATAGCAGCATACAAAGAAAGCCTTCTTTGTTTATCCTAAATTCACATGTCAGACGAGACGGTATTAAAAACAATACGCAAGAAAATAAAATACACAAGCAGAATTTAAATTAACACACTGACCACTGCAAGTTATATTGGAGAAAAGCAAGAATATTGTTGAATTTTGGGTCCTTATCACTCACAGTAAAGGTAGACTGGCCAATTAATTGAATGAGGTTCCACGTTGCCTCCAAGTAAGAAACACAAAGCCTACAATGGGTGAAATAAATAATGAATTACCATTGAAAGATTTATTTGTTATTCAACCTACCCACCCGTGCATGATGTTATAGAAATAACCATGCTTGGAAACTATCTTTTTCCTTGAGCAACCATACCTGTCGCATCCTTCTAATACTTCAGGCTCATGCTTCATATGAAGACTGAAGACTACCCAAAATAACTTCCAATCACTAATATAGGCCATAGCTTGGACAGGTTGATTCCCAGAGATCATTAGGTCAATCTGAAAAAGGAGAAACAAGGGGAAAATGAGGAGATAATTCCCCTGTACCTTTGGGACCCAGGATAAGTTTTCCCAGTAAAAGAGCTAGAACAGTGTTATCATAAATCAAATTATAATCAAACAATCACCACTTGAGGCATGCAAAAACAGGAATTTACTTCAGTGCCAATGCGCTCTCTGCTAATTTTAACTGAAAGAGCAGCTTTCACTTCATCACAGGCAGCTGCTTCCTTTAGTTCTTCATCTAACATGAACCCAAACCTTGCACCTGAGCTCAAGACCAGATATTTCAATTTTTTGGAGATGTTTCCAAGTGATCGGTTCTGTGAAAGAGAATCTTGGTTTACTCGGAAAAGTTCATGCAGGATGTTGTTGCTAGCAAACATGATAAGTTAAGAAGCCACGCCAATATGAACTTCAAGAAGGCAGAAGAGGGTAAATACATACTTAAGACTACTGGAAGATGCATAAGAATCTCAATGTGCGAGTATATATGACAAGATATCCTCTGCCTAGTATGCAGCAGTTAACAGAAACCTTCAATGAGAGACTAGTGAAATTTAAGATCTTCAATGTTTCAGGATATATAACAACTATTATTACTAAAACATTCTAATGTTACAAATAGAGTAGGCAAAATGCAATAATACCACCCCATGAAAGTAGAGGAGCTTTTAGAACTCGGTTTTATACCATGATGTTAATATAGGCATGATAAGACGAGAAAAAGTAGCATATCAGGCTCTATTATGACTAGTGAACACCAACAAATACCAAAAGACCAAACAAGGTTAGCGCAAAAGACTAATGATTTATGACAAATCTGAAAAATCACCCATGGAGAGCTGAGTGTGCAGAAAATTTAGAAAAAGATAAAGAAACAAGTACCGAAACGGATAGCTCCAAGAACTAGTAGCGGATCATCCATAAATGTGGCCTTTGGTGGTAGAGGAGTCACTATTACACCAGATGTAAGATCTTCAATTCCTGGAAAATACAAATGAACATCAAAATAACTTCGATTCTAGGTAATAGGACAAAATGGTACAGAACGCGCCATATGCAGAAAACAAACCTCTTTTGGTATAATCTTCAATTGAGCTTGTATTTGAATTGTAGAATAAGCTGTCCAACAAAAGGAAATCCCATTAAGAACCAATGTTTTAAAAGGCAAAGCCAATGCGTTCCATGGATAGCCTCGCCCAGGCCATCGCCTCAGGCTGCTAGACTAGATTTCAAATTTGATTCAACAAGTTTCACTAACTGTTTGTCCAGCTAATAAGGGAAAAACTAACAAGATAATAAAGTTATTCCTAAAACATTAACGATTTTTACATCAAATTATGAGAGAAAAAAAAAAACACTGAAATGGAGTCTACTGAGATAAGAAATGGCAAGGCCAGAGCCACATACCATGGAATTACAGCGATTCCCTGAGCCTCTTCCCCAACGTGCAAAGTAGTCTTGAACCTTGTCTACAAATTCACTCCTCGACATCTTGTCCAAGGAAATATCAGTGTCATAGCACTCCTTTCCCAGAAGCTGCAGGAACCCCAATTCCCAAACACGATTTTCAAACGCAAAATCTATTTATAGCATACATATATACACATATATCTATCTATTCTGTTAATCTATTTATTAAGAGAAGAGGGCTTGTCAACTTTTTATCCTATTTTCTTTCAATTTTGCCCTTACTTTTGAATACACAATGTTGACATGAGGAGGGCAAAATAATAATTTTGTATCTTTTGAACTTTTTCCTCTTTTTTGCTGCTACACAATATTTACATAAGGAGGGCAAAATAGTAATTTGAATCTAAATATTTACATAAGATCAAAAAACTAATGAAAATGGTTAGAAAACTTTGAGTTTTAATTCTAAGGACAAAATAAATGGTAAAGTAAATAGTACCAGGTTTGACCTTTTAGTGTAAAAATATGGTTTTTCGTTAAAGTGAACAGTACCGTCGGCTTTTCGTTAAAACTCTCTAAAAAATATGCACTCATTAAGAGAAATTATCCCACCATCATTTTTTCATACACTTATATGAAATCATGATGTTTTTTGGATAATTTGAATGAACTAAAGCGGTTGAGCTTAAGGAGAACATGGGAGGAAGTGGGCGGTTGAAAAGGCTTTAATTTTGTACATTTTGACAAAATGAAATCATACACCTATTTTTCCTATGACAAAACAGTAATTATACAATATTAAGAAAAAATATGCACTTATTAAGAGAAATTGTTCATACACACAAAATGTGTGCTCTCTACTAGTATCTTATATATAAAGCCAACAAGCCCAATGAATAGTGTTTTCTATGTCACAAGCTTTGCAAAAAGTAATTGGACAAAAATGCCCATCAAACAAAAAACTTCAAAAACAACCCAAAATAATGTGTCAAATATAACAGGAGTATTTCGTCATTTTAAGAGTGTTTTTTTAATAATTAAATTTTTTTTACAGCTTTTTTTAATTAGTACATTAGCAATAATGTTATTCAATTATCTATTTATTAAATATTATTTTCTTTATTTTTAAACATGTTCAAAACATTTTAATAGGCATGTAATGTCGATTATAAAAAAATATTTAGCACACGGATAATAATATGATTAAATTAGTTGTTAAATGATTTTTTTTTAACAAATGATATTATCTACACTATAAAGAAAGCGGTAGACTTAGTCTCACAATGGACTAACAATAATGTAATTCAATAAGTTGTTTATTAAGGGGGTGTATTCAATTGAGAATTTGAGAGACTTTAATGGATTTATAAATCCATGAATTTTAAGGAGTTTAATTGATTTGTAGAGATTCTATATAAATTTTTTATTCAATTCCCTCGAAATCTCATGGGAAGATGTGAGATTTGTTGATGCTTAAAATACACTACGAAATCTCTTCAATTCCTTCTAATTCCTCAACTTTCTCAAATTCTTTAAAATCAATTTCTAATTGAATACACCTAAAATATTATAAACTTTTTTAAAATCCTAATTGAATACACCCGAATGTCTAAAGATTTTAATGAACTATCTTAAAATTCTAATTGAATACACCTTGAATTTCAGATAATCACTTAAAATCCTGATTGAATACCCCTAGATTCATTAAAAGAATTAAAATCCCTCAAAATCTCAATTGAATACACCCCCTAAATATTATTTTCTCTATTCTTAATGTAAATTCTATGGAGACCGATTTTATTACATAGATTCAACTGTTTTAATTGATTTATATGGAATTTCTTCTAGCATGATCTAGATTATTTATTTACTTCAAATATTTGACTTTCTTTTTATCAATTTACACATATAAATATATTTATAGGGGTGTAGTCAAACTCATATTTGGAAGAATTTTAAAAGATTTTAAAATACTAGTGTAGTCAACCAAAGGATTTTAAAAGGATTTTTAGAATCCCATGCAAATCTAAGTGTAGTCAATCAAGATTTTAATAGTCATTTTTAAAGTCTATCCAAATCTAAGTGTATTGAAAAATTTAAGATTTTGTAGGATTTCATTAAGTTATGGATTTTGTGAAATTTGAGAGCCAGAAGTATATATAATAAGATCAAATAGAATCCTATATTTCAAATCCAAATATTTTTTACATTACTCCACCTCTTCTTTATGTCTCTGCGAGCACCGCAGAGCTCGATTGCTGAGTCCTCGTCCTCCTGATCCATTCGCTCTTCTTCTTACTTGGCGGGGTTATCCTTTCATTATCCATTTCTTTCGTTTTGGAAATGGAAACTCTTTGGACTTCTTTGCTCCCCAGTAATCCCCAACTCACCTAACCCTCCCTCTCACAAAAATCCAGCAATTCCCACAAACCTAAGTTCAAATTTCAAGCTTCACCACCACAACCGGCATTCCACCACCACCACAACCGGCATTTCCACCACCGCCGCACTCTCAAACCCAGCAAACTAACAAAGTGGGAAGGAAATAGGATTGGAAAGGGTTGCAGCTAGAGACTTTTACGTAGTTGGGTTTATATGATAATCTTGAATTTTTATTTTAGCTCCATTTTGGTGAATTCATGACTTAGATACATTTATCACCATTTGATTTATTTGACGGTCAAGATTCAACTTTCTAAAATCTATCAAAATGAACAGAAATCTGTTATATGAATTTTTTCAAGTCTTCCAAAATCCATATGGATTTTGTAGAAGCCTCATAATTCTATGAAATCTATCACTTAACAAAATCTATTAAAATCTTTTCAAATCCTAAGTTGACTACACCCCCTTAATACGTGTAAGTCGCACATATTCAAAAAAGGCTTCTGCACATGAAGGCTAGTGTGTGTGGATATATATATATACTAACGGGATTTCATAAATAGGTATGCACGCACCTTATCACGGACCCATCCACCGGCAACGCAAAGCTGATTTTGTAGGCTGAAACGGTCAATATAAGTTGTCAAATATTTTAAGTCTTTAAATCTAAATTAATATTACTTTGTAGTTCATATGCATTTGGTCTTCAAAAATCTTCAAAATGAGGACCTTAACTCGTTGCAGGTACCTTGTTTACTAGTATAATTAGTTGACATCTAGTGGTTTACTTTGGTTGGGGTATCAATGGGATGAAGGAATTAGTTTGGAGCTCAGAGTTTACAATCTCGCATAGGGATAGGGGTGGGTATAAAAATCGTGGAAGCAGGAGAAGGGGGGGCAAAGGGGGTGTGTAAAACACCCTTGTTCCGAAGTGAATCGTTCCACACTTCGCTCCCAAATTGTCACAACCCGTCCCGGAATTACATTATCATTTATGTGAAAAGATGAAATTGCCCTTGACGGGTACTAAGGTACGTGTGACATATTATTTGGAATAATGCATACTCTCCTAATTTCTTGGAAACTAAATTAAGGGGATTTATTTTGTATGCATTTTATGTGGTTAGGGATTAAAGGATTTTGGATTTGGGTTTGTTTTGTATGGACCACACACACACACGGGACAAGTACTCCCCGTGCACTATCTCTCCCTTCTCTCGGAACTCTCTCTTTCCCTGTCGAACCAAACGGACACATTCACCCACGATCATCCAAGCACGAATTGAAGGTTTCAAGGGCACCATTGTACTCGTGGGGACCCTACGAACTCACCCATACTCATTTTAGGTAAGAAATATTTCGATTTCACGTTGAAAACCCGAGGTCCGATTTGAGTACTGTTCACGAACGTTATAATGGTTGGTTTTTAGGACAATCCAAGCTCATAGTGAGCTTTAGGAGGTTCTCACGAAGCTCGGGGACGTTCGTTTGAAGGTTTTGGACGTCGGGATCACAAGGTTCGAAGGTGGCCGGTTTTTGGTGAAATTTCCCGACGTGATTTTGAAGGTTTTGGAAGTTTGTAAAGGTATAGCCTTCTTCCTCTCATAATTTGTGAAGTTTTGGTGAAAATTTCATGGAAAATGGTTGAGAATCGAGTGAGAAAAGGGCGATTGCAGGTTTACCCAGTTTCCGGCGCCGGCGAGTTTTTCCGGCGACTGGAGGTAGGGGATGACACGCGTGGGGGCGCGTGGACCCGTGCCTATCCTGTCGCGTGGGGGCGCGTGGCAAGTCCAAAAATTATTTGAAAAATACCTCGACATTCGTGACGTCGAGTAGGTCACTGTGGTATATTCATATACCCAATTTGAGCATCGTATAAGAAGTTATTACGTATTGTTGGTTATGCGCTTTAAATAATGTTTTTATAGTTGTTTCGCATATAGGTGATACATATCCCAAGGACAAGCGCATTCAAGGACGTCACGGGGGTTACGACCCTTCGACTTACCAGTGAGTGGGGAGTATTTTCTGTATGTACCTATATACTATTGATTTTTCCCAGAAATTGAATTTAAATGACAGTGTGTTTTAAAAAATGCCATGCATGCATATTATGAAATATGTGAATTAGTATTTGATGCATATATATATGTGTGAATTGGGGCCGTTGACGCACAGGTGAGTATCAGGTGAGTTTTATGTAATCATGTGATTTATTGTGATGTGAATTGTATTGAAAGCTCAAACCTGCACCCTTGGTGTTAGTGCTTATATTATTCACCCCGCACCACACGCTCACCTTGGATCCAAGTAGGTGCATGTCGTACAAATCATTAGAGGGTTCCGACATGTCGTACAGACCATGAGAGGTGGTTCCGACTTGTAGGTGATTTTAGATTATTATACAGTTGTTGATGAGAGAAGCACTAGAGCGTATTCTTACACCTTTCTTATCGTACATACTACTTCAGGTAGTTCCGATTTATGTGCAGAGTAGCGCCGTACAGGTCACTGTGGTGACTCCGGTTGGATTGGATATTGAGCTTTAGAATTAACCGTACATGACCAACTACAGGGTCTCCGGTTGATTCCTTATTTCACCTGTTATAGTGTTGCATTCTTATTCTGTTGTTGACGTTTATGGCATGGCATACTTTCTGGTTTTTGATAAAGATTTGTGAATTGAGATATTTGAAGATTTATATGCATATTATGTTATTTTCTGGGAAAGTATACAGGTTTTACAGCGAGGGGTTAGAAATGTTATTAAATGAAATTGTAGACATCGAAATTTCGGTAAATAAATGTTGATCGATAAATCAAAGTTTCAACGCTCATGTATTACATAAATTTTACACGTAGCGTGTGTCTAAACAAAAAATCAAAATAAGTTGGAAAAGTCATCAAACAGGACACGTGTCAACACCTGGCAGAAACGACTTATTTCATCTGGAATATTATATTCAAAAAATTAGGCCTTGGAAATTTCTATAAATAGAAGGCTAATTCATTCATTTAAGGGAACCAAAATCATTAGGCAAAATTCTTGAAGCTCTGAAACTCTGAAACTCCGAAGCTCTCAAGCATCCAGGTTCCCGAAGAATCAAGAAAGCGTTCTTCGTTCTTCGTTCATCGTTCTTCCAAGATCAAGCCCCGACGGCCCTTGAAGAAAGTGTTCTTCGTTCTTCGTTCATCGTTCTTCCAAGATCAAGCCCCAACGACCCTTTGGATCAACAGCCATCCACCAATTCAAGATCAAGCCCCAAAGGCCCTTGAAGAACTTCCACCAATTCAAGATCAAGCCCCGACGGCCCTTGAAGAAAGCACCATCGTTCATCATCCGTTCATCCAAGATCAAGCCCCAACGGCCCTTTGGATCAACAACGTCGACAAATCCACACATCCAACCGTTCTTCAAGATCAAGCCCAAAAGCCCTTGAAGATCCGTTCATCACCGTTCTTCAAGATCAAGCCCAAAAGCCCTTGAAGATCCGTTCATCACCATTATTCAAGATCAAGCCTTAACGGCCCTTGAAGAAACACTCATCTTCAAGATTAAGCCCCAACGGCTCCTTGAAGATCCGCTCAAATCCATCTTCAAAGATCAAGCCCACGGCCCCTTGAAGAAACTTCCAACAGTTCATCCAAAATCAAGCCTCGACGGCCCTTGGATCAACGAAACATCCACAAATCAACACCTTACGGAGATCGAATCAGAGGATCAAAATAGAGAGAGATTGTAACCCAAAATCATCAAATACAAATATTTATCTGTGCACGTTGTTCTTGTCTCTTTCGTTTCAGGAATTTTCCGTGTTCACAAATTGGCACGCCCAGTGGGACAATCTCTACCTCTCATCTATTTCTCCGTTCAAGAAATTCAAGCACACTTCCAAAATCAATGGCATCAAGCAAAGGACAAGCCGTTCTCATAAAGGGAAGAAGCCTGAGCACTTTTGCCGCAAACGGACAATCCATTGGCACCACAACCGCTTCTCAACATGCCACTTCAAAGTTGGTGCCGCTAAAAGAGCAAGGGGAGCATCAAATGTGTGAGTCTGTCATCAACCTGACCTCGCTGGGGGCACCGAAGCATGCTGCTAAGGCACACAAGATGACATCCCAAAACAGCCAAAGACGTTCTTCGTCAGCATCTTGGATGTCTAAAGGAAAGTCACGTCTATTGGTTGCACAAGTCATGACCATCGGCGTTACCTCCATTGAAGAACAACTGGCTCAAATGAATGAAGCGATCGCAAGGCTAACACGGATTGTTGAAGAAAAAGACTTGCAAATCGCTGCACTCGTCAGCCGACTGGAGCCACAGGACGACGAAAACGCCGACCCAGAGAATGATCCACTAAAGAGAAGAGATGACGAAGAAGAGAAGCCTCAGGTGGAGAAAAACTATGTGAAGCCGGAGCCAGACCAAGCAGCGGCACTCATGGGATCTCTTTCTATCCAGCAGCTGCAGGAGATGATCACCAACACCATCAAGGCACAGTACGAATGGAGCTCACATACCTCCTTGTTCTACTCGAAGCCCTACTCCAAGAAGATTGATGCCCTGAAGATGCCAAAGAGTTATCAACCACCAAAGTTCATGCAATTTGATGGAAAAGGAAACCCGAAACAGCACGTTGCCCACTTTGTTGAAACTTGCAACAACGCAGGAACCGAAGGGGACTACCTTGCCAAGCAGTTTGTGCGCTCGCTGAAAGGAAACGCCTTTGAGTGGTACACGGACCTAGAGCCTGAGTCCATCAACAGCTGGGAGCAATTAGAGGGGGAATTCCTCAACCGCTTCTATAGCACCCGCCGCACTGTGAGCATGCTAGAGCTAACAAGCACAAAGCAATGGAAGGACGAGCCAGTCATTGACTACATCAACAGATGGCGCACTCTAAGCCTCGACTGTAAAGACAGGCTCTCGGAAACCTCTTCAATCGAGATGTGCATCCAAGGCATGCAATGGGGTTTGCAATACATCCTTCAAGGCATTAAACCACGGACATTCGAGGAATTGGCCACTCTCGCCCATGACATGGAGTTGAGCATCGCCCATCATGGGAAGAAAGAACCGATCGCCGACTACAAGGACGACAAAGTTCTTGGGACAAAGGTGGAAAAGGCTGCATGGAAACCCACCAAGGAAGCGATGACAGTCAACACAGCTCCCGTCAAAATCCCTACACGAGGCAAGGCGATTCAAACCGAGGCTTTTCATGATCAAGAGATGCGTAGACAAACTTTGAAGGAGCTTGAAGAGAAAACTTATCCATTCCCCGACTCTGATGTGGTTGCCATGTTAGAAGACTTGCTGGAAAAGAAGGTGATCGGCTTGCCTGAGTGCAGACGGCCAGAAGAGATGAATCGCACCGACAGTCCTAGGTACTGTAAATTCCATCGCTTCATCAGTCATCCGACAGAAAAGTGCTTCGTGCTGAAAGATCTCATCATGAAGCTGGCCCAGAAAGGAATCATCGAGCTAGATCTTGACGATGTGGTGAAGTCAAACTATACCACCATCACTTCTGGCTCTTCCTACTCAAAGTTTTTACCTCAACCTCCGGGGGCATCCTCTAAGACGAGCAAAGTTGAAAGATGGACTCAAGTCACTCCTAAGAAATTGCACAAGAAGCATACGTCTCCTCCACAAGTCCGCCAATCGGAAAGGGGGCAAAGCAGCTCTTGTCAACCTTCAAAGCAACGTGAACGTGTTGAACATGATGAAACTTCGACACGAAGATCGTCCGTCCCCATCACAATGCGCGATTTCTTGCCCGAAGACTTCTTCAATCACTCGGTCAAGGCTCCTTGCTATGAAGATTGTGAGGAACGCCTTTCCAAAATTGCTTGACAAATTAACCAATGCTCCTTGTTCGCACGAGCCTAAACTGCACGAACCAATGCTCATTGTTCGCACGAGCCTAAACTGCACGAACCAAAGCTCCTTATCCGCACGAGCCTAAACTGTAGGACAAGAGGCTCCTTGTCTGCACGAGCTGAAACTGCAAACGAAACCAACACTCCTTGCCTGCATGAGCTGAAACTGCAACACGGCACCAAATGCTCATTGTCTGCACGAGCTGAAACGGCAAACGAAACCAACACTCATTGCCTGCATGAGTTAAAACTGCAAACGACACAAAAAGAAAATATCAAAAAAATATGTATGTATTTAAACTACGTTTTGACTTGATCTCTTTCTTTGGAAGGGTATGTAGGCAACTCGAATATTCAAAATTTGAGTCCAGTCACACCCAAAATAAGGAATAAAGATTTAATTAAAAGTTTTGATGCTATTACAATTTCTTTGTACAAAAAAAAAAGAAAAAAAGAGAGAGAGAGAGATACATGCTTTATGTATTTACATAAAAAAAAATAAATAAATAAATAAAAGAGAGAAAGGAACATATTCCTTATACATATATATATATATATATATATATATGTATGTATGTCCTCTATCTAGCAGCAATAGGCCCTTCAAAACCATAGACCAAATCCAGGCCCATCTCCTTCCTTGTCCACCAATTACAAATCCGGGCCCAGCTCTCAAAGCCCATCTTCACAAGTCTCACTCTCTCTGCTGAAATAGCTGCGGGGAATGTGAAACCGAGCGAATCGATGGTCTCGACGATCGTCCTTCCTTCTCCACCGTTCCGCCGCCTACTCTCGTCTTCTCTCGGTCGGAGCTCCACAAAGCCTTCAGATGCAATGGTTCAGGATTGGGGTTCAAAGGTGCTGGGATTAAATAGATTTGCAAAGCTTCAGAGGAAATGGTAGATCTGCTCTCGTCTTCTCTCGTCAGCCCTCATCAAACCCCGCAAGTTCCCACCACCCTGCTGGACCCATGACGAGTCCCACGCCCTCATCTCCCTCTACAAGGACCGATGGTTAGCTCGCGGCCGATCCAACCTCAAATCTGCCGACTGAGACTCCGTTGCGTCCTCCGTCAACGACCAATGCCCCCTCGTCTCTCCCCCCAAGACCGCCATACAGTGCCGTCACAAGATGGAGAAGCTCCGGAGGTGCTTTCGGACTGAGAAAGAGCGCGCTTCCACTCGTCCAGGTCCAACCCAGATCCGGAAAACCGCATCGCTGTTGAATATAGAGGTGGGTTTCGGGTCAGAAATGATGAAAGTTTCAGGTATTTAGCTGATTCTGATCCAAATTTGAGTGGCCCATATGAGATAACCTCAAAAGGTTCCGGATTCGGAGGTGGGTTTCGGGTCAAAAAAAAAATTCTTGTTCGAGGTCCGAATTCAGGAGTTTCAGCTGTTTTTTATCGATATGGTAGTCGAGGAAGTGATGGTGGTAGTAGGTTTCCTGTAAAATCATTGGGGGATAGAAATTTCTGGTCTTCAGATTTTAGGAGCAAGGGTTACGGTAAAAGTAACGACAAGTTTAATCCCAAGCTTATCTCAAAGCCCATCCTCATTCGGCTCCAAGCCTTCATCTCCGTCAGTCTCTCCTGCTCATCGTCAACTTCTGCCTGCACCACCAGTCCAGACCATTATCAAAATTGAACGAGGATCATCTCTGCTCTCTACTTCGACCTGACCATCGTCTTTGTTCGCCATGGCTTTCCTGTGCAGGGGGAGTATGGTGTCTTTAGAAATTCCCCTCGAGTTTGTCCTTGCCGTTTCTGCTGCAACGGATGTGCTTGAAAATTAGGAGATGGATGCATATTGCGGTGATGGCTGCCATTGGGGTGAAGGAGCAGAGAACGCAGAGAGGCTCAGTGGTGGATGAGCAAATAGAGACCAAGCTCCTACAGCAGCTTATGCGTTACCCGTTAACGCCTCCACCGATTGCAGTAGCAACCATCATTGCTGTCTTCGCCGTAACGGCCTCGCCCAACGCCGAAGTTAAGAAGTCGTCCGCGGTGTAAAAAAAAATTGCAAAGGCTGAGCCGGAACGTGTCTGAGGCCATCTCGTCACTTAACAACTCGCTGAATCTCGACTCGGCAAGTGACCCAGCTACGGCGTCATTGGATGGGCATCCTGCAATGTTGATTCAAGAGGTGTCTGAACAGAAGCCTCAAGGTTGCTAAGTCTGGTGCAAAAAAAAAAAAGGAATCTCTGGCCGGAGGGAGGAACTTCCCGATAGGGTCGCAACACATCGCTTCTTTCTTCAACTGCAACAGTGTGGACTTTGTTGCCTGCCTTGCACGGTGACGCTTCATCAAGACCCTGCCATGCTCGCCGTGCACACTCTCCTCCTTCTTCCTCCTCCAAGCTTCTATCCCGCACCCTATATATATATATATATATGTATGTATGTATGTATGTATGTGTATGTACGCATATATGTATGTGTATGTACGCATATATGCATGTGTGCATGAAAAAAAAAATAATAATTTTGTGCACCCAGCACATAGTAATAATAAAAAAATATATATAAAAAAATGATGGTGTCAGCCACCACCCTAAATATATATATATATATATAATAATAAAAAAATTGTTTTGATCTTTGGTGCATCTGACACCATGATTAAAGGCCAAAAAAATATATATGATAATAAAAAAAAAATGTTTTGATCTTTGGTGCATCTGGCACCATGATTAAAGGCAATATATATATATATATATAATGATAAAATAAAAAATAAATATAAAAATAAAAAATAAAAAAAGAAGTTTGATCTTTGGTGCGTCTGGCACCATGTGGAAAAAAATGGGTGCCTCATGATTAAGAAAAAAAAAATTAAAAAATAAATAAATAAATAAATTCTTTATGCTTTTGGCACTATATATATACACACACACACAAAGAATAAAATAAAGCTCATTTATTAATTTCTTTGAAAATTTACAGAAATATACATTTTACATCAATAAAAAAAAAAAAAAAAAAAAAAACAGGAGGGAGCCTTCACGAAGGTTGATCAGGTGCCGCCTCACCACTCGGCAGAGCTCCAGAAATGAGAGGCGCCGGAGGTTGACTGTTTAAAGCCACACTACTCGGCGGAACTCCAGGAAGAAGAGGAGACAAAGGTTGATCATTTGGAGCTTCATTACGCGGTACAGCCCCAGAAGATGAAGGCAAATGCTGCTGGAACAAACCCACAAACCTCTGATGATCAAGTAAAATATGACCATCAGATTCCTGCATCTGGTTAATCTTCCTCTTCATGTTTGTCGCATAGCTATGTGCAAGCTTATGCAACTGTTTATTCTCCTACTTGAGCCCTCTAATCTCTTGTTTGAGACTCATCACCTCAGCCGCCAATGATTCAACTTGACGGGTTCGAGCAAATAGGCGTTGGGCCATATTAGACACAGAACCTGCACACTGCACACTGAGAGCCAGAGAATCCTTAACAGCCAACTCATCAGACTGTTTGGAAAGTAGTCTGTTATCTCTGGGAGTGACAAGGTTTCGGGCCACCACCGCAGCGGTCATATCATTCTTCACCATCGAATCCCCAACGGTAAGATGACCAGTAGGGGATATGAAGGATGGGCGCCATATGTTGTCTGGAGAAGGCGGGGCTGCCTCTTCAACAAGGTTCAAATCAAAACGACGGTCGGAGGGTCTAGACATTTTCAAAAGTGTTGAAGAAATAAGAAGTCGGACAAAATCAAGATCTTAGAAGTGCACGGAGGGAGTTTTCTACAAGCAAAAAAAAAATTCAAATGTGCTTTGAGACGAACTGCGTGCCTCTATAAAAATCAACACTCGACGGGATTTCAGAGATTGAAGAAGCGAGCTCAGAATTCGAAGAGGCCAATTCAAAAAATCGAGGAGGCAAGCTCAGAAATCGGAGAAGCATCTCGCTTTTCCAGACGCGTTAGCACCCGTCACGCGCAAACTCAGCTTTGCGGAAATCACGGGCAATTTGTTAAAGCGTCAATCCCAGATATCGAAGAGGCGCCAGTCTTTTTCAGCCTCGTCAGCACCCGTCACGCGCAAACTCAGCTTTGCGGAAATCACGGGCAATTTGTCGAAGCGCCGATCCCAGATATCGAAGAGGCGCCAGTCTTTTTCAGCCTCGTCAACACCTGTCACATGCACACTCAGCTTGACGAAAATTACGGACAATTTGTCGAAGATTTCTGATAAAGAAGAAAGCACGTGAAGCCATACTGATCAATCACGCATTGGTTGCCGATACGAGTAAAAGAATAGTACCTCTACAGGTACTAAAGAATTTCCTATAACTGTCCACCTTCACCCTCCATAGCAAGGCAGACATACATAACTTTCTTCATCTCCGAGAACATTTCTTCATCTCCGAGAATGCCTTCCCAACGATGCCTCTCGAGTCACTCAGTGTTTCTTATTCATTGGGGTACCTCTGCAAACAAATGACACCAAAGTAAAAGTATCTCATATCACCAGGGTAGAAAGCAAGAGTATCTCATATCATGCGTTATCCCTGTCCTTTCATTTGTCCTTGTTCTTACCTACAAAGACAAGGATAAAGAAAACAATATGCCGGAACCTCCACTCAAACTCGGATGCCACATTTGCCTAGAGAACAGATAAGGCAAGTGAAAATGATACCTTGCAGCATGTGGAGACAACGTGCAGAAGAAACAAGCAGAGAAGAATGCAGTCTTCACAGTCAGCTCAGCAGAAGGAGTCCGAGCTGAGGAACTCAAGAAGCTGCCACATCTGCCTAAAAAAACAAGCAGAGAATAATGCAGCCTGCACGGTCAGCTCAGCAGAAGGAGTCTGAGCTGAAGAACTCGAGAAGATGCTACATTCTGCCAGAAGAATAGATCAGACAAGGGAAAATGATACATTGAAGCATGTGGAGACAAGCACAACAAAGCACGTGCCGATTCATCCGCTACTTCTTCAAAATCAAAAGTATCTCATATCATCAGGTTTGCAATCACTCTGGTGGAGGACTCGTTTTGACCCTCAAATTCTTGGGTCGACTTACTAGGCGTTGTGGGCTGCATGTGCCGTTTCACCACCCTTGAATCAAATCCTTAAAGATCAAGTCACCAATTGGAAGAAGAGCCCATCAATCTTGAAGATCATACCGTTGACCAAACTGCTCAGGTGTGAATTAGAAAGATTGAACAAAGCAACAAGCCGTCACCTTCACCTCGTGCCTGCTTGCCATGTGTTCGAGTTAACCTTTAAGAATCAAGCCTCAACGGCCCTTGAAGAAGTTTCCGGCCAAATTCAAGATCAAGCCTCGACGACCCTTGAAGAAATCATAAGTCCGATTCAAGATCAAGTGTCTACCACTCTTGAATCAAAACCTAGTTCAAGAATAAGCTGTGGAAAATCAACAATTGGAGGAATCCAGAAAATCCTCCAACCCAGTTCAAGATCAAAGCTGTGGAAAGTCAACAAAGCGCAAAAAACAAATACGTGCCGATTCATTCACTACCCAAGCCAAAGATCATCTACCACATGAAGCTCCTTGTGGTCCAATTTCAACCTTCAAGATCAAGCCTCGACGGCCCTTGAAGAAATTCCAAACAAATTCAAGATCAAGCCTTGACGGCCCTTGAAGAAATCTCCAGCCTAATTCAAGATTAAGCATCGATGGCCCTTGGATCGACATCTACATTAAGGGACTTCAAAACGCATCTCCTACACGCGACAAGCACATGTATACAATGCGTCTTGAAGTAGGGCATTTGTAGACATCGAAATTTCGGTAAATAAATGTTGACCGATAAATCAAAGTTTCAACGCTCATGTATTACATAAATTTTACACGTAGCGTGTGTCTAAACAAAAAATCAAAATAAGTTGGAAAAGTCATCAAACAGGACACGTGTCAACACCTGGCAGAAACGACTTATTTCATCTGGAATATTATATTCAAAAAATTAGGCCTTGGAAATTTCTATAAATAGAAGGCTAATTCATTCATTTAAGGGAACCAAAATCATTAGGCAAAATTCTTGAAGCTCTGAAACTCTGAAACTCCAAAGCTCTCAAGCATCCAGGTTCCCGAAGAATCAAGAAAGCGTTCTTTGTTCTTCGTTCATCGTTCTTCCAAGATCAAGCCCCGACGGCCCTTGGATTAACAATCACCAATTCAAGATCAAGCCCCGACGACCCTTGAAGAAAGTGTTCTTCGTTATTCGTTCATCGTTCTTCCAAGATCAAGCCCTAACGGCCCTTTGGATCAACAGTCATCCACCAATTCAAGATCAAGCCCCGATGGCCCTTGAAGAAAATGTTCTTCGTTCCTCGTTCATCGTTCTTCCAAGATCAAGCCCCGACGGCCCTTGGATCAACCATCCACCAATTCAAGATCAAGCCCCAAAGGCCCTTGAAGAACTTCCACCAATTCAAGATCAAGCCCCGACGGCCCTTGAAGAAAGCACCATCGTTCATCATCCGTTCATCCAAGATCAAGCCCCAACGGCCCTTTGGATTAACAACGTCGACAAATGCACACATCCAACCATTCTTCAAGATCAAGCCTAAAAGCCCTTGAAGATCCGTTCATCACCGTTCTTCAAGATCAAGCCCAAAAGCCCTTGAAGATCCGTTCATCACCGTTATTCAAGATCAAGCCTTAACGGCCCTTGAAGAAACACTCATCTTCAAGATTAAGCCCCAACGGCTCCTTGAAGATCCGCTCAAATCCATCTTCAAAGATCAAGCCCACGGCCCCTTGAAGAAACTTCCAACAGTTCATCCAAAATCAAGCCTCGACGGCCCTTGGATCAACGAAACATCCACAAATCAACACCTTACGGAGATCGAATCAGAGTATCAAAATAGAGAGAGATTGTAACCCAAAATCATCAAATACAAATATTTGTTTGTCCACGTTATTCTTGTCTCTTTCGCTTTAGGAATTTTCCGTGTTCACAGAAATGTTTTCAAAAAGCTTTGTTTTACTGACCCATTCAATTTTGTTTTGCGCCCCTCCAGGTTCTAGTTTGCGGTGTGGTGGGTCACGAGGATTCCCACGGTGCTCTGACAGACTACATAAATGTAGGACTCACCTTCGGGTGTTGTAATTTAGTTATGTTCCTACTTGACTGCACCTAGTATTTATGCTCTGAATATGTGTGTTTCACACCTAAACTCATTCTAGCACGTTACTTGTTTATTATTGTTAGTATTTGGTTTTTATTTCTTCGTATTGCTCTTATCTATTGCTTCCGCGTTGCACTTTTGGTTATGTCACTCCCACGTGACGGCCAGAAAGCCTTGATTTTAGGATCGGGGTGTGGTAGTTTGGTATCAGAGCCTAGGTTGCAGTCCTGTATAAATTGTTAATAGTCTAATGATCTTTTGATGTCTTCTGTCAGAACTATGCCGCCTCATAGGGAATCACATCGTGCTTCTGAGCCTAATTTCCCTGACATAACTCAATTAGGGGAAGCGATGGCCCATGCCTTTCAGAATGCAATATGTCATCCTCCTCCTCAGAGGACACCCTTGGAAACTATGTATAATATGAAAATAGACCATTTCATGGGTAACGAGGGTCATGAAGGGGCAGAAAAATGGTTAGAACATATTGAGAAGACTTTTCAGGTGATGCAGAGTCAAGGGAATCTTCCTGCTAATAGATGGGTTGAGACCACTACTTGGTTTTTAGGGCGAGAGCCAGCAGCTTGGTGGGTAAATCAAACTCAGTTTATGTCACCTGAGATGGCATCGGATTGGGAAATATTCAAAGAGAATAAGAAAAGATTTGTTCCTCCGGAGTACATTGATCGTAAGAAGCAGGAGTTCACTCAATTGAAGCAAAAGAATATGTCGACGCATGAGTATTACAGGAAGTTTACAGACTTATCTCGTTATGATCCTGATACAGCTGGTAATCAGGCAGAGATGCTTCGCCGTTTTAAGCTAGAAACTAAGAGGAAATGGCGGACTTTTGCTAGTACGCTTCCTTGCACCACTTATCATGAGTTTTCTGAGATTTGGTTCGGATGGAGGATTCCGACAACCTTTCTAGTAATAGTGAGGAAGATGAAGATAAGAATGATAATCAGAAGAAAGATGATAGGGGTAAAGGTATCTCCACTCAGGAACCCCATAAGACACAGAATTTCAAGAAAAGTGGAGCGAGCTCGAGTTCTTCCAGCGGAGGATTTAGTGTCACATGCCCGAGGAGAGGTGGAAGATTTGCTGGTGGACCCAGGTTTTAGAGGCAGAGAGACTTTGGTGGTGCTGGTGGTTCTAGTGCTCCGTTGTGCCGCCGTTGTAACTTCAAACATCATGGAGAGTGTAGGAGAAGTTGTGGTGCTTGCTACACTTGTGGACAGATGAGACATAGGGCTGTTCAGTGTCCCCAGAGTCAGCAGAGATCTCAGCAGTCTACTATGCCACCTCCAGCGCCGATTCAGCAGAACTTTGGATCAAGCAGTTATGGTCAGACGGGTCGTGGTGGTGTTTACCACTATCAGGGTGATGCTGCTCCCTATGCTTCCAAACAGAATCAGTATTCCCAGGATCCTTATTTTCAGACTGGGTATTCCCAAGATCTTGGAGGTTATACTTCATATCCTTCCATACCAGTTAGCGGATCTCAGTGGTATCAGGGAGGTCAGCCCTGACAGGGAAAGGTTGATGCTAACAGTGCAGGACCGTCTAGGCAGTCTAGCCAGTCAAGACAAGGACGTACTTCTCAGGGGCGAGGTAACCAAGGTAACAGAGGTCGTGGTGGACGACAGCAAGCCCAAGGACGTGTTAATCACATCTCACTGCAAGATGCTCAGAACCATCCGGGTTTGATTATGGGTACGTTAAATATCCTTGGTCACTTTGCTAGAGTTTTGATTGATTATGGTGCTACTCATTCTGTGATTTCTCATACGTTTGCTCAAATGACTCAACCTCACCCTACACCTCTAGAATTTGATTTAGAGTTTGCTATGCCTAGAAGGGACAAATGTTATGTTGATAGTGTTTATCCAGGGTGTCCAGTGATGGTAAATGGTGTAGTTATGCCACCTAATCTTATCCCGTTAGCTATTGTGAATTTTGATGTGATTTTAGGGGCGGATTAGTTGCATTATAATCGTACCCATATAGATTGTTACGGGAAATCAGTTACTTTTCATCGTCCTGGACTACCAGAGGTTACTTTTGTGGGTGAAAGAAGTGGGGTGAGACATGGTGTTATTTCTGCCATGAGAGCGAAGAAGTTGTTATCGAAAGGTTGTCAAGGATACTTAGCACATGTGGTGTTAAATGATGTTGTTCCTAACAGTGTGGAGGAAGTTGGAGTAGTCAGGCACTATCTTGATGTATTCCTAGATGATTTGCTTGGATTGCCGCCAGACAGAGATGTGGAGTTTTCGATTGATTTGCTTCCAGGTACGGATCTTATATCTTTGACTCTATATAGAATAGCCCCAGCTGAACTGAGAGAGTTGAAAATTCAATTACAGGAATTAACTGATAAAGGTTTCATTCAACCTAGTACTTCACCTTGGGGAGCTCTGGTGTTATTTTTAAGGAAGAAAGATGGAACTTTGAGATTATGTATTGATTACAGGCAATTGAATTGGGTAATGATTAAAAACCGTTATCCATTGCCTCGTATTGATGATTTGTTTGATCAGCTTAAAGGTGCATGTGTGTTCTCTAAGATTGATTTGAGATCTAGCTATTATCAGTTGAAGATTAAAGATGAAGATGTACCTAAAACAGCTTTCAGGACCCGTTATGGACATTATGAGTTTTTGGTGATGCCATTTGGATTGATTAATGTACCTGCAGCTTTCATGAGGCTAATGAATGAAGTATTCCAGCAGTATCTTGATAGATTTGTCATTGTTTTTATCGATGATATTCTGGTATACTCTAAGTCGAAAGCAGATCATATTCGACATCTTAACTTAGTATTAAAGAAATTTAGGGAGCATCAGTTGTATGCCAAGTTTAGCAAATGTCAATTTTGGTTGAATCAAGTGGCATTTTTGGGACATGTAGTATCGGCACAAGGAATTCAAGTAGATCCTCAAAAGATTGCAGCAGTGGAGAATTAGGAACAGCCACGAACCGTCACTGAGGTGCGGAGTTTTCTTGGTCTAGCAGGTTATTATCGACGGTTTGTTCAAGATTTTTCTATGATTGTGTTACCACTAACGAAGTTAACCAGGAAGGATGTTAAGTTCGAGTGGGACGAGAATTGTGAGCAAAGTTTCCAACAGCTGAAATATTGCCTCACTCATGCTCTAGTATTGGTACTTCTTGATGATAGCGATAACTTTGAGATTTACAGTGATGCTTCCTTGAATGGTTTGGGATGTGTCTTGATGCATCATAATAGAGTGATTGCCTATACTTCTCGACAATTGAAAATTCATGAAAGAAATTATCCTACTCACGATCTTGAGTTGGCAGCCATTGTCTTTGCTTTAAAGATTTGAAGGCATTATCTCTATGGTGAGAAGTGTAAGATCTTCACAGATCATAAGAGTCTTCAGTATCTTTTTACTCAGCATGATCTTAATCTTCGTCAACTAAGGTGAATGGAATTACTAAGCGATTATGACTGCACTATTGAGTATCATCCGGGTCGTGCAAATGTGGTAGCTGATGCACTGAGTAGGAAACCTCAAGGTCGACTTAATGCTTTGTATGCTTGCCGTGTTCCTCTTCTTGCAGATTTGAGAGCTACTGGAGTAAAGTTGGAGTTAGAAGAATGAAGAGAAGCTTTTCTTGCTAGTTTCCAAGTCAGGCCAGTTTTGGTCAATCGTGTATTTGAAGCTCAGATGGTTGATGAAGAGATTCAAGAAATGATTCAATTGAGAAATGAAGGGAAAAAGAAAGACCTCAGGATTCGAGAATCAGATGGCATGCTTATGCAGGAGAACAGAATGTATGTGCCGAATAATGAGGAATTAAAGAAGGAAATTTTGGATGAAGCACATTGTTCAGCTTATGCGATGCATCCAGGAGGGACTAAGATGTACCATACCATTCGACCATTTTATTATTGGCCGGGTATGAAAAGGGAAATTGCAGAATATGTAAGTAGGTGTATTGTTTGTCAGCAAGTCAAAGCAAAAAGAAAGAAGCCTTTTGGACGGATGCAACCACTGCCCGTTCCTCAGTGGAAATGGGAAAATATAACTATGGATTTTGTGTATAAGCTTCCTTGTACACATAATGGATTTGATGGCGTTTGGGTAATTGTAGATCGGCTTACCAAGTCAGCACACTTCATTACAGTGAGGGAAAAGTATCCCCTGAATAAATTGGCTAAGTTGTTCATCACGAAGATTGTGAAGTATCATGGAGTTCCAGTGAATATTATTTATGATCGAGATCCAAGATTTACTTCTAAGTTTTTAGTAGCTTTTCAGGAAGCTCTTGGTACGAAATTGTTTTACAGCACTGCTTATCATCCTCAAACCAATGGACAATCAGAGAGGACTATTAAGACGTTGGAGGATATGTTGAGATCTTCAGTGTTACAGTTTGGTGATTCTTGGCATGATCGCCTAGACTTGATGGAATTTTCCTACAATAATAGTTTTCATTCAAGCATTGGTATGTCACCATTTGAGGCACTTTATGGTAGAGCTTGTCGTATGCCATTGTGTTGGTCAGAAGTTTGTGAAAGAGTGCTAGAGGGTCCAGAGATTGTGGATGAGACTACTCAAAATGTTCAGGTGATTAAGTCTAACCTGAAAGCAGCCCAGGATCGACAAAAGAGTTTAGCAGATAGACATGTTACTGATCGAGTATATGATGTGGGTAATTTGGTATTCTTGAAATTGTCACCTTGGAGAGGTGTAGTGCGGTTTGGAAAGAAAGGAAATCTAAGTCCTAGGTACATAGGACCTTATGAGATCACTGAAATGATTGGTGAAGTTGCTTACAGATTGGAGTTGCCTCTGGAGTTATCTAAGGTACATAATGTGTTTCATGTCTCGATGCTTCAACATTATGTTTCAGATAATTCACATGTGATTCCTCCTCAACCTTTGGAGATTAATCCGGATTTGACGTATGATGAGGAACCAGTGACTATCTTGGATTGGAAAGACAAGGTTATAAGGAATAAGACAGTGAGCTTAGTAAAAGTATTATAGAGGAACCACTCAATGGAATAAGCTACTTGGGAGACGAAAGATCGAATGAGATAGATGTATCCGAGGTTGTTTTATGAATATTAATGGATTGTTTAGTTGTATGAATTTCGGGGACGAAATTCTATAAGGAGGGTAGATTGTCACAACCCATCTCGGAATTACATTATCGTTGATGTGAAAAGACGAAATTGCCCTTGACGGGTACTAAGGTACGTGTGACATATTGTTTGGAATAATGCATACTCTCCTAATTTCTTGGAAAATAAATTAAGTGGATTTATTTTGTAAGCATTTTGTGTGGTTAGGGATTAAAGGATTTTGGATTTGGGTTTGTTTTGTATGGACCACACACACACACGGGACAAGTACTCCACATGCTCTATCTCTCCCTTCTCTCAGAACTCTCTTTTTCCCTGTCAAACCGTGCGGACACATTCACCCACGATCATCCAAGCACGGATCGAAGGTTTCAAGGGCACCATTGTACTCGTGGGGACCCTACGAACTCACCCATACCCATTTTAGGTAAGAAATATTTCGATTTCACGTTGAAAACCCGAGGTCCGATTTAAGTACTGTTCACGAACTTTGTAATGGTTACTATGCACTTTAGGAGGTCGGGGACGTTCGTTTGAAGGTTTTGGACGTCGGGATCACAAGGTTCAAAGGTGGCCGGTTTTGGGTGAAATTTCCCGACGTGATTTCGAAGGTTTTAGAAGTTTTTAAAGGTATAGCCTTCTTCCTCTTGTAATTTGTGAAGTTTTGGTGAAAATTTCATGGAAAATGGTTGAGAATTGAGCGAGAAAAGGGCGATTGCTGGTTTACCCAGTTTCCGACGCCGACGAGTTTTTCCGGCGACTGGAGGTAGGGGATGACGCGTGAGGGGGCACGTGGACCCGTGCCTATCCCGGCGCGTGGCAAGTCCAAAAATTATTTTAAAAATACCTCGACGTTCGTGACGTCGAGTAGGTCACTGTGGTATATTCATATACTCAATTTGAGCATCGTATGAGAAGTTATTACGTATTGTTGGTTATGCGCTTTAAATAATGTTTTTATAGTTGTTTCGCATATAGGTGATACCTATCCCGAGGACCAGCGCATTCAAGGACGTCACGGGGGTTACGACCCTTCGACTTACCAGTGAGTGGGCAGTATTTTCTGTATTTACCTATATACTATTGATTTTTCCCAGAAATTGAATTTAAATGATAGTGTGTTTTAAAAAATGCTATGCATGCATATTATGAAATATGTGAATTAGTATTTGATGCATATATATATGTGTGAATTGGTGCCGTGGACGCATAAGTGAGTATCAGGTGAGTTTTATGTAATCATGTGATTTATTGTGATGTGAATTGTATTGAAAGCTCAAACCTGCACCCTTGGTGTTAGTGCTTATATTATTCACCCCGCACCACACGCTCACCTTGGATCCAAGTAGGTGCATGTCATACAGACCATTAGAGGGTTCCGACATGTCGTACAGACCATGAGAGGTGGTTCCGACTTGTAGGTGATTTTAGATTATTATACAGTTGTTGATGAGAGAAGCACTAGAGCGTATTCTTACACCTTTCTTATCGTACAGACTACTTCAGGTAGTTCTGATTTATGTGCAGAGTAGCGCCGTACAGGTCACTTTGGTGACTCTGGTTGGATTGGATATTGAGCTTTAGAATTAACCGTACATGACCAACTGCAGGGTCTCCGGTTGATTCCTTATTTCACATGTTATAGTGTTGCATTCTTATTATGGTGTTGACGTTTATGGCATGACATACTTTATGGTTTTTTATAAAGATTTGTGAATTGAGATATTTGAAGATTTATATGCATATTATGTTATTTTCTAGGAAAGTATACAGGTTTTACAGCGAGGGGTTAGAAATGTTATTAAATGAAATGTTTTCAAAAAGCTTTGTTTTACTGACCCACTCAATTTTGTTTTGCGCCCCTCCAGGTTCTAGTTAGCGGTGTGGTGGGTCACGAGGATTCCCACGGCGTTCTGATAAACTACATAAATGTAGGACTCACCTTCGGGTGTTGTAATTTAGTTATGTTCCTACTTGACTGCACCTAGTATTTATGCTCTGAATATGGGTGTTTCACACCTAAACTCACTCTAGCACGTTACTTGGTTATTATTGTTAGTATTTGGTTTTTATTTCTTCGTATTGCTCTTATCTATTGATTCACCGTCGCACTTTTGGTTACGTCACTCCCACGTGATGGTCAGCACGCTTTGATTTTAGTATTGGGGTGTGTCACAAAATTTTCAGCAAGCCGGTTCGGCAATGGGCTGGGAGGGTTGAGTCTTGTGTCAAAATAGAGCCCAAAACTCCAAGATCTAAATCGTGATTATGGGTTGGAAAATAAGAGGGGGAGCAAGAGGAAGGATGGAAAAATGGGTGCAAAGGTGAGGGGAAAAGGGGGAGGCAATGAGCAGCTTTTAGGTGAGAAGTAGGGAGAGATCTGAGCAGCGATGACCGCCGAAAAGGCATGCCAAGGACCCACAAACGGGCATAGCTGATTTGTAGCGGTGGGAGTTAGAAGATGGTGGGGGAAAGGAAGAAAGAAGAAGAGGACAACAAGAAAGACGGTTGTGGAAGGTGTAGGAGGGTGGGGAGGAGGTTAGGAGGAGGAGAAAAGAGGGTGCCGCTAGCCCAAGCCATAATAAGGGCCAGCGGCGCCATTGTAACTAGGGTTTGGTGCTCTTTCAGAAAGAGTATTTTTTTTATCAAAATAAGTCAATTTAGGTTCAAATGTTGGATCGAACTGTTCATATAGGTTTTAGTTCTTATCTTGGCATAACCGCCAGAACCAGACCAAACCGTTTATTTATTTTTTTTAAGTACCTAATTCACTTAACCCATTTAATATATAGACCCAAATGAAATTTAATTAAGTCCAAGCATGAAAGCTATAGCTATACCCTAATGTTTAAAGCTGGCATTATTGGTTTTTTGTCATCTCCTCCTCCCTTCTCTTTTGTGCCGTACCACTTTTTCATTTTCTTCGGTTCTTCTCTTCTTCATTTTTCTTTCTTCAGTTCTTCTCCTCATCCATTATCCTAACACGTAGCCTCCATCTCATAATACCCCAAAGTTTTTTTTTTTTTTTTTAATTTTATAAGCTCTGCTTGATGTTTTTTAATGGTTTACCAATATTAGAATTTATTTTATTTATGAGTGTCACAAGAAGTAGTATTGTTAGTCATTAATTGAATTTATATTTCTTGCTGGCACATATTTGTGTACATATGGCATGCTCGATCTCAATACTAGGATGGAGTAACACTAACCTTTTTTGTTTTTTGAGTACATCAATATTTTTACACTAGAGAAAGAGAAAGCCACACAATGGGCAACCTAATTTGGTATCGAATTCGCTATCCACAAGATTCGAACCTAAACCCTCTCTCTTCTAAATGAAGAGAAATACCACCTGATCGTAGTACTAAGTGGCAGAGTAAAACTAACTTGGGATGGGCATAAAAACAGGGAAGTAATAAATTTGAGCTGAACACGCCGAACTGAACCGTTAATATTTTTCAACTCGAGTTCTAATTTGAGAGATAACTAGGCCTAACCGACAGTGCCCACCCTGCATAGGGATATAATATCAACAAATATTCTAATTATTAATCATTATTATAAATAACGTATAACTGGTTGACATTTATAATATGTGCATAGTAGTAGCCCCTTCAAATAATTTACAATATATTAATATTAGTGATTAAGTAAAATAATAATTAAAAATATATATAATTGTTCAATTTCATTTTAATTAATTTTAAAATTATCAAAAGTCAAAATTGAACCAAATTAAAATAAATCAGTTATATTTGATTTTTAAATTATTCAATTAGATTAAAACTCAACAAAGTATCACTTAATACTACAGTTTAGCAGTATTATTTTTCGGTTATAAATGAAAAATTTTAGGTTTGATTTTCATCAAATATGAATTTAAACCATAATATTACTAATCGATTGTAAAATTTAACCCAAAAAAATCCAACCACACGGTCGAAACCAAGGTCATCAAAACCGTTGAAATCAATTGATGCCCACTCGATTTGGGGTTAGACTCCTTTAAACTTTTACATATAAGAAAAAGGCATATAATAAAAAATAGAAAGAAAAAGAAAATTAAAATTAAAATTCCGTTGAATTCCCTCCTCTCTCACATGAGGATCAGATTAAACGCAGTGTTTGTCTCACGCATCAATCGGCATCACCATCCTCTGCGTCTCCGTCTCTTTCTCTCCCGCCCTTGGAAGCTCCGCCCTTCTCCCATAAAATACACCAAATCCTCTCTCTCTCTCTCTCTCTCTCTCTCTCTCTCTCTCTCATTCATTTCTCTTTCTCTCTCTAAAGAGTTGGCGACAATGGAGAGCTTCGCGCTCCACTCTCACTCCTCCTCCACCTTCCCTCTCTCTTCCCGCGCTTCCTTATTCCGCCGCTCAAAACCCCTCGTCAAATCCCCACCGTCCATCCAATCATCTCGCTCACTCCCCACCCTCCGATCACCATCCCTCTTGCCCTCAAAACCTTTCATCTCCTTGTCTCATTCCTCAAAACCCAGAAAAACCCATTTCCCAATCCAAGCCTCTCAATCCGCACAGCCCCAAACCACTCTCGCACCACCACTGGCACCGCCGCTTGAAGGCGCCAAACCCATCCCCTTCATCATATCCATCGCCATAGGCATTGTGGTCCGCTTTTTCGTCCCCAAACCAGTCGAAGTCACCCCACAAGCCTGGCAGTTGCTCGCCATTTTCCTATCCACCATTGCTGGCCTGGTTCTGAGCCCGTTACCTGTCGGCGCTTGGGCCTTTCTCGGCCTCACCACCTCCGTTGTGACCGGAACTCTGTCCTTCCCGACGGCCTTCAGTGCTTTTACCAATGAGGTGATCTGGTTGATTGTCATTTCCTTCTTTTTCGCTCGCGGGTTCGTGAAGACGGGCTTGGGGGATCGGATTGCCACCTACTTTGTCAAGTGGTTGGGGAAGAGCACACTGGGATTGTCTTATGGGCTGACAATAAGCGAGGCACTAATTGCTCCGGCAATGCCGAGTACCACGGCCAGGGCTGGCGGTGTTTTCTTGCCCATTATCAAGTCGTTGTCCCTCTCCGGCGGGAGTAAACCCGGTGACCCCTCCAAAAGAAAGCTTGGTTCTTATCTGATTATGTCTCAGTTTCAGGTTGGTGCTCGTTCAGTTCCCTAATTTGTAGATATATGAATTCTACATCTTTAACCAATGGATTTCTTCAGTATTTCATATATGGGGTACGGACTCGATAAGATCTTTCATTGATTGCCTCTTTGGATACCTGTAGTATTGTGAATGATCTCACTTTGATAAACTCAGTTAGGAGGAGATTTCTTTTGCATTTTTACTTAACCTGTTGATTGTATATCCTAATTCAGTACTTCTCTTTATTTGAACCAAAAATTGTGGCAAAAATATGGAAAACGAAATGCTCTTGATCTACAATACCCACGGATGCAGGAAGAAGAAAACTAGAGCTCTACAGGGGGAGGAGGAGGGTGGGGGGGGGGGGGGGGGGTTATCGTCTAACTGTTCTTTGCACTTTGCCTTTCGTTTATGCTGAATTTGATAGGAAGAGAACTTTTCTTTTTTCTTCGAAAAACAACTGCTTATTATTGTTGAATTACCCGAGAGTAGCGTTTTCGTCATTGTTCTGCCTTTCGTTTCAAACAGCTACCACCTCCTTTACTCTAGTCGTTGCTGAATTATACACGAGAATTTCCTTTTCCCTCTCTTCGTTGCTGTACCGTGCTTTATATTTTTAAATTTTGTCTCTTCCTGTGTGTTTGTTTGAAGACAAAAAGCTTAAGTTCCCTGGTAATTAGCCGAAGTGCATGGAAGAGCATAAAACTCTTTCTAGTCATGTCCCACATCAGTGGATTGTATTAAAAATATAGATCCTTTAACCTTTATTTCATAACCTTCTGGCTTCTTTTTCTTTACTCTCCCTAAAAAGAGTACTGTTAGGTTCTTAGTAGCCAGTAGTGAAATGTGTCCTCCCGCTCATCAATTATTCTTTGGACTTGTAAATGGTGGATGTCCTATTAAAAGAAAAAATAAATAAAACCACTTCTGGTCTAATTCTTGGGCAATTGTTGAGTTGGGGCCTACTATAAAGTAAACCTCGGCTACGTAGTACACTAGCTTCTCTACTCAAACCTGGATTTAAATCTTGCTTATTATCCGTACAATTGTTTGTTGAAAGAAAGGTAGGAGCTCTCATGTGTGAATTAAGAGATCCAATGTACTAAACAACAGTTTTTTATATTTTCTCTATTGCATTAATTCAGCATAATGTATTACTGTATTAGATATTCTTTCCTTGCTGACTCTATTAATATATGTTATTTATGTCATCACGTGACTCATGCATCTGTGTTTTCTGATGGGTGACAGTCAGCTGGTAATTCTAGTGCTCTTTTCTTAACGGCTGCAGCTCAAAATTTGTTGTGCCTTAAATTAGCTGAGGAACTTGGGGTGATTGTTTCAAGCCCTTGGGTTTCTTGGTTCAAGGCTGCTAGTTTACCAGCATTTGTCTGCCTTCTAGCTACTCCGCTAGTCTTATACAAGCTATTTCCTCCAGAAACCAAAGACACACCTGATGCCCCTGCCATGGCTACAAAGAAATTGGAGAATATGGGTCCCGTCACAAAGAATGAATTCATTATGGTTGGTACAATGCTTCTTGCTGTCTCTTTGTGGGTCTTCGGGTAAGTAGCTTTTGTGGCTTTGGACTATTTACTATTAATTTTACATGTCCAGTGGACCATAATTGCATATCCTTCTTTTTTGCAATCTGATAAATTTTTCACCAAGAATAGGACTTTGCTTGGGATACTGGGATGTTTCCATGGACTATATAATTACAATCATTGAGATTTTTAATTGAGATTTTTATCTTTCATTTAATCTCCTATTTCTGTAACTGTCGATTCTATTCCCAACAATGGTTATTTCTCAAAGGCATCTTTAGTTGGTCAAACATATGTTGTAAATATGACTCTTTTGGGGGTTAAAGAAGATGAATTTCCTGGACCTGTATCTCCACAAACTTGTTTACAGTTTGAACAGGATGAACTTTTTTAAGTGTTATCATCCTTAATGTTGCTGGTTGTAGTCACCAGAGGTGAGGTAACGTTTTTTTATCAAAGAGGTAACGTTTCTTAATAGGATAAAACCTACCTATTGAGGTGCTTACTTGAATATGTTTCATCCATCAATATAGTTGTTTTCCCTTAAGAAAGTGACTCTTCAAATGTTACCTACTTTGGCATAACATTATGAAATAGGATATAGCCTCTGTAAAGTTGGGTACATTTGACCTCTCCATACCTGGTGCACTTAGCTACCCTTTCTTGAAGAGTTTCTTGTTGAAAATTTTCTTTCAAATCTGAACTACTGTGTTTATGCGTAGATTCTATTTCTAGGGGTTTTGTCTGTCCATTTCACTTTGCCAGCTATGTCTTTTTGTGTCTTGCTTATCATATTGGGTAGAATATTCTGTAACTATTCTTCACATATAGCAAAGGGAAAAACAGAAGATAACAAGAAAGCATGCACAGTTCTTTCTTTAGTTTCATTATCTAGCTGTATTTCCATGGTTTCCTATTCGATGTCTTACTTTCAAAGCTTGCTATTATTAAAGAATTTGACTTGTGAGTTCAAGGATGATGGCTAGTAGTTTTGACCATATGACCTTGATTGTTTGGACTTATAGATGTATTCTGTGTGCCCTCATGTAGTCCATACAATGTAGAATTATGTCATTAGTAATGTTTATTAATTTTTTGTTATATAATTTTATCCAAAGAGTCCTTTAGTGCAACATTTTCAACCAAACCACATATTCTTATAGTGATGGTCGACAGTAGCAAACACATTATGTGTGTCTGTGTGTGTAACTTCTGCTCATGATTTCCCTGGGAATGCATTTTGTTCTACTAGGGTTCTAAATCTTCTGATTCACCAATTCCTTTCTTTGTTCGCTTGCAGAGATGCTCTTGGTGTGGCAAGCGTTGTAACTGCAATGATTGGCTTATCTATACTCCTTTTGTTAGGAGTCCTTAATTGGGATGACTGCTTAAGTGAAAAATCAGCATGGGATACATTGGCTTGGTTTTCTGTTCTAGTCGGTATGGCTGGCCAGTTGACAAATCTTGGTATTGTAAATTGGATGTCTAGTAGTGTAGCCAAGACGCTTCAGTCTTACTCTTTAAGCTGGCCAGCTGCATTTGGCGTTCTTCAGGCAGCTTACTTCTTCATCCATTACCTCTTTGCAAGTCAAACCGGTCATGTGGGTGCTTTATACTCTGCATTTCTTGCCATGAACTTGGCAGCTGGGGTACCTGGTGTGTTGGCAGCATTGGCTTTAGCTTACAACACAAATCTGTTTGGGGCTTTAACGCATTATAGCAGTGGTCAGGCTGCTGTATACTATGGAGGTATGCATACCCCCTTCCAACATCCCATTCATAAGTTTGGAATTTTCTTTCCGTAAACAATTACATTTCTTTAGTGTTCATTTTCCTTTTCCGTAACAGTTGCTTCATTTTATTATTTTATGGTCTTTAAAGTTAGGGAAAATTTTTGGTACGTCTCTTGAATTTATGTACAAATTTCATTGTCACCTCAGAAAAAGAAATTTAAGAAAGATGTCCCGTTAATTTTTCAAAACCCATGACAACCTCACCCTGTCAAGTTCTCCATTCATAACATGGCATGTGCGCCGCTCATGACCTGTTTTCAGGGATATTTTTTACTTTTTTAAAGGCAAATTTTAGGATTATTCAGTAGTGAAAAGACTCGTTTTCATTTTTTGGATAGAAAGTTTGAAGGTGTTAGCGTGAGGTTACAAGATGAAATTGGCGTGTTGTATAAGTTGATGTGACATTGAAATCTTTTGCTTACATTTTGATCGCCTCAAAATTTTTTATATACCTTCCTCTATTTGTTTGACCCTCGCTGTCTCCCTCTCCTGCTCCCTTTATTATTTTCACAAAAGCGCTCAGAAGCCAAGAACATGAAAGAAGAAAAAAAGGATCGTCTTTATCAGATTCTGTTTCGGGCAACGACTGATAAGATGTTGTTTGTTGTTTCCAACAGCTGGTTATGTTGATCTTCCTGATGTGTTCAAAGTTGGCTTTATAATGGCTCTTGTTAATGCTGTCATCTGGGCAATAGTAGGATCCTTCTGGTGGAAATTTTTGGGCCTCTACTGATTTTCTTCAGTTTCCTTGTAAGTAGAATATTTGGTCTTCCCTGTTATATTATTATTTTCAGCCGTCATTGAGAGGTGAACTATTGTTTTGGCGGAAGCCGATAATAAAAAATGTGAAACCATAGGTTTACTTCGCCACAGTTTAAATTATGCAGAAGTATTCTCTCTTTAGAATTACTTTTATTGTTCTACTCCAAGCTTGTCTCACTACACATGTATTATACGTTTAGTTTTGTTTCGGATCTAACCATATCGGGAAATAAACTTTTATGTGACCTTTCATTCATGGTTCATGCTCTTTTCCAGATCATGGGTTACCGTTTCTCATATTGATGTTGTTATTCGAGCTCCTCGCTATCTAAACAGGAATTCCGGTGAAATGCTTGCTATGGTTAATGAGATTCCGAGCATCATTCCCGGACTTAAAAGGGGGCTAGCATTGCCACAAAGTTATTCTCATACCTTTCTAAAGGTTTGGAATCCTGAGTTTTTCTCTCCTGCGCATGACCAGAATTCATTACATGGAGCGACTCGAACGATATGAATGACCATTGAAATTGAATTTCCAGATCATTTAACACGTTATACTCATGTACTGGTATAACAATATGTACGAACTATTGATGCAATATCTAATATATGAATGTCGGTGTAACCAGGAGCATGCTGAGGTTCATCGATTACAAGAGCCACTTCGCAGGAGAAAAAATTAGTCAAAATCGTTAGGGGACAAACAAGGGTCGGGTGAGCAGACAATACAACCTTGTTTTTTATTCGATTGCAATGACCCCCTGCAAATGTGGGTTGACGCGAAGGGATCTTTTGATTGCCAAGTGCAAAACTATTTCCCTCGTTCAAAGAGATTTGCAAAACTAGGTATCGAGAGATTAAAAATGCACCATGTAAGTATTATAAAAACACGCGAATGAGATTTGCAAAAGACTGCTTGAAAGATGTCATTTACCAACCACTCTTGCATACCTTGGTACTTATCACGTGGTGTCCTTCCTTCCTATCTAACTCTTTGTGCTCCATTTCTTCATCTCTTTCTACAAATTCCTTGGAGTTTAAAAGTATCTCACCCAAACATACCCTGAAGGTTCTCTTGGATGGAGGATTTATATTAAGGAATATGCTGATGATGGGACCAGAGAGTGAAGGGATTTAAGACGATGAGATTTTGGAGTTCCTTGTTTTGGGTATTAGGGGATTAGTTGGTGTTGAGTTTTTAATTTTTAATTTTTAATTTTTATTATACATGCGATATTACTAATTTAAACAACACATAAGGGGAATGATTTGAACGCAAAAAACAGTGTCCAACAAGGCAATCTATCACTAGCAGTTGGCGATGAGATTTAAATTGATGGGGTTTCGAAATTACTAATTTTGCTATAATAGGATTAATACAAATTAACTAAAAATTTGAAATCTATTAGCAAATGACTATTACAGTAAAATCTCTTTATAATGATATTCGATCTAGTCATAAGAAAAATCCAATGGTGGATTACCCCTGGTGGTTTGGGAATTCATTTTCAACCTACTGCGTCTAGTGTTCAAACTTTCCTATTTCCACTCTATTAATGTAGGGTCTTTTCCAACCTTGACAAGGTCGCATAAACGCAAGCCTAAAGGAACACTAAAGTTAAGGCCCGATGAGTATAGAAAGGTGAAACCGAGTACTTCAAGGGGGCCCATGGATTGGTCTCCAAGTGTCTTGTCAACAATCAAGTTGAGCGCTTCTCTATAAAGCGTCTTCCGAGCACCAAAAGACAAGTTGACCATTGACAGCTTTAAGGTACAAGGTCCCAAGAATAGAAAGGGCAAGCCTAGTCAGACGTCAACCTTTAACCACGTGGTAGCTAGAATAGAGGCCTATGAAGGGACATAAAGGCTGACAAGTAGGACACTTGGGTACAAGTTCCCACTAACTCCAGGCTAGGCAAGGTGCTTGACCGCATTATCCCAAAAAAGGACACATGTGGACCTGCTCCAATGCCCCCTTAATGCCACGTGTCTGCCAAAGAATGAAAGGGGCAACTAGCATGTCTAATCTTTAGATTTGGCATATTAAATGCAAAGGAAGTGTCATATAAGAAGGATAAGTACTCTTTTAGAATGGGTCGGACGAATTGAGATAAAAATTGTACTATTCTAGCCAAGTGCTATTTGTAACCTTATTCTTAATTTATAAAGCAACTTAGTGGATGTAACCCAGTTTTGAGAGGTGGACAACTTAAATCATGTGTCTATTCACATTTGTTTGCAAAGCCCAAATCCATCAAGGACAAACACTTGATCTATTCAACTTTTGTTAGCCTCACCAGTTACACTCTTGCATAAAGTTTTTAATTTATTTTTTAAGAAGCAAACTAGTGCAATTGTTTCAACGGTTGGTAATCACTATAATTATCAACCCCAAGGGGCTAGTATAGTAAAAAGCAAACAAAGATTTGGAATCCCCAACCTTAGTTCGAATTCCCACGATGCATTCCTTGAGGCACCAATGATATGCTCTAGCACCGTTTAACCTAGAGGCCAAAATTACGTTGACACCTTATATGGTACCATGATTGTATGGGAAGCAAGATTAATTTGTCATCAATTATGCTGAAATACCTTTTGTATTAAAATAATAATAATTTATTTTGACACAAAAAAATATAATTTATTAATAATTGAATAAAACTATTTGATAATTAACTTAAAAGAAGTTTATCTTTTGGAAAAAATGAAACAACTGAAAAGAAAAAAGGTTCAAATAAAAAAGGAATAAGTACCTAAAATTCCCTAACCTTTTAGTGTTATTCAAATTGGTTTCAACATTTTTAAACATTCCGAACAAGTATCTAACCTATTGAAAATGTCACTTTCATTGAGCCCCAATTAATTTTTGAAACATGGATTTTAGTCAAAACCCAACAACTTGGTATATTATGGTCAATATTAATAGTAGTTGCCTCAATATCTAATTTCAAACATAGATTCTATAATATAGAACCCAATGATCAAATTGGTATTAAATTGAATCAAAAATGGACTCTACTTGAAATTACATCAGAAGGGCAATCTTCTAACAAAGGAGAGGGTTAAGAATTCAAATATGGTTCATGCTTATGTGTTTTCCTCATACGTTGATTCTCGGCTTGTAAAGCTTGTAGTTTTTTTTTTTTTTTTTTTTTGTGGGCGGTGGGTGGCCGCATCATGATAGTCCATACCATTTAAACAACCTCCATGACCTTCTTCTCGATGTTGGAGGCTTGAGATGTACGACAAAGTTCATAGTCGGGGCTGACTCAATGCGAGCAAGGCGACTGTCCAAGACCCCAAAAAATTGGGGACACCAAAAATATTAGAGTACTTTTATATGAGTTTATGTTATATTCGTATAAATAGAAAACAAGATGAATAATAATAATCAAAGTGTTTCTTTAGTGCAAGTGGCCCTTTACCACAATGGTAAAAAGGTGCTGAGCAATTGCATGACGACGTATGTTTAAACTCCGTCGGTGGCTAATCTAACAAAATCTTATCGTTTGACAAAAAAAAAGTGTATGCGATTGCGTGTTCAATTCCTTGGAATGTCTCTCTTTTCTTTATTTTTTAATTATTTAACAGTCACATGAGCATTTTTCTGGGCACTAAATTATTTGTAGTCCATATATAATATTTATATAAAAAAAAATTAACAAATGAACAATCTTCCTTTTTTTAAGAAAATTAGTAAATGAACAGTGCCACATTTTAAAAAGAATTTAAATTTAAACTTTCTTTCTTCATCTCATTAGTGATTCAACACCAATTTGTTTTCATGAATCATCAAATTAACATCCAAACTCAAAACCTTGTCATCTTGATTTTTGTACTCGAATTAGGCTTTGATTTTATAAATTAAAAATTGAAAATCATAGAAGAATTGATTTAGCTGATCAATGAAGACAGAAGATGGAGTATGTTGCTCCTTTTGGATTCGATTACTCAACAAATAGGAATGAGTAAGATGACCATTGCAAATCCACTCACGCATCTGACATGGCTCAAACTCATGTGCACAACACCTGCACAACTTAAGACACATAACATAAGAACAAATAAACACATAAATTCAACATTAAAACAAAGGGTCATATGCACAAATGCTTGTATCTTTTGTACAAATCTTGGTTTTGAGTGTTAGAAGGTATTCATCTATCAATCTATAGCTCTCCAATTTATTTTATTTTCTTTTAATCTTGGCATTGTTTATGTATTCAGTCGTGCTCTCTAGATTGCATAGGTTTCCTTCCTCCCTTCGATTGTAATCCTTTTTTAGTCCACATATATTATTTTCTAATCCTGATATTGTACCATTGTTAATAAAATTAATTAATTGTAAAAAGAATGTTTATTAATCAATCTACAAAAGGCACCATAAATTTTGCCCTGGGCATTTGAAAACTCAAAAATGGCCTTGGTGGAGTTGGTGGCTTTGTCTAGCATGTGGGGGTGGTGGTGCCAGTTGGTGGAGGCTATGTTTCCATGACTTCTATTTTATTTATTTTTTAACAAACGATATTATCTACCCTAAGATCAACTTCAATGGTGGGATAAAAGCCAAATTACCCCCCAAAATTTCCCCCCAAAATCCAAGAGGAAAATTTGGGCTAAATGCTAAATGCTAATCTAAGGTCAGATTCCCCCAAAATTTAGCCTAGAAATCGGAGTGGGCTCCACCGAATTGAGTGAAAAGGGGCGTTTGTGCGCCAAACGCATCCCACCCACTCGCCCAACTCGCATGATGCCTCAGACAGCGAGGGCCCCGCCCCCGTGGGCCTGTCGGCCACGTTCCACAGCGCCTCCAGCGGCTACTTCCATCCAACGGTCACGATCTACAGGCTGTTGGTTAATCCAAAAGCCTAGATTAATTTTTTTTTGTTTTTATATTTACATATTATTGAATCCAACGACTAAGATCGAATATAATCAAATCTAACAGTAAAAAAAAAAAAGAGCTAATGGCCCAAATTTAAATCCAACGGCTAAAATAATTAAAAAAAATTATTTAACTCAAAATTCACCCAGGGTTAAAAGATTGGTGAAAGTTGAAGGCTTGCTTTGTGGGAAATTTAGTGATTTTTCAATATTTATCGGAATTTAATTTGTTTTAGATTAAAATGTTCATAAAATTAATTTACGATTGTCTACATATTTAATTTTTTTTAAATTTAATTTAACAAAAAAATAGCCTAAGTTCATTCTTTAATAATCCCAGGCTAAAATTTTAGGCCAGAATGGTTAGAGTAGAAAAGCTGTTTCTGGGCTAAAAGCTAAATTTTTCGGGCTAAAATATTTGGCTTTTAGCCCAACCATTAGAGATGGTCTAAGGGGAAGGGGTGGGCTTAGCCTCACAATGGGTTACCAATAATATGGTTCAAATTCGCCTTTGGCGATAATTGAACCTAAGACCTCTCACTTACAATTGAAGAAGAATACCACTAGACTGTAAAGTGGCTACTTCTATTGATTTTGGAGATAAAGTAACCCCTAGTTAATATAACAGATTTTTAACTGGAGCTTAACGTATATGACATTTTTAATAGATTAGGTACTTGTTTAAAATGATCAGAAAGGTTGAGACAAATTTGAAATTACACTAAATTTGGGCCGGCCCGTTGAGTGAAATGACCCAAGCCTGCGGAAGCCATGTCAAAGCAGGGGTATTTTAGTCATTTGAAGACGGAGCATGAAAAGCCCTAGACCCACATGCTAAAACCCTAAGTCATTCACTCATTCGTTGTATTGGAAGCCGAAGCCACTCTTCCGCCAAAACCAACACTCTGTCTGAAAGCTCCTCCTCCTCCCTAAATCACCCAAAAAATCATGCGACCTCCCAGAGGCGGCGGAGGGTTCAGAGGCTCCCGCGGTCGCAGTGGTGGTGGTCGCGGGTTTAACAGTGGCGGTCGCGGTTTCTTCCGCGATGAGGGCCCTCCTTCCGAAGTCGTAGGTCTGTTCATTTTTCTTCCAAAACTTATTTATTTCAGCTTCTGTGTTTCCGTTGAATGGAAACTTATTGATTTTTGTTAAATTTTTTGGGTAGTTCTTCCATTTTAGTGGGGGATTTTGGTTTCCGTGGAGGTTTCAAATCTTTGGTAAGTTTGTCATGAAACTATATGTTCAACTTCTATGGAATTTCTAAGTTAAACAGAAATCTTGGTTGGTGAAATATGTCTCACCCTCTGCAGAAGAAAAAACAAAACACCCAATTTGCTGTTTTACGTATTATAATGCGATGAATTTTGTTTGATTTTATTTATGTATTTTGAGTTCCTCAACCAACATGTTATGTTTTCTGATTTATATTTGCGTTGTTCGGTTGTTATTTGGAAAGCATGTAGATTTCGAATACTGTTACTTTTGCTCATTAGATGGTTTATTGATTTTTGTAATGTTGCCTTTTTTGGTGTGCAGAGGTTTCAACATTTGTTCATGCATGTGAGGGTGAGGCAGTCACGAAGCTCACGAATTCGAAGATACCCCATTTTAATGCCCCAATCTATCTGCAAAACAAGACTCAGATAGGGAAAGTTGATGAAATATTTGGTCCGATCAACGAATCTGTGAGTCCTCGTGTGCGATGTTTTTGATGCCAACTCATTGCAGCTTGGTTTTTAGGTTTGGATGTTTAATATGGTTTCTTTTGATGCAATTGCAGTATTTTTCGGTTAAAGTTATGGAAGGCATTGTGGCGACTTCGTATTCCCAGGGAGATAAGTTCTATATTGACCCAATGAAGCTTCTTCCTCTTGAAAGATTTCTTCCACAGCCAAAGTATGAGTTCTCTTTCACATTATTTAGGTTGAATTTCATGTTTGAGTTGAGATAATGACAAGGTTCCGTACTTTAATTAGACAACACGTGGTTTCTAATGAACAACTGCAAAGAGTAATATCATTCCGTGTTACTTTGTGCCCCCTTTTTTCTTGGAAGGGGTTTATTGTTAAGATGACAGTGCTGTAAGTTATTTTTAAGTGTGGCAGCATAAATTCGTGTTGTTACTAGGATGACAAATTCAGTCTTCTACACTGTCAACTTGAGGTCAAGCTTTGTTTCCAAGCTAGGACAAGCGAAATGCTAATTAGTCTACCTTAGTTTTGGTCACATTGCTAGACCAAATTCTACTTATTATAGATAATAGATATCCCATTGGTTCCTTGGGGAGTTTCTCGATGAACTCTTTATTCTTTTTCTTATGTACAAATGTTATGTTTGATAAAAACAGGAGTTGGCTGATGGAATGTTTTTTATTTCAAAATACGCATGACTTTCAAGATTTTTGTATGATCCTTCAAAGGGCTTATTGTGAAGTCTGTTATTTTTATTTGACATACAACGTCAGAAAATTCTCTTCGAAATGGTCTTGTCGATGGACTTAACTATGCCATTCAGTGAACACATGAGCTAATTTTATGGGTGATCTTGTCTCTGATATATTTTGGTAAAGACTTTTAGTCATATTCATCAGGTCCTGTCCTTGTACCGTGTTGAGTGACAATTCCTTGTCCCTAAAAATTTGGACAGTTTCCTTCAGTTTACTTTAGTAGATGCTTCTTGAAGAGTTCATGCTTGGCAGGGTATGATGCTCTCATGGAAGAAAAATCACGAATTATATGTTTAATCTCGTTGATGTCCAATTGTCCATAAAGAGGAGCTTTCGTCTCAGATGTACAATAAATAAATATTCATTTTTTTTAAAATAATCCTTGTGATATTTAGATGCCCTCTGTGAGTTTGCTTCATTGTTGATGTATTTAGATTTTTTTCTCCCCCTAAAAGTTAAATTGTGGTTCTTTCAATGAACATGGTTTTTTGTGGTAATCTGTTTTTAGTAGTGTTAGAAAGGTCTTCCATTGTTCATCTGAAGTAATTGTCATATTATTCTCATTATGAATTCTTGCAAGTGACACATGTATGGGTGGTTTTGCTGCAGGGGACAGAAGCCAGCATTTTCTCGAGGCGGAGGCCGTGGAAGGGGTACTCCGAGGGGAAGAGGTTTTTCAAGGGGAAGGGGTCCTCCAAGGGGAAGGGGTCCTCCGAGGGGTGGTAACCGTGGTGGCTTCAGGGGCAGAGGGAGATTTTAGAATAACATTTTGTAATATTTCTAGTGCCCTACCCGCTTTGCGTCGTGGTTTCAGCATGCGTAGGGCTCGCAAGAATCACAATTTCATGCTGATTATGGTGGTTGGCATGCGGATGATGGACTATTTATTTTCCTTTTGTATTGTAGTTTTATGATCCAAGGCTCCTAGCTGCAAGCTGAACTTGAGTCGAGTTAAACATAGATGATTTGTTTTTCGTGACAACAGTGAGTTGTTGGTATTGCGAGCTATCAATAATTTATTTGTTGGATTCGTTAAGCAAGTGGACTATTAGACCGTTTATGTTAGTTTATTTATTTGTTGTTTGGGCTTGACCCAAAGATACTACACTTATTCTTGGAGTATGTGATGCTACGAATGCGTAGGTGAAATTTTTTCTATTTTTAATTTTTAATTTTGATACAATTGTTTTAACTTCACCTTATTACATATGTATTTCAATGATATGTTACTGTATATCTATTTTTGACTTTATGTTTTTGTAAGTTTTGTACATAAAGAGAAGGAAAGTATGAGTTTGGAGGCATGAAAGAGAAATCATTGCATTCTGATCATGATAGGATTAAAAGCACATCACAAAGTAGCACACAAATGTCCTATTGATTTTCCTTATTAACACTAAGATTTGTCAATTGTAGCATATGAAAATAAGGGTCTTTCCCGCAGAAGATTGTTTTATCTAACTACTTAAAATGTCACAAAAATTGGTTGCTGTCCTTACTGACCAGCCATCGAAAAATAATTATTAGACTGACTTACATTAATCTAAAGTCTACGAAATTTTATAAGCAAACACTAGACACACAGAGCTACACTTCTACAAATTTTTGGGATTTTTGGATTAGATTTGATATTTAAATTAAATAAAAAAATAAACAGGACAGAAACATATTTTAAGTAGTTCACATACGAGTTAGGGGAATTGCTATCCACCACCAAATAATCATGCAAACATGTTATGTTTCATTCAAATTCCTTTTACTTCCGGATGAAGATGCTCAAGTTGGCTCAATGTTAGAACACAACCTATTACTCTTCCTTACATAGTATGTTAAGAGAACGGCGTTTCCAACTTAACTTAGTCCCTAGCATGCAATCTAGAATAGCGTGTTCATAGATTTAACAAGTAGGAATCATTAAGAACGAAAAGAGTTTGAGTCATCACAAGGCATCGTAAGTACTGGCGTTGTCTTACTTATCCTAGAAATTGGTTCACATGTTAATCGCAATTAACAAGTACTACTCTAGAACATATGTAGGTCCTCATTCAACAAGGGCAGACACACACATATTCATAGTGTTAGAATCCTAGATATGCTTACTACGTATGCATCCATAGAAAACAAATAAAGAATTCATCAATGAGACAAGTAGTGAACCAATTTTCATCCATTCATAAAAGTAATTCAAATGAAATGTCATAACAAACTTGCAATCATATTCGGGGCTTCAAAACAGCCCCTAACTACTAAAAAATTAGTTACACACAATCCTTAAATAAAAACAAAAGATAGATATGAGTTTGAGAAGATAGAACCGAAAGAAATCGACTAAGGCCTCCTCCTCTCTTCCTTCCTTCCCCAATGCTGCTTTTAAACCAATTCTTGCTGCATCATTTTCTTCTCCTTAACTCACCCACTAATAGCCATTTAGTGATGACAATAAGTGAGAGGAAATGTGGTAAAACAATTGTAACACTTTAGGTAGCCTTTATGCCAATTACTCCCTCTTAATCCTCATTTTTAATTCCATTTCCTGTTATTTGAATAGGTGTCAGCTGATTTGTTCTTGGCTGCATCAATTTTGGCTGCTAGTTTTATTGGATTTATTGCCTTCAATGCAGTTACAAACTGCTCAGCGTCTTGGAAACCTTTTAGTGTTAAAATGGCCATAACATCTTCTAGAAAAATGATATTAACAATCCGTGAAATGCTCCAGAAAATAGACATCCGTAGCTTTCCAAGAATATAAGGCTCATTCTCTAATTCATTCTGAGCTGTTCGAAACTTGCTTCCAAAGTCAGCTGATCTGCACATGCAGTTTTGACGAATTTGTTACTTAAAATTCCACTTGTGCTATTTTTCTTTTCTTTGCTTGACAAATCCCACAAAACACAAAAACAACGTAAATAGCTCAAAAATATAAGGAACTAACTAAGAAAAGAGAAGTGAATTTGATGTAAAATATATATAAATATGAGCTTATCAGATCACGACAGAATGTCATTTTCTTTTATGCAATCGTTCTAACTTGATATCTTTTTTACACATATTTTTCTATTATCTTTTCATTATTTTTAAATAGCAGTTTTTAAAGGAGTGAATTGATAAAAATGTCGCGAGATTGCTGATCTTCGTGTTTCGTCTTTTTGTAACGCGTACAAGTTACTATTTTTCTGTATTATCGAAGTATTCGACGATACGAACGTGTAGGCGCAAACGAAATTGAATTTGGAGCTACGATAAAGATTTTACAAAACTACGAAACTTGAGGGTGTTTTATTATTTTAATATTTTATGGTGGGATAATTTAGTTATTTTATTAATTTTTTGAACTGTGGGGCCCACACTCACACTAAACTCTCAACTCCTTCCTCGCCACGTGTCATTTTTTCCCTGCACATTAGGAAACACTCTCTCTCTCTTCTCCCTCAGTCTCTTGTCCTTTTCTCTCTCTGATAACTCTCTCTACCTCCTATCTCTTTTCGTGAGATTTGCCGGACCACCATCACCCACCATCCTCTCCGACGAGCATAACGACCATGAACCCGAATCCCATATCGTCTTGTAGCCGTGAAACTGCATACTTAGACCTCGAGCTGTAAAGACAAACTCGGACTGCGACCTTCAGGGTTCCCTGCGAGAAACTTGAGAATTTCAGTGTGGGTAAGTTTGAAATCTACTCTAGATCTTCATGGATCATGTTTAGGAGTACAATTAAAATGTTTTTTTAGACTTTTTGGTGGCTTTTGGTGCAGAGACAAGGGGAAAACCCTCCCCAATTTTCCGGTGAGAATCCGGTGGCTTTGAGCCATTTTCCGATCAACTCCGGCCACCTCTCCGTCCATCATTGGTATATTTCGAACCCTTACCTCTTGAGCTACATATTGGCTTTTGAATTTCTGATTTTGGTTGAGAAATGAACTAGATTTGGCATTTGGAAAATTTCCGGCCAAACTTGAGGAGAGAATATTCTGTTAAAGTTAAGTGTTGACAGTTAGTTGACTTTTTCATAATTTTCTTAGAAACCCTCCTAGGCTAATTTCGACGTCCCGAGTCCGTTTTTGACATCCATTTAGTGAAATTCTAAAGTTTTAATGTAGTTGACTGCCGTGGCATCTCGGTTGACTTTTTAAGGTTGATCGTTTACTTTTTGTAAAATTTGCCGGGGACATTCCTTAGCGTATTTCGACGCTCTGATTCCAAATCTACTATCCGTTTCTCCAAATTCAAACATTTTAATTAAGTTTTACTAATGGGTCTCAATATTATGCCTAAGTGCGATTACTATCAGAGACTCTGGCTATCCTAGTTCGAACGACTATGACTTCCTAAGTATCTATGAGTGAGTCTTATCTTTTATATAGTATATATATAATTGTTAGTTTCCATTTATACATTCATGAAGAGTTTTTGATAGGAGCATATTTATGCGACTTAATTGGCTTGTTCTCGTGCATTTACGTTGTGTTTCTTTAGTTATTTTAGTGTTTAAAGTCACTTTTGTGTGTTTTCAGATTCCAAAGCCGAAGTGTGCAAAATGATGTAATTTGGAGCCTTTTGGAGCAAAAGGAATGGATGAATTGAAGACTTGAAGCAATTAGGATTCCTAATCAACCAAGGATTCCTAATCGACGAAGGATTCCTAATCGACGAAAGATTCCTAATTGAAGATGGATTCCTAATCACATGAGGATTCCTAGAAGAACAAGGATTCCTACTCCAAGAAGGATTCCTACTTGAAATAGGAAAGTTAAGCCAAGGTTTCCTACTTTGGTTTGACCTTTCCTAAATGTTCCTAAGTTTTATCAACTTTGAAGGCATCCTAAGCATTCTAGGACATCAAATACACATCCCTTGCACATTATGAACCCTTGCCGCACCCCCTTGACATTTCCTCTTCCTTGTCGTGCAAGGGAGAGGGTTGTTTCCTGATTTTATGCATTAAAACACATTCCTAATGTGTTTTAGGACCTTGCCGCATATTCCCTTGCCTTTCCTTTAATTTTCTGATTTTGTTTCCTATTTCTAGAAGCCTTAGACTTAATTTCTGATTACCTAAATAACCTAGGGTTTTAATTCCTGAAATCCTTTAAATAAACTCCTCTTTTGCAGCCACAAAACATCCATACACTGCCCATCCACGCCAGAAACCAGTCTCCACCTTCAGCCGCACCATTCTACCACCATTCACCCAAATTTCTGCCACAAATCACCCCTAGCCGCATCACCCATCAACCCTAAACACTTCCATACGTCCCCCATCCATTCTACACCAGTTAATAACCCAAAAACCTGCCCAAGGTCCCTGTGCCGCAGCAAAGGAGAGGAAGAAGAAGTACTTGAAGATTCTAGCTGTTCAACATCGAATCGTTGGATTATTTAGGTGTTCTCTTTCTTATATTTACAATGTATAAATCTGTTTTCCTTTATTTTGTGAACATGAGGAACTAAGCCTTTTTGGCTAGGGGGTTATTCGATACCATGATTATGCTTGCAAGATGAATTGATTACGTCTAATTGTTATTTCATGAATTGTGAATGCAATTTGCTTAACCGTTTGATTGATGACTTATTTTTGTGTGTTAATTAAGGTGGCCAACTTAGTTTTCATGCAGGAATTTGAAGCTAAAACATAAGGAAGTTTCACCTAATAGTTACAACCTTATGTTTGCAAGTAGTGGAGGTCGCTTATAAACGATCGTGTTAAGTGAATTCTTGGCAAACGTTTCATGCTTTTCATAGTAACAATTGCCTCGTCAATGCTTATAGTTTTCATGAAGCTTAATGATCTTTGATTGTACCTTTATTGTGCTTTTCACGTAAGGGACTTTTAGAGAATGTTTTGAGTTGTTGCATGTGCATTCCCATCCAATTCACTAACTTTAGGAAAACTTGAAGGTTAAAAAAGTGCTATCATAGTTAACCTAGGGCGTTGAGATTCATAGTTTATTGAAAGAAGCAATTGGAAATCAAAGTTGAATGCAAGTGTATCATGTGTGGAGAAGAACCCTCTAGTTAGTCTATCACCCATCAATTTACTTAATTCTGTCTAAAAATCTGTTTACATTGTTCTTGCTTTGTTTTATTTATTTTCGTCCAAAATCAACCCCATCTTATTTCTTTGAGTCATATTAACTAGAACTTGTCTTAGAATATGTTTTTAGGTGTTTTAGGTCATTAGAAAACCAAAATTCGTCCAAGTTGTGTTAGAGTCCCAAAACTGCCCAGAAAGTGGTTTTTAGGCAGTTTTGAGTGTTTGTTTGCTGTTTTGAGTCTTTTGGTTTGTTTTAGTGTTTTAGAGTTTAGTTTTGCATTCTTTGAGTCTAGTTTAGTATTTTAAACTTTGTTTTACAGATTTGAGTCAGTTTAGAGTGTTTTAGCAATCCCTCCTAATCCCCGGTTTAAGAACGATCCCTACTTATCCATACTACAATTGTCAACAAGATGGTTAATTTGTGTGTTTAGTTATTTTACGCATCAGTTTTCTACAATACACCTAGATTAGCGTGATGTTTATAAGATTTAGCACATTGACATAAATTATGGAGTTATGCCATGTCCTACGGGATGCATAGATATGCGTATTAGTATGGATGCTTTAATGGTATTTACGGTTATGAATAGTATTTCATTGACTAGGGTTATTGAATTATTGAATTATCGATTTATCATTGCATGATTATATTTGCGTTATCTACTCATCATTTGCTGCACCAGTGTTATTACTCACTCGGGTCAGGGCCAAACTTTTACTTGTATGTGCACATCGCATTGTACGCTCACTTTGGATCAATTGTAGGTGCCATTCTTATCCTAGATTGCTATAGGCATTAGGACTCGTATATGCTATGCAACGCCAGTCTTCACATGACTGTAGTACTAAAGCGTATATCATTGTTACACCCAATCCTGTTCATGTCAAAATATCTCTGCATGACTCGTGTGTCATCATCTGTCAATGAGCACTCGATATGATATGTTTATTTATGTGAGAATATGTGATTACGGATGTCATGTATTTATTTTATGAAAGTTTGTGAAGTATTGCATTCTTGAGATAATGTTGGCTCTGGTAAGTATTTTCTTACTATACTTAGTATGTATATTTTGGAAACTATACTTGTTTTACAGTGAGGGGTTATTATGTTTTCGAAAAGGTTTTACAAAACTTTATTTTCAGGCTCACTCACCCTTATTTTTCAACCCTCTAGGTTTTAGTGCTGAGCTTCGTGTTGGCGAGGATTCTTGGCAAATCTTGGTATAGGCGGTTACATTGGATGGTATAATTCTAATCCTAATTTACTGTACTTTACTTATGCTTTGATATCACGTGTGAAATGAGTTTATTCCCGCTCACAAGCGCACTCTAATATTTAGGTACTTTTAGGTTTAAATTTATTCACATTTTTCATATCACTGCATTTTATAGCTTCGTCATCCTCCTGGTGTCGGCCAACATAGTTCGATTCGGAGTCCATGTGGACATTCTGGGTTGGGATGTGTCATATACAGCTGGATTTCTAAGGATTTTAATAAACTATATTAAATTCCTGATTGAATACATGTTGAATTTTAGATAATTACTTAAAATTCTGATTGAATACCCCTAAATTCATTAAAAAAAATTAAAATCCCTCAAATTCTCAATTCAATACACCCTCCTTAGAGTGCAAGATAAGAATTTCACCTTTAATGAATTATTATACAATCACTCAAAACCATTTACCTAAATTGATTGATTTTCAATTTATTTATATTGGCTTGGCACAAGGGCCTTCTACTACAATGTTGAACATGAGTATTATTCTTGCACCATAATGTGAGTTCGATCGTTTGGCAATACGAGAAAATATAAACCTTTCGAACAATTGCAGTCTGTATTGGTCAACAAACATACGTATAGCCGGGGACAATTTAAATTAAAATTTGTCAACCGGCCCTCTCTCTGACTCTGGTCGGGTCGCCTCTGCTGAATTGAATTGCTCAACCAAAATACCCGAATCGCATCTTCCTTCCTTCCTTCCTTGTTGTGGCGTGATAGACAGGGCAGGCGAGAGAGAGAGAGAGAGAGAGAGAGAGAGAGAAGCGAATGGGCAGGGGCGGTGGTATCCTTGAGAAGCTGAGGAGTTTGGACGCCTACCCTAAAATCAATGACGATTTCTTCAGCCGTACACTCTCCGGTGGCATCATTACCCTCGCCTCTTCCCTCCTCATGCTCTTCCTTTTCTTCTCCGAGCTCAGTATGTAATTCTATGCCTTTTCAACCAACCCTTTTTCTTCATTTTGCTTTTTCTCTCCTGTTTTTTTACAAGTTCAGAAATTGAATTGTATTGTTTTGGGTTTCATCTGTTGGCTTGAATGATATTGTTTTGGGGTTTTTTTAGGACAATTCAATTGCGTTAGAACAAAAAGAAAATACTTTGTTCACTTGATTTATGCGATTTGTAGAGCATAAAACTTAGGGGATAATGCTAATGGATTCATAGTTATACCTCACGTCGCCACCGTCAATAGATTTCTTGATAACTTGATGAAGTAGATGATGCTGGAGGACCGCCTTAATATAACCTTTCATACTACTTGTGATTTTTCTTAACTCGCAAGTCGATTTCCTTGATAGTAAGCACTACCCAATGCCAGTGATGAATCAACGGATCAAAAGTATATAAGAAAAACAGCACGATAGAAATCGTGTTACTGCTCTAGTGTACGCGAATGCTCGAGTGCTTATTATGATCATGCCTTCTGCTCTCTTCAATCTTTGTAAACTATATAAAATCTTTTACTTGTTTGTGCCTGCAGGACTATACCTCCACACTGTTACAGAGTCAAAGCTTCTTGTAGATGCTTCAAGAGGAGAAACCCTACATATCAATGTAATCCTCCCTTTCTTCCTCGCCGCTCCCTTCTCGGGTGATAAATGTCAAAATATTCATTTTCAATAACTTCAGGGATTAAATTAAGCTTCTTTTGCTAGTTATAGTTTTGTAGAACACCATCTTACATGTTATGTTCATAGGTTTACCTCTGTCCTAGGTTTACATGGAGTAGTTCTTTTGCATGTAAAATATAGTCGCATAATTGTTAATGGTTGTAGATTTATTAATTCTCTGTTTCTTGTTTGAAACTGCAGTTTGATGTAACTTTTCCTGCTATCCGATGCTCATTACTCAGTCTTGACACAATGGATATTAGCGGAGAGCAGCATTTTGACATAGTATGTACCGCAGGCAGCTGCTTCTTGATGATAATTGATTTTCCTTGATAATTTCAATTGTGTTAGGAACATGCCTATCGTTGATTTTTATCACAATCATAGCGCTAGTGACCAGCTTTCTTGAATGTCATGCTCATTTATTTCATTAATTTACAAGTTACTGTGCATCTACTTGCAGCGACACCATATAGTCAAGAAACGAATTGATGCGCATGGTAATGTAATAGAAGCTAAGAAGGATGGAATTGGTGCACCAAAGGTTTGTGGAACACATTTTGTGCCATTTCTCTTCAGAAAGTAGTGGTTGCATATAGTACATGTTTGAACACCTATTTCTTTCTGGGAAATAATTTGGTAAACATAATAGTATGACTTGGTTTTTACTCTCTGTTCAGGTTTTGTGCTTTTGACAAAAACTTGTAGAAGACTAGACGTACAGAAAGCTTTTCATAACGCTCACACAGATACAAATAAAACAAAATTTTTATCCGTATTTCTGATAATCTGAGTATAATGTCTTTGGATGCATGGTTCTTTGTGGCTGCAGCTAGAACAGAATTACCAGGCATTCACCATCAGCCATACTTTTAATTAATCATGTGATTCTGATACTTTCACACAGCTTTCTAGTAGATGCTTGGCTGTCTTTGTAAATATTCCGTATATCCCTTCATCATAGCACGTGCTAGTGCACCATTGCTTGAATTTTTAGGTTCTTTTATGTTGATGTTTGAATTTTTAGGTTCTTTTATGTTGGGTAGAGTTTGACAAAGCATGTGAACTACAGATTTGAATTAGTAACGCATCTGGCACTCATGTCCCATTTTTTTGGTAAACTTACTGCTTTTGCAAGTTTGTTCACCTTTGTTGCATGATTAGTGCACAAGAAAACACCTATTAAAAGAGAGCTAAAAACAGACCCATAGCAACAAGACCCATCAGTGAAAACGAAAGAAGAGGAAAAGAACCTGATCACCCCTTCATAAATGGAAGAAATAAAAGTAGATAATACATACTATTTTATGTTGCAATCCTTGTTAATTTTTTTGGGTGGGAAGCAAATAAGGATACGAAACAGAATATTATGTTTCTTATTCCTTGTTTGATTGGGATTCACTGTTCCTTTTATTTATTTATTCATTTTCATTCTCTAATGCAGATTGAGAAACCCTTGCAAAGGCATGGTGGAAGGCTTGAACATAATGAAAAATATTGTGGATCGTGCTTTGGAGCAGAAACGGTATAAATGATTTTCTTCCATTCCTTGTGTTAATAATAGTTCTTTTTTATTTTGAACAATAATGCTAGGGACACCATATTAGGTCGCTGATGATCTGCAACCAATTTTGAAGCTCTCTACACTCTGCAGGTACAGATGCCCAGAAAGAAGTGCAAAAACAAAACCAGAGAGAACTCTTTGAGTGCCTAACAGGCTTCTTGTGTGTGTGATTAGTGGTTTCATAGGACACCTAGTGTTTCCTACTTGTTCTTTCCTTCTAAATATTTTTTTCCAGAAAATTCCATTAACCTTGGGATCCAGTTCCAATACTGTGAAAGCTGTCAGGGGGCAATGTATTCCTAAGGAACTGTTCAAAAGCTCAATTTCTGTTAAATCTCCATTATGAAACCTAATCATAATGCAAGTTATAAAGATTCTATATTGCAAACTGAAAATTCATTTCGATAATGCCATGTTGGAAGAGTGCATATGTGCACGAGTCCTTAGGAGTTAGCATGACCAGTAAATTTATTTTTTAGTGTAGAGGATGTAGATTCAGAAAGGTGGCATTGCTTACCAAATCTGTTAAACAAGTTGGTTTTGTTCAACTTTACTTCCTTAACACGTGTACATGAATGCAAATTATTGCCTTATTCATAAATTTCCTACATGCTTGATTCATTAACATTTGATCAAATGTTCTTGTTTTGTTATTTCATATTTTTGTAGGTCTGTTTTAGTTAAACTGATTAGAGAATTAGTAATCTTGAAGCATGCATCAACGAGCAAAGTATATTCTTCCATGGTCCCTTAATCTCTTCCTTTTTCTTTCTTATGCAGTCTGATGATGATTGTTGCAACTCGTGCGATGAAGTTCGTGATGCATATAGGAAAAAAGGTTGGGCACTGACGAATGCAGAGTTGATAGACCAGGTTAGGTCATAGAAACTTCTGATTTTTCTTTGTGTGATTCGTGTTCCAAAAATTGAATGCCATTCATGTAGAACAATTAACCAGAATTTAGAATTTAGAACTAGAGGATAGAAATAAATAGAAAGGCTGAGGACAATCCAAGAGAAGACAAAGGATTAGAACAGAAATCTAGAGGAAGACCGAGATAGAAGAAAGACTAAGAGAAAGAAGATACGCAGGGAGAAAATATGCCTTATGATTTTAAGTGCTTTGATCTGTAACACTAAGAATTTTAGATGTTTAGATTCAAAATTTACCTCAAGAGGGACCTTTTGTCCCCTTTATTGTTCAACCTTATGGCAGATGTTATGAGTAGATTACTTCAAAGAGTTGGAGTCTCAAGTGATTGAGGGGATAGTTTGAGGACATCATGGTCTTTTTTCTTGCTCCCAAGGGTATGGTCTGGGAGAATCTCTTATTGGTTGTGGACAGCTTTTGTGGGAACTCAGGCTTAAGGGTGAATAAAGCCAAGTGCTCATTGTTGATCATAGTAAGGTGGAGAGGTGGGTTACTTCCTGGGGGTGTGGTGTCGGCTCTTGGCTGATAAAGTGGTTGGGACTCCCTTTGTCGGGGGAGGGTTGGGTTGGGTGGGTGTGGTTGTCGGATCCATGGCGAAAAGTTTGAGAAAAGGTCACAAAGTTGGAAGTTACTTTTTCTCTCTAGAGGTGGCATGTTGATTTTGCTTCAACCTGTTTCTTAACTGACTGTGTCAGTTACCGAATACAATGAGTCTTACACCCGCACTGCACTTATTCATTGAATTAACTTCGATATCTGTAGTCTGTACTGACATCCACCAAAAATTTATATAACATATTTAATATGGATAAGCAATGAGAGACTTTATCTCTCATTAAGACTAGATAATGTTTTAACATCAATATTTTAAGTTAACAGGTAAACAGGCGGGCTCGTTAAGGGCCAGCACGGCCCGGATTGAACCGGGCCGCAGGTGGGGCTAGGTTTTAGGTGTAAGTTAATCGGGCATTGTTAAAAGCTGGCCCGAGCAGGACATGAAGAACTATAGGGCTGGTCTTGACGGCCATCTGTTGAACACCTTTACTCCCAAATTTGGACAGATATTGATGTTTCTGTGGCATTATGTTGATATTAATCTTCAATGTCCTTTCTGTTTGCAGTGCGAACGGGAAGGTTTTATTCAAAAGGTCAAAGATGAAGATGGTGAAGGATGTAATATTGAAGGATCCCTTGAAGTTAACAAAGTGGCTGGAAATTTTCATTTTATACCTGGAAAGAGTTTTCACCAGTCTAATGTTCATTTGCATGATTTGCTGGCTTTCCCGACAGATAGTTACAATGTAAGGAACATTTTATTTCCTTTGGTAGCAAAGAAAATAATATAAGTTTTGCCATTTTTCTATGGTTTTAATTTTCTTTGTTGTTTTCAAGTAAAAAGCATGTGCCAACAATTTCAGATTCATTTTTCATGATACAGATAAGTCACAAGATAAACAGATTAGCTTTCGGTGACTACTTTCCTGGCGTGCAAAATCCCCTTGATGGGTAATTGTTTCTTTCTTCCCGTCCCTAGCTATTTATAAATTGAAGAAATCTCATTGGCATCAACTTCAAAATATGGAATTTCTTTTAAGATGTAGTTTAATAGATATTGTTAATTTGTTGTCAAATACAAATCATATGGTATTGCTATAATACCATATATTACAGAGGGAAGTACTATTGCAAGACTTGATTGATTTTTATGGAATGGGTGTTCTTCAGTAGTGAAATATTGTTGCAATTCGAATCTTTTATGTTATATTCTTACCGCATATTCAGTGTACAATGGACGCAGGAAAGACCAAGTGGTGTATACCAGTATTTCATCAAGGTTGGTATTATCAGTAAATTAATTCGGCATTTGCTACATGGTTATTCTTACCAGGAATTGTTTTGAATGACTTCTGGAATTTCATGGCTTTCTCAGACTAAATCTTTTATGGAATCAGTTTTTGTACTGTTTCTTTAAAAGTAGTTATCAATCAGCAAGGATATTTAAGACACTTAGTTTCTACTTTTCAGGTGGTCCCTACGATATACACCAATATTATAGGCCGTACAATTTTCTCAAATCAGGTACTTTTAAGCTTGTTGAATCTCTTTGATCCGATGACAAATCATGCCCTGATGTGTAGTTGAATTTGTATGGTATAGTACTCTGTGACAGAGCATTATAAGAGTTCGGAGCTGGGACACTCTCAAATGCTTCCAGGAGTTTTCTTCTTTTATGATCTTTCTCCAATTAAGGTGTGTTTCTTGGTCCACATCTAGTGTATTGTTCTAAATCGGATTAGTGTTGATAATTATACTGGTGTGCCCATTTTTCTCGGTCAGATTTTGGGTTTTTGTGTTTTTGCGCTTTCCTTCTCTCCGGTAATTACATAAAATAATAGAATAATCTCTTTCGCAGTCAGATGAAAATTTAGACTTCCATGGTGAAAACCTTCTATGTTTGTGGAAGCAAGAAGGGTTAACCATGAAAACAAAAAGGCCAAATTGCATAAGTCATCCCTGTGATTATATTCTAGTCTCAAAATAGCTTATGGGGTACAGAAATTGGCATTTAAACCCCTTGTGATGAAGCCCGTCAATAATTAGCCCAAAATTTGAAATTTTTGTCGATTCTTCATCTAAAGGATGCATGTGAGCCTCATGTTGAGGTTAACTTTGTCTTGTCACCCCTATTAACTTAGGTCAAAGTTTATAATCCTTCCTTGTGGTCTGAAGACGGCTCAAGTGGTAAAACAATTGACATTAAACCCTTGCGGTGAAGCCTGTTAGAAATTTAGCCCAAAATTTGAAAATTTTGATCGATTCTTCGTCCAAAAGGCATCATGTGAGCCTCATGTGCAAGTTACTCCTTTCACCTTTGTTTATTGAGAGATGATGATTTTCATTGTTTTAGAACGGGAGAGGTGATATTGGGTTTAATAAATGTGAAGGTGTTAAATATATTGGAGTATTATCTATTTGCTCAACAAATTAATAGACAAAAGGAATAGGGATTCTAGCCGTGAACCAAAATTAAAGTGATGTAGATGTCCTAAAGCCATAGGCGCCTCTGTATGTGCAAGTTATGGCAGTGCATACAACTTTAAGATGCAACAGAATTTCTGGTTAGTTGTGCACGTCAACGACAAATGAGAATTCAAGTCTTGATCGATTGCCCATGGAGTAGAATGCAAAATTAGTAGGAGAGGAATATTGATGATAGTAATATATAGAGACATGGAGGGTGAGAGCAACAAGGAAATTGTATCTAGTTTGTTCGAGGGGTATCTTATCTATGGAACTCCTCATAACTCTTTAATGAGAATCACAACTTTTAGGCCAACAACTATTACCATTAATAGAGATTGTGACGTAAGTGAAGAGATGAAGCTCATACCTGGGACTAACTTATTAGATGGAGAATCTACGAGTATGGGGAAAAAACTATGGGCTGATTGATGAACCCCTGCAGAAAATATACTTTTTATCCTGAGAATGCTCTTCCCTTCATCTTATTATTAATTTATTTTCTTAACTGAAAATATATCCGTTGGTTTTTCTTTTCCTTGTTAAGGATAAGACTGGGACTGGAAATTGAGATGCGAGCACATCGACAAGACTCAAAATAAGTGATGAAGCAATATAAAAATGGCTGTCATGCCACACTCAAAAACCTGTAGGATTGTTAGAGGTGTGGAACCCTATGTATGCACCATATCTAGTGCATTTGAACTATTCTCCCCGAATACGTTGGGGGGTGGAACTTCTGGTTTCTAGTGTAAGTTTACATTGAGCGTATTCTTTTAGCCTCTAAAAAATCAACCTCATCTAGATTTGAACAAAGAAGAAGAGTGTACATATTGTGAAAAATAACACAATTTGTCAGGTTTATATCTTCAGTTTAAAAAGTAGCACATAATCATGTTACCGAGATGAACACTAGTATGAGCTGCCTTGTATTGCAAACCATCCTTACGTTTTATCGTTGTTGCAGGTCACATTCAAAGAAGAACATGTTCCGTTTTTACACTTCATGACCCATATTTGTGCCATAATTGGAGGTAATCTAGTCCATTCTGACATGCATTGATGTATGTCGAAGAAATTAACACAGTATTTGACAAAGTCCTCAAAACCATTATGCACTTAGTATAACCATTTGGTTCAAAGTTCAGAATATATGCATGTATGTAATGACAGTACTGTGCAATCTTTTTGTGGTTATGTTTATACTTGAAGACTTCTAACGAGTGATAAAAATCTCGACTTTGTTCTAGGTATATTTACCATTGCAGGACTTATAGATTCGTTTATATACTATGGTCAAAGAGCAATTAAGAAAAAGATCGAAGCTGGAAAATTTGGGTGAAATCGGGCATTTGGATATTTGCTGCTCCAATTCTGGGACACATGGTTGACAAGTAGATGGTCATTGAATCAGTTTCTCTCTGTTCTCTCTCAAGTGTTGTCTTGATCACAGACTATTGGCAAATATGTGAAAATTAGTAAGCTTACTGGTTATACAAACTGATTTTTTTCTTGCATGTGGAACCATCAAATTCGTCCAGCCATAAAATTTTGGCTTATTTATTGATTTTCCCGTGAAATGTCCATACTGCCCTTTCATTTTAACGTCGATGAGATGAGACAACATTGACGAAAATGGGGTGAAATGGTTCGATTTTGGGAATTCATGAGGCAACTGAGACAAATCTAGTTTCAGGCCAAACCAATAAATAAGCCTAGAATTTATAGGAAAGTAAGAGATAGGCTTGGCTCCTCAAAATGAGGAGCCACCTCCTCCATTCATTTAGTGGCTGATTCTCAAAATTTAGTGTATATAATCGGAATTATTCATATTATTTATTATTTTGTAAATATCATCTTGACAAAAAAATAAATAAAAATTAGGAAGTTTTAATAAAAAGGGTTTGGGCCAACAAATATTTAATCAAAAACCATCCCAAAATGTTTTTTTAATCAAAAGGGCTCAAAGTTTAATAAAAAAACCATCCAAAATTATTGTCCACGGGTCAAACTTACAAGCCCAACCTGCTACAAATCTACACTTCCGTAAATACCCCTAAATGATTCGATACTGTCCTGACTCTTCACCAACGTCAACCCAGCACGAAACCGCCATAATAACTTCTTGTCTTCCTATCAAATTGAATTCTCTCATTTCAAAAACAATCAAATCAATAAATAAGCCTAGAATTTATAGGAATGTAAGAGATAGGCTTGGCTCCTTAAAATGAGGAGTGCCACCTCCTCTATTCATTTAGTGGCTGATTCTCAAAATTTCGTGTCTATAATCGGAATCGTTCATATTATTTATTATTTTGTAAATATCATCTCGACAAAAAAATCAATAAAAATTAGGGAGTTTTAAGAAAAAGAGCTTGGGCCAACAAATATTTAATAAAAACCATCCCAAAATGTTTTTTAACCAAAAGGGCCCAAAGTTTAATAAAAAATCATCCAAAATTATTGTTCATGGGTCAAACTTACAAGCCCAACCCGCTACAAATCTACACTTCCGTAAATACCCCTAAATGATTTGATATTGTCCCGACTCTTCACCAACCTCAACTCAGCACGAAACCGGCATAATAACTTCTTGTCTTCCTATCAAATCGAATTCCCTCATTTCAAAAACAACCAAATCAAAGTTCAAATCAAAGTTCAAAAATAAAGCATTCATTAGAACAAAGCCGCCAAAACAAGTTCAAAGAAGTTTAATGGCAGAAATCGGCGAAAAAGTGTTTGGAAAAAAAAAAAAGAACCAAAACATAAAACTGTTTCTGGAGAACCCAAAACATAACACTGTTTCTGAAAAAAAAATAGATACAGTGTTTGTTTTGTCTATGCACAAACAAACATTGTATCTGGAAAGAAAATAACCAAAATCCAGAAACAGTGACTTAAATTTCAGAAACAATGACTTAGATTCCAGAAACAGTGACTTAGATTCCAAAAACAGTCTATGTTTTAACCTTTGACTGTTTATTTTCTTTCATACATCAGTTGATTATATTTAAGAATCAGGGTGCTTATTTTGCTTTGAATCCAAATACAGTGAATTTCGCTATTTCTTTTCTAGCTTACAATTAAGAAACAATGTGTCTATTTCATTTGGATCCAGAAACAATTTATTTTTACAGTCCAGAAACAGTGACCTGTCATTATTATTGAATAGCATGCATATCTCAAATTTATTTTCTGGAGAAATAAACGATGAACTCTATTGATGAAAAAAAATTGAAAAATAGTACCACGAATACAATATGAATAATAACGACAATCACATTTCAACGAAATAATACAAAATATAAATTAAATAGCATGAGAATCTACATTTTTGTTTCAAAGAAAGAGAAGAAGGTCTGCAAAACAACGATGAACTCCATTAACGACGAAAATTTGGAACTCAACCTAAAAAAATTAGAGGTAAAATCGACAAATCATAATTTATTATAGTTGGGCCATTTTTAGTTGGACTGCTTTAATGGGCCTTGTACTAATCATCAAACAAAACTTATAACATGATTTTTTTTTATTAAAACTAAAACTTTTCAAGACTTTGTTATTAGTTTTCCTTAAAAATTAAGGTTGTTTAGTCAATTAATTGTAACAAATAGATTGATAGTTCATAATTCTTTTATCGAATTTGTCCATCTGTTTTATGCAGTTTGATGACTAAACGATCTCATATTTTATTGATTTTTTGCAGAGATGACTTTTACAAAGTGAATTATATTATAAACAGTTCTGATCATAAGTATGAAGTTTGTAAATCGGTCATGTAGTGAATTGAGGAGGAACCCCTCATCCATTGAGGAGCCAAGTTGAAATAGACCCTCAAACTTTTTTTTAAGCCAAAAATACCTGATGAACTTTTATTAATAATAAGAAGAAAAAAAAAGAGGCGATGACATTTTTATAAATAAATTGAACTTTGGTGGCACTAATAACTGTTTCGTAGTTGTTTAGGTCAAACTATATTAAGAAATAGTTGAATGCTACCAAAGCTAAACGTATTTACAAAAATGACCAACTGTTGGTTTTGCCATGTCAGTCCACCCTATGCACAAGAAGTTGTAATTTCGAATCCGGGATGCATGGGTGAAAACCCAACACCCTATCCACAAGGAGACCACATGTATGGGGGAAGCTTAGAAGAGTTGCAACTTCTTGTGGAAGTTGTAATTTTTCTTTGCTGGCAAGACTCACATTAAAAGATGTCTTCCAATCATCTTAAAATAGAGGTTGAGACACTGGGAAACTTTTTGTACGACTCGTTAATCCAACACCCTATCCACAATGAGACCACATGCATGTGGGTTGCCTATTTCAAGTCGTGAAGAAAAAGGTTAATTTGGTAACTTTCAACTACTAAAAGACCTTAACTACAATACCTATAAAATTAAGGAAATTTTAACGAAAAGCTCCCGGTACTGTTAACTTTAACGAAAAACCACATTTTTACACTAAAAAGTCAATCCTGGTACTATTCATTTTACCCTTTATTTTGTCCTTATCGTTAAAACTCAAAGTTTTCAAGTCATTTTCATTAGTTTTCCGTAAAATTAATCTCATATAAGTGAGATTAAATCCTTACGATTGAATTGTTTTGATACCTTTCACTCTATATCATAACTATCTCAGCCAGTGTCCAAACTCCTAGTACCAACTCTCTTTGTATTCTCTCTGTCTTAGCTTTCGACACTCACTCTCTCTTTCTGATTGCCATCTCTCTGTCTCCGTCCAGCCACTACCAAGACCACTGGTAGGCCCAATCGGTTCAAGATCTTGAATTGGTAAAAATTGTAAATAGTGCAGGAAATTTAGAAAAAGGAAGGGAAGAGAAATCAAAGAAAAGGAAATGAAAGTTCATTCATTCATTCATATCCTTTCAACAGACACATTACATTATTTATATTCAAGCTAGAAGAGAAACCCTAGCTAAAGAGGCATGGGCCAAGAGCAACAAAACCAAGTCAAGGGCTTTGAAGAGTGGGCTTGATGGTGGCTGATAGGCCCAACCATATGGTCCTAACAACTCCCCCCTTGAAATGAGACCTGAGTCGAGGAGTTCTTGCACTTGCTTTTCAATTTCTACTTTTTGGGAATGGGGTTACTGGTAGGGCCGAACATTGATGGATGTGGTATTTGGTAAAAGGGTAATTTTGTGGTCGATTGGGCATGGTGGGGGAAGGCCTGAGAGAATGGAGAAAAGGTGTTGGTAGGTAGTCAAAAGGGATATAATGGCTGGGTGGGTGTTAAGAAGTGGGGACAAGGAAGTAGGGATGGTTGGTGTGTGGATGGGTTTAGGGCCAGTATGGGGGAGTGTGGGTTGCAGTGAGTGGTAGCCTTGGAAGGGTGGTTGAGCTGTGACTAGGCCTTGGAAAGTATAGGTGAGGTGAATAGGGAACGGAATGAAGGCTGAGGGTTGGTTGTGGTAGGGTGCGGGGGAGTAAGGTTACTGGGTGAGGTGGTGGTCGAGGTGGGGGGAGATGGGTGGGCAGATTTGAGGATACGCAGTTCATCCAGCAACAAGGATTGAAAGGCTGCAAACTATATGGTCATGGCGTTTTGAAAGGCGGTGTTGGAGGTGTTCATCTGGTTGATTGTCTTTTGGAAGGAGGCGTGTTGGGTTTTCATGGAGGATAGAGCATTATAAACATCCTTAACCTAGGTACGAAGGTGCTCGTGCCGAACATCCACGGCTGCTACTATGGCGTCGGGGTCAGAGGTAGTAGCAGACGTGTTTTTTCCTATGGAGTGATGGGCTCTAATACCAATTGGTAGGCCCAATCAGTTTAAGAGCTTGAAGAGGGAATGGAAGGGACGAGAAATCGAAGAAAAGGAAAAGAAAGTTCATTCATTCATTCATTCATTCATATTCTTTCAACAGACACATTACATTATTTATATTCAAGCTAGAAGAGAAACCCTAGCTAAAGAGGCCTGGGACATAGGAACAAAACCAAGTTAAGGGCTTTGAAGAGCGAGCTTGATGGTGGCTGATAGGCCCAACCATGTGGTCCTAACAACCACATGTGTATCTAATTTCGTCATCCAAGTCACTACTATCATGCACCACCACACTAGTGATGAATCACGACCAGTACCATTGATTTTACTCATTACCCAACTGCAAGGTTTACGAATCGAGATACAAATTGCCAGCCAACATTCATATTTGACCACCAATCCTCCTAAGTTCAGGCAATTTCTTGAATTTGATTGTAATATCTTCCAATTCAAGAATAAATTAGGGTTTCGTAGATTTTAGGATTGTATAATTTCAAGTTAAGATTTGTAAAATTTGGTATTTCATGATTAGAATTTAGAATTTAGAACTTAGGGTTGCCATTGTCAAGGTTCTGACTTTTGAGAAATGCTCCACATCCTCGAAAAAAACTCCCTTCATTTGCAATTTGCATATCCATGTACATTTAATATTTTGTAGTAGTGTACTAATGTTTTTTCATGACTCTTATTTTGAGGTATGTACTTGAAATACAAATGTATTTTTATGTTTTGAAATATATTTATGTGACAATGCGTGGGGTATGTAGATACTAATTTAGTATGAAGTGTTTATTTGATTATTGAAGTAAAATATATTTTCTTTAACAGGAAGCGAGTCGGGTCATATTACCCGTTAAGTTTAACGGGTCAAGTTCGGGTTGGGTCATATTACCTGTTTATTTTAGCGACTTTGACACGACACGATCTATTAAAATATCGGATATGTCACAAAAACGAAACGATCACTAAATCTATGAAGCACACTTCTCTTAGACCTTATGGACTAAGTGAGAAAGAAAAGAGAGAGAGTTTTCTCTCTAAGACCCAAGTAGAGAGAAAATTAGAAGAAAACACAAACACCAGCACCAACATTATAGCTGTTCCTTTCCCTTGACTATGTCCTAGCTTACACTCTTACTCTTTCTCCACCCTCACCTTAGTTCTAGAGGTGAACTATGGCGTTTGATCCTTGTTGAAAACGAAGTACGTAGGCAACCGAATCCATCGATGGGTTAACTTGGTGCAATTGAAAATCTACAAAGGGTGTCTTGTGGTCCTAGGTGGTGGAGCATACAAAGAAAGGAAGAAGACCCTCACTCAGGGTGAACAAAAGTGATGAAAATCAAGGTAGTGCTCCTAGAGGTATAATTATTTATTTTAAAAACAAGTGAATACATCAAACCTAACATTAAAGATCTCGAAGGAAGGTTGTTTGCATGTTTTAAGTCCGTAAAAATTTTGTTTTTCACCCTACAAACTCTAAAAACTTTTTATCTTCCCTAGAGTCCATGTGGCTTTGTCTCTAATCCACGATTGATTTCCTCCTTGGATGATGGAAATCAGTTTCCACAATTATTATTAGCTTCATTCAGAATAGAAAGAAGAAGAATATTAATAGAAAAGTAACAATGTTTGCGTTTTGAAAACTTATTCATTATTACACCATTTATTAATAAATAATAATTATAATTTATTTTTTAATCAACAGAATTCAAGTATGCATGCAAGTTAAGCGGTCCATGGTTGGCCTCTGTATCATGCATGATGATCAATCAAGGAAAGCAAGGTGGCCAAATAGTCACCAGAAGTATCACCCTTAATATCCTGAGCCAAGGAGACACCATTCTTGAGCTGGTACTGTTCCATTATCTTCTTCATGTCGACCTCTGCTCGAGTCACTATAACTCTCGTCAGAATCTCCTCCGTGGTTCCAAGGCCTTTCACTGACAGTCGCAGAGCTTTCTCAAAGTACTTTTCAGAGCACGTCAAGCATTTTATGCTGGCTCGTAATAACCTAAGGTATTCATCCTTTGGGTTTTTCTTCAGGTCCTGCATGGATGCGTATATATGCAGCTAGCCCATATTAATATCTAATCGATCCTCTAATTTTAATTCTATGACTGATTAACTGTCAAATACTGCTAGTTATAACCAAACATGCATGCAATTAACTGATTAAGCATATACTCAATTATATCAGGGATTGCAAAGTTTGAAGATCGAAACCGTCTATTCGCCAGGTCCCAAGTATCCCACACAATGATCTATCATACAAATAAAAAGATCGTACCCAGTGCACAAGGCTCCCGCTTTACGCAAGGTCTGGGAGAATTATGATCTATCATACAAATGCCTAACCAAATTCATATAACAATAACCTATAATGAAGTAGAGAAGTATGTTTGCGTCACGGTAAATGACTTCTCTAAGTTACATGGGTAGAATTTCTTAGGGAAAAGAATGATACATTTGATCAGTTTAAAGTTATTTGCACAAGATTGATCAATGAACAAGTGTCTAGTCATAACAGTCTTGGTAGAATTTGATCTGATCATCGAACTGAGTTTGAAATTTCAGAGTTTCAAGACTTTTGTGAGAATCATGGAGTCTAACATGAGTTCTTTGCTCCCATCACACCACACAGAAAATGGTGTAGTAGAAAGGAAAAATATAGTGCTTATAGAATGGCTAGGGTAATACTCAATATAAAAAATCTTGCTAATTAAGGAAAATGTGAAAAACTAAAGTAGAATGATAAAGTGAATTATAAGTTATCATCAACATATAATTATTTCAGTTTGAAAAAGTTACAGTTTTTAATTCTCAATCATTCATTGAATACTTCTGTCATAACTGGTTTTAAATTTGCAGTGTCATAGACGATTAGATATGCCATCTATGTACCCACACGTATGTACCTTGTTAATTGGATGGCCAAATTGGTCGTTATAATGTTGAAGAGTTGCATTGAGTTGCGCCTTGCTCCTTGTAGTTAGAATTCTGATGATCTCCTCATGATTATATGCCTTCTCAGAGATTTTCTCATGAAGTATGGTAGCCTCTGGGTTCACCAGTGTCATATCTACCTCCGCTCCCTCGTACCTGTAAGCACTCACAAGAGGTACCAACAGCTGCCCACCAGGGAAAAACAGTAAAAATTAGTATAATTCTGCAATAACGCGTAGTATAATGTATAGAATTATCATCTTATGTTGTCAAACTGCTAGCAATCGTAGGTTGGTGTTACCTTTTAAATGTAAACACAATTACCTTGCGAAAGTCTCCAGTTGTGTGAAAAGCAACGTCTCCTTCGAGAGATCTCTTGTAGCGGGCATGGTAATCTTCTCTCACCTCGAAAAGATCTCGGGATGTTCTTGTACAAGCGATTTCCATTATTACGTAGTGACGATGGCCTGAGTTGTCCTTCAAGATTAGCGCTTCATTAGCCAGCCATGCATCACGTTCAGCAGGATGCGGTGTCCACAGAAGCATTGCCCTCTGCATATATAGCCACTCAACTACTTGATTAGAAAGTTAATGACTGATTAAGCCCATTAATTCAACTAGGGAGAAAGCATAGAGGGCTCGCAAGTCATCACCAGAAAGTCCCCGGAAAGTTCGTCTTCTAGAGCTTTGGATAACTCCACTCCATATTTCTCAGCATAAGTTTGTCGAATCAAACAACGTTGCTTACCATTCCTATGAGTCAATATGTTTATAATAGTATTCTCATCTGTTCCCCATCCTGCACCAGCATGGATATATATCAGAAATTATTTCTTTTAAAATTAGTAATGTACTGCACTTTTAGCCAGTTTTATTGACAAGCATATCGATCCACAATGTATTGAAGGCGAGATATATATACATACATACATATATATATACATACAGGAGTGCTCAAGCGCTAAACAATTGGTAACTTATTACAACACTAACTACTCATGTTGGCTTGCTCGACAATGTTTTCATAAGTAGTTAAGAGATATAAATCGAAATTTTGAATTAGATGTTCACTAATCTCGATCCATAATTTAGTTTGATGATGCTCCCTATTTAATACAGAATGTCCTTTGCCAAGACTCATTATGTAGTTAATTTGTATATTCATTAAAAGTTATCGTATTCCCAATTAACGCTGGAGTATAATGAACAAAAGAAAACAAAAAGAGAAGTAAATTACTTGGATCTAAATAAAAGAAGAAATAACATAGATCAAAACAAAATCTGACTTTGGACGTATAATTAACATAGAAAATCGACAGGAAACAGATCCAACACAATTAACCACGGTATTTGTCGACAATCAATTTTTGTTGGAATGCTTTGGATCCTTCCATGTAGAACATGTTTGTAGGATCACATTCAAGGCCAATGTGAGGGAGGGAGAGAGAGAGAGAGAGAGAGAGAGAGACCTTGCATAGCTTTATGAAGCTTCTCACAGTCTTCAGCCACCGGAGGGACCGGTTGCGGTACTACAAGCGTAGCCATTTTTGTTCTCGTAACGGAGAGGAAATTGTGTGTTTTGTTAAAACTTATTGCAAGGAATTTGAAATGCCTTGGCCCTGGTTGCTCTCTCTCTCTCTCTCTCTCTCTCTCTCTCTGTATATATATAGACCCACGCGCACACACGGAGTTCTCTTAGCATTTTAGATGATACACAATTAGTTGGGTTGAGAGTATAAATCCCGCATCAAGAAAAAATGAACTTTGTCTGCGCTTTTAACGAGTTTGGCTATTGACTTTATTGCCAACTAGTTTTAAGTACGGTGGAACCTCAACTTTCACATGTAAAGCTCCATCTCACTCAATTTGTGTTGTTCAACTCTCAATTGAAAATTCGCAACGCGTGAGAGGACGGATTTAGAGTATAAATCCCCATCACGGAAGGAAATGAAGTCTTTAAGCGTGCAGGAGACGTCCATTATGTTGCAATATATAAAGATATACATCTTTAATTCCTTCAATTTTTCCTTTTATACAGTATATTTGCATGTTAAAAACCCTCTATGCGTTTGTACGACTGACTGACCAAGTCTTTAAGCGAGCAGGAAACATCCATTATGCTGCGTCTCCACGTTACCAATTGATTTTATGATATGGAACCTCAACTTTCTTAACGTTATTAACAAAATCGACATTTTACCAAATAGCAATTCCTGCCGTCTCCTTCTTTATACAGATTCTCTCTTATCTGTGAAGAGAATACATAGAAGGGGGAAGTAGGAAATAGAAGGGTGATCTCCAAACATCTCAAGTGAAGTGAAGCAGAATTGGAACCAAATCAATTGGATAACTGATGACTGATCGTTTTGCAAATGCAGCAGCAGCAGCAGCAGCTCACATGAGCAATTTTACAACAAACACTGAAATTTTAACTCAAAACATACGGTACAAATTTGGAATTAATACTCGGTTTCCAACACGCCGTCGATAAGCCCAAATTCCATAGCCTGCAATTTCAAACACAATAAATAAAAGGGAGGTTAATAATAGTTGAAGCTCGATATAGGTAAGTAGTACAAGAGTATACTAGCTGCGGGCAATTGAAAAGGTAATTTGGTTAAAAGACGCTTATGGTACTTCGTAACTCTACACGGGTCATAAATTATGCACTCGATACACAGAACAAGAAATTTTAGAGACGAGTTAGCAACGTTACCTCAGAAACAGATAAGAAACGATCCCTCTCTGTGTACTGTTGTACTTTCTCTAGAGATTGTCCAGTAAATGCAACATACATTTTGTCGACTTTCTGCATCAAATTTATCAAGACACAAGACCAAATTAAAATAATTATTATGGAGCAGGCGGAAGTCCTAAATTTCATGAATAAAACGAACAAATAGCTGCATGTTGAGCACAGTATTGATAGAACCCTAAATCTCAATTTCCTGGAACTCGAAAAGCAATAATCACAGATGCATATTCTTTGAAACATCAAAAGGAGCTGTCCGGTGGATGAGGATCCTGCCCATGCAGGGTCTGAGTAGTACATATTTTCTCAAAGGTTCGGAGAATGCTTTTGAGTTTTTGGAGCAGTAAGTGTTCTTAGAGACGCTCTTTATTGTACGTGCTTTTGCTGACAATAGATCCATGCATATTCAAAAAGGTGATCACGGATTTATTATCTACCATTAACGGCCCTTGATGACCAAGGTTTGTCTGTCAATAAATGAAGACTAAACTAATGGCACAGTGAATCCTCGAACAGGGCTGAACCTAAATTTAAGTTGTCCAAGTAGCACCGCGAATCAACAGCTCTCAACACCCGCATGCAACTTGTAACACTATAAAATATTACAATTTTAGGAAATACCACAACAAAACGAGATTTCCTTGGATCCTAAGGTTGGTATGTCATTAAATGAAGTTGCGACTTATGCAATTAATTCATTTGCAACAACCCAGTCCCGAATAGGGTTGAATCTAATTCTAGTTTCCCTAGTAGCCCTGTGCAGCAACAGGTCTCAGCGCACACCTTCAATTCGTAAATGTCTATAAGATTTCAACTTTGACTTGATTAGAAAAATTATTATAACAGAATTGATTATTCTGCTCAGTTTGATTGAAATCAATTAGGCTGCAACATTAATATATATCCAGAAAAAATTTCAAGAATATAACTAAAGGAGAAGAGACTGACATGGCGAGTTTGAACTGCTTCATTCACTTGCCGCCTCACATCTTCCACGTGGCCCTACAATAAGATAATGCAAAAATCAATCCACGGATTTAAAACAAAACGGATCATGTAGTAATTAGTATATAAGAAATTATTTTAATTTACGGAAAATAATTCACAAACAATCTAAGAATTTGAAACTAATAGTGTTAATGTCTCATACTTTCAATTTGTTTCAAAATACATGGAAAAATCAACCATAAATACATGAATTAGCATATTACTATGAAAATTCATGCAGTTATGATTACAGAAGAAAATAGGGCAACAAACAAAAACGGATATTAAAACTAGATTAAGTCACAAATTGGATATGAGATTATTGACCAAAAATTCATGCAGTCATGAGACCTTTGCTGGTTATGTAACATAATATAGAGGTATTTAAACAGATTGAATACAGAAACTAAAACAAGAAGTTATGTTCTCACGGTAGTATTCCTTCTTCACACTTGTATTTATTTTTTTGTTGGAGACCTTCACACTTTCAAAAATACATCTACGTTTTGATGGAACAATTTGGTCAAACTCACAAACACCTTTAGTACTGAACCATCATACGTAACCAAACGCTTGGTAGAACCAATAATAAGAGGATACAGAATTCAGTGTTTCCATCATCATCTAAGGGCCTACTGAAGCCACCAAAATATTTATCATCTCAAGCAAATGCAACGATAAAAAAGAACATTTAAGAATTTTCAAAGGCATTAGTTCTAGGACTAAGAAATAACATGCTTCATGGTCAATAATATCAATCAGAATTGAACATAAGAAAAATGGAAACCTGGGCCACATTGCATACACAATTCTAAGGGATCTGTTAATATGAAAACATTTTACTCGAACTTCAATTTAACACAAATATATAATCGGTTTTTTTTTTCCTGATCAGTATAATATGAAAAGAAATGTAATCAAGTTCCATTTTCTCGAATGTCCATACTAAAAGTTAGTGGAACGGTGGAAATGCAATCTACAATCCTAGAATCCAACCTACCATAGCCATTCCAATTTCTATATTCTTAAATGCATGCATTGTGGAGTGATGAAAATGTAAAAAATGTTTTACAAGTAATCTAGAGTCCTTGAATCCAACATACCAAAATGCTTGCTAAATTAATGTTGTGATGCAAATGCAAGGATCGAAAAGAACATTTAGACTGTATTTAGGTGAGGGATTTCCAATTCCCAAGGGATGGAGAAGTTAGTAAGGAATGGACCATAAAATGTTAAATAGAAGGGATTAGAAAGAAAAAAACAACATGAACATTGCAAAGGCATACATGAGGGATTTTGTAAATGACAACTTCCAAGTTGGGATTTGCAAATCCCTCTCATGTAACTGCACTTTGAGATTTCTATATCATTATTCATTACCAAACTTTGAATTTTATATTCTTAATGATACTACAGAATTAATTACCATATGGTACAAAAAGAAGTTAGGTCTTCTCCATAACCAAAACTGATAACAGCACAAGGTAGGAAGGACTTTAGTGCCAACTAGGATAATAGACCATCAAAATACAATGCACTTTTACTTATTATATAGCCCATTAATTCACATCATCCTACCCTATTATAAGCATATTCTTATAACAAAATAGGCAAGCTATACCAAAAAAAAGTTGATTCATACCCCACATCCACTCTGTGGTTGGTGTATCATGATCCGTGCATTTGGCATTGCATAGCGCATTCCCTTTTCTCCCCCAGCAAGAAGAAGTGCTCCTTGGCTTGCCGCTACTCCAAAACATACCGTTCCTACCTTAGGTTTGATCTGATAACATAAAAAAATTATTTAGTGCAAACGGAACTTAATTTATAAATAAAACTATTTCTTCTTTGGTGCACTCTATGTTTATAATTTTCTCCATGATTTCGAAACCACAGAAGATTCGGAACTTTTAATTGTGAATTATTGGACTGAACTACCATTATATTATGCTAGTATCATCATTAACTGCAATGAAAATATAATAATAGCTCGATCCAATACCAGATTAAATGTCCCAATATGCTAGGTTATCAATACAATACAGAAGAACATAACCAGTCAGATTGCAGCAACATGATTTTGTAACCAAGTGAGGAAATATTCAACATCCATGAACAGTGAATTTATACTATATGGACTTGGGTGTTTTAAATTTCTTGATATTCAAAATCCATTAACTGTGGCTATTAACTTGCTCATTGCATAAGTCCTAGAGAGTCCTGGAAGATGTTTTTGCAATTTAGGAGGGGTTTGATTCCCTCTTGCATTTCTGTTATTTTGTTTACTATTGTACTTGAACACTCCTTTTCCTATGTTGTTTTATTGTCTCTGTTGCCATAAAATTGTTTTTTTTTTTTATCCACAAGCAAAGAAATGTGATAAAATTGGAACAAAAAAACCCTGAAAGATAACGAAGCTTCATGACATTACCCAAGACATGCAGTCATAAATTGCCAAAACAGAGTATGTACTCCCACCAGGGCAGTTCAAATACACCTGAAATGATACAGGACAAAGTCAGAATCTTTGAAAGAAACCGACTTTGACATATTAAAACTTTAGCCATGGTGAATCAATTGAAAGAGGGGTGGAGAAGAGGAGCGGAGAAAGTGTAAGCTCACCAGTATATCTGAATTCTCATCAATAGTAGCCAAAGTCACAAGCTGGGATATGACTCGTTGAGCCACCGCTGAAGTGACTGGCTGCCCAATGAAGATTATACGGTTCCTGAATAATACAGACGAGAGATCTAATGGTCCACCTGGGGTCATCACAGCTGGGAGTATGGGTGGATTCCCCTTTTTGGCTTCTATTGCACCATAACTAAAAAAAATTCATAGACTTAAAATCCCATCTAAACATAATAAAAAAAACATCATGCAACATATTGGGGGAGTAGAATTCAACAGCCTTAAGTAGGACAGAGATTGATAGGATTATTTTCGGATTGAAATGGGGTTTGTGAAAATCATTTTCCAAGATAAAATTACCGGGTCACAAAAACAATATCATGTGAAAACCAATACAAATATAGTCTGAAAACACACTTGAAATAGAATCAAAAACAAATTCTATCAGTTATGCAAAAGGGCAGAAAGTTATAGACCTTGTACTAGTATCACCAAAATCGTTGCCGTCAAGCTTTAGAGGTGACCCACAAGTTCTGCTAGATAACCCTGGAAAGAGCAATACGTTTAGAATTCAAACTAGTCTGCAAAACTGAATATAAACTCTAAATAAATAGCCAAATACATGTACATAGTCATAAATTATTCAAAAAAAATGACCGAAATTACGGATTAAGCTCAAGCATTGAACTGAATTTTGAACAACTGGGTATGGAATTTAATTTTTACCAGTTGCTAAAGAATCGCCATACGGACTGTGCAAGGCAGACACTGTGGACTTGGGCGTTGAGTTTCTGCACCACCACCAGCAAAACATGAACAACCAATAAACAAATATTACTATACAAAAACGAAAATTAAAACTGAAGATTAAACTGCGTCCCGAGGTCAAACCCTCCCCTCCTTTTAGTAATTAGCGTAAATTAATGTAGAATATCGCTTGCATTAAATTTTTTTTTTGAAAAACTGGTTGTTCGTACCTGCGACTGAGAGGCAATAAAGGAAGAGATGATGAGTTATTACTCCGGCGAGAAGCCAATGAAAAGCTCAGAGGGGCTGAGAAACCAGCTAACGCTCCCATTTCGACTCACTCACAGAGAGAGATAGAGAGAGAGAGAGAGAGAGTAGAGGACTTTAGAGAGAGAGAGAGAGAGATTAGAGGAGCACATTTGTGGGCTGCAAGGCTTGGCCCATTAAAAATGGAGCAGTATTAATCCTGTCGACCAGCCCAGAGTCCGAGTAGGGAAAACCCGACCCGAGTCAGTACCCTACCCCCCTCCTCGTGTCGCTCTCTCTCTGGGTACCCAGGTACCCGTAATTTGGCTGGTACGATCGATTGGCCTGGCAGGATTCGGTTTCAAATTTCAATGGAAGGCAATCGGAATTTGAAACGTCCCTTCTTCGAAGACGACAGCTCCGGCAAACCTCCGGCGTAAGCGTAGGCGTAGGCGTAGGGAATATTTATTTATTTAGTTGCGGGTGTTGTTGTTTCTGAGTGAGGTTGGAAATGTGTGCAGGCAAAAGAGGGTTAGGTTCCCCAAGGGGAAGAAGGCGAGGCCGGAAGATGAAACGGCACTCAAATCCATACCTGCTGAGGCCATTGGGCCGACTCCGGCGGCGGCGGCGACGGACCCTCGGGCCGCCGCCAAAGAGCGTGCCAAGCGCCGCAGCCAAATCACAACTGAGCTCTTCACTGAAGACGCTGCAGGCGTTGTCAGCGATGTCTCTGCTGCCGAAGTTACTTACAAGGTCCATTCTTCCTCCACTCCTTTCGATTCTTTCATATTCTTTCAGCTTTCTGTGCATATTTATATACACACACACCACACTCTACACAAATTACTCACCTTTTGCTTCGGTTTCGAGTTTTAATATGTATCAACTACATTTGGTTGCTTCCCAAATGAGTTTCGAATTTTCATTTGTGTAGTGGCTACTCCAGCTAAAATTTTTGCTTGATGCAGCAACTGTTCAGTGTCGCGGCTTAAGATGCGAATCACGCAATTTAACTGATTGTGGAAACTTTATATGTTGCTGCTTCTTAATAGCGGCGGTGCCATGCGTGTTCTTGGTTAAATTAATTGAGTACATCTGTAATTTGGAATGGTTCTTTTCTTAATTGGCAGCACTTTTGTCATTCGAGATGATTGCCGGATACTTCTGTTAATTGGATCAATGGAAACGATAGCCAATGATTAGGGTATATTTTGGCAGGATTATGAGGACTTTGTTGAGGATGGGATTCGAATTGAACCTTTCAACTTGAACAAGGAGAGGGAAGAAGGTTATTTTGATGCAAATGGAAATTTCGTTGAATATGCCAATAAAAATGAAGTCAAGGTAAACATGTTTATCATTTTTGGCAATAAACATTCTCTGGGTAGTTAATGCTAGAGGGGTATCTCGTACAATTAGGTTCTTGGAGTTTACTGATTTGCTATGCCTGTAAGTATTTTTATTGGCTTTCATCTCTTTCTGATTAATTCAGTTGAATTACTTGATTCAGTAAAAGAAACATTCAAACAACAAATCTTTAACAAAGCTGTAACAGCTCAACTGCAATCCAAAGCTATTGTCCTGGATCGATGGCATCAAACCAGTCCTTGGCTTTGCATCGATGACATGAAATAGGTTTTGCACTGTGGGTTGCTGACTTTTAGTGTGAAGGACAGATTTAGTTATGTCTTCAGTTTCTATATCTTAATGGTGTAGGATGCATGGCTTGATAGTATTGAAGTTGCTACAAAATATGCTGGAAAAGACGTTGTAGTAACAAAAGATTATGATGATGTCCAAGATTTATCTTCTGATGACATTGGGAAGATAAAAAGACGTATTGCTGATGTGCTTGAACCAGGAGAAACGGTAAACTCTCATTCATCTTACTAGTTCTTCTTTGAATTAAGCTTTTTATTTAAAATTTTAAGTTTGTGTATTACTAAATCTAACATTGCCTGTGTTATTTGAGAATTGATTATTTAATGTGCTATTTTATGAGTTATTCTGTTCTAATTTCTGATTTAGCTTTGGAATTGATTAACCTGACAAAGGTGAAATTTCCAAATCACTAAATTGATGTAGCTTGAGCATTTGTGTATCTTCGCACCATATCCTGGCATTTAAACACATCCATTTGGTGTATGAAATATGATGCACTATGAGAAGTACAATTTTCTTTTGTATGTGTACTTGCTCTAATTGGTCACTAATCGTTTTGTTGCATAAAGCTGATGCATACATGCTTGTAGAAAATTGAAGACCAATGATGGAAAACTTGATGGATTTACAAAGTTTATTTTTGAATTATTTAGGATTTGTGTTGGGTAGTTCTGGTTTAATGCAGTTGTTTTATGAGAAGGTTCAATTTTAGGGCTTTTTGATAGAGTAGCTATAGCTTAGTTTGAAAACAAGTATCCTCAGTGGAAGCCCAGGCCTAAGTTCATTTGGCCAACTCCAAGGCTAATAACACTTTATATGGTTGATCCTATGGTTTTAACATTAATTACAAAAAATATAATTTTTATCAGTAGCTACAAATTAGTAAATCTAAATCAAATAGCTATGAATTGAATTTACTATTTACTATTTACTAATCTGGTGCTCAGTTATATATATTGTACACGTTGTAAAGCATGAAAAGTTGGTCCTGAAATGTAGGGGCCTTATGCTTGGTAATATCAGGTTCTAGGAAATGGTACGTTTACGGCACACATGCAGAAGTGGAGATGGGAATATGTAGGGGTGCTTGTATGAAAATGCATAAAAGATTGTTATAAATAATTCACATTTGGCGACTTCATTTGCACTAAAATGACAGTTATTGGTTTGATTCCCCAGCACTGGAAGCATCATTAAAGTAAAAATTTCTATTACAACAGGTTCTACACGCTTTGAGAAGATTGAAGGGAACACCTAAAAACAAGAAGGAGAAGATGTCAGCTGAAACGAAGATAGTATTTGACCAGTTAACTGAAGATGCCATGAACCTGATGGATAACGGTGAATCCAGTTAAGTTCATTTTGCTTCTGGGTTTAGATAAAAATTGCATAAGTATTAGACAATCTGTCATGCGTGGTTGTTCAGTCCTCAAATTTAGTCCATAAACCTTTAGTAAGGAACCAGTGTCTTCTTTGGCAAGTGCTTATTGTTAAAGTTTTGTTCTGCAGATGTTTATCATGAGAAGAAGGAGATTTTTGAGCGTGAGGCAGGTCTGTAAATGGTTCACCTTTAACATTTCTGAAGTTAGTTATGATTTTTCTTGTTCTATCCAAACTTTTAATCTTGGATTCATGTTCCATTTTCCGATCTTAATTCAATTATGAGGAGAGGTTGTAGTTGCGTTCTTTCTGCTGTGACTTTGGTTGGGTGATTGCGTGCATTAACATAGCTATGAATCCTTGTCTGCTTCCTTGTCTAATTTTAGCGCATGCTAGTGCACATTCCATGTTATGGTGATTTGTCACCTAGGTCATACATACATATTTCCTTGGATTGGATTTTCTTGGGGTTTTAGATTATTCATTGACATTAAACCAGTAAACCCTGAATTCATTGTTTAATTCTATTTTACATTAGTTCTATGTGCAAAAAAAAAAAAAAAATACAAATGTAAAAATTTGAAAAGTAATAATAAAAGAAAAGAAAGGGGGTGGGCTCTTCTCCTTTTTTGTTCATTATTATTTTTTTATATAAGAATTAAGCTTTTGTTAATTAAAGAAACATTACACCACAAGGGCCAAGTTGTCCACTGGACAAACTTGACTGCACAGCTGCAACCGCAAAGTGATAAAATCATGAAACAGTCACACATTATGTGAATGAATCTAAAATAACCAGCAATCTATTAGAACCTAGCTATGCTGCTTATTCGTAATTATAATTTCCAACTCTCTTTTTCAGAAGGATATGAGAGTTTAGCTCGGGCAAGAAGGGAACCTACATCTATTAGTGCATATCAAGAGAGATCTGTTCTCGGCATGGAGTGGGAGTCCTCCTCTGATGTAACAAATCCTGGAGCACCCTCTTCAATACTGCCGGAAACTGCTGTGGCCACATCCAGTTCTAACGCAACCACTGTAGAAATCTCAAGTAACGGTGATGATGCATTTGATATGTTTGCAGAAGATGATGAACATGCAATTGCTAAACCTTCTGAAGGAAGTAATGTGATTTCTGGCCCTAATTCTTATTGCGTCAGCTCACCGTCATCGAACAACCTAAACAATTATTCAGAGAGTAAGCTTTGTAATGTTGATTTTGGAAAATTGACATATTGGCATAGCAACTGCTTAATAATTTTATTTTACATTTTTCCAGATGGAGTTTTGCAAAATGATTATGTGTTTGATGAGTCTTCTGGGTACTCTCTCTCTCTCTCTCTCCTCTCCCAAATATTGTTTTCTGTCTTCTGTGTGTATATGTAATATATATACCCTACTTCTCACATAATAGATATACAGTAGTCATCTATTCTAAGTAGACCTTGTGGAGAAGTGCTCTCTGTGAGGGATGGATTGGGGACTAATTGAAATGGTTTGCTAGATGGCATTTATTCTTTTGTATGTAGGGAATTGTTCTCTTGTTGGAGAGTCTGGAAACATGAATAAACAATACCTCAAGAAGTCAATATATATGGGGAGGACTTCAAGTACGGAAGTTTGTAGTGCAGTCTAGCAAAATTTACAATGACGGATCCTTTGACTTCCACCATATATGATTTAATTAATGATAGTAGCATAACTATTGCGTACATAAGCCTGTGTTTTAGTAATCCTTTGGTTACTAAATATTATTTGTTGTTCACTTGTGTATTTAAGAGTTCTTATTCTATTAATTAATTTCAAATTTTACTTCTTATATAATGATGCCATTATTTGTGTTTATGAAATTGAAAACATAATGTTCTGATTACAATTGGCCCACTGGTCCCACTAGTGATCCTTTGCTCAGTTGGTTTTCCGTGATGCTAAATAGTTAAGTTTTCCTTTTTTTATCAGTAAGACTGCAAATAGCTATCTGAACTGGGAGTCTTATATGAACAGTATCTTTTTGAAATAATTTTTTCTGTGGGTATTTTGGAATAACCCGAGTTCGTTTAATCTTTCTAGGTACTATTATAGCAGCAGTTTGGGATATTATTATGACCCATCTACAGGACTCTATTGCTCCGCTTCATCAGGGCTATGGTAAATAAAATTTATCCTTGTGTTATAGAATTTTTTGTATATATTGCTCTCTATTCTTTGCGCAGTGTTCTTTTTTTGGTGGATAACTCATTGTACTGGTTGTTACTTTTACTTGGATGTGTCCCGGTTCATTCTCATATCTTTAGATAGTCTGTATATTAAGTGTCAAAAGTTTCTCGCTTATGTCCGTTAAATTCTTAAACCGCCCAATTAGTGTCTGAGATTTGCCCAATCCACTCCAATCTTAGACACCAAACGAGCCATCAGTGTCTGAGATGTGATGTAAATTCCATTTGAATAATATCTTTATATGTCGTTGGTTGTATTGGTCAGACCATGGCTTAACAACTACAAGTTATAACAACACAAGACATGACATAGCAACCGGCAACTTTCTGGATTTAGTGATAATGTTGGGAATAATAGTAAAAGATGGCACCGATTTTAATCTGATTTTAATGAAAGTTTGTCTTGACCAAGCACAATCTTATGAATGATTGGAATAGAAGTGAGAGAAGGTCAATGAGTTAGTTAGCTTGGTTCATGTAATTGCCATTGATGTGTTTTGCAACCTGATACGTGTTTCTGTCAAATATAGGTACTCGTTCAATGAGGAAACTGGCATATATGATGAGATTCACCAGACTACAACCACTGTGAGTTGAAAGGGAAAGTTTTTCTGCTTCGTCGACTCTGTACAGACTATAGAGGAGAAGTTTTTGGGTTAGATAACTTTACTGTAATGTATAACGATTATCCGGTCTGTTGTGATTATGAAATATAATGGTTGCAAATGTGCTCTGTTATTTTTGAATTTTTTGTGTTAGATTACAATCTGCATGCACCCTCCGATTGCTGCAATTTGACTTTGCGGGTCTATTTTTAGTTTGTACACCAGTAAGATGTGGTGGGTTGGTCCACGACCCCTGATGCATTGTGGAATCTGTGACTGGACAGTCCCGCTGAGACCTCTTGCTTGAAAGGTAAAATGGCAAAGGGACCTTTTATTTGGGGGAGGTTTAGATCTGTCAATCTCACACGGGGGAATATTGTGTTGGGATACCCTTGTCTACCTAGGACTTACTCGGTATAGATACGCTTACGATGGCACCTTGTGACGTGTAAGTTTTGTGAACATATCTTTTTTTATTGGCACATAACCAGTAGCGATGTGTCTGTATCATGTAAGTTGTTCTAATCTCTCACAACCTCACCAAGCAAGTCTCGTTATTATAAATGACTTTGAAGAATAATTGCCTTGCTTGCCCATAAATTGCCTTGGCTTTCCCAAAATTGTTTTTGTTGAGACTGAATCCTACATCGAGAAAGGGAAAGAACGTGCATGCTACCCTGATCATCCCCTCACACCCCCAAATTGGATTTTCTCTCTTCCACCCCACTTTGACCCCGCAAAGCCACGTTTTCAGGCCGTGCGTTGGACTTGGGTGAGTGATTTTCAAGTCACGAGATTGAAAGCAAATTATAAAAACAAAAGAAATGTTGGATAGAGATTATCAAAATACATTGTGAATCTTTTTAGGTTAGCTACCTTTATAAATTAGGGCTTTGCATCTAATCTACTTAATGATTTTTATATTTGTTTGTCACTCTAGACCAGGGGAATATTTTAGCTGTCACTCAGTACTATGGTCTATTACTTTAAGTGAGAGGCCTTAGGTTTGAATCTCGTGAATAACAAATTTGATAATAATTAGGTTTTTCATTGTGTAATTTAGCCGAACTCCCTTCTTCATTAAGTGTGAAATATATTGTTATGGAATATTTAAACGCATGTCTCATTATGACACCATAGTTCACAAGTTTACAAGAAGATAAACAACAGTGCTATTCATACACTCATTTTTACTTTTCACATATATTTATTAATTTTTTTCCATTAATCTTCTTCAATAGACTCAATGCGACTATCGAAAATTGAGAATGTGTTAGAAGTAAAAATAGGTGGTGCTAGCATCACCCCAAAATAAATCACCAAAACCTCCAACCCTTATGACGAAGCGACGTCACTCCTTGGACCGGCCCGACGTAGCCCAAAGCTAAAGGAGAGCAAATCATAACCGGTTTGGACCGCCCGCTTAAATTGGGGAAGCCTGGACCGTACATACTAATACACAATTTTACTTTTTCCAGTTTCGTATGTTTATAGCCAAAATTAACCAAAAAATTCCCCAACAATTTCCTTTGAATTTAACCAAAAAAACCCAGACAACAATTTTCCTTCACTTTCCTCCCATCCAAACACCCTCCCTCCCAAAATCCCACTCCACCATTCCCCAATCCCAGTCCCTCCTTCCCTCTTCACAATTACACCAACTCTACACTTGTTGTCATTGATCGATGGCGGATGAGGAAGGCCCCGAGAGGGGCGAGATCAATGGCGGACCGGCATCCATGGATTCCATCGAGTCGCGGTGGGTCTTTCAGGACGAGGACGACTCCGACCTCGACGACGACGATGCAGAGGCACATGCGATGCATCGGACGGTTGTGGATTCGGAGGATGATGAAGAGGAGGACGATAATGCCGAGCAGCGATTGATTCGCACTGGCCCTCGCGTCGATTCCTTTGACGTAGAAGCGCTCGAGGTCCCCGGCGCTCTCCGAAATGAATACGAGGTGCTTCAAATTCCCAATCTCTCACTTTTGCTATTTACTTTGTGATGAGATTACGACTTGCATTTTTGGATTCGGTTCGAGTAGCCTCGCTCTTTCGGCATTGCTTTGTGAGATGTAGATCAATGCTTGTATTAGCTTTACTTTCCTATATTGTTGTGCTGCATACATACATACATACATCCTTTCTAGCTTGGTGGCTAATTTACATTTTGGGAGATTTACTTATTGGACAATTATCGGTTGCGTATCTAGAGGTGTTACAATAGCGATTGACCGTACACGTGAAGCTGGATTTTTAGGTTTTATTATCCCTGTTTTTAATAATTATTTTAGTTCTAATGGATGCCTTACAATGTTGATGCTTAGGCTCTAAAGGGACATGTTTAGCATCCTACCCAATCTAAGATATTGTCATTTTTCAGACCTTGGAGTTTAATTTTTTACTTTGTGAACAGTTACTCTTTTTGGCTAGCTCGATTTCTGGTAGAACGCAGTGCTAAAAAAAATGAACTGCCTAAGCATTTACGTCATAAACATTTTAGGATTACGTGGTTTTTCTGCTGTATTGAAATTCTGAATGTTATCTAAGAGCTCATGAGCATGGCATGAGTGGCTTTGTGAAGGTAATTGAGTAGCTGATGTTCTAATTGTGGTAAACAATTAAGGTTGGATTATTTTGAATCTTTTGAATCTTTGAGCAGAACTTCAAAGCAGTTACATAATGTTGGGGGTGGGGATAGAGTCATAGAGAGGAGTATGGAGACTCATTAATGCAAAATGGCAGCTTTTAGTGAACATAAGTTACATTGTCACAAATTGCATACTTGTTTACCATTCTAGGTTTGGAATTTGTGATGATTTTTGACTTCCTCCAGAACCTTCTTTATGAAACAGAATGCTCATACATCAATCACCTACACCATAGGAAGTACAAGTCATAAATCATCAACACCAAACTTCAAATGATAAGCAATTATGACAATGTAATCATGCTCAATCCATTCTTCTCCTCAAATGGAACCTTTTCTTGAACCATCTCAATTGCTTTGGATGGCTGAGTTACCTAGTAAAGTACATATGTATACATGGATAGGGTCAATAAATTTTGGTATTATCCTTTGTCAGGGACCAGATTAGTTTTCTATGTGCGAGAATGGAGTAGAAAATGTTGATTATATATTACTTCATTCCCCAGTAGCTCTTGGATTGTGACAGAAGCTGAGGCGGGGCTGAGTTGGCTGTTTTTCTAGGGAAGGAGGGGAAGGGGATAGTTTTTATGGGGTAGGGTGAGGCTTTCAAATTTCTTGCGACCAATGGTAGAGGCCGTATTTAGAGATTTCCATTTCTTCATTCTTCATTTGGATTGGCGGCTCCAGTCAGTTGATTTTGGGAGGGTTGTTGCTGGTGGATACGAGTTGTATACTTCTGTTTCGAAGATTTTTTTTATTGTTAGAAGGTTTGCTTGGTGGTGAACCTCTTTTCCACCGCCGGGCATTTCTTATGTTCTTTCTGTAACCATTGAACTTTCGCTTAATAAAGACTCTTATATACTCGATGCTGTAAGGCTGATTGAGTGCCGCATTTTTCCTTTTGGGGGATAATGTGCTGAGTTTTTATGTAGTTCTGAATATAGACTTCCCTTTCTCACCATTTATGATTTTAATCTCTTCGGACCATTATTTAATTGGAGTAGAGTAGTTAGCATTGGAAAAGACCTACAATGGCAGCAACTAGAGACAGGAGGAAGTTTTACTCAATAATTTTCAAGAAACCTTAGTTATCTTCTTATGTTTATTTTCCTTTTTACTTTGTGAATATGTCAAGAAGATTGAGATCTAGTGTTCAGCAACTTGGTATTGTCACATTTGGATGATGATAATATTTAGAAACATAGATTGTAATCGTAACCCCATGTATGTTGAACTTTGACAATTAACTATTACCTAGGCAACCCATGGTAACTTTGAAATTTGCTTCACAAAAGCAGTTAACTTGCGTTGTCTATGCTCACTGTAGAAAGTGGCATTTTTCTCCAATATGGATTGATAGATTAGTCTTCCTTATAGTTCATTGTCTGCATTATATTGAGTTCGTAAGAAAAGTATTCTATTATGAATTTGTACATAGCTAAGGTTTGAAATGAAATTTTAAATTTCTACTGAAAGAGGGAACCTTGTTACAAAAGTCCTTACTTGGAACACATATATTCCTTTTTTTTGCTTTACTTGTGTTTCTTTTTCTTTTTTGCTTTTATAATTTTGAATTTGTCTTTTTGCTAAACTAATAAATTATGTTTATGTGCACGCATGTTATGATTAGAATTTCTTCTAATAATAACGCATGGGTAATTTGTTTTAGGTCACAAAATATTTTTCCCATTTGAATTGAGTCTAGCAATATTTTTGTAAGAGGTCAATAAAGAGAGATATTAGGAAGGGGTATTGACCTTGGTTGGAGAGGAAAATTGTTTTTTTTTTTTTACCATAATTGAAGAGGAAATTTTTTTTGATTAACTTATGCTAATGACCTATGCCAAAATATGAAGTTATTTATTGACCTAAACCAAGTTTCCTTAATAATTTTAATTGCAGGATTTCAGTCTCGGAAGGAAAATAATAATTGCTTTTCAGACCCTTGGAGTTGTCTTTGGTGATGTTGGAACAAGTCCATTATATACGTTCAGTGTCATGTTTAAAAAAGCACCTATTAATGGAAATGAGGATGTTATTGGAGCAATGTCATTAGTCCTGTACACGTTAATCTTGATCCCCTTGCTTAAGTATGTGCTGGTGGTTCTTTGGGCAAATGATGATGGTGAAGGTATGTGGGATTCAGTAAATCAAGTCGTTATTCTCTCTTTCTCTCTCTCTTCTCCCCCCCCCCCCCGGGCCCGCCCCCTTCTCCCTTCTCTCTGACAGTACAAACAAACCTATTGTGTATGCAGTTATTGCAGTACAAAGTCAATGCTTTGTTGAATGCATATTATCTATTTCATGGTCATTTAACTTTTCCAGGTGGTACATTTGCTTTGTATTCATTGATCTGTCGACATGCTAAGGTCAGTCTTCTTCCCAATCAGCTTCCGTCAGATGCCCGGATATCAAGCTTCAGGCTAAAGGTGCCATCTCCTGAACTTGAGAGATCTTTAAAAATCAAGGAAAGGCTTGAGGCTTCACTGACTCTGAAAAGGCTTCTTCTGACGTTAGTTCTTGCTGGTACTGCGATGGTGATAGCTGATGGGGTTGTTACACCAGCAATGTCAGGTATTGCATAATCAATTCTTATTCTGTTTAACTTGTTGCAAGTTGCAACTGATCAACCTACTATTGATGTGATGAAATGAGGAAATGCTGCAGAGCTGTTTTAGATGTATTGTTCTTGTTTCAATTGTTAAGAGTGGGTGTGCATAAATTCTTTTATGTTTTATATAACCTTTGCTTTTTATTTTCTTAATGCAGTAGTATCAGCTGTTGGTGGTATAACGGTTGAAGTAGAGGCAATTAAGCAAGGTATTGTTTACCCCATAGAGCAAGTCTAAAAAATTTGTCTTTGTCTACTGTCATAATTTTGTTGGAGGGCCTACATAGTCTTGGCAAATTTTGGTTAGAGGAGATGGCTTGCACAGTGTGGTGTTGTAGCATAGAACTTTAACTTTTGCAAATCTGAAATCTTCTAGTTCTTATTTAAATTACAATTTTTATTTTGAATAAAGTTACAGTTGATGTCTGAACTTTTTAGTATGCGTATATTTGCATATGCGTTTTATTTCTTTCTTAGCATGTTTTGCTAGGTGGTGGATTTCATATCCACTATTTTTGTAATTCATGCTATTGTTTTAATAAAATGTTATTGTTTCTTCTATAAATAAATTAAACCACACTTTAATATTTACCTCTTTTTTATTGGGTGCAGATCAAGTGGTGATGATTTCGGTTGCCTTTCTTGTTATTTTATTCAGTGTACAGAAATTTGGGACAAGTAAAGTTGGACTGGCTGTAGGCCCTGCCTTATTCATATGGTTTTGTTCCCTTGGGGGCATTGGGATTTACAACCTTGTTAAATATGACAGCAGTGTCTTTAAGGCATTCAATCCTATTCACATATATTACTTCTTCAAGAGGAACTCAACTAAGGCTTGGTATGCTCTTGGGGGTTGTATTTTATGCGCAACAGGTAATCAATCTGGAAAAACTTGGACCTTGGGGATGCATGAGAGTTGCTATCTTTCTTTTTTGTAAATTTTCACAACCTTGATAATGAGTTTTATTGTCATATTTTAGCCTACACATGGATTTTATACTGGAATGAATTTCTGCAATATTAATTTTTTTCCTTGTAAAAAGTATACAAAATATCTTGAAGTATGATACCCTCACAATATCAAATTTTTGGTTAATATTATATGGTGAACTGGAAACCTATATATTATTGGTTATCACCTACTATTTTCATGTTCTTTACTGATATATATAGTATGTATCAGGTTCTGAGGCAATGTTTGCGGATCTTTGCTACTTTTCTGTGCGATCAGTCCAGGTAAAGAATGGAATAATAATTGGTTTCTGGACGATTGTTTTATTCATTTTATTTATATGATGCATCAAGTGTCAGAATGTGCGGTGTCGGACTGTCAGCCTTCAGATTGTTTGAACTGTAATTCACTGGGTATTTGTTCTTTTCAGCTTACGTTCGTTTTTCTTGTTTTGCCCTGCCTTATGTTGGGCTATTTGGGTCAAGCTGCATACCTTATGGAGAACCCAGATGAAGCAGATCTAGCTTTCTTTTCTTCAATCCCAAGTAAGCTTTACTGACGCATTTATAGATTCCAAGCAAATTATTCAGTTAGAACTTTCTACAAACATGTCAGTAGTCATACTTATTTCACTGATTCTGGAGAAATTGATTGTGGAGAAATAATATCACGTCGTCTGCAGGTGGTTTTTTCTGGCCTATGCTCCTCATTGCTAACATTGCTGCATTGATTGCTAGTCGTGCAATGACAACAGCCACTTTTTCATGCATAAAACAATCAATGGCACTTGGTTGTTTCCCTCGCCTTAAAATCATACATACCTCCAGGAAGTTTATGGGGCAAATTTATATCCCTGTCGTAAATTGGTTTTTGCTGGTGGTTTGCCTGGTGTCTGTCTGCACTATTTCAAACATTGATGAGATTGGAAATGCATATGGTAATACTCATCATCTTCCAAAGCATTTAGTCTTGTTATCTGTTCAGTTTTTTTATCTGTTTGTTAATAAACTCTAGGTTTTAAATTTGGGTTTCTTGTAGTTGTCATACTAAATAAGCTTTTTAGTGAAAACAACTGCTCAGGTTTGAATTCACCAAACTCTGAAAAAAAAATTTTGGTATCCCCTCACCTAGCATTGATCACCAAATGTTTTCACAGTTTACTCGACAAACTTCATCAATCAAATTTCTGTCTAGTCAAACTTTGTTTGGTTAGACAATCTTATTATTGTCTTTTGGTTTTCAACAAAATATCTGTTGCACAAAAATGCCTTGTTGGAATTATGTTATTTCAAAGAATATAATTTTTCCCACTTTTTATTCATTTTTATGTCAACACTATTTAGTCTCCTCTTTCATACTGCTTGGGTACCCGCTTTCGTTATTTTTGTGTGATTTTTGTGTAATTTTATAAGATAGTTACCCTATTTCTTCTGCTGTTTATTCTTGTCATCGCCATAGCCCCCAAAGTTAACCTCTTTCCAATTACAATTTCTATATTTTTAATGTTGAAGAACATATATCAGGTATTCCAAAATTTATCAAGTTCCTTAATTTACACGTTTTATTAAATAAAATTATAATTGATCACAGTACAACAACAAAGCCTTTTCCCACTAAGTGGGGTCGGCTATATGAATCCTAGAATGCCATTGCGCTCGGTTCTGTGTCATGTCCTCTGTTAGATCCAAGTACTCTAAGTCTTTTCTTAGGGTCTCTTCCAAAGTTTTCCTAGGTCTTCCTCTACCCCTTCGGCCCTGAACCTCTGTCCCGTAGTCACATCTTTAAACCGGAGCGTTAGTAGGCCTTCTTTGCACATGTCCAAACCACCGTAACCGGTTTTCTCTCATCTTTTCTTCAATTTCGGCTATTCCTACTTTACCTCGGATATCCTCATTCCTAATCTTATCCTTTCTCGTGTGCCCACACATCCAACGAAGCATCCTCATCTCCGCTACACCCATTTTATGTACGTGTTGATGCTTCACCGCCCAACATTCTGTGTCATACAACATCGCCGGCCTTAATTGATCACAGTATTAAAAAAAAAAATTATCAAGATATACAAATTGGTATTATAAAAAAACTAAAAAATAAATTTTGATTAAAATTATCTAAGATTAAATAGATATTTGCAGTCTTTGCTCTTTCTGTTACATGCATAGAATAAGACATCTAAATGCCATGGAATGATTTCTCTTTGTATTTGGTGAATAGGTTTTTTTTTAACCTCAGTACAATTTCTTATTTTTCTTAGGTTAGATCTACCTGACGGGACATTCTAAATATCTGGCTTTACCCACTTGAGAAATAACATACAGGCGTTGTCGTGAATTATTTCAACAGATAACATCATTTATATGTTTCCTGTATCTCCGTTGTTGAACTTAAGTTTTGCATAAAATCAATTTCCTTGCAGGTTTTTAAATTTCTTGATATGAATCCTCTTTTACTACAGGCATTGCTGAGCTAGGAGTGATGATGATGACGACCATTTTAGTAACAATTGTTATGCTTCTTATATGGCAGATAAACATTATCATCGTGCTGAGTTTCTTAATAATTTTCCTGGGGTTGGAGTTGACCTTTTTCTCATCAGTTTTGTGGAGTGTGGGAGATGGAAGTTGGATCATTTTGGTATTTGCCATAATTATGTTTTTTATTATGTTTATCTGGAACTATGGAAGCAAGCTTAAGTATGAAACTGAAGTCAAGCAAAAGCTGTCAATGGATTTGATGCGGCAATTGGGTCCCAATCTTGGGACAATAAGAGCTCCAGGCATTGGTTTGCTTTATAATGAGCTGGTGAAGGGAATTCCAGCAATTCTTGGCCATTTTCTGACCACACTTCCCGCAATCCACTCGATGATCATATTTGTTTGTATAAAGTATGTTCCAGTTCCTGTAGTACCTCAAAGTGAAAGGTTCCTTTTCCGGCGTGTCTGCCCAAAAAGCTACCACATATTTCGTTGTATTGCCAGGTAATATGCTCAATGCTTCTGATTTGGTAGGGTAGAATGATGCCTTTGTATAATCTAGTGCAAAGTTTAGATCCATAATGTAAAATGGCCAAACCAGTCATCGGAAAATATTCAGCCTTAGTGAGATGTGTTATCATTCATGTTTACATTCAAAGTGTTTTTTCTTCCGTTTTCTTTTTCATTCTATCATGTCTTGTTGCCTTCTATGTCTGATGTTATGACTTCAACAGGTACGGCTATAAGGATGTTCGTAAAGAAAATCACCAAACATTTGAACAGCTACTAATTGAGAGCCTTGAGAAATTCATACGTAGGGAGGCTCAGGAGCGGTCACTAGAGAGTGACGGGGATGATGGTGATACAGACTCAGAGGATGAGTCCTCTTGCTCAAGGGTTCTTATAGCCCCCAATGGAAGTGTTTACTCACTTGGCGTTCCTCTCCTGGCTGAGTTAAAGGAGACAAGACAGCAGTCTACATCAGAAGCAAGCACATCAGAGGAGGTGAAGCCAGTGTTTCCAACAGATCCAACAGTTTCTGATTCTGAGCAGAGTATTGATGGGGAACTATCGTTTATACGGAAGGCCAAGGAATCGGGGGTTGTTTATCTTCTTGGTCATGGTGATATTAGGGCCAGGAAAGATTCATGGTTCATTAAGAAGTTAATCATCAATTACTTTTATGCTTTCTTGAGGAAAAATTGCAGGAGGGGCACTGCGAATTTGAGCGTGCCCCATTCGCATCTAATGCAGGTTGGGATGACATATATGGTATGAAGGCTGATTTTGCTACGAAAATAAGGCCAACTTGAACTCTTACACCGGAGTCCGAGACATGCAGCTGGTGTTATGTTACAAGTGGTCTTCATGTAGCGCACGACGTGTTCATTGCTGCAGTTGGAAACCACGAGCTTCTGGAATTTCATTGCCCGGATTTGATTGCCGGTCATTTTGGTCCACCACTCGTTTGAGGATGTCGCATGGCTGAAGTTTTGTTACTTTGTACTTGGCTTGTCTTCCAAGCATCGATTTTTGCGGTTATGCATCTGGAAAGTGCCGTAATTACGATGTCAAAGTTATGTGAATGTGATTTGTAATGACATCCTTCATCTTCAGATTGATTTACATTGAGTACATACCTAATTCATCTGTCTTTCGTCGTTTTCACTATGATCAATTACGTACAAATGGGAAATGGTAAACACCGTTTTTAGCCTCTCACACGTTTGTTTAATGTTGTCCGTTTTCTTTTATTTATTCAACCGATGACCAGAAATAAGTAGGGGTTAAAAAAGGGTGTCGTACAACCCTGAGCCCCTTCTCTGTTTTTACCAATTGGTTTTAATACGAATGCCCACATTCTACAGGGAAGTTAGAATGTTCAAAACTTGTTCCTTTCCATGTCATCAGGAAATAGAGCTAATCGTTTTTCCCTTCGCTAACGGAAGGGTGTCTCCCGAATCATTAACAGATACGGGATACGAGGCAATTTCGCGGTTCGGTTCGGTTCAGGTAGAGAATTCGCTAGTAACCTATTGTATCTTTCGATAGGAAGGAGACAATGTACAATATATTGATTTGATTCGTTTGAAAATGTAATTTGGCTCTAAATTTAGTTCGATTCATAAACCGTTACAAACACAGGGCCACGAGCAGTCTCACTTCTTTTCCCCAATGGGGACCTAACAAAGATAATATTAGTACCCATTAAATGATAACTGATGTAAGTAGTAACGGTTTCACCCTTGTTGAGTTGTTCTGGCATTCTCGGGCAATGAAGTTTGCAACAGAGTGCTTGTGGACGATTTCTAAGCAATTCAACCCGCTAGCATTTTAGCATTTATTCAATTGCTTTGATACACCTTTTTATGCATTTCACTTAGATATATAATCACTGCTATAAAACACAAATAATTGCTTACAATAAATAAATAAATAAATAAAAATGTATAAAATGTATCATTTTAAATATTTTACGATCATACCAAATTCAAATTATACTCCCAAACAAGTTTTAGAATGAATCGGGCCGAAATATCATAATGTATGGCCACTCCCTATCGAATAGCTACAATAGGTTACTAGCGAATTCCGTACACGAACAAAACCATGAACTCGACTCGTACCTCGTATCCGGGCATTGCACCGGGACAGACATACAGTGCAAGAAGAATACTTTCACTACTCAATTTTGAACTTTTATCTAATTCTGCACTTTATTCCTAAATTCACTTGTGCATTATTGAGTTTGGTCGTTGACCCGTCTTTCAAAAATCTTTTTTCTGAAAAATGAAAGGGTTAGGACCCTTATTTGAAGCCAAATTATGACCCTGCTCCTCCACATCTAGTGGCAGAACTCGCAGAGGCCGATGTTTTTGTTGGCTGTTTTATTCTTTCCATTTACCATCAGAACGAGGATGCTCTTCTTCTGCACTTACGTCGATGAGAAGATCGGATTCCTCGTTAGTTTTGGAGCGAGCAGATCCACTATATTTGTGTTCCTGTTTAGAGAACTTGTATCTCAGAAACAATGAATTTGCCATAACCCCTACAGAACTCAAGCCCATGAGGCCTCCAGCAATTGACGGCGTCAGAATGGTCCCAGTTACTGGAAGCAACACTCCAGCAGCAATTGGAAGTCCTACCTGTAAAATTCTAGTAGCATAAGACCGGGTATTGCTTCTAAATAAACTTCGTAATAAGCTTGTGATGTTAATAGGCTCTAATTCCTGTACGTTCAGCAGAACAAAACACCAGAAATAAACAGAGTATCGGGCTATTCTTAATCCATACAAGGACTTACAATATTGTATGCAAAAGCCCACCACAGATTTTGCTTCACAGTCTTCATAGTTAGTCTACTCAGCTCCAATGCATCAAGTAACTGCAGGACATTATGAAGATCAAATATCCTACACAACAGTGCTTATTATATGAAAAGAAAGATACCAAATTTTTCCATCAGTTCTCCAGCACTCAACATCATGCATATTTTTCAAATAATCTTTTGTAGACGGTGAAAAGATTTGCGCTGCATTCTTCAATTATTTATTCATACTTGTTGATGGTAAAAGTGTAAAAGCAAATTTTGCCACACGACAGCATGTAATCCTCTACAGTTTGGTTTCCAAAACTAACACTGCAGAATCTGGCACCTATTCATGCTTTAAAAAACAACCCAAGAGGTGTTTGTGCAAATAATCGTACTACAATGTTTACCTGTGAAAGTCTGTTGCCCAATAGCACAATAGAAGACACCTCACTAGCAGCTCCAACACCACCACCCATGGCAATTCCAACATGCGATGAAGCCAATGCTGCAGCATCATTAATTCCATCACCAACCATTGCTACAATGTTCTGATCCTTCTGAAGCTCCATTATGAACTTCTTCTTTTCCGTCGGTTTAACACCAGATATCACCTGCAATCCATAGCATAGGCTATACAAATAAATTCAATAGAGAAAAAAAAAAAATCTGGGATCGAGTTGGATACTGGGCAGCTATTTGGGCATCAGTTTCAAATGAGTTTAGGGATTGAGTATTCTCACTCTTCTATAATGACGGATGTGTTAGCAGCTGTGATTAAGTTTAGGTTTCTAGTCTTGAGGTTTTTGTATTATAGGCTCGATATACAGATTGTGGATACCTTATCCAAAAGTTGTATTTTTTATGATATTATTAAAAATCTGTTTCATTTCAAAAAATAAATTAAAATAAAAGACAGAGGACAAGCTTTTGGTGTTCTGCTTGAAGTTGTTTCACTATTTTTTACATTTTTCCAAATTGATAAAAATTTTGTTTCCCATCAAAGAGAGAAGTAATTAAGAACTCCTTACCTTCTCTTTCGGAATACCAACAGCAGACGCGACGTACTCCGCATTATTTCTTTTGTCCCCAGATAGCATGTATACATCGATCCCTTGCTTAGATAAAGATTTAACAACTTGTCCAGCATCATCCCTTATCTGATCCTCCAAATAAATGAGACCGGCAAGAGTACTATCAATGCCTACATATACAATAGATTGACTCGTATGGGCTTCTACTTCGTCAAATGGATTCTTAGTAACTCCATGCCTGCATATATTTAGTTTTTCAATGGGACCTCAATACATGATCCAATATTAAATTATTTAAGTCATATTAAGAAGGAAACAAAAAACAAAAAAACAAAAAAAACAAAAAACAAAAGATATCATATTTGGAAGATGAAAACAACTAAGCCTTTGGTTCCCAAAATTAATTTCCATGGTAAGAAAACAGTCGATCCATCTTCTGGGGTCATTTAAGACTGCGGCAAACAATAAAAAAGGTCGTACCCAGTGCACAAGGCTCCCGCTTTACGCAGGGTTTGGGAGAGGTGAATGTCAGCTAGCCTTACCCCCATTTATGGAGAGGCTGCTCCCAAGTCTCGAACCCGAGACCTACCGCTCATGGGCGAAGGCACTTGCCATCGCACCAAGTGCAACCTCTTAAGACTGCGGCAAACAATCAAGAGTAAAATTTAGAGTTGGTCCATGAACCAAAACTCTGTTAATTGAGATCCCTAAATTTAACAAAACATGTGCCCTTGGTTGCCTTCAATATACCTTCAATTCCCTAACACCAAATGAGCCCTAGAAGTTTTCTAAGATTCTATAATGAGTCTCTAGGATTTTCTTTTAAAGTCGTTTTGATTCCAAAAACCTTCAGAAAAGGCTCACTTTTGTGAGCCAAAGTCAAATTGGAGTGAAAAAAATAAGCATCTGTTGAAGTAACCTCTATATCTTCTTAGTCGCAATAAGCTGGTTCTGTTTAGTGCTCCTGTAAGTCGAATCTGTCAAGCATTACTTCTCCATTTACATTGTTATTTGTATCCTAAAGAGTTCATCATGATCATAGACAGCAATCTCTTTATGTTGTCCTATATGAATCTAAATTTTCAAAATTAGGATTCTAAATTCCCTTAACAATGGTCCAGGGCCAATGCCTATCAGCATTACACCTTTACAAGAAGCAAATTCACATTCAAATATGCAATGATACAAACTATTATATTCCATTATACCCTGTAATTACCTTTGAACCCATTCCAAAGTCCCAACAGAAACCTTTTTGTTCTCAACAGTTGCTACAGCACCAGAGCCAGGTTCTTCCAAGAATGTTCCATCCGCAACCTGGAATAAAGTGCACAGTTTAGGATCTGAGCATCATGATTTTTTCGGAACCTTATCCAGCTAATGCATGCACTTAATGATATAATCCTCTTCTAGAACACCAAGGATTTGTTCACAGAACTGCATTCTTTCTTTTTCTTTGTAAGAGATGATGCTCATATAGGGGAGAAATTAAATGCAGAACTCCAGCACCACTCTATACAAAAATCTAGCCCAGTTAAGACAAAAGCACACTAAGGGGACATCCTTAAAGTGCTTAGACCAAAGATTCCCAAACAGATACAATATCTAGTTGTCCCAAATAAAATCCATTAGTTAGAGAAAATATAAAGAGGTCGCACTTGGTGCGATGGCAAGTGCCTTCGCCCATGAGCGGTAGGTCTCGGGTTCGAGACTTGGGAGCAGCCTCTCCATAAAATGGGGGTAAGGCTAGCCGACATTCACCTCTCCCAGACCCTGCGTAAAGCGGGAGCCTTGTGCATTGGGTACGACCTTTAGTTAGAGAAAATATAACCTGTGAATAGAGACAACCACAAGCAACACCTCACTTGGCATAACTTGCATACCGATCCATCCAAAGGAGAATTGTACAGTGGGATTTTGTGAATATAATAGAAACTTGAAACAACGACAAAGAACCCCGATATGCAATCATCAAGGAGAAAAAAAAATCATAAGTTCACTTCTTAAGAAACTTTGACTTGTATTAAATCCTGTATGGAATGCACTCCAGAAAGTATTTTGCAAAACACTCAAAATCCACATCAACAGTCTATGGAACCAGATATATTCAGTTAAGTTTTTTTTTTTTTTTTTTTTTTTTTTGAGAAGAAACAAACATTTTATAAAAGAAAAGAGAAATATACTGAAGTGGATAAGAAATCCACCATTTACAAGAAACAAGAAAAACTCTCAATAGGATTTGGCTACAGGAACAATAGCTAGACCTAACTCACTTTACTGCTGCTAACAAATCCCACAGTAATTGAGAAAGAGAGTAATTATTAAAATCATTTGCTACTGAAGCCCATATATTCAGTTAAGTTAAAGATAAAATGATCCATAAGAAGCAAATTTAGAAATCTTGAGAAGAAGGAACCTTCATATTCTGACAATTAAGAGCCTGACTAGCTTCCACAATAGCTTTTGCAACAGGATGAACTGTATTCGATTCTACTCCAGCAGCAAACTTCAGAACATCAACTTCTGACCAAGTATGGTTTATCTTTTCTCTGTTAAAAGAAAAAAAAAATCACTCCATCTTTTTTCTTAGTGGCAAACCCTAGTAAGAAAATCTCTGAATTGGAAACAGTCTGGATCTGAGCTAACCATAAAGACGTTTTCTTTTTCAGACAAAGATAGTGTTCTAGTATAGGGTAATACGTGGTTATCTTTCTAGTCAATAAAAAGATGAGTTATTTGTTCGAGTTGTGCCTCTAATAATTCAAATCCCAAAAACAAATCATGCATGAAAATTCATTTGGATCCTCAAAACTGCATAAAATTGTCGCAGAAAACACAAATTTAGTAGTACAGGTAAAATGTGAAACAGATCAAACAAATGCACTGTACCTAGATACAGATATGATACAGCATGCAAAGCCACTGGATAGTTTTCCAATCCAGGAAAGAATTGGTAATCCACATGTCAGTAAACCACCTAAGCACATTCATCAACACATGTAGCTAGATTGCAATCTAGAAGCTACCTGACTTAAGAGTCTAAGACACGGCTCAACTATGCAGGACGAACAGTTTCAGTAAACTGTCTCCTTGTTGACTTTTGTTAATTCCCTTGGAGACACGTTTCTTATTGTAAAATGGAGAAATTCAAAGCTTAAAGGCACCCAATATATAACACAAAGTTATTGCGTCAACATGTTTAGCACAGTCCTTCCAAAACCTTTTTACAAAATTAAGTTATCAGAGAAGTTGTTTAGGGTTTAGGTATTGATTAAAGAGATTTTTTAGTATGATTGAAGAACATATTTTTTATTTTATTTTACTTGTTTCACACCATCAGCTGAATTTTTTTTTTTTGCATTTTTTTAGGACCTGGGCTACAGGAAGTTAAGAGTTGTGAATTCCCTAACTATAAGCTGGTAAGGGTCGATGAGATCCTAGAAGTATAATGAACTCCTTTTGATATCATGGAAAATTAAAGCAACCCTTTTTCTATGTCACCGGAAAGCTTCAAATAAATTTAATATCCTTAAATGAAACAGTAATGTGAGAATGAAGATTTGTCACGACTCAACTTTAAGTCAGTAACTTTTGAACGTTCAGGAGTCACAATCTTAGTCACAACAGGTTTGCCCACTGTCAGAGTCCCTGTTTTATCAAACACTATAGTGTTCACCATTGAAAACTTCTCTAAAATACTACCGCCACGCAAAAGTAGTCCTCTTTTAGCTCCCAATGAAGTCCCAACCTGGAAAGAACTCAATACTGAAGATAAATTTGACATATCATAAGCAAGAAAATTCAAATTTAGAACTTATCAAACAAGTTTAAGGAGGTAAGGATTTTGTTCAGATAGTGTGTGCCTACCTTACCTGAGGTCAGGTGTTGGGAGTAGTATCTTTAAAATTCAATTGCTTAAATGCAAAGTAAATTGCGTTCACAAGTTAGCATGTCCCTCCTGTTCTATTTATCATTTTATGGAATCATATATAGTTCTAATTCAAACATAAAACAGAAAGAGTTGGATTCAAAATCTGAGCCCTTAAAAGTGTTGCAATCAAAATCTTGAATTGGTTAAAGTTTAAACCATTCTATTACAAACACAACAGAACTAAAAATTTAAGGCCTAATAAGCACAAATCATTTCTAAGTTGGTAATGGCCGAAACAGTTTTTTTTTTTTTTTCAAATAAGAAAAGTTGTGTAGCAGTGATTAGAGTTTGCAAAGAGATTACCAGCACAGCTGTAGGTGTGGCTAGCCCAAGAGCACATGGACAAGCAACAACCTGCAATCACAAAAACAGAGCTTCACCAACAGCTATTTTACACTTTGAAAAGTAAAACTTAATTGCAAAGAGTACCTATCTTGTTTATTTATTTATTTATTTATTTTTTATAATATATGATCTCTTCATGGCATTCAAGAATCAGGGTCCCTTTCAAAATTTTAAGCGAGATAAATCATAAACCTCTAATTCATACCAGTACACTGCAAGAGAGTTGCAATGCTAACGAAACTGAATTTCCTCCGTGAAAAGCAGCAGGTAAAATATGACCACCAATCAAGCTCCAAAATAGAAATGTAGCAGCAGAGAGTGTCATTACTCCATATGTAAAATGTCCAGACACCTGGTGAACCCAAAGAAATCAAAAGATGAGCACAATTCTAGTAAGTGAGATCAACAAATTATATTACCACAACGCTAAGCATGTAAGTTACTTGGTTATACTTGATTCAATTTTTTGGCTCTGAAACAAGAAAAAGAATATAAAAAAAACAAATAAGAGAACCAAATATATATACGAAAGACAAATACTAGTAAGCCATACATAGAATTAGAAGAAGATAAAAGTTATTGGAATACCAACTGACAAGTGTATCTAACCTATATCCAACTATGTCGGTTCAAGGTACACTTTGGGGCCACCGACCCAAGCAAACCCATTTGTACCCCTATACAATATGCTAGTTTTATAACAATACCTTATTTTGGATATCTCTACTGCAAAATTGCCAACTGTAAAATACTCAGTCCAACTACTGTAAGAAAGAATGGATAACCTTGTCAGCCAAGCGCTGTACAGGAGCTTCCCTACTCTGTGCTTCTTCTACCAAGCGAACAATGTCTGCCATAGCAGTCTCACCACCTGGTCTCTGTACTTCAACTGTAAGAGTGCCATTGAGATTTATGCTTCCGGCGGCAACTTGACTCTAGCATAAAGATAAAATTCTCCAACATCGTGATAACCTCATATCAGAGATAGCTTTTATAATTACCTAAGTGAATTTAAATATGTGCACAGAAGATAGGGGAAAAAGGCACATGCTCATAATAAGCAACATACCCCAGGTAGTTTGGTTACAGGCAACGGCTCTCCTGTAAAACTTGACTCATCAATGATACTCCTACCAGCTTTAACAATTCCATCTACTGGAACACGGTCCTAAAGCAATGCAAAAAGGAAACTATAACTGCATGCCACAGTTCAGAATTTTAAAAGGATATATAATTCACAACTATTTTATCCTTTGCATCAGAAGCTGGGAGACTAACGATCCACAAAATAAAAGTGGCATACAACAGAAAATACCAAATTTAGCAAAGGACAAATCAAATAAGAGTATAACTGATAGTCATGTAGAGGTGGTAGAGGGTACAAAACATTAAATAGCAAAAGCAAGATTGTATCATACTTACTTCCTCCAAGTGGGGCTGAGATGATTAAAAACATTAAATAATGAACGCAAGATGGTGTAATACTTACTCCAGGTAGTACAACAATTTTATCTCCAACAGAGAGGCTGTTAGTAGAAACTTCAACTACTGATTCCAACTCTTGTTCACCGTTATTGACCAAAAGACGTGCCTTTGACGGTACAATACTAAGAAGTTCAGTCATATCACTGCTTGCTTTGATTTTAGCTCTTTGTTCAAGATTCCTCCCTAACAAGACAAATGCTATCAACATAATTGGTTCCTCGAAGAAAGTCTTCCAGCCCTGTGTCCAGAAGGTCCATTGAACAAGGCTACGGAGTTAGCAAGCACAATACACATTTTTTTATTAAGAGACATAAGTTCTTTTTTTTTTTTTTGTGTGTGTGTGTGTGTGCATGTGTTAAGGAAAAGGATACGCATATGTTTAAGTGAAATACAAATTTAGCCAAGTCTATCAAATTTTGAGATTTATAAAAAGAGAGGGAGGCAGAAAGGGAGGGCAATGGAAAGGGCAAATTTACTTTTTTTACAACAGAAATATAGACATTGTTGGGTCGTACACAAACATAGGGCAAGTAATTAGTCTAAAACCAAGTGTTTGGGCCAGGTCGTCCAAACTTTAACCTGTTGAACCAACATGACTTCAGATATTTATGTACTAAAAGAACTAGTTAGTTGGAATTGGAGCCTAATTGACTTGATAGCCCAAACAGTTAGAGCATAAGATTATTCCTCAAGAATGCATGTGGGAACAGAGATAAACATATATCATCCCCTTCTACGCATTCAGTTACTTTCTAGGCTACACCTTGCAAAGATCAGCAATGAAACATTTGTAATGAGTTTACAAACACGGATTTTACGCTGCAGGTGGACGCTACCATTAGAGAATAACAGGCAATATTAAATAAGAATCTTTGTTCGATTAAACGGTGAACAGACCAAAATTCTTGGTATTGACATAAAACAGTTTTGACTATTCAAAACACATGACAATAATATATGTATCAAGCCAGTCTACTTATAACAGAGGATCCTTACTCATCCACCAATAGAAATTAAATGTTGCAGATCCGACTAGATCTGGAACCCAAAAAATATAACAAGAAAGATCAGCACTAACCAGTTTTGGTATAAAGGCAGCTAATGAACTGACAGTAAATGACGATAAGGCCCCTAAACCAACCAAAGTATTCATGTTTGGAGCCCCTTTAACAAGACTCCTCAAACCATCAAAGATAAGTCGACGCCCAGGACCAAGCAATGTAAATAGACATAAGGACAAATGGAATCCTGTCGAATGGAGCGCATGGATCCATGGAGCCTTAGCCCCAAAGAAATGAGATGCATGGCCAACTAGGCAGACAGCACACAGAGCCCAAGAGAATGCAAGCTCATTTCCTAACAAAAGAAAAGGCAAAAATTAGCTGCACTGTGTATGCATATTAATCATAAGTGCTTAACGACATGAAGCTTTGATGTAGTTTACAAGAAGTTTACACACGCTTAAAAAATATAACAAGTAAACTAGAGATGCTCACTACTTAAAGATGTCTACCACTATCTTTTAGGCGTTTACGCTTTTCTTCCATTTTCCTTTCAAAAACTTTGAGAAAATTGTCTCGACCTGAATCTGCACACAAGAATAACCAATTAGTTCAACCACAGAATCATTTTTTTTTTTTTGGGTCAATTACACAGAATCAAATTAGTACATTGGGGTAATAATCAAGTCCTCTTGCCATGATGGAGATTAAAGATGACTGACATGAAGAGCCATATCATACAAGAATGTATGTTTGGGGTCTTGAATTTGGTAAGTATGCAGTATTTCCAATCAAAACATGAATCTAGGAAAGAAAACACGTCTTTATCACACAAAGCAAAACCTAACAGATTGATAGAATCTATTTGCCACAATAGACTAAAATTTCCAGGTCACAGATAGATGGTGCATAGTGGACAGTGTTGTTCACACCAAACAACAAAAACGAGATCATATATTTGAAGCACTGAAGAAAATAAAAAATACAAAGGGATGACATTCATTTTCCATTGCCAATATTCTTTTCAAGAGAGTCATTTGTTCCCTTTCTATTTACGAACAAAGAATTTCCATAGAAAAACGGATTGGAGATGCAAACATCTAGGTAGAGACACAAGAACAGCTTACCAAGCGGGGATGGGTAACAGCCAAAGAGTGGAAAACTATCTAATTGTGTACCTAAACAAAAACCACCTTGTTTTCTCCATAGACGAAAATTATTCTCTTCCTCTAAAACTACATCGTCGGAATGGAAGGCAGAACTGCACGATGCCAAAGAGTAACACCCTTTTTGGTTTATCCAGCAATTTAGGTTGGCAAGGAATAGGAGTTTCTAGGCACATCATGCACTACACCTGGAAACTCCTTTTTGAAGCGTCTTGTAATTTTTATTTCACCATGAACTGCCTGCCAACAAGATCTTGTACTTTAGTTCAGAACTTGTACTTCACTGTATTATGACATGAAGAAAACTAATAAAGATGAGATAGAACAGCCTCATTTCTGTGCCAAACACTTTGACAAAGAGATAAGCCTTGGAGAGATGTATTTCCAAGGGTACCATAAGGAAGATCCTCAAACGATCGCCCTTGACAATACAATTCGTATATGCTCCTAATGATGGAACAAGGAATCAACTGGAAAAGCCACTGACCATTTATCTAATGCTTTATTTACTTTCTACGTGAAGTAGGATTGCTGCTCAAAACTGATTGTAAGGTAACATCCCCCCTTGTAAAGACTATCCTTCAAAAGTACATACCTCTTAGTTGTTCATTTGTGTCATTAGTTATAAATTTGTAGTGAGCTGACTTTTAGTCTTGCATAACTACTTTCCTTTACTTTCTTTTATTATATGCCCTCCTTAAAATAGCTTCCTTGAAGAAGAAAAAACCAGCAAATTATCTAATTTACTTTGCCTCTTGATGTAGGACAACTGGAATAGATGAGAATATAAGAAGAGATCTGAGTTCACTCCGACCTAGTAAAACAAATAATAGAAACAAGGATTAAGAAATACAAGGCCAAATCAAATAGGGCGTAATTTATTCCTTGGTTTGAAGGATGCTGACATCAAAAGAAATTTAATCTTTGTAAATAGCGACACCTCTACTACAAAGTACAGATTACAAAAACAGAAGAGAAAATATTGAATGCTTTCCGTAATTGTAGATAAGCATATACGAACACTAGCGATGCCTATGGGCAAACGATCAGTCTAATTCTCAAATATCTTATGAATAGAATACAGCCAACTTATAGAAAGGCAGGAGTCCTCGATTTCCTAATGACAACCAAGGAATTGCTAAGCTCGGAGAGTAGAAGTGGAATCGAAAATCCTCCAAAACCAAATGGGTGCTCCATAACAGAAATGCTGCTCAAACTTATCCACCAAAATGAGCTGCTGGTTGAGACTACCTAAAGAAGCAAGTAGTTCTGAATCAATAACGATTTTCAATCCTCTTTTGTTACATCTGATAAAGTGGAGAGACGTAAGACATTATGCGTACATATACTCCACTGAAATTAAATCCAACAGTTTGAGGACATACCATAAACTATTATGGTTCAGCCTGACAAGAAATTGTTTGATCTTTTATGGTGATATATCTCCTTCCGTAGCTCCCTCACCTGCCACTAAACCCAGAAAGCTTCACATAAATCATTTGGAAATCCTAAGCAGGCGAAATGTATACTCTTATTTTAAAGCTATGGGGTTCTAATTGGACAACCACAAGTAAAGAAACAACGCTCGAAGGACTAAATAGATAATAGTCTTTTGTATTCAGCTGACCCAGTAAACCGCGATGAGTACTATCGTCATTTCTAAAGCAGCACAAAACCTACCCCCACTTAGTTTCTGTGGAACTTGTTTTGTGGATGGATAGCAGCTGAAACAATTTCAACCTTCCACAGCAATTGTAATATTATGACAACAGTACAACCCAAAGTTTACGAAACTTCAATCCTCAACTTCTCAAAAGGATATAGCAAATTCCGCAGCATCACAATTTTTTTAGATGTAAAAGGGGCGTGCTTGAGTACCAAGAAAAGAGAAAGAGCTTTCTGGGTTTGAAATCAAACAGAGATAGAAAAGAAACCCTTTCAGGCAAGATAGATCCTTCTCATTCTCTTATGTCTGACTTTGTTTTTCTTTTTGCACCCTTTTCTCTGTGAGAACCAAAAATTCATTAAAGAACTAAAGCATAATAAAAATACAAAGTTGACCCGAGGTCCACCAACAAACTGATACAATCCTCAAAAACAGAACCTAAATACTCACACACATTGCATTACAACTTGAATAGCTACCCTACAGCAACTACCCAATCTGATAAAATTATAGAAGATGATAGATCACTAAAAGCTAGAGAAACAGAAGCCCAAAATGATGCTCAGAACCTGACTGAAGAGTTTTCTTTTACATCCAAAAGAAAGCTAACACAATGCAACTTCACAAATTCTTGCCTTTTTTCCACCACCAAAGCATACTCTTTTCACAAAAATGTTTGAAGGTGACTGAGGAATAACCCAATGAACTCTTGCTTCCCCACCCTAACTCACTGCCACCAATCTCAATGCATACGGACAATGTGGAAACGAATGATTTCCAAGCACTTCCTCTTTGTTGCACAAAATACACCAACGAGGAGACAAGCAAAAAAGTGATCTTCTTTGTACCAAAGCACAAGTAGTTTCCCTTCCATGAACCATGATCCAAACCAAAACATGAAACTTCGTAGGACCATTAGATTTCCAAATCATTTAAGTAGACTGGAACTCAGGAAGTGATTGCTTGTTAGACAGAAATTTTTTTAATTTCTTAAAGGAGAACCCCTGATGAATCCAGTTTCCACTTACTGCTAGCTGGTCTCATTTTGCAACTCAACAATCTAAAGATGAAAGCCTAGTCCTCCTACGCACTCAACTAATGTGCTAATAAAACTCTGACAGCCAACATCAGACAATCGCCACTAAATGTCTGCCAAAGTGCCAATATAAGTTAATCTTAATCAACATCATGTTAATGTGTCAAGAATTTCAAGAACATCTAGCATTAAAGATTAACACTTTGGTGTTTTCAATTACTAAAAAAGTTATGTTGTCACTGATTCAAGCAATGTTAGTCTAAGCAGACTCTAAAGCAACATAGTTTCATCACACTTTTCCTAAACGTGTATAACTAACACCGAAAACACACTCAAAGAAAATAATCCGCAAACTTTAGCAATGCCCATGAAAAGTAAAAAAGACTAGCCATTACAAGGATTAACCAAACATACAACTTTCCAATAAATGAGAACCATGGAATTCATACGTTCATATGAACAATAAATAATCGTAACATGCTGAAAGCAAAACAATTGTGAAATGCTTACCACGAAGGTTAGACTTGAAACCGCAACTGGTCAATTGGTTTGCAAGTGTCTCTCCTAGCTGCTTTTGCCAGTTTGGTGCAGCCTTCTCTTCGGACACAGGCCACACAATTGCCGTCTCTGTTGTGAGATTTACACTCGCAGACGACACCTGAGGCTGCCATATACATACACACATATATGCCGGGTATTAAACTTACTTGAAACTTTGATTGCAACCGAAATACATGTCAATAAAGATGAAAAAATGAAATTAAACTTACTTGATTTTCTAGAATTCGCTTCACACTGGCTGCACATCCCCCACATGTCATTCCCTATCCAAGAAAATCACCAATCAATCAGATTGAGTAGGAGGGAGAGAGAGAGGGAGAGAGAGAGACTAAGAGAGAGAGGGGTTTAATAATAGTGTATTCATACTCCAACATCGAGAATAATGACATCAGTGGAGAGCACCGAAACCTCATCGCCTCCAGCAGCAACAACCTTGGACTTGGCATCGCCGCCGCCGGAACCTCCCTCGCCGTCACCGCCTCTGCCGCCACTCTCTCCGCCAAAGCCACCATTTCCACCACCAGAGGCAAATGAAGCAGCGGAGCTACCAACGCACTCTAAACGGCGCCGTAAGAGCGGATCAACGACGCAGAGACTCCTCAGAGACGAGGAAGAGAGAGGATTAGGTTTAGGGGTCTGAAAGCCGTAGTAGTTGGTGTGAAGGGAAGTCAGGTGCCTGCGAGCAAGGAGACGACTGGGGAGGCGTTGACTGAGGAAAGTCCTGGCGAGTCGGCGGTTGAGGGATTTGGAGGCGGCAAGGAGAGCTGCCGTTGTGGGCGTCGCGGCGGACAATGTGGCCTCCATTGACATTGAAGAGAATGGGTTGGTAAATCGCCGCGGCTCCTCTCAAAGTTTTATGTGCTTCTCCTCTACAATCTATCTTATCATCTGAAAATATTATATAATTGTAATAGTAATAAATGTGATGAGATAATCGCAATGGGAGCGACACGTGAATAATGTCGCTGTGACAATCGAATCAAATATGTTCCGTGTGATGGTTGTGCGTTTTAAATGTGCAACATAACTTCATCTTTTTTAATAGATTATACTTTTAAAAACAAAGAAATGTCAAGGAGACTCAAACTCTTTATGGACATTCCGTCATTTTATTTTTTTTCACAATATTTTATAAAATTGACATTAATTATGAGATGACAGAAAGTTCATGGTTAGTCCTACTTTGAGAGACACTCCTTAACATTTCTCACTACTAAAATGATCAAGAATTATAATGTTGAGCTGATTAAAATTAAATACAACAAAACTTTTAAGAAGTCATAAATTTGAGATTAAACTAATTTTATAACTTGGCGAAATCGAATTAATGGTCTCCTAATGATAGAGTATTTGAAAGATAGGCTATGATAACAAAAAAAAAAAAAAAAAGATGTAAACCCTTGTGATAAATATTGTTAGCAAATTTATCCAAAAGTGAGATTTTCGTTAACTCTCTGTTAAATGTCGGAATAAAGATGTCCAGCCTTTTCCTCTCTCTCCATATCTTTCTCGAAGGGAATTGGATCCCATTCGGATCCATTTTGTGAGGATCCTAGGGATCCCCACATCTTAGTCATTCATCATGTATTGTGCAGTCAAAAATTATTTTTTAAATTTAAAATTAAACACAAATAGTATTTGACAAAAACAGCCGCATAATGTATGATAAACAGCTAGGATGTGAGGATCCCCACAAAGTGGATCTTGAGAGGATCCTCTTCCTTCTTATCTCTTCCCAAATCCATGCTCAACAGTCCTAATGGCATGTCCTTCTCTCTACAAAGTTTTGTATTTAGTATCTAGCTAGGTCTCAGCATGCCTTGATAAGAGATTGAAGAAGTTGTAAGTAGAGGCCAATGGATCAATCTCTTCACCTCTGCTATTAACAAGTCCTTTTCATGATCCATTAGAGTTAAATCTTAACAGTTTTGTAAAAATCCATAGCTACAAGATTGGGGTTGGACATTGTTAGGCCAAAGGACCGCCACCAACAATTCAATTTCCTTTAAACCATGCCAATTTTAAAGGTTTTTTTTTCTAAAGTATGACGAAGCCCATCAAAGTCAATAAAATGTGTTCCCTTATATGTAATTCTACCATGTCAATGTGCTAAATTTAACATGCAAGATCCATTACACATGGAAGAATTATGTCAACCGAATGATCTAATGGATGGTGTTTCTCTCCTAGTTGTCTACTTTTCTTAATCGCAGTGCCAATAAACCTAGTGGATGGCGTGTCTCCCCTGGATTTATCTAAGTATTCGGATGCAAAAATTTTAAGGGTGATTAGCCATTAGAAACTCGAATGTAGAATAGACTAATTACAAAGATTAAGAATTTAACAAAACTTTAAATTGAATACAAATCAACAAAGTACTTCACAAGTATCTAGGTCATGACTTCATCATAAACCTTAGCAAATAGCTTAGTTACACATAGAAATAAAAATAAAACAATGACCCTATTTATTCTAGAAAACCCGTAAAAGGTCTGGTAGAAATACTCCTAAAAAGAAACAAATTTCTAAATAGTTAATGATACAAACTAGGAAAACATCCTTCTTGGCTTGGGAAACATGTCGTTTGTGTTGCACACCTGTTTTGGGTTAGATTCAGCTTCTGGAAAATTCTGAAGAAAAAATAGGAAACTTGTAGTTCTATGTCTTAGTTTTCCAAGCACCTATCACATATTGCTAGGAAAAATCAAGAAAGACTTCGAATCTTCATTCTCCCACAGTTGCGCAGTTCTGACGGGATTGTAACTTTTGTGGGATTAACTTGCAAAACTAAAACAAACTGCTTCATGGAAAATTATGAAATTTTGAGACATCCTCTTAGCTTCCTTCAATTCGCTTCACACCAAAACTCATTCGGAAAGCTGATTTATCATAGAAAAAAAAAATCTCAAATGCATAGATTGGTGAAATTGGGAAAATGAAAGTAAAAAGGCTCTTTTAAAATCACTTCCTTAACAAAACTTAGAAATAATTGATTTGTCGTGAAAGAAAGAAGGTTCGCCAGATAATGACATAACCACCCGTATTGGTAGCTTTTGTTGGTAACGTTTCGGAGGCATATGAACTTATTGATGAGTTAGAAATGGAAGCACAAATTTAAGGGCACCATACAATAAAAACTTAGTCGAATGTGCCTATACATATGTTGATGGAAAAAATTGAAGAAAGTCATTTGAGGTTTACATCTACTGTGCACAGTGTTTTAAAAGGCTCGCCTTAGGGCGCACCTAGGTAGCCTCTGAGGTTGGGCATCAGTGTTCCCGCCTCTGTTTTGAGGGAGTGGGCGAAAGGCTTCACCGGAGATGCCAAGGCAACGAAAGGCTTCGTCGGAGATGCCGACGCGGCAAAGGCGGGCCTCAAGGCGTCTTTTTGGCTTTTTTTTTTTTAAAACCTCCTAAACCCAAAACAATGTCGTTTGGGTAAAGGTTTTTAATTCTATACCTCATCTCTCTTCTTCGATCGCGTCCTCTCTGCCTTCTTCACTCCTTATTCTTCCATGCGTGCGATTTTGCCGGAGCACACAGCAGCATCAGCAGCCGCCAGCTTGGAGCAGCAACGGTCACCAACTTTAGAACAACGCCGCTGTCACCCCACTGCCGTCACCCAACAACATTGTCGTCAGCAAGCGCCCACAAATCCCCAATTTTAAAGGTTAGGGTTTCTGAAAAAGTTTGTGATTTTGATTTTTAAAATTTTTTTTATATAGTTTGTGTGTTATCTTACTGGCCTATGTAGTGTGATTTGATCATTTGAATGATTACTTGATTTGAATGATTACTTGAGGGACCTACTGTGCTTACAAAACTGTTGTGCATAATATATAGATTTTATATAGTTTGTGTGTAACTACAAATTACAAAACTGTTGTGCATTAGTAGGTTATAGACATATAAATGCCTAATTAGTAATTACACCAGTGTGAAAATGTGAAGTCACGGCCCTATAAAGGCCTAATTATTGTTTGTATAGTATGTTCATATAATTATAAGAAGTCAAGACATATACTTTCACGGTCCCTATGCAAGTGTGAAGTCCAGACATATAAATGCCTAATTATATAGTTTATATAGTATGTTCATATGGCCTAATTATATAGTTTTGTTTATATATTATTTATGCATTGAAGAATATGCATTGAAATGTTTGTATTTTGATTTAGATGAAGAGGATTTGGATGAATGATTGATTTCTTTCTTTGTATTACCTTTTGAATGATGAATTTGGATGATATTACATTTGAATGATGAATTTAGATGATATTATCTTTTGAATGACTATGGATTTGAATGAAAAATTGAGAATAGATGTTTATTTTACAAAGTATTATTTTTTATACAATTATATGTATAATATTTAAAACATATATATTTAAAAAAATTAATCTCGTGAGGCTTCGCCTCCCGCCTAGGCGGGGCTATCCTTTGGATGCCTCGCCCACGCCTCGGCCTTTTAATACATTGGCAATGCAAATGTAAGTTTTGAACTAATTTTCCTTCCATGTTTAATGCATAAGTTCTTTTTAATTTTTAGGATTAAACTCTGTTTACTACCCTCATGTTTTGTGGTTTTCAACATTTAGTACATCAAGTTTTTTTCGTCCCAGAGTCATACCTAAAGTGTTAATTTTGGGACAGTCTCATACATCCGTTAGTCAAACTGTTAAGTCTGCCGTTAACTGATGATATGACGTATATGTGGACAATGACTGGGAGCCACGTGTCATTAAGGGTCCGCGTGGAATATTTTTTTTTGTGGAGAAGGTGTTAAAAAAAAGGAAAAATTCAAAAAAAAAAAAGCCTCGTTTTCTATCTCCCCCAACCATCCGCACCCTTTCCTTCCCTCATCCTCCCACAACCTCTCCCTCCCTTCTCTCTTCTGCAACACGCACCCCTTACATCCCTTATCTCTTCTACAACTTGCACCACCCTCCCTTCTCTCCTCCTTCCTCCCTTATTACTCCATTCTCTCCTCTGCACCAACCCACCAAACCCTAGAAAATTAATTTGCAGACGAGGACAATTGAGGACCACTGGGATGTCCATTATTAAAAAAATTAACTTTTCTGGGCATCCTGCCCTACCTTTCTCGACTCCCTCCCTCCCTCTCCCTCCCTCTCCCTCTCCCTCCCTTCTCTTCCCTGCACCCACTTCCCTGCACACCCACCCATCTACCCTACTCCCCTCTTCTCTCATCTGCACCCACCCAACCTCTGCACCATCTACCATCTTCCAAATTCGAAATCGAAAAACAACAAAAACCCCAAGAACAACCTAATCTATGTAAATAAAAAAAGACAAACTCTTTCTGTTTCCTACCTAAAATTCTCTTAGTGCGGGCCTACTCCCCTAAACCAAACCCCACCACAAACGCAGCAATAAGAAATGAAGGAATGAAGGAAAAAAGTCTCTAGCTACAGCCTTTCAGCAGTAGAGAGAAAGTTCACAAGAAATGAAGGAAAAAAAGGGTAAATTTTGGGGTTGAAGAAACAAGGAAGAGAAGATCTCTTCTAGGTTGTTTGATTTGTATTTTATTCAATGTCCATGAAGGTTCGATGGCAAGTCCATCTATCTACTACGATTCACTATCTCCGAAATGGCAATCTGCTACTGGCTTCGTTGATCCACCGCCACCCGCGGCCGACCTTCAATAACGCCGACCTATCTGTGCGGCGGGGTGGCCTGCCACAGCTTCAAGACCCTTTTGCTTGAGTTGTTTTCAACCAACTCGAGAGGGAAAAGAAGTGAGGGAGCGGGGGTTTCGAATACGGCGATGAGAAATGAGGAAGCGGGGTAGATAGGTAGATGGGTGAACAGGTTGGGTAGAGGATGGATGGGTGCAGAAAAGAGAAGGGAGGGAGAATGAGGGAGGGGGTCGGGAAGGGTAGGGCAGGATGCCCAAAAAAGTTAACTGATCGGGTTGGGGAGGTAAAAGACGGGTGGGGTGGGGATTTTTTTTATTTTCTGTGTTTTTGTATTTTTTTTAAATGTTTTAATATTGAAGTGGGTCCATATTGACACGTGTCGCTCATTTATTGTCCATGTAGGCACCACATTATCAGTTAACAGAAATTCTAACGGAAAACCTAACGGATGTATGAAATTGTCCCAAAATTAAGACTTGAGGTATGACTCTGGGATGAAAAAAACTTCATGTACCAAATGTTGAAAACCACAAAACTTTAGGGTAGTAAACAGAGATTAACCCTAATTTTTAATACTAATAATTTTCTATATTATTGTTTAATATGCAGGATTACACAGGACACCATTTTAGTTATTTTCCTGGAGTCAAGTATGTTATGAACTGCCAAAATAATTCTTGTTGTTGTCCATACATCCCTCGAATGAAATATTTCAAAATGACCAAATGGGTCTTTTATATGGGATCCAATGCTTTTACTGCAACCAGTGTTTAAAATATATGTATCGGTGGAAATATCGATATACAAATTTGTAGAAATATTGATGGATAAATCCATATAGATTTCGATATCAGTTGCTTTCGATGGAAAACATGAAAAATTTAAAATGAAACTTTAGGGAATGTCAAACACTAGTTTGGACGAATTGAAGGAAACTTTATGCCTGTAAATATACAGAAAAAATTGAAGGAAATCATTTGAGGTTTACATTGCAAATATAAGTTTTAAACTAATTTTCCTTCCGTTTAATGCATAAGTTCTTTTTAATTCTTAATACTGATAGTTGTTTTTTTTTTTTTTGTTGAAACCGATTATTTTGTATATTATTGTTTAATATGAAGGATTACACAGGACATCACTTTAATTATTTTCCTGAAATTGAGCATGTTATGGGCTGCCAAAACAATTCTTGTTTTATTCATACATCCCTTGAATGAAATATTTCAAAATGACCGAAGGGGTCTTTCGTATGGGATCCAACGCTTTTACTGCAATCAATGTTTAAAATATCAGTATCAGTAAAAATATTAATATACAAATTTGTTAAATATCAATACATTATTGATTTCGATATCGGCTACTTTTCATGGAAAACATAAAAATTTAAAATGAATCATTGGCAACTTTTGCAGGGAAAGTTTTGGAGGTAGATGAACTTATTGATGAGTTAGAATTGGAAACACAAACCCCAGGGCACACCATCCAATAAAAATGTAATCCACTGTGCCCTTACATATACATAAAAATTGAAGGAAATCATTTGAGGTTTACACCTACTGTGCAAATATAAGTTTTAAACTAATTTTCCTTTCGTGTTTAATGCATAAGTTCTTTTTAATTTTTAATACTGATAGTTTTTTATTTTTGTCGAAACCGATAGTTTTCTATATTGTTGTTTAATATGCTGGGTTCGGACATCATTTTAGTTATTTTCCTGAAATCGAGCATGCTATGAGCTGCCAAAACAATTCTTCTTGTTGTCCATACATCCCTCAAATGAAATATTTCAAAATGACCGAAGGGGTCTTTTGTATGAGATCCAGCTTTTTAACTACAACCAATGTTTAAAATATCCGTATCGGTAAAAATATAGATAAACAAATTTGCAGAAATATCGATGGATTATCGGTTTCAATATCGGCTCCTTGCGATGGAAAACATGAAACTTTAAAATTAAACTTGAGGGAATGTCAAACACTAGTTTGTACGAAATATAATAATTTTTTCAATATTTAACCAATTGGTCAAAAATATCAACAAAATCTGTCACTTTTAAAATGATTACTTAGAAAAATAATGGCGAAAGTATCAAAGAAATTTCAGACTGACTACAACCAATTACTTAGAAAAACAAATATGGTGGAAGTGTTATGTAATTGAATTTGAGTTTTTATGCAACTTACCTATTGGACAAGAAAAAGTAAAGGATGACGTGTTCCATGTTTTGTTCAAAGCTGGACTAAAGATTCATACTACTGGTTCACCTTTCAGGAGTAGGTTTTTATATTATATATTATTTATTTTAGTTGGGTAAATATTGATAAATATCTAATATGTTACTGTTTGAAAGTCGATATGATAATCAATGGCACAGGTTGCTTCTGATGAACTTATTTTTGTACCAGCATATCAAAGAGATATAGAGAGATCACAACGGTATACGAGAATGGATATCATTTATTCATGATAAAGCGTGCTTGAGGGAAATGATAAAGCACTAATTATGTTTAAAATTCTCCGTGAGTATACACTTTTTTTTAGCCTTTGTTATTGAATTATATGAAATGAAATTCTTTAAATGTCTACTAAATATTTATTTTGTGTTTTATTTACAAACAGATTCATGGAAAATTCCATTGGCCTTAGGCCAAAACTCGTCCGGAAAGTTGATTTATTAAAAAAAAAAAACATCTCAAGTGCGCAGATGGGCGAAATTGAGAAAATGCGAGTGGAGGAACTCTTTTAAAATCCTTTCCTTAACAAAACCTAGAAATAATTGATAAGAAAATATAAGAAATAAAATGCATCTATGAATAGACATTATGTTAAACTGTTGTGGCATATGTGTTGTATTTAATAAGTTTGGTTGTATTTTGAACAAATAATATAATATTTTAACAAGGTTTTTAACTTATTAGTATGCCTCATTAATATATAAACTTTATAAAAAGTTTTGAACCAGATGAAAAAGCACCATCTCCATATCATCACGTGTATAGCGTGTTTTACACATTGTTTGTTTCATAAATAATTTTAAGGTGCATTTCCATTTATTTATATGCTTATTCCACCAAAAATTGCTCTGTTGCTGTTTCTTGGTCAACTGTAAAGAGAGGAGGTTTGACTCTTTAAAATTGAGGAGTTTTCCTCAAGATACTTTATAATTGATTTATGGAACTCCGTACTTTTTATCGGAACTGTTTACATTATAAATCATTTAGTAAAGATCATTTCTATAAAAAATCTATTGAAAACAAGGTTGTTTAGTCCCTTAATTATAGTAAATACATAGACAGTTCATAATTTTTTTACTAGAGGCCACCACACCGGCTTCAGTCTCCAGGCCACCACCTTGATTAAGATATCACAGTCGCTCCAAATCTTCCTCAAGCTTGTCCTTTATAAAGTCTAGGAGTAGTGCATCAGGATGATCAGTCTGGTGATGATGATAGAAACACCGCCCGGAGAAAGAAAATTGATCATCAATAACATGTCCAGGAGTAGTAGTAGTACCACCTTACTGGTGGTAAAGGGGAGTGTGTCGACATCCAGTACTGCCAATGGTGATGAGAACACGTCTTCAAAATGGACAAGGATTGTCTGCCCTCCCATTTCCAGCGCCCTCCCGTGCCCTCTTGTTTTGTGTGGTCACGGTTAAGCCACGTCAACATTTTATATTGATAATAAAACAAAAATAAATAGTAATATAAAATGTTGACGTGGTTTAACCGTGACCACACAAACAGGAGGGCACGGGAGGGCAGACAATCCTTCTCCCTTTAAAATGTCCCTTCAAAATTCAAGTCCTCCGGTTTGGAGATTACACCATCTTTCAGCCACGGAAAATCAAATACTCCTAATGCCAAGTGGGTTTCTGAAGCCGATATTGTATCACTGCTACTAGTACTACTAGTGCTGCTGCTGTTGCTGTTGTATTCAAGGTTGTTTTTTAAGTCCAACATACCGCAGTTAGGATCAACTTAATTCTTCTTTGCATGCTTCTCTAATGAAGAATAAGAAGAAGAAGAATTGTTGTTGTCTTCATCTCCTTCTCTTACTCTCTGTTCGCTGTCACACTCCATGATTTTTAACGAAACCCTCCCTGCGAATGAAAAATTACGTACATATAAATTACTATCAAGATACTTTGACAAAAAAAATAAAAACATGCTAGGAAATTTTTCACACAACTTAAAGTTTGAAGTTGATTCTGAGCAAGGACACATGCTAATTAAAATCAGGTGGCTAGGTTACAGGTCAAATTATTAGCTGGATGCTTAATTTAAAAGTAGAAAGGAAACATACGTATATATACAGAAATTTTGAAAATATATAAAGCGAATGCATGAGCTGAATGCAGGAAAAAGATGAACCTCAAAAAGTGTGACCTTGAGATTCAAAGATTGAATTGAAGTGGTATTAAAGAGCAAGTCCGACCTGGTGGTAATGCTGAAACTTTGAACATCAAATCTATCAATGTGTCATGCAAATGCTAGCGCTACTTATCGAAACATGTCATTCATTACGTACCTGTATATTGGGCTTAGGCTGAGGGTGATGCTGAGGTTGAGGCAGTTTGTATATCTGAGTTGTTGTTAAATGAATGTAACATCTGCTGGCTTAAGAAGAATGGTGATTACAAAAGAGTTTTGCTCACACGCTATGCAATTTTCAGCTAAACCATCTCTAAGCACACGTAAACACATGCACACTTCCATCACCCTTTTTACCTGCCCATCTCTCCCCCTTTGCAAGAATTGGGTTGGGTTAGTTCCTCCTTTTGTGCTCTGTTCCTTTCTTTCTTGCCTCTCTATTTTTTCAGTTTCCAACTTTCCAAATACCACAGGCAATCAGCAGATCCAATCTTTTTCTACCTTGCTGTTTCTTCCTCTTTTTGTCTCCACTAGTTTTGCCATGTTGTACAATTTCGTTCAGAAAAAGCCAAAAAGATGCAAAAGCAATCAAGTTCATTCTATTTTATTGTCTAACAAAACTAGGTATTAACTCAGAGCAGATCCTGATCTCCATCTAACAAAGAAATTGAACTGACTCTCTGTAGGATTAGAAAAGGAGTGAAGGTATCCACAGTTGAATTCAAGAAATAAAATGTTCATCCTCAATTGTATTCAAGAGAAGAAACATAGAAATTCTGCATATCTTAGTTGTAAAATAGGATATAAATTCAATCTTTAACAGGGCCCTTCGTCGGTTGTTGCCCTTCAGAGCTCACCGTATGCAGAAACCTTACATGTCGTCAGGTAGTATTCATGATCTTCAATACACCAGAAAAAAAAAAAAAAAAAAAACTTGCATCTAACCTTTTTGTCTCTGTGTCGTCTATTTTTGGTGTTCATAATTCACAGCATTTCGGCACACATTTTTCCTAGCATAGCCCATGAGGTAACAACTGCGCAAATAACATTTCGCTACCTTGAACTTGAAGTTGCTTCCGGAAGGCACAATTGGCAATAACCATTTTACAATTTGTGTGTGTAGAAGTCTCAAATTCCTCTTCTCACTTTAAAGAGGAAGCTTGTTTCATCATAGATCACAAGCATGTAAAACACAGGGGACTCGAACATGAACAGCCAGGTAATGGGTTAATTTTGTACGCAATGCAACTAGGACCATAAAATTAGCACTACCAATAGTCCCCACAAGAACAAGAGCCATCACGGAAATGATGGAACCGATTGGTGTCCCTCACAATGATTTCTCTCCCTTCTACCTTCGAAACGAACTTGATTGCTGAATGACAATCACCACAAACCCTGATGTTCTTCTTAATCCGTATGGTGGAGCCAGGAGGAGTGTTAAGAACCGCAAATGCTAGAGCAAGCTTCTCACTATGGTACTGCAACTTGACTTCCCTCTCCTGCTGGTCTACATAGAAAAGTACGTGGCTAGTGTCTGGGACGTATCCAACCTCCTTTATCTTCATGCTAATCATCTCCCACATCCTAAGGATCTCTACCCTTTGCGGATGAGCATCATCGTTCGCTACAAACATGTGGACCGCATTCTCGATGTCCACCCAGCTACAAGCAGGTTCCTTTTTCACCCCACCCTCTTTCATCATCTTCCTCACCTTTGCTGCGTCAATCCATCTGCCAGCAGAGGCATAGATATTAGAAAGTATGACATGGGGCCCTGAATCATGGGGATCCAGCTCAAAACTACGTTCCGCAGCATAAGCACCCAACTCTATGTTCTTGTGCATCCTGCAAGCACCTAATAAGGCTCCCCAAACAGCTGCAGTGGGTTCAATCGGCATTTCTCTTATGAACTTCTCAGCTCGATCAAGCAGATTTCCACGACCAAGAAGATCAACAATCGTCACATAGTGTGAAACCTGTGGTTCTATGTTGTACTGTTTCATCAAGTCAAAATAATATTGTCCTTCATCCAAGAGACCGGCATGGCTACAGGCAGTAAGAACACAAAGAAAGGTTATATCATTAGGTTGGATTCCAATTCTCAGCATTTCTTCAAACCGTTGCACAGTTTCCTTTCCAAACCCATGCTGGGCATATCCAGTAAGCATCGAATTCCAAGAAACGACGTCTCGTCTAACCATCCTATCAAAAACCTTTTTTGCATCCTCAATGCTGCCTGATTTGGCATACATATCGAGAAGAGTATTCCCCACAAAAGCGACGAGGGTAACAACTGATTTGATCATGTGGGCGTGAACCCACTTCCCTTGCTCTAGAGACCCTGCACTAGCACAAGCAGTCAAGACGCTAGAATAAGTGAAATGCGTAGGTTTGAAGCCCTCCCTCAGCATCTTCCAGAACAACCTGAGTGCATGCTCTCCTTGAGCCTTCCTAGCATGCCCAGCAATCAAAGCATTCCAGGACACCTCATTCTTGGTGTCCAAGGCGTCAAAGACCAATTGGGATTCATCCATATGACCACACCTAGCATACATGTCCACAAGAGCAGTGCCCACATAGACATTGGAATCAAGACCGTACTTAAAGCAATAAGTGTGAAGCTGCCTGCCATGATTGTCATCAGAGACAGCGCCAGAAGCTTTCAACAAGCTAGACAAGGTGAACTGGTTGGGTTCCAGCCCATGGCGGAGCATCTCAGGAAACAAAACAAGGGCATCCTGAGGTCGATCATGTTGAGAATAGCCAGAAATCAAGGCAGTCCAAGTGACCAAATCCTTGTGAGGCATTTGATTGAACAGGTTGCGAGCATCGTCCAAACTGCCACATTTGACATACATGTGAAGGATGGTGTTGCGGATGGGAAGGTCATCTTTAAATTGAGAAGTAAGGATGTGTGAATGCACAATTCTGGCTTGTTTAAGTTGGGCCGTCTGGGTGCACCGGTGTAGCAGCTTATTGTACAGAGTCCGGTCTGCTTCCAAAGAACCACAATTCACCAAGTCAAGAACATGAAGCCCTGTTCCTGAAATATGGGGGCTGCTGCGGAGAAGGTCCTTGTCTTGGATGATACGAGAAGGAAACCAGTCTTCGTCTTCTGAAGTTTCAGAGTCTTCATCCCCAATTAGTTTGGCGCATGAAGCCCGAGTTGCAGACAATGTCCCAAACCGTGCCGATAACGAGAAGAGTTTTTGAATGCCAACAGCAGCGGCAGTATTGTTGTAGTTGTACAGAAACAGCAAAGCCTTGGATCGACTTCCCAAAATATGTCTCTTCATTAGATTACATCGGTTCATCAATATGGACTATGGACGTGTGTAGATACAAACTTTCTGCCAGAAAAAGTCCACCAGTTGTTTCAATTTCAACTCTCATTTCTGCAACCCAACAACCTGTACAAAAGGATTCCCTCAAGTCAATGTATAATCAAATACAACCCAGCTGCATCAAAATTTGTTATGAACTGGTAACACCTTAAGATTCATTTACGCACATCCAAAGTTCTGTTCCAGCAAACAAATATGCCTTAAAACAAAAATGTTCAACAGATTAACCAAACAAATAGCATTCTCACGGTACGTAAAAATAAAAAATAAGAATGCTCATTTTTCAAGAAAACCCGACAGCATAAGTGTTAAAACGAACAACAACGACCGTTAATAACTTAATATATATGTGTGAGTGTGTATACCAAAGCAATGAACCAAGGTAAATTTCATTAATTACACAATGAGAATTAATCTTACATGACCAAACCTATAAAACAAAAGGCAGCACTCCAGAGTATGGCGGTTATTCCACTAAATATAACATTGATATCTCACTATTCAATAAACAGAACGGAAAATTTACTTCCCACACTTGATACTTTTATGTTTAAATACCATTACATATTGCTTTTTCTTCATCATCGGCCAACCATGACATGGAGGTGCAGAGAAGCAGTGTTACAATACATTATTGTATTACCAGACCCAAAATTTAGGAACTTATTCAACTCCTTCCTCATACATCGTGTCTTGCCTCTTTTGAATTTGCATCGAACTCTTATCCATATCATCTATAAGCACTAACACTAGATAAAAAATAATAATGAAAATTAACAACATATAAAACACCAAATGAGACTAAAAACAGCGCAAAAAATCTTCCTGGCAGCCAACAGTAAGTATCCATGGTTGAGTTAGCCACAACCCAAATGTTTTTAGTTAATAAGATCCAAGACAAATATAAGATATTTACCCTTATATTTAGAAACAAGTCAAATGGACATGGCATTTACCCATATGCTCCCCATTTACCCATATGCTCCCCCAATATGCATCTCTGATTACAACCTTAAAAGCCAAGAACTTTAATAAATACATAGAAGCCCACTAACCTGGACACTACTTAAAATTTTTAAGACAAGAAATCATAAACAAAACCACGTCCAAAGCAAGGAAAAGTGATATGAATCCTGTAAAAAAAAATACATTTCATAAGAAGATGGCAACACTAAGTACTTATATAGCTGTTAAATATATATATATATATATATATATATATATATATATATATATATATATATATATATTAACGTTAACAGATTTAAATAGAAAATGAGAAAGAGAGAAAAGCTATTAATTAACTTGAACGAATCCTGTAGTCTGCAAATTTCAGTAATAAATAATAAAGAAAAGGAGAGCACATGTAATGGAAACAGTGAAACTGTAGTCGTCCTGCCTTGCCTATTTCAGTTTCATAAGGTTTTGATATCATCCAGATCCCAGGTTTTTCTTCAGGTCTGGCTCTCCCCTAGTTAAACAATTTTTCATATACAAAACACAACCTTTTTCATGAAAAAAAAAAGAGTAACATAGACTGGCAAGTCGCACATATAGAGAGAGCGTGAGAGGGAGAGCGAAATGAACTAGTATAATATCGACCTAAATAATCACCCTTTACGTTCCTTTCATGTGTTCATAAATTGACTTCAGTATTAGCTAGGATAACTGTTTGACATAACAAGATATCTTAGGGACTACAAAACTTGAATTTTTACTATTTAAGGCTGATTAGCAATGAAGATAAATTTCTGTACAAAAGACTCATAAATTTCCCCACTTATGCTAAAAGATAATCAACAAAATCAACTTTCATCACATGTGAACCTAAATCATGGTTAACTTAGCATAGTTACCATTTCTTTTTATTATTACTAAGATTTGCAGACTATGGGACAGCCAGATGGACTCGTATAACATCGACCTAAATAATCACCCTTTAAGTTCCTTTCGTGTACCGTTCATAAGTTGACTTCAGTATTAACTAGAATAACTGTTTGACATAACAAGATAACTTAGGGACTGCAAAACTTGAATGTTTACTATTTAACCCGATTAGCAATGAAGATGAATTGCTGAACAAAAGCCCCATAAATTTCCCCATTTATGCTAATAAAAGATAACCAACAAAATCAACCTTCATCACATCTGAACCTAAATGATGGTTACCATATAATAGTTACCATTTCTTTTTACCAAACTGAGATTTTCTGGTTATGAGACCAAATAAATACTGATACCAACGAGAAATACCTTCAGCTTGCTTTCGGGTTTTACAGCGGCTGCAGGTACATATCTTCCCTTGACAACTTCATATGTGCTACTTTGTATTTCCTTGTAGAAGCACAGGACTGGATAATTTCTAGCACTTGGTGTCAAATGCGGGCCTGCATTTGTATCCAAATCATCTGTAAATGGCACAGGAATTAAGCCTATACAATATCAAAGCAATAAATTGAAATCCCCAATTCCCAATCCCCAAATAATTGGAACAAAAATCCCAACTCTAATCATGTGATTATCCCAAGTCTAATAAAATCTAGTCCACTAACATCTGAACATTGACAGTGAGAACTTACCAACTTTTGAGCAACTCACATCAGAAGAAAAAGTGAATTGAGAAACTAAGAAATCGTAGTGCAAAACTCAAAAATCTGAAGGGAAAAAAAAAACCTAATTTGGTTCCGCTTCGCTTCAGTACGCTCTAAACAAAGAGAACAGCGTGGGGTTTTGATAAACAATGTAAGGTACCAAAACCCTATGGCGTCATGAAAGAAGGGAGGGTTTATGGCTTCTCTGGAGCAACAGGTGAAGCAAAGGTATGTCTGGTTTTACAATTTTAATTTACATTTTTATATTTTATTTTTTTGATACATACTCTATAAAATTCAAATATTAAGTTGTAAATCTCTTCTAATTTACTTTAATCCTTGGGTCAAATATAATTTTTAACCCAAAACTCATTTTTGAGACAAATTTTGACCAGAATTTTCTAGGGTTAATGGTTGGCCCATCATATATGTGTATTTGTTGTACCATACTTGACCAATTCCGAAACTACTGAGCATCGTTCAATGTTATACCGTCAAGGACCCAGAAAAGTTTCCCTCCAACTAGGAGGCTAATCATAGCGCGACACATGTCGACATCAGAAGCCAATCATAGCGCGACACGTGTCAACATCAGAAGCCAATCACAACACGACACGTGTCAACATCAGAAGCTAATCACAACACGACACGTGTCAATGTCAGAATGAAACTAGAAACTCTCTTCTATAAATAGAGATCATTCTCTCACAATATTTCATAATGTCATTTGTACTAAATCATTCACTTGTACTCAATAAAGGAGAGCTTGAACCTATGCATTTGTGTAAACCCTTCACAATTAATGAGAACTTCTCTACTCCGTGGACTTAGCCAATCTGGGTGAACCACGTACATCTTGTGTTTGCTTCCCTGTCTCTATCCATTTACATACTTATCCACACTAGTGACCGGAGCAATCTAGCGAAGGTCACAAACTTGACATTTTCTGTTGTACCAAAGTCCTCACTGATTTTGTGCATTAACATTTGGCGCCGTCTGTGGGAACGACAATTATTCCCACTCTCTTCAGCTTTGTTAAGCTGGTTTCCACCATTCGTACACTCTCTTTTTACCAGGCATCTCTCTCCAACATGGGGAGCGAATGAAGCCACAACACACAGAATGACACCCCTCTTGCCCCTGGTGCGAGGCAACGAAAGAAGGAAGGAAAAAAGGTTGCTCTTCAAGCTAAAGTCGATGAGCTAGAAGCTCAGAACAACAAGATAGCAATGAAGAATGAAGTCCTCCAAGAGCAGTATGAGAAGCTCTTTGACACGTCCACGAAACTAGGCGTACTCAAACACGTGAGCTCATTACCCCTGTGGACATCAACCATCATCTGGGTGCCTCCTAACACGGAGGGTCACCTTCTTTCGACATGGGTATCCCTGATGAGGAGCGAGTTAATCATCAAAACATTGATCAACATGAGACTTCTCTCAACCTAGTTGCTTCGACCTGAAGTAGGAGAAGTGGAGGAAGACACCTCCTTACAGAAGGAGTGGAAGGATCGAAAGCCGTCTTTCGCGACTGTCGAGATTTCCTAAAGCAACGTCGAGATTTCCAAAAACAAAGCAAAAGCTTGGCTTGCAACTCTATACTGGAAAAGAGGACCCGATTGAACACCTTAACCTTTTTGAGTCCACCATGGCATTCCAGATGCACACCGACGAAAAACGATGTCTTATCTTCCCCTCTACCCTCTCTGGTGGAGCTCTAAACTGGTATTGCCGTCTTCCACCTGAAACGGTAGACTCATTTGAAGAATTGAGGAAACTGTTTGTTTCTCAACACATTTTCCAGACCGATTGTTTGCACTATGAGGATGACTTGTACACTATTCGCCAGAAGCCAGACGAGTCATTGCGTATGTATGCTAGCCGCTTCAGCCATGAGTATTCCCGTTATGCCAAGGCAGACGACAAGACTGCCCTCAGAGCCTTCACGGCAGGTTTACGTGACTGTTTCTTTAAGTACATGATCAATGCCAACATTTGGAAGACTTACTCTGAGGTGATGGCCTAGGCTTATAACCATGCCTCCGCCGAGGCAATGACATATCAAGGGAAACTCCCCACAGCCACCCCTTATCAGCAAGTAGGGAGTGGAAGCCAGATCCAACTAAATGAAAAGATCTCGACTTTCCAAACGGCAGCGGTGCCTCCTTCTGCCTTACTTAATACTTTGCTAAGTCAACAGACATATCAATCTCATGGCAATAGAAAAGATTTCCATCCTCACCAGTCTCATTTTAGTAAAAGGAGTAAGGGACACTATTGCAATAACCAAGGGTATCGCCACAATAATGCCCGTCTTCAGGCAGTCAACACAGTGGGCCAAACATGTGTCAGGACAAGCCCTACCCCGAGGTATGAGACATACACACCTTTGAACGCCACATGCGTGGCCATTTACCCCAGCATAGCACACTTGATACCGAAGCCAATGCCGAGGCAGTCGGGTTACAAGCACACAAAGAACACAGGCATATTTTGCAGCTACCATGAGCATAACGGCCATGACGGTGAGAAGTGTATCACCCTTCGTGATCATTTTGAAACTTTGGCACGTGAAGGAAAAATTGATCAATTCCTCTTTCACCCTCCAAGGGGTAACCGTAACCAACGCCAGGTGAATGTGATATATTCCATAAGTGGTGGCACACCTATATCTAAATCTTCCAACAGGGCCATGAAAAATAGTGAATGAGCTTTAAGGTCTGGCCACCAAGTGTTTCACGTGGAAAACATCAAGGGAGGCAAGTATAAAAAACCTAACTAGGATCCATTATGTTTCTACCATGAGGAAGAAAGAGGTATCATCTACCCTCACAACGACCCACTGATCGTGGAAGCTCACATAGCCAACTTTGAAGTACGACGAATCCTGGTAGACACGGGGGCTTCGGTCAATATCATGTTTGATGAAGCTTTCAAGGCACTTATTGTAGCTGAACACTTGCTCGATCGCTCGATTTCTCATCCGATAAACTCTTCCGGTGATATCGTGTAACCTTTGGGGAGCATACATTTACCTTTCACCATTAGTACATGCCTTTACACAGCTACCATTACCACTAACTTCCTGGTGGTTGATTGCCCAACGGCATACAATGTCATCTTCGGACGTACAGGCATCAATGATCTCAAGGCTATGGTATCCACACATATGTTGTTGATGAAATTTCCATCCCCCTATGGCAATGGTTACATCAGATGAGATTAACTTAGTGCACGATCATGTTACAACACTTCGGTCAAGCAACATCACCTGCCTGTGCCTAAGGAAACCCTTTCTATACATGACAAAGTCATAAAGACCAGCCCAGACGAAGGCAACTTGGATCTTCACGGTGGCAATAGTCAACCCGACGATCCTCAAGATGACTCTTTCACTCAGCAAGCACAACTCGCTGAAGAGTTGGAGAAGGTCTTTATCTCAAAAGATTATCTAGATTGCATGGTTAAGATTGGCACCACCTTGTCACCACCCATTCAGTTGGCATTGATCTCTTTTTTTCAAGAGAACACTAAGGTCTTCGCCTGGTCATACGAGGACATGCCAAACATCTCTCCTGATATCGTATTTCATCGCTTAAGTATTGACTCCAAGACTAAGCCAGTGAGACAGAAGCAAAGATCCTATGACGCTGAACGGTACGAGGCAATGAAGGCAGAAGTTGAAAAACTTAAAGGCATAAGCTTCGTTCGCAAAGTCAATTATCCAACGTGGGTAGGAAATGTTGTCCTTGTTAAGAAGAATCCGACCAAAGAAAGTCTCCTGCTCCAAAAGGTCTTGTGGAGAATGTGTGTTGATTACGCCGACCTAAACAAAGGATGCCCGAATGATAGCTTTCCTCTTCCTCTCATAGACAGACTTATAGACACTACGGCAGGGTGTGAACTCTTGAGCTTCATGGATGCTTACTCAGGATACAACTAAATCCTCATGAGCCATTCGGACTAAGAACACACAGCCTTCACTACTGACAGGGGACTATATTGCTATAAAGTCATGCCTTTCGGCTTAAAGAATGCAGAAACGACTTATCAGAGACTGGTCAATTCAATGTTCGCTGAACAGATTGGGAAGAACATGAAAGTTTACGTTGATGATATGCTAGTCAAGATCAAACATGCTGACCAACACATCACCAACCTATCTGAAACTTTCACCATTCTGAAGAGGTATCGAATGAGGTTGAACCTCAACATATGTGCCTTCGGCGTAGGCTCTGGCAAATTCTTAGGTTTTATGATAAGCCAACGAGGCATTGAGGCTAATCCCGAGAAGATCAAAGCAATCCTCGACATGAAGGAACTGGTAACTTCAAAAGACATCCAAAGCCTTACTGGCAAGGTGGCTGCCTTAACTAGGTTCATCTCTAAGGCCACAGACAGATGTACTCCTTTCTTCAAAGCACTTAAGGGAAGTAAGAAGTACATTACATGAACTGATGAATGTGCTGAGGCATTCAAGAACCTCAAAGACTACATGAGTAAAGCCCATCTGCTTTCCAAACCTGAGGTTGGTGACACTCTTATTATCTATCTGTCAATATCGGCTTCAGCAGTAAGTTCCATTCACATTCGAAAGGATGGTAATGTCAAACGACCTGTCTACTACGCTAGTAAGGCCTTACAAGATGCGGAGACACGATACTCCAACATTGAGAAATTGGCTCTAACATTGGTCATGTCTGCTCGAAAACTTCGCCTTTACTTCCAAGCACACTCCATCATCGTGCTTACCAATCATCCTCTTCGACAGATACTCCAAAGTTCTGACACTTCCGGGCGAATGATCAAATGGGCGATAACATTGGGTGAGTTTGACATCTTCTACCAACCAAAACCAGCTGAGAAGGGCCAAGCAGTGGCAGACTTCATCGCCGACTTCACATATCTTGTTGACCTTGTTTCTACGCCTAAAGAAGTGGTTTCATTACCCTCGGAAGCTCCGAAAATAGAACCAATAACCCCAGCATGGAGTTTATATGTTGATGGCTCGTCCAACTAACAGGGTTGCGGAACATGATTAGTCCTTACGACCCCTGACAAAGTGGTGATGGAGTATGCTCTTCGTTTCAAATTTAAGGCATCGAACAATGAGACCGAATATGAAGCCCTCCTAGCAGGCTTACATTTGGCTAAACATCTTAGGGTTAAACGAATTGATATCTTCAATGACTCCCAATTGGTGGTTAACCAGGTCACCAACAACTTTGACGCTAAGGTTAACTCTATGACAACATATCTGGCACAAACACAATTGTTGCTCAAGCATTTCTACTACCAAATCACCCAAATTCCTCGAGCGGCAAACAGTCATGTAGATGCTTTGGCTCGCCTCGCCTCAGCGATGGAAGACAAGATTGGGAGAAAAATTCAGGTCAAATTGTTGGCAGCATCAAGCATCATGGCTGCGGAAGTGTGCAACTTACAACAAGGGGGATAATTGGATTACCCCGATTTATATATTCTTTGCTCATGGCACCCTTCCAAATGACAAAGTCCAAGCTAAGCAGATTCGATACAAGGATACTCGTTACTTGATCATTAATGACCAACTCTACAAGCGAGGTTTTAAACTACCATACCTAAGATGCCTTACGCCTGCAGAGGCGGAAATTGTCATTCAGGAAATACTGAAGGAGTCTGCGGAGATCATGCTGGATCTCGATCCCTAGCACATAAGGCTTTTCGCCAAGGATATTACTGGCCAACACTCCACCAAGATGCCATCATAATATCCCGCTTATGTGATAAGTGTCAACGCTACGCAACTATTCCTCACTCCCCTCCCGAGCCGCTCACTCCTATGATCAGCCCTTGGCCTTTCGCCCAATGGAAACTTGATTTGATCGGCCCAATGCCTGCAGGGAAGGGCAAGGTTCACTATGCAATCGTTGCAATTGACTACTTCACAAAGTGGGCCGAAGTAGAACCCTTAGTAACCATTACTGAGGCAAAAATAGAAGACTTCATATGGAAGAACATCCTTTGCAGATTCGGCATTCCCAATGCGATAGTCATTGACAACGAGCGACAGTTCGACAACAATAAGTTCAGGATGTTCTGCTCTAAGTTCAACATCAACTTATGTTTTGCCTCTCTATCTCATCCCCAGTCTAATGGACAAGTTGAAGCCATCAACAAAATAATCAAGCGAACTTTGAAAACCAACTTGGACAAGGCTAAAGGTTGTTGGCCAGAATTTGTACCCCAAGTTCTTTAGCCATACCGCACTTCGTATCAGATATTAACAAGAGAAACCCCATTCTCATTTGCCTTTGGTACAGATGCAGTTGTCCTAGTTGAGCTTGAGCAAGCAACGTTCCGAGTCCAAAACTACGTGCAAAGCAAAAATGACAAACAACTTATACTCAACTTAGATCTAGTCGAGGAATACAGAATTCAGGCTCACTTGAGGAATGTTGCCTACAAGCAGCGCATCTCCAACTACTATGACTCAAAGGTCAAACCTCGTTTTTTCAAAGTGGGGGACTGGGTATTGAAGAAAAGATTACTCTGCGACAGAGTCCTGAGTGAAGAAACACTTAGTCCAAACTGGGATGGACCGTTTGAAGTTGTTAGCATCAGTCACCTTGGCTCCTACAAGATTAGAAGCTCCGATGGCAAGACCCTTGGCCATCCATGGAACGCTGATCACTTGAAGTACTATTACAAGTAAACTCACATTGTACAAGTGTTAAGCTTTAGTCGTTCGGCATCCTATGTAACGAAGACTATTTGGCATGAATTCAATAAAGAGGTGATTTAGACAACTCGGTCTTAATCCCCTTACATTCCTAGCAATGAAACACTTGGGTTCAAAGCTTTAACATGAATGCTTCCAACATGAAACAAAGTTTAAGTATATGTCAACAAGACTATACAAATAAACGAACAGCTTCACAGTATATTTGTTCAATCATACATTCCAACACATTCATACATAAGTCAACTGTGCTTTGAAATGGTTTAACATACTTTGTGTCATTCGACACTTGCTACAATGTGCCTAGACACCTTGCTCTTATTCTCACCAACCAGGTGATAAAATGTGAAGAAGGAACTCATCTTCATGCCACCAACCAAGTGATGAAATGTACAACCCGTACTCTCCTTCATGCCACCAGCCAGGTGATGAAATGTACGACCTATACTCTAATATCATTTGGCAACTTGCCACTCATGCCACCAACCAGGTGAAGAAGGAACTCATCTTCATGCCACCAACCAGATGATGAAATGTACAACCTGTACTCTAATATCATTTGGCAACTTGTCACTCATGCCACCAACCAGGTGAAAAAGGAACTCATCTTCATGCCACCAACCAGGTGATGAAATGTACAACCCGTACTCTCTTTCATGCTACTAACTAAGTGATGAAGTGTAAAACCCGTACTTTAATATCATTTGGCAACTTGCCATTCATGCCACCAACCAGGTGAAGAAGGAACTCATCCTCGTGCCACCAACCAGATGATGAAATGTGATGAAAGGTGATAAAGGAACTCACCCTTGTACCACCAACCAAATGATGAAAACAACTCACCATTCATTCCACCTACCAGAAGACGAGTGGTATAACTTGTACATGTGAACTCTTAGCATTCACAAATAATAAAAAACTCTCAAGCTTGACAACTCAACTAGGGGAGTACTTATGCCCAACAAGAGTTATAGTCACCAACAAAGTCTTATTGCAAGCCAACAACAACTTCAGTGCATGGTATATGAAGATCAAGCTATTCAGCATTCTTGCATCTGCTTTAGACATTTCCCCTCTGTAACAATGCAAACACTATAACTCGTAGAAAACTTCACACTCTTGATCAAGACAGTGTGAAGCAAAACCAATTTATGGTGCCAACAAGAGCTTCATCAAAGTAGTTCAACCATAATTCTCAAAATCTTCACACACTCTTGATCAAGACAGTGTGAAGCAAAACCAATTTATAGTGCCAACAAGAGTTTCATCAATGGAGGGCAACCACAATTCTCAAAAGTTTCACACACTCTTAATCAAGATAGTGTGAAGCAAAACCAATTTATGGTGCCAACAAGAGCTTCATCAATGGATGGCAACCACAATTCTCAAAAGCTTCACACACTCTTGATCAAGACAGTGTGAAGTAAAACTAATTTATGGTGCCAACAAAAGCTTCATCAATGGAAGGCAACTACAATTCTCAAACCTTCGAAGCAAATTCAAGACTGTTCGAAGTAAATTCAATTTATATGGTTCATCCAAACCTTCGACTACTACAAGGTGTGGCTTGCATCATGATTTCTTGCTCAACAGTGTGGAAGCAAAATTTGTATATGTTGTTTCTCCCACATTTTTCAAATTTCTAGTTTCCCAAAAAAAAAAAAAAAAAAAAAAAAGAAATTCAACAAAGCTTCATCAATGGAGGACAACTACAAATTCTCAAAAGCTTCACTATCTTGATGAAGATAGTGTGAAGCAAAATCAATTCATGGTAGCCAACAAAAGCTTCAACTCTAAAGCTTCACCTACAAAGCTTCAACTCCAAAGCTTCACCTACAAAAGCTTTATCCACAATAGCTTCAACTACAAAAGCTTCACCCCACAAAAGCTTCACCCACAAAATCTTCACCCACAAAAGCTTCACCCACCACAAAAGCTTCACCCACAAAAGTTTCACTCACAATATCTTCACCTACAAACCCTTCACCCATAAAAGTTTCACCCACAAAAGCTTCACCCACCACAAAAGTTTCACCAACAAAAGCTTCACCCACAAAAGCTTCCCCTACCACAAAAGCTTCACCCATAAAAGCTTCACCCATAAAAGCTTCACCAACAAAAGCTTTACCCACCACAAAAGTTTCACCTACAAAAGCTTCACCTACAAAGCTTCAACACAAAAGCTTCACCTACAAAAGCTTCACACTATCTTGATCAAGATAGTGTGAAGCAAAATCAATTCATGGTACCCAACAAAGCTTCAACCTCAAAGCTTCACCTACAAAGCTTCACTTAGAAAGCTTAATATATATATATATATATATATATATATATATATATATATATATATATATATATATATATATATATATTTCAGAAATTCGAAAAGTCAAAAATTCGAAAATTAGAAAATTCAAAAAAAAAAAAAATTGCCTAGGCCTCTTCTTCTTTGGGCCTAACAACTTTCATAACAAATATAGATGAAGGAGGAATTTTGGGCTACCACTTAGAAAGGAAAATGATGAAGTTTTGTTACTTTGGAAACTTGGCTACTAGCAAGACACCTCTTTCGTCAACTCCCTCGACCGGAGACTTGGGGGACTCCTACCATATGATATTGCATCTTGATACTTGGAAGTCTCACGACCACTTAGTGACTTGGATTTTTTCAAGTCTCCAACTGAGAAGTTTTTCTCACTCGGGAAATTAAGGGAGCGCTACCTTAACCTACATGCTTCATTCACAAAGCTTCAACATACAAGCTTCAACAAAAGGAAAAATTCAAAAAACTTAGTGAAGAAGGCATTGGTGTATTTAACACAATACGTTGAAATGCAGCAAAGCTTGTTTATTGATATCTCCAATAAGTTACAAATATGTACATATACATGAATCAAAATAAACAACAAGAGGGAGCCTTTACAAAGGTTGCTCAGGAGAAGTCTCAGTAGTCAGCAGAGCCCCAGAAAGAGCAGGCATCAGAGGGTGATTATTTGGAGCCTCAGCACTAGGCAAAACCCCAGAAGGAGGAGGCATCGAAGGTTGATCATTTGGAGCTTCATTACGCGGTACAGCCCCAGAAGACGAAGGCAATAAATGCCTTTGGAGTAAACATCTAACGATCAAGTAAAATCTGACCATCAGATTCCTGCAGCTGGTCGAACTTTCTCTTCATGTTTGTAGCATAGTTATATGCTAGCCTGTGCAACTATTTATTCTCATGCTTGAGCCCTTTGATATCCTGTTTGAGACTTATCACTTCAGCCGCCAATGATTCAACTTGGCGGGTTCGAGTAAATAGGCGTTGGGCCATATTAGACACAGAACCTGCACACTGAATACTGAGAGCCAGAGAATCCTTAACAGCCAACTCATCAGACCGTTTGGAAAATGGTCTATTATATTTGGGAGTGAGAAGGTTCATAGTTACCACCGCAACGGTCATATCATTCTTCATCGCAGAGTCCTCAACGGTAAGAGGACCAGTAGGGGATAAGAAGGATGGGTGCCATATGTTGTCTTGAGAAGGCATGGCTGCCTCTTCACTAAAGTTCAAGTTAAAACGACGGTCGGATAGGCCAGACATTCTCAGAAATGATGAAGGAGAAATGAGGTGCAATAAATCTCTGAAGTAATGGGAAAATTCCTACAAGAAATAACTCTCTGAATGTACTTCTTGCACACAATTAGTGCCCTTATAAAAGAAAGGGTAACATGGTCGTTGGTTCAAAAATTGAAGAGGCACCACTCTTCGGATTCTGAAGAGGCACCACTTTCTACATGTAACATCAGCTCCTCGGGTACCACAGATAACTTTGCCAAAGATCTCTGACAAAGTTTAGATACATAAAATTTTAAGGTCCAGCTACCCTACTATTACTTACAAGGGTAAAGAAACAACACCACTGCTTGATAACTGGAAAGTCCCTATGCGTGTCAACCTCTGTGCTTCGTGGCAAGGCAGACTGGAAAAAATGTCCAACCTTTACTCACATTCAAGAAAACACTCCCAACAAGATTACTTTCTCAAAAAGCGAAGAAGCACCACCCTCCGAATCTCGAAAGCCAGACTCCCAACAGGATTACTTGCTCAAAAATCGAAGAGGCACATCTCTCCGAATCTCGAGAGCCAGACTCTCAACGGGATTACTTGCTTGAAAATCGAAGAGGCACCACTCTCCAAATCTCAAGAGCCAGACTCCCAACAGGATTGCTTTCTCAAAAATCAAAGAGGCACCGTTCTTCGAATCTCGAGAGCCAGATCCCCGACAGGATTGCTTGTTCAAAAACCGAAGAGGCATCGCTCTCCAAACTTCGAGAGCTAGATTTCTTTGGAGAAAGCTTGTCTGCAATCTTCACACGCAACATCAGCTTTCCAGATACCACAAACCACTTTTTCAAAGCGCTCTGACAAAGTTAAAACACGTGAATCTTGCAGCTCCCACTACATTGCTATGATCGAGAAGGGTAAAGGAACAACGTTACCACTCGTTGTTGAGGCAATTCCTATATATGTCGACCTTCATCCTCCACAACCAGGCAGACCTGCAAATAAAAAAAAATTCTCAACTTTTCTTCACATCCGAGAGGGCACTCTCAGCAAAGTCTCTCGAAATACTCAACTTCTTTTCCCTCGGTAATACCTCTGCAAACAAGCCATACCAGAGTAAGAGTATCTCATATCATCAGGGTTAAAAGCAAGAGTATCGCATATCATGCTTTTTCCCTGTCTTTTCCTTTAGCCTTGTTCTTACCTGCAAGACAAGGAGAAAGAGAGCAATCAGTCAGCACTTGGAATCAAGCTTCCAGTCAGGAACTGATTGCCTGGAACCCCTTGCCTGATTACTTACCTGGTATTGCTCTCGAGTACTCATCTTCAACATCTTATGCTTCCAAATAAGATACCACATCTGCCTGAGGAACAGATAGGGCAAATGAGAATGATACAAGGAAGCATGTGGAGACAAGCGTAACAGAACACATACCAATACATCCACTACTTTGTCAACAGCAAAAGTATCCCATATCATCAGGGTCGAACGTACTCTAGATTTGATGGACTTGTTTTGACCCTTAAATTCTTGAGTCGGCCTTATACTCTAGAGGATACCAGAAAACCCTCCAGCCTAGTTCAAGAATAAGCCTGTGGAAAGTTACTTCTTCAAAAGCAAAAGTATCTCATATCATCTCTTCTTCATTTGCTTCTCCTTATCCTTGTTGCTGTTTACGACACAAGGAGAAAGAGAACAATCAATCGGAAGCCGAAGTCAAACCTCCGATCCAGGTTGCTTGCTTGGAAGTCTGATTACTTACCTTGCCTGTTACCTCATTCGGCAAATCTTCTAGCTTGGCGACTCGACAGACTCCTACTATAGGGTTTGTATCGCACTTGACCAAGCCCGAAACTACAAGTAAGCTTCAAGTGAAATTGATACATTACCTTGCGCATCTTCATTGGTTAAAGATACCACCCCTGGATGGAGGAAAAGTACTTCCAGAGAAGATGCCACATCTACATATGAGATAGATAAGGCAAGTGAAAATGATACCACACTTCGGTACTTAGAAGTTTCGTGATTACTCAATGGCTTGGATCTTGCAAGTCCCCAATCGAAGAGCTTTCTTCACTCAGGAACTTAGGGGAGCACAGTTTGTACCATACTTGACTAATCCCGAAACTACTGAGCACTGACCAACGTTTTACCGTCAAGGACCCAGAAGAGTTTCCCTCCAACCAGGAGGCCAATCACAGTGCGACACGTGTCGACATCAGAAGCTAATCATAGCGCGACACGTCAGAACACGTGTCAACATCAGAAGCCAATAACAACATGACACGTGTCAATGTCAGAATGAAACTAGAAACTCTCTTCTATAAATAGAGATCATTCTCTCATAATATTTCCTAATGTCATTTGTACTAAATCATTCACTTGTACTCACTAAAGAAGAGCTTGAACCTATGTATTTGTGTAAACCCTTCACAATTAATGAGAACTCCTCTACTCCGTGGACGTAGCCAATCTGGATGAATCACGTACATCTTATGTTTACTTCCTTGTCTTTATCCATTTACATACTTATCCACACTAGTGACCGGATCAATCTAGCGAAGGTCACAAACTTGACACTTTCTGTTGTACCAAAGTCCTCACTGATTTTGTGCATCAACAATGTGCATTTTTTTTAGTTTTATAATTATAAATTCATTGAATATATTTTTATTTTTATAGTTATAAATTCATTGAATCTAACGGCTAAGATCTAATATGATCAAATCCAATAGTAAAAGAAAGATCTAACAATCCAAATTTAAATTCAATAGCCAAAATAATTATAAAAAAATTATTTATGTGTTTCACATTCTTGCATAGTGTTCCACGATATTCATGATATCAGTTTAGTGATTTTTCAATATTAATTAAAATCTAAATATTTCTAGGTTACAATGTTCATAAAATTAAATTATGAAAGTCTACATAATTATTTTTTTTAAAAGTTACATTAAGAATAAATTATCCTAAATTCATTCTTTAATCATCTCAAGCTAAAAATTTAATCTAGAAGGGTTGGAGCAGATGTTTCTGGGTTAAAACCTAAATTTTCTAGGTAAAAGATTTTTGGTTTTTATTTTTATTTTTATTTTTTTATAAAGACGATAACTTAGTGGTTAGATGTTCAATTAGAGAACCGACATGTTTCAAACACATGCCGAGATGCAATGACATAACTCCCTTCCACTAATGTGGTAAGGGTCGCTTGCAAAAAAATTTAGATTTTAACCCAAGAGTTGGAGATTGTCTAAAGGCAACTGGGTTTACCAAAACTCACGTACCATTTCCGTAATGTATAGTAAAATGGTATGATATAATTCATAAGTTGGTACAATAATATTGGTAAAAAAATTTATGTAGTTCGTTTTTTTTATTGGGATCGTCTTTGAATATGTTTTGTTAGACCAAAGGAACAATATGGCAGTATTTGAGGATGAGGTTTGGATTGATGTAGGGGCGGAGCTCTAAATTAAAAGTTTTATTTTTTTTTATATATGGTGGAGCTCTAAATTTTGTATGAAAAAACTAGTCTTGAAATGATTATATCATAAATCAAAGGGCAAAAGACTGTTTACTACCCTTATGTTTCGTGGTTTTCAACATTTAGTACATTAAGTTTTTTTCGTCCCAGAGTCATACCTAAAGTGTAAATTTTGGGACAGTCTCATACAATGACTGGGCGCCATGTGTCATCCACGTGGAAATTTAAAAAAAATAAAAATATATATATATTATAAAATAATAAATAAATAAATTTAAAAAAAAAACTTTTTTTTTTCCTTCTTCTTCCTTCCTTTTCCTTCTTCTTCTTCTTCCTCTGACTGAATCTGGGTAGCAGATTCGTTTTTTTTTTTTTTTTTTCTTTCTTCTTCCTTCTTCCTTCTCCTTCTTCTTCTTCCTTCTTCCTTCTCCTTCTTCCGAATCTGCCCATTTTTTTTTCTTCTTCCTCCTTCTTCTTCTTCCTCTTTCTTCTTCTTCTTCGAATCTGCCCAGTTTTTTTTTTTTTTTTTCTTCTTCCTCCTTCTTCCTCATTCCTTCTCCTTCTTCTTCTTCTTCCTTCTTCTTCCTCCTCCTTCTTCCTCCTTCTTCTTCTTCCTCCTTCTTCTTCTTCGAATCTGCCCAGTTTTTTTTTTTTTTCCTTCTTCCTCCTTCCTTCTCCTTCTTCTTCTTCTTTGAATCTGCCCAGTTTTTTTTGTTTCTTCTTCTTCCTCGTTCCTTCTCCTTCTTCTTCTTCTTCCTTCTCCTTCTTCTTCTTCTTCCTTCTTCTTCCTCTTCGAATCTGCCCAGTTTTTTTTTTTTCTTCTTCCTCCTTCTTCCTCCTTCCTTCTTCTTCTTCTTCTTCTTCCTCCTTCCTTCCTCCTTCCTTCTCCTTCTTCTTCTTCTCCTTCGAATTTGCCCAGTTTTTTTTTTCTTCCTTCTTCTTCTTCTTCCTTCTTCTTCCTCCTTCTTCTTCTTCGAATCTGCCCAGTTCTTTTTTTTTTCTTCTTCCTCCTTCTTTCTTCTTCTTCTTCTTCTTCGAATCTGCCCAGTTTTTTTTTTCTTCTTCCTCCTTCCTTCTTCTTCCTCCTTCTTCCTTCTCCTTCTTCTTCTTCTTCTTCTTCTTCTTCAAATCTGCCTAGTTTTTTTCCTTTTTTTTCCTTCTTCTTCCTTCTTCCTTCTCCTTCTTCTTCTTCTTCTTCCTTCTTCTTCCTCCTTCTTCCTTCTCCTTCTTCTTCTTCTTCTTCTTCTTCTTCTTCTTCCGAATCTGCCCAGATTCGGTTTTTTTTTTTTAAATTTTATAATATATATATATATTATTTTATAATTTTTTTTAAATTTCCACCTGGATAACACGTGGCGCCCAGTCATTGGCCACATGGGCGCCACGTCACAGTTAACAGCTGACTTAACAGTTTGACTAACGGATGTATGAGATTGTCCCAAAATTTACACTTTAGGTATGACTCTGAGACGAAAAAAAATTGATGTACTAAATGTTGAAAACCATGAAACATGAGGGTAGTAAACAGTTTTTTGCCCTAAATCAAAACTTGTTTACGAGCTTTGATTAAAAAAAAAAAAAGGATTAACACATTAAATTTGAACAACAATTTAAAGTTATTACTTAAAATAAGATTATACTTTAGAATGTACTAGCAATTGAGCCCTTGCACGATGCCACTGGTTTAAAGACCATTCAAGGCATTGCACGGGTTTAAAGACTGTTCAAAGTGGTATTATTTTACATATATAATATGCTTTACACAGAGATGAAATTTTTTATTGTGTTAATTACAAAATATGATACTATTTATAGTGTTGTTTACATTTATAGCATACTTTATATGTTGCTTTTTATGCTATAGTAAGTCATGTGCTATTTACATATATATTGTTTGTAAGGTTTTCTCTTTTAAGTCTTCCTCTGCAAGAGTTTTCAATTGGCTGCTAGAAATTTTGAAAAATAGAGTTGTTAGTGATTAATTCGAAACAGTAGAACATATGAGAAAACAAATGGGGACAATATAAGTAAAAGCTAAGATACAGTTTATTTGTCATCCTGAAGATACATAAAATCCTCAATTTCCCTATTTTTCATCTGCTCTATCGTATTAAGAGCAGTAACAAAGTCGGACGGGCTAATCCCTTCACTGGACTATGGTTAAATAGAGGTCCACAATCTCTCCAATAGTGCCTCTACATTGCTACTTGTTTCCTAGGTCCTAAACTAGAAAATCCCCAAACGGGCAAATCCAAATTTTATCATCAAAATCAAAATTATAGTAAAAAAAAATAATCATTTTTCTGAAACCCTTTTAAAGGGCAGAAAGAGAGAGAAAATACAATTTAAGTTCGAAAACCTACAGAGGGGTTTTGGAGGAGGAGCAAAGAGGAGGAGAGGTTATACCAAAATATCAGTATATATCACTCCCTGCAAACTCCAAAATCAGAAAAGTAGAAAAATAAAATTTGATAACGTTATACTTGAAGAAACCCCAAATTTCCAGTCAAAGGGAAATTAGTACAATCTCTGCAAAAAATAATCAAGAGACAAAAACTCAAATTCCAGAAAAAAGAATCAGCAAATTAATCATATAAATTGTGATTTGGAAGAAAATTTAGGAGGAGGGTAAGATTGAAACACACTGAGAGCCAAGCCTTGTATTTCTGCAATCCTTGTCTCATTGGGCCTTCACAAACTTCTCCTAGTACAACCTATACACAGAAACGACATATATTAAACCCTTTACATAAAATAAAAAATGGATTTTAGAGAGAAAGGAGAGAGAGAAATTATATAAAAGCAATAATTGAAACTAATTTTATGCTGAGAGGACCTAGTGAATCAATTGTGGTAGGCATCCTTGAGATTTGCACAAGGAGAAATGGAGAAGTTGCGAGAGACTCCGAGAAGATGGACTAGAGGTGAGAGAATAAAGACGGTTTTGAGCAAGTTGAGAGCTCGAGAGATCTATATGAAAATGGAAAAGTGTACTAGAACCTTCGAGAGAAGACTTGGGCTTCCATCTTCCAACACACGTCCACAGTCAACAACATGTGTAACCCAGATAAAAATGAAATTATGCAAACAAAGCAGGGGCAATATAGCTATACAATTCTATCATTGCAAGTCGCACATCATCTTTCTATGGATCCCTGAAAAAAGAAAAGTGAATCAAAAATGTATTTGCCCTAAAATTTATGATATTTAGTATTTGTCATATTTTTCCTTCAATCTAGACATGTTAGTAGACACGCTTTGCTCAAAAGCGAAATTTCTTCCAAGTTTTCAAATCACACTCTAAATTCTTCAAGAAGCATGATAAGATGGTGTCCTTGTATATATTGATTGTTTATTATGTAATACTTATATATTGACTATTCAATGAACCATCAATAAGAGAGAATTTTGTTCAAAAATCTGTATATCAATTGTCTCAGGATGCTAAGCATAAATTTTGTGGTCGTGGTATGCTGATGGTCATTTGCAGCACAACAAATGGAAGCTCATTATAAACTATATATACAACATGATCCAACCACACTAAACAAAAGGAACTAAAGTCTGAAACAATGGTAGGAAAATGATTATACTTACATAATACGCAGCCCAATGGTAGACCTCGTACTTTAATTTTGAATCCAATTTCTTCAATAACTCATAAAGCACCCTGAGATAACAGCAAATATTAACTTTCAAATTAAATTCAGCAAAAACTGTAGAAACACAAACAAATGAACACTTTATTTAAAAATTGGTGTTTTTTATTTTTTATTATATTTTTTATAAATGAGAATTACATTTCTATTACAAATTTTACACTAAACATTTATAGAGACATTCCCAAGGTTTTGTATGGGGTTTATGATTTATCTAACGATTTGGTCTTCTCAATTTTATCCATGATTCATACAATATTTGTACATGCAACCATCCTTCTTTCATATCAGAGTAAGTTAAGCTTTTGGTCAAGTAATGTTGGCAGGTGATGTACATTTTTTAATATAATTTAGGTACAAAATTTTTCATAATCTTTATAATAATTAATCATGAAGTCAAATGAGAGTGTAGAAATCAAATTTCATTCCATAATAATCCCACTTGCTTTATCGTCAACACTACATGCATTAGAGGTTTTTGCTATTTATTGATTAAGTATGTGGCCTATATGCAGTCACACTTTGTTTTGTAAAACTTCTACAACTAATGGTTGATCATCATGTTAGCTATGTATTTGCTTATAAGAGAGAAAAATAATGTCAAAGATCCAAATACTTCAATTTGAAGAAATTCTCATATCAATTGTAAGAAACGGTTTCGACCTTGTATAATTCAATTTTCAGACGAAAAAAAATTCAAAGAATTATGTTAACAAATTCACCCTTTATTGTGTAAATCATTGATTAAATTCAAAACTTGGAACGAAGAGAGCACCTTTGACACTTATTGGTTTCAAGGTCAAGTATTTGCACAACCATAAACATGATATTGACACTAGCAACAATGAAAGGATATTCCCAAGAGCTTGCTTTCCTCCCTGCTTTTTCAATAGATACTGGAATGATGTTCTGCAACAACATAAATAAACATATTTAGACAACATAACATGGTTGGAACATTAAGTATATATCAGTTGAGCACATTAGCCATAATAACACATGTATTTCATGCTTTGTAGTTTCTTGTTATATTGAGAGTATGCAAAACTTATTTCTTGTTGTTTCAAACTTTCTAGTTACATATCAATGTTGGAATCTTACTGAAAATGTCTTCGCAAAGAACATCAGGTTCTCCAAAGAAACGAACCCATATTTTCTACCAGGTAATCCAAACTAAGCAAATAAGAGAATGGACAACACAAACTAAGCAATAAGATAATGTTATTAAACTGTAATAATTAGATAACTACACTTCAGCTTGAATGGATGAATAGAACCATTGTAATCATTTTGTTTACCTACATCATTATGTCTATGTGTATTAGACCAAATTTCAATAAGGGATATATAATTGAACGGATCAAAAAGTCGAGCACAAATTGGAAGATCACTTATTCACCATACATTGCACAATGTGTATAGAGCAGGTACAAATTATAACAGCATAATTTTGATTCATCCATTCCATAACAACCCAAACCTAACAAACATAAAAACCTAGAAAAGATTAATAATTTACAGATGTCTAAAATGCAAGTGTATAATATAACAAATGTGTTTCTCAATCGAACTCGGAAGCTTCAATTTTCTGAAACGGAGAACCAGAAACATGAGCATAAGAGTGACTACTTTCCTGCGGGACTCTCGAGTATGGAAAGGTTTTTTGTTGACAAAGTGATAAAATTCAACAGTAAACCAAAATCAAAAGGACTACAAAGTAAAATTTTATTCTCTCTAGCAGAATTGAGAAAGAATAAAATGTACAATACTAAAAATGTATCCAAGCAACAAATTTTAGTTGTTAGTTTACTCATGCATCAAAATTTGTAACATCCCAAAGAGATGTAAGAACAAATTACCTTGATATGAGGGTGCAAATGATTGTGCCATCTTTCTCTGCACTGCTTGCGAGCCCTAACCACCAACTTCTTAACTATATGTGGCCATTTTCGTACTTCATACTGCTTCACCAACTTGATCAGCTTCCTGAAAATTTCACCATGCCAAAACAAATACAAAACCAAACAAAAAAGAGGAAAACCCGTTTAATTTTACATATTATTTGATGGCTTCGAAACAAAAAATGAAAGAAAATAATGAGTTAAGTGGGACAAATAAAAAGAAAGGGAGAATCCACTTTACTAAATGATGTGTTCAGGCTTCTGAGACGAACATGGCAGAAAATCAATAAGCCCACAACCCTAAGCCCAGTCATTGACAATTCTTTGGTTGAGAAAGCTCAGATGTCACTTTCGAAGATGATTAACAAAATAGATTCAATCAGAGGCTTACTTTGCAATAAAAGCCAATTAAAGAATAAACCCAAATAATAGTAATGGTTTGCTTGTGGTATTAAGACATTAAATACTGAAAATTGGTAAAATTATTTTAATTGCCTCCAAATCTGATTTTTAGATTTCCTTGTTCAATTGTGTTGATAGTTGGAAGTCTAGGAGTGATTGCAAACTTGATTCCTATAAATGTTAATTGAAATATAATCATGTTGAAAATTTTAATTAATTAATAAGCTATTTCAATTATAATACATTGTAGTAAAATGGTTTTCTCACTAGTTTAGCTATCCATTGTAAGCGTTTGAATTGGTTCAAAAGAGGTTTTAAGTCACGAATTGGTAAGATGCTCATTGTCTTGTAAATCTGCAAGCAAATTATAGATATTGTTAGAAAAAAGGTGTCTATACATCAAAATGTATAATATGTGAGTTTTTAATTGTAGATGTATGGAAGCTACAACCTTTTGTTAAATTTTGCAGAATATCTTTGTAAGCTATATTTTTTGTAAATGTATTTGGCATTTCATTGTTGTTAGCAATTAAAACTTTGAGACCCTCTCTTGATGTCACTCTAGATAATGCAACATATAATTGACCATGAGTAAAAACAAGTTGTGGTAAATAAAGTCCCACTTGTTTCAATGATTGTCCCTGACTTCTGTTAATTGTTATTACATAACATGGCCTGATTGGAAATTGACGTCTTTTAAATACAAAATGCCATTTGTTTTCAGTTGCTGTCAAGGTTATTCTATGAATGAAAACTTTGTAATTAATATTGCAACCAGCAAGTATTATAGCTTCAATAATTCTATCAAATAATTGAGTCACAACCAATCTTGTTCCATTACACAAACCTAAAGATTGATTTAAGTTTTGGAGCAACATAATAGGCATTCCAATCTTTAAAATTAACTTGTGGGAAGGCAAGCCATTGAACTCAAGTGTGTTGAGAAATTCTGTGGGATACATTATACTAAGATTTTCAAAATTTTCAAAAGATGAATATAAAGAATCAGAGTTTAAATAAATGCGTTTTTGACCAGGTAACAAATCTATTGCATAATCATTTATCTCCGTCACAGTATTATTTTTTGGCGTAATAATAGCTTGCTCTCGTAAATATTCAAAACTAGCAAAATTATTTTCAAAGTCTGGATACGTTGCTGACAAAATAGAATGAACATGATCAGAGTATGAATGAATGAGTAAATCATCTGGAATTTCAATCCAACATGTATCTTTGTCATTTGAATCAAGTGTATCCCCAATTTCGCCATCACCTATCTGTAAAATCCAAGTTGCAAAATCGGCAAGTTTTTTCTTTTGGTCATTGTTTAATCCCTTTTGTGAAAGCATCATATTTTCCTTTAACTGAAATTCTTTGAAAAAAGAGTAAATTGGAGAAATGGTCCCTTAAGTTTGATTGAATTGTAGCTTTGGTCCCTGAACTAAAATTCCATTAAATTTAGTCCTTCAACTTGACAAAATGTGGATCATTAGTCCTTTGGTACTAACCACCGTGATATTTTCTGTTACTATGATAACGTGGTCTTTGTGGGCTCCACATTTTTGTTGATGTGGATGCCATGTGGGCTAACAAATTTATAAAAACAAAAATACAAACACATAGAAAGGAAAAAGAAAATACATAAAATAAAAATGGTTTAATTTTCTCTCTTCCATCTTCCTTCCGCCCACCTCCATCTCCAAACCCAGCGGCCATTATTGCACTCTCCCAACAACGAAACCATAAAAAAGTTCAAATCTAAATTTGGAACACAATCTTCCTTTCCAAATGACTTCACACAATGACCTCCATATTTGCAGCCTTAGTCCACACTGCCTTGACAACCTACAATGGAAACCCTCACTGCACAGAGGTCGGAACTTTGTGGGCTACGAGTTGGGGATCGGCTGGGTTGTGGGGATTGGGAGATGGAGGTGGGAGGTAGGCTAGGGAGTTGGTCAAAGACTCAAAGGTGAATGGGTGGACTGCAAGAGTTGGTGAAGCGCGGGTGGGTTTATAGAATTTTTTTTTTCAAATTTTATCTTTCCTAACTTTTTTTTAATACTTCTAAGCCAAATAGTACAAAATTATTTAAGTGTGGTGCCCATAAACATTCCACTCAAACACTCTAACGGAAAATTTAACAAAATTGACATTAGAGGACCAATGCTCCACATTTTATCAAGTTTAGGGACCAAATTTAATGGATTTTTTGTTCAGGGACTAAAACTACAATTCAATCATAGTTTAGGGACCATTCTTCCAATTTACTCTTGAAAAAATGCCATAAATAAGAGTTATTTAAATAGGCATCTATTATCTATTCTTTTGTTCCACTAGGAATAATTGGTAAAATTTGCCTAAAGTCACCACCTAATAAGAAGGGTTTGCCACCAAATGGAGCACTTATATTTGAATCATTTGAATGTGATAAAATATCAGAAAATGACTTGTCTAACCTTTCAAAACAATGTTTATGATTCATAGGAGCTTCATCCCAAATAATAAGATTTGCATTTTCAATTAATTTAGCAAGATGAGTCCCTTTATTAATTTGACATATTGAGCAATCTGTAACTATGAGAGGAATTTTGAATCTGGAGTGAGCAGTTCTACCACCTGGTAAAAATAATGAAGCCATTCTAGATGAAGCAACTGCTAAAACAATCTTACCCTCAAACCTGATTTTGCTTATTATTGTATGCCATAAAAATGTTTTTCCCGTTCCTTCATGGCCATGAACAAAAAAGAGACCTGACTTTTTTTCATTTACAGTACTAATAACACAATCATAGACAAATTTTTGGGTTTCATTAAGATCTGCTACCAAAACAAAATGTTCTCGACTTAAATCATCACAATTGTAATTTAATTCTTCCCTCAACAATTTGTTTCTAATTTCTGACATTTTTCTCTCATCAGGCATATGCAAATTATGATTTTTTAAAGAGCTAGATGATGCATTGAATAGTTGCTCTAATTCAAACAGAAGGGAATTTTTTAATTCCAATTCTGACAAATTCAGAGTTGACATTGCAAAAGATTTTCGAAGCTCATATAAAATGTCATCACGCTTATGTTGCCAATGACTATTAAAAAGCTGTTGATGATTTGTTATTTCACAAAATAAAATCATTGTAACAAATAATTGACTCAACTCATGAGATGTTGCAATATTAGCTGCATTTTCTAAAGCTTCATTCCACTTTGTCATCTCCTAGTAAACCCAAACACTTACACGCAGCTTGATATGATGATTGAATAATGTCGTTCATAGTTTTAATGTCATCAAAATTAAGAACACCTTTTTGAATATTGAGAAGCATTCTTAAATAGTATAACTCACCTGATGCAGGATGAACGTAAGCAATTTTGCCTATGGATCCTCCTTTTCTTTTCCTAGGCTTCCAAATTTTATGTCAAGTTCCCATGCAAATTTTGATGGCAATGCTGCATAAGTTAGTGTTCGTGCTTCAGCAAAAAAATTATTTGTTTCAAACCAATTTGTTAACATTGTGTGTTCAGAAGTTTTTTGATTAACAATTGATCAAAATGATTGATTACTATTGAAAACAATAGTTTGTTCCAAAGGAAGATCCATTGGCAATCATTCAACATGAGGTTCTCTCATATGAATTAGATACTCAAACAATTTCCAAACAGCTTCATATGGAGATATATATCTACAATTTAGATAAGCAAGTATTTCATTGTTTGAATTCTCTTCGAAAAGAATTCTTGCTCTATCTAAACCTTTGTTTATGTATTTGAAAAAATATTTTATAAGCATTGATTGACAACATGACTCAACATTAATATGGGCATTGTATCTCAATAATAAATCTGAATTTTAAGGTACAACAAAACTGTTATCAATTTGCATCCCATTTTTAACCATAAATTTTGACGAATCATCACAATACCTATACACAGAAAAATCATTTGTTTCAAAATTTGTTTCACTCTTGTGTTGCTTTGGAAAAAATGTCGATGATCGTTCGAAACGATATGGCAGGTGGTTTCAAGATGATCTTTTGGTCTTGGATTACAGGAAACCTCTAGGACAAAGGTTTGGCCTTGGAATTAAGAAAGTGCGGTCCATAAGGGCTCATTGTCCTGAGAATGCTGATGAAGTGATGATGGACTTTGAATTGGAGTTACACGGGCGAAATGCAGAGGAACACATGCAATCACTAACGTTTGAAGGAGATTTAACACATGCAATCACTAACGTCTGAAGGAGATTCAGTAGACGGAAATGGTAGAATGTTGGATCAGTGTGGGTCACAGCCTGATCTCCTAAACTTTAATGAGGCAACGTCATTAAACGATACGAATAAGAATCATTTAGCATAGAGAAGAAGGAAAAATAGGGCTGGCCAAACTTATTTAAATTGCTATAATTCAATTCTCCTAGAAAAAGGTCTTCCAATCAGACTAGGAAACCAAATAAACCAAAAATAAATTAGGAAATATAACCCTAAATTAAATAGTAAAATTTGCCAAAAATCTGCATAGCCATGTTTTGGACCCATATCTGCTCCAAAATTGGCCCAAAATAGCTTAATTTAAAGCTTGGAATATTCTGAACACTTCTTCAGGAGGCTACGAAAGAAAAGTATCAAAAATCTACCAAAATAATTACCAAAACTTACTAAAAATAGGATAAATATATAATATGAAATTGACTCATAACTTGTGGGGATGAGAATGACAATGTATTAAGTGGATCATCATTGGGGGCTGATATCAATTTTTTGTGGAAAGCTTTATGGAAAGCTTGTGTGTTGGGTAAGATTACGGTTTGCATATGCTGAAGTTGTTGGAATGCAATGCCAACATGAGTAAATTTGATGAAAAGGAAAATTTCCTAAGATGTTGCTTGTTCGTTCTATGACAGGGCAGATGAAACAGTTGAACACACCTTGAAAGATTGCTGAAGAATAGCTACAATTTGATTATCGAGCTCGCTGAGATTTTGAGTGAATAAAGCACGACACCATAGTTGGATGGATTGGATTGCAAGGTTGGCAAAGTCTCTGTTAAGGGACAGTTTAGATCTTGTAATGATTCTTATATAGAGCATTTGAAAAGATAGAAATGACTTTTGCTGGAATGACATTGTCATAAATATGATGGACAGTAATCACAAATCATAAACATGGCTGCAAGAGTTAAAAAAAATGGCAAGGGTGGGAAAAAGATCACACAACATGTAGATGTGCAGAAGCGGAAAAAGTCAAGAGTTTGGGTGGTTGAAATGCAAGTTCGATAAAGCTTAGGTTGAGCATGGTTGTGTAGGAGTGGGTGTGGTCATACGAGATGAAAACAGTGAGAATGGTGATGCTATTTGCAAGGGAAATGGTTGCAAGGTCGGTGGAATTCGAAGGTGATGCGCAGGTGGTACTTAGGAGTGGTTTAGGAGTGAGGTGCTTAAAAAAAAAGCACCCATGAAAAAAAGCTATGAGGGTTTTAGGTGTTTGGTAAACTGAAAAAAAAAAAGGGCTTATTTTGGAAGCTGCTGTGAGAATAAGCTGAAATCAAAGGAAAAAACTGAAGCTGCTATTTGTAGCTTTGGAAAACTGGTTTTTTTTCAAAGCACACGAAGCTACAGTGCTCCTTTAATGAAAAGACCCACTATCAGACTGCTTTTTTTTTTTCCAAAAGCAGTTTTACAAAAAAGTTTACCAAATACTTTGCTGATTTATTTCACAGCCGCTTACTCTCATAGCATAGCCGCTTATTCTCACATCAGTTTTTTTTCAAAGCACAGCAATACCAAACCAGCCCTTACTGCGTCAAGGATGGTAGAGGCTAATGATACTTCTCTGCTGGGACATATGGCTTTGAATCAAATAAAGCACACTTAAATCATAAAGGAGGCAAATAATGTGATTCACAAATTAGTAAGATTGTGATTGTCTTTAGAGCAACAATTAGTTTGGTTTGAGGAGCCACCTAATGTAATCATTAATCTCATATTTGAGGATAGTACTTTTATGTAACATTTGGTGGTGGACACTTTTTTTCCTTCGGCCAGGTTGAAATCCTTGGCGAGACGTATTCATTTCATCGTATCAATGAATATAGTACTTATTCTATAAAAAAAAATTTGTCCTCATTAGTTATTTAGCCTTATGAGTTTCCATTGTCGGGAGGTTGCAATTTTTGTCTCGATGATTCTTTTTTGTGGACAATATTTCCACTTTTGGAATTTATTGTTATAAGAACATCTTTAATAGGCTCTCTAAATGAACTCCTAACTAGAATTTACGAAGAATTTAAAAAAAAAAATCAACTTCAATCATGCTCCTTATCCCCCTAAAGATCTCCTCAATATAGGGAATGAGAAAGTATAATTATTTTAATATTATTTAAACAATTAATTAACATTTATTGGTAAGTGCTTTTAGTGAAAATGTTTTAAAACCAATCCTTAGTAAAATCCAAGTTGATCATAAAAAAAACACTTTAAGTGATTCCTGTAAAAAACACATATCTAGTGCTGCTTAAGTGCTTTTGAAATCCAAAATTAATTTCACCAAAAATGCTTTCAATTATTTTAAAAGCACTTCTAAACGAGTCATAGTCACTATAACTCTTTAAATATGAGAGATTTCTCAATATGCCTGAAATACAGGCACATATGCCATATATCATCATAAAAGTGGAGGGACACTTAAAAAAAAAATCTTTCTACTTGAATAATGACATATTGTGTACCTCTCGTATTCTGGACACAATTAAAAATTTCTCATAAAGTAGGGAAGTATGGTTGAAGTACAACTTTTAGAAAGCTCCTAAAATAGATTTTTGATTTTGTCTTTTGACATAAAATAACTTTTTGATAGTTTTAGCCAAAACATTGTTATAAAATAAAGAGCATAATTGAAAATGATCTAAGCAATAAACTTTTGTTTCACAGCCTACTTCATAACATTCATCTAATTGCATAGTTTATTGTAATCAAACCATTTTATGAAATTATAATAACATTAATGAAGAAAAAGGACATTTAAGAAAGAGGAAGAAATAAGCCAGCTCCATAATATTCAAATTCAACTCTAAGGTTACCCTTACTACTGCTTGCAAACTTTTGATGCCTATCATCAGGAGAAAATGTATTTTAATAAAGCTTATTTTTAGTTACACTCCTGAAACTTGATTTCGATTCAATTTTGCCTTTTGAAACTCAAAAGTCGTCATTTTCCTCTCTGAAACTAGACTTTTGTTACCACTTTGCCCTTGAAACTCAAACGTCTCCACTTTGGTCCATGTAACTCGATTTCAATCTCACTTTACCACCTGAAACTCAAAAGTCACTATTTTATTCATGGAAACTCAATATTCAATGCACTTTGACTTGTTTCTATGTATTTTTTTTAAATAACCGTTAAGTTACTTATGTGGCAATTATGGATCACTTAAGACCAAGGTCTAAAATATCAATGATGTCGGAAATATCGGTAGTCCAAAAACATGGAAATTTCGATGGAAATATCGGGATATTATCAAAATTGAGTTTCAGAAGGGCAAAGTGGGATCAAAATTGGGTTCCAAGGAGTAAAATGACGACTTTTGAGTTTCAGGGGGCTAAGTGGGTGAAGGAAAAAAAATTTCCTAGCTAAGAACATGTGAGAATATTTGAACACATATGGAAACTATTAACACATTAAAGTAGGCATGCATTCAAAAACAATTCTAAAACCCATGACTTTCAAAGCCTAGTGAATGGTGAACCATAAGACTCTTTAACTACATTAAAGAGAAGGAAGGATTTAGAGATTCATTACCCTTGAAGCTCATCCTTATTTACACAAGGGATTCACCCAAGTGGAGGGCCTTCAAGTCACCTCTTAGCTCCTTGGATCTTCCTTGTGATTTTCTTCCTTTTTGATGCTCATTTGCTCCTTGAGGATGTGAGGAAAGGATCTCCAAAACACCAAAGGTTTGGTGTCTCTAAGTCTCCACACCAAGGATGAGGTGTGAAGATGAAATGGATGACTTAGAGAAGAAAAGATTGCTAGCTAAATCTTCCCTATGTGGCCGGCCTCTTTGTAGAGAAAAGAGAGAAAATGTTTCACCTCTTTGCCTCAAAGAAAACCCTAATGAGAAAATAGCTATAAAGTTAACTTTATACTACATCACATTTGAGTGGCAAAATTGTAATTAATTCAAGTTTGCATCCACTCACCCTTATGGAGGCCTTGTCTTTGTTATTGGGCTAATTGCCCATTTTGTTTTAGTTGTCATACAACTTAAACATAATGGGCTTTGTGGGCCAAAACACTTTTGGGCCCCGAAACCCAAAACCAACTTAAAAGCCCAATACGAACCTTTCGTAAAATTAATTAACTAATTAATTAATCTTGACCATTCTCAATTAAATCATTTAATTGCTTATCCATCTCATTTATATTTCTTCACTTTCATCCTTACTCGGTGTACGATCCATTAGGTTCCAATTAGCGAGGCAGTGGGCGATTGTTACTCTTAACGATCGATTGTGAATTGAAACAACATTTCAATTCTCCCTTTGTTGAAGATTAGTGTTTGCTAATCTTCAGGGCTTCCACAAACCATGAGTGACACCTAGCAGCATGTCATGGCTACCCAAGCTAAATAGAATTGGTTGGAGAACCTATCCAGTTACAATTTCAATGCAATACGATCCTTCTCTAATACAATACTCTTAATCACATTGTTTGAATGATAGTTTGTTTCATGTCTACTATCCAATGCAATACTTATCTATATGATTCAATTGAATATGATTTGGAACATACTTCCTAAGTCATATTCGTATGCTTTGGCCAAAGACTCCCGAATCATATCTTAGAGTATTCTCCTTCCACTATGGAAGGTTAGAGATCCCTTGTTGTGCATTCATATGCCTACATGACTAGATAGCTTGACCCTAACAATGCCGTGGACACTCTCGATGGAATGCCTTTGACATGATCAAAGATCAAGGACCTAACCATTAGACATCTATGATGCCTCAGGTCAAAGGACTACTTTGCATATTGTAACTTACGAGTTCTTACATGACATGTATGTTCGAACTCTCTTTTGATCCTTGTTCAGTGTACTCGATTACTCTTTCAAGCACCTAAGTGTTTGTCTTAGTGTCCAACACTAAATGACTTGAGACTAGTCATACTCATGCTTGAGTTGACATAACACATACTAACCTTAGCGGATTGTCAATGCCCAATTGGCAATCCTATGGCTAGGAACGTTTTAGGAATGAACATAAGAGAAAGGTCTCGTTAATCTAACTTACTTAAATCACTTCTCTCTTAGATCAAATACATTCCTTGGATTCCCTTATTGCTTAAACACATGATACAATAAATAGTGATTAACAATAAGCTTTGCCCTTCATTAAACATATAATAGTTTAATACATTAAGTATTCCAAAAGCTATTACATCAAATGAGTAGCTTTGTGGGCATACTTTCAACAATCTCCCACTTGCACTCAAAGCCACCTTCCCATGTATCTAATACCCATCTTTTCCATATGGCAGTCAAGTTGGATTTGAGACATTGGCTTTGTCAGTGGATCTGCTGAGGCAACTTTGAGGATGTTGACTTTCCCCTCGGCAGCATATCTTCTAATGATATTAAAGCGCCTGTCAAAATGCTTGTTCTTTTGATGAGCCCTGGGTTCATTGGCTTGAGCTATCGCCCCACTATTATCACAGTACAAAGTTACTGGTGATATAATGGTTGGAACCACTCTAAGTTCAGTAATGAACTTTTTCATCCAGAACGCTTCTTTGCCGGCTTCAGCTGCAGCGACATATTCTGCCTCCGTCGTGGAATCAGCAATTACATCTTGTTTCTTGCTTTTCCAGCTAACAGCCCCACCATTCAGAGTGAATACATATCCGGAGTTGGAACTTCTATCATCGACGTCAAATTGGAAATCTGCGTCTGTATAGGCTTTCACTCGTAACTCTGTTACTCCTCTATAAACGAGGAACATGTCCTTAGTTATTCTTAAGTACTTAAGGACCGTCTTGACAGCTGCCCAGTGTTCTGATCCTGGGTTAGATTGATATCGACTAGTAATGCTTACAGCATATGCGATATCAGGCCTTGTGCATATCATGGCATACATGAGACTTCCTATGGTGGAAACATAAGGAATAGCACTCATCTGCAGTATCTCTTCAGGAGTTTTAGGTCCCATGGACTTAGAAAAGTGAATTCCATGTCTCACAGGAAGAAGACCTTTCTTAGATTGTTCCATCTGGAACCTACTCAGCACCTTATCTATGTACATAGATTGGGATAATCCAATTAATTTTCTGGATCTATCACGATAGAGCTTTATCCCAAGTACATAAGATGCATCTCCTAAATCTTTCATGTGGAAGGTTTTGGACAATCACACTTTTACAGAAGAAAGTACTGCAGTGTCATTCCCGAATAGTAATATGTCATCCACATATAACACTAGGAATACTACTACATCCCCAACGACTTTTTGATAAACACAATTGTCGTCTTCGTTTTGAGTAAAACCAAACGTTTTGATTTCAGTATCGAAACGAATGTTCCAGCTCCTGGAGGCTTTCTTAAGTCCATAAATGGACCTTTGAAGCTTGCATACCTTAGTCTTTTCAGACTTGGACACGAAACCTTCGGGTTGAGTCATATAGAGCTCTTCCTCTAGGTAGCCGTTCAGAAAGGATGTCTTCACGTCCATTTTCCATATATCATAATCATGGTACGCAGCTATAACAAGCAAAATCCGAATGGACTTAATCATGGCTACAGGAGAGAAGGTTTCTTCATAGTCAATCCCTTCTCGTTGCCTATAACCCTTGGCTACTAGTCTAGCCTTATAAGTCTCCACGTTCCCATCAACGCCTATCTTCCTCTTGAAGACCCATTTGTTTCCAACAGGTACTATACCTTCTGGAGGGTCTACAAGAGTCCAGACCTGATTTTGATACATGGAATCCATCTCGGATTTCATGGCCTTTTGCCATCTCTTTGAATCAATGTCGGACATTGCTTCAATGTAGTCTCTAGGGTCTTCCTTTGTGTCATTGTCACCTAGAAGATGCAATTCCCCAAAGTCATTATCTAAGCCATACCTCTTAGGTGGCTTGCTAACCCTTTCAAATCTACGTGGAGCTAGGGGTTCAGGAACAGGGTTGTCAACTTGTCGAGTGCTTGTTTGTGGTTCATCATTAATCTCATCAATTTCCATCGTTTTACTTATAGTTCCTTTGAGAACAAATTCATCCTCTAGAAACTTAGCAGTTTTGGCGACAAAAACTTTTTGGTCGTCAGGATGGTAGAACTCATATCCTATAGTTTCTCTAGGATATCCCACAAAATAGCACCTAACTGATCTCGCTTCAAGCTTAGTATCTTCAAGCTTCTTGACATATGCTTCACAACCCCAAATCTTAATGTGATTAAGACTTGGCTTTCTTTCATGCCATATCTCATAGGGCGTCTGTGAAACTGACTTGGAAGGTACTCTATTAAGCAAGTAAGCTGCTGTATATAGAGCGTATCCCCAGAATGTTACTGGTAGATCGGCGGAACTCATCATAGAATGAACCATGTTCATCAAGGTTCGATTTCTCCTTTCAGAAACTCCATTAAGTTGTGGAGTTCCCGGTTGAGTCCACTGTGATATTATTCCACACTCTTTGAGATAATCTAGGAACTCGGTGCTTAGATACTCTCCCCCTCGATCTGATCTTAGGATCTTTATTTGTTTCCCAATTTGCTTCTCAACTTCATTCTTGAATTCTTTGAACATTTCAAAGGATTCTGACTTGTACTTCATAAGATACACATAGCCAAACCGAGAGTGATCGTCGGTGAATGTGATATAGTAGGAGAAGCCTCATCTCGACGTAGTAGACATAGGTCCACATACGTCAGTGTGGATTAACCCTAGAATTTCAGTGGCACGCTCTCCTTTCCCAGTGAATGGAGATTTGGTCATCTTCCCTTTTAAGCAACATTCACAAGTACCCATTTGGTCATTACCTAATGGGCGGAAATATCCGTCTTTCGACATCTTGCGAATCTTATAAAGGTTCACATGTCCAAGTTTAAGATGCCACATCTTTTCTTGGTTAACTTCTTCTCTAGCCCTTTTGGGTTTTGAGGTATTCCCGCTTTCAATACAGTGCATCCCACTACTTATCTCTAGGTAAAAAAGTCCCTCTATCATATTACCATGAGAGATAATACGACCGTTCAAGTATAAAGTGCAACTCATTTTGTCAAACAATACTGAGTGCCCATCTCGTAAAAGCTTAGAGATAGAAATCAAATTCTTTATACATGAAGGAAAATATAAACAATTTTTAAGTTCCAAGACTTCCCCAGAGGGCAGTTTAAGCATGTAGGTGCCTATCGCTTCAGCAGAGATCTTAGTGCCGTTCCTAACTCGCACAATCATCTATTTATTACGCAATGTCCTGCTCCCTGTTAGTCCCTGCAACGAATTGCATATATGTTGACTAGCGCCTGAATCAAATATCCAGGAATTGGAGCTCATTGTAAAAGCATTCTCTATGACAGAAATAGTCCCTTCAAAAGTTCTTATCATAAGGCTCGCAATGCGCACCCTGTATTTCTTCTTCCAACGTTCATCCTTTCCACAATGAAAGCATGTTCCTTTGGATTTTCTTGCCTTCTTCTTATGAAACCTTTTCCTTGTGATTGCATTCTCACTCCCACTGTCCCTTTTGAAACCTTGTTCAAACTTACAGCACATGTCAATCATCTCAGTAAAAGTATAATTGAATCTATTCACTTTATAGTTTACAATAAACTTAGTGAAATCATCCGAGAGAGATGCAAGGAAAAAATCTTGGGCCATTTTCCCATCGATGGAAGTTCCTAAACTTTCAAGATCTTGAAAGATCCTTTCCATCTTTTGTCCATGTTTATGAACCGATGTCCCCTTTGCCATTTTGGCATTCAATAGACTACAAACATTTGAGAATCGTACATTACTAGTCTCAATGTCATGCATCTTATGCAAACTTTCAACCATGGCACAAGAAGTGTCCATGTGCTCATGTAGCTTCATAAGCTCCTCACTAAGTGAAGTGAGGATTAAGCATTTGGCTTGTAAGTCATCTTCATAGTGTCTATCATAATTTTGACACTCCTCCTTTGAAGCAAGTTTCGTAGGAGGTACATGAGGAGGGGATTGCTTAAGCACATACAATATGTCTATCACCTTTGAGACATTCTCAATATGGCGATACCAAGCAAGGAAACGTTGGCCCCTAAGGCCCCTTTTGTCAAGTACAATGGTGGGTGTAATTTTAGGCATGTCGTTAACTACATAACATAACAGAAATCGTATTAGATTGTTGATTTTTAAACTACTTGATTGGGTCTTAAATCAAATAGTACCACCCACTATTTTTGGCAAATTCCACATCCCTCAATGGAATTCGAGAGTTGTGTTGAACTCTTAGCGGGGTATGGGAGACTCACCATTACCAAGCCCACCTCACGATGATACGATGTTGGTTAGCAAAAATAATGATGAGAGAATAACGCTTTAGTCATTTACAACTCTTGTAATTACCCATCTAATTTGGCCTCTAGAGAATGATGCCTCACAATGATATGATGTCGGCACCATTGCACTTAGTTAAGTTATTCCCACCATACTAGTTCGTGTAGGGGTTCAAGAATAGCCTCACAATGATATGATGTCGGCCATCCTCGTTGCCTACCTCACTACATCGTGTATGTATATATGGACTCCTCCTGAATGTAAGCACATACTTTGAACTCCCCCATGATAGGGTGAAGCCGTTGTAGGAGTCACAAACGATTGGAGCCCATCATGGTGGAAGGTCTACGAAGAGATGTTCAAAACATCTCTCGTTTCTCAACTTAATATTCGTTTTGTTGAGGGAGTAGTGTTGGGCTACATCAATTTTATTTTAATCTCATTAAAAGAACTTGGGCCTATCACAACCATTGGTCCAAGTTAATATGAATTAGTAGTATATAATACTCCCATTATTTCGATGAAACAAGCGAGACTATATGGAACTACTAACGAATGCTTTGCATCCTCATATGGACTATATAGTCATATTAGGTCTTAGGATGATTATGAACCGTTTAATTTGATCCAACACGAGCCTTGTGTTGGACCTTGGGTTTAAGGTAGATAGTTGTTGATTTTAGTTACGCGTTTAATCTAATTAAACCGTTATTTCCTATTGGGCATTGGACCCAACTATTCCAATTTGCATACATATAAACAAAAAGGAATACTTGAAATAAAGAGAAGGGCTTATGCCCTTTTACAACACATTTGATGGACTTATGTCCATTTACAACAAATTTGAACTAATCAAATTACATTCAAATCTAAACTACTTAACCCAAACATTCATAATGTAAAGCGGCCAATCACATAGCTCAATTATCGAGGCCTTTGGTTCATAATCACCCTTTTCTTAATCAATCACATTAACTAAGAAAGCAACTTAAACAATTGGTTTTCGGATTCATAGAATTGATTTAAATGGAACTTATTGAAATGAAAATCCAATTCTCATTAAAGAGACAAAACCATTTTGTTCTCATCTTATTTGGGCCAAAAATAATGACCTCAACAATTGGGCCATTATTCAATAAACATAAACTTTTGGGGTCACTTTGTAAAAACACAAAAGTCCACAACTTCATGTAATTACAACTAGAACCCAAAATTTTTAACAATAACAAAAACATCAATAAAGGAACAAAACAATTTGTCCTTTAGAGTTTTTGGGCCTTAACGTAAAAACGTAAACTTTTGGGCCAAAATACAAAAACACAAAAGTATCAAAACTTTATGTAATTGCATAAAGGGCCTAAAAAATATCCCCACTAGGGGTGGCCGGTTTTTAGGGAGGAGGATTGTCTGCCCTCCAAGTTACCGTGCCCTCCCATGCCCTCCTGATTGTGTGGTCACGGTTAAACCACGTTAATATTTTATATTATTATTTATTTTTGTTTTATTATCTTTATAAAAAAATAATATAAAATATTAACGTGACTTAACCGTGACCACACAAAACAGGAGGGCATGGAAGGGCACCGAAACTTGGAGGGCAGACAATCCTCCTCCGGTTTTTAGAGGTGAAAAGGAGTGTGAAAGGGTTTTATGCAAGTGGTGCATGCAAGTGGAAAGGTGGGTGAGGATAAAGGTGAATGGGATGGGTTGTAAGAAAATGTTTTGTGAAACATTAATAGCATTTATCATCCCTCACCAATAATCCATCACCCATAAAAAATAAACCAAAACTTTATGTGCACTTTGAATCAAAATTCCAAACCTTTTTGTTCTTGGTAAGAAACTCAAGAACATTGAAGAACGCACATGAAAACTCATAAGAGCTCCATGAATGTTTTCACACAATAAAACTCAAATTTTCACAACACAAAAGAGCGTTAATATCCTAGGCTACTTAGGGGTTCCAAAAGTCACTTTAAAACCATTTTAACAAGACAAGCATGAACCCAAAAATCCACCCTTTGGATTTGGCCGAATTTCCCAACATACTTGGCACCAAATTTTAGTTCCAATATTCATGCTTAAATGAACTACATCTACAACATTTGAGATGCTAAATTTTCAAGCAAAATTTATATTCAAAAGCAAGAACAAAGCTTGTAACATTTACAACATTTAAATCACAAATCATGAAAATCACAAAACCCAAAAGGATTCACCATAAACTAGACCTAGGCTCTGATACCACTTGAAGGAAAAAATTTGTCCTAACTAAGAACATGTGAGAATATTTGAACACATATGCAAACTATTAACACATTAAAGTAGGCATGCATTCAAAAACAATTCTAAAACCCATGACTTTCAAAGCCTAGTGAATGGTGAACCATGAGACTCTTTAACTACATTAAAGAGAAGGAATGATTTAGAGATTCATTACCCTTGAAGCTCATCCTTGTTTACACAAGGGATTCACCCAAGTGGAGGGCCTTCAAGTCACCTCCTAGCTCCTTGGATATTCCTTGTGATTTTCTTCCTTTTTGATGCTCATTTGCTCCTTGAGGATGTGAGGAAAGGATCTCCAAAACACCAAAGGTTTGGTGTCTCTAAGTCTCCACACTAAGGATGAGGTGTGAAGATGAAATGGATGACTTAGAGAAGAAAAGATTGCTAGCTAAATCTTCCCTATGTGGCCGGCCTCTTTGTAGAGAAAAGAGAGAAAATGTTTCACCTCTTTGCCTCAAAGAAAACCCTAATGAGAAAATAGCTATAAAGTTAACTTTATACTACATCACATTTGAGTGGCAAACTTGTAATTAATTCAAGTTTGCATCCACTCACCCTTATGGCCGGTCTTTGTTATTGGGCTAATTGCCCATTTTGTTTTAGTTGTCATACAACTTAAACATAATGGGCTTTGTGGGCCAAAACACTTTTGGGCCCCGAAACCCAAAACCAACTTAAAAGCCCAATACGAACCTTTCGTAAAATTAATTAACTAATTAATTAATCTTGACCATTCTCAATTAAACCATTTAATTGCTTATCCATCTCATTTATATTTCTTCACTTTCATCCTTACTAGGTGTACGATCCATTAGGTTCCAATTAGCGAGGCAGTGGGCGATTGTTACTCTTAACGATCGATTGTGAATTGAAACAACATTTCAATTCTCCCTTTGTTGAAGATTAGTGTTTGCTAATCTTCAGGGCTTCCACAAACCATGAGTGACACCTAGCAGCATGTCATGGCTACCCAAGCTAAATAGAATTGGTTGGAGAACCTATCCAGTTACAATTTCAATGCAATACGATCCTTCTCTAATACAATACTCTTAATCACATTGTTTGAGTGATAGTTTGTTTCATGTCTACTATCCAATGGAATACTTATTTATATGATTCAATTGAATATGATTTGGAACATACTTCCTAAGTCATATTCGTATGCTTTGGCCAAAGACTCCCGAATCATATCTTAGAGTATTCTCCTTCCACTATGGAAGGTTAGAGATCCCTTGTTGTGCATTCATATGCCTACATGACTAGATAGCTTGACCCCAACAATGCCGTGGACACTCTCGATGGAATGCCTTTGACATGATCAAAGATCAAGAACCTAACCATTAGACATCTATGATGCCTCAGGTCAAAGGACTACTTTGCATATTGTAACTTATGAGTTCTTACATGACATGTATGTTCGAACTCTCTTTTGATCGTTGTTCAGTGTACTCGATTACTCTTTCAAGCACCTATGTGTTTGTCTTAGTGTCCAACACTAAATGACTTGAGACTAGTCATACTCACGCTTGAGTTGACATAACACATACTAACCTTAACGGATTGTCAATGCCCAATGGCAATCCTATGGCTAGGAACGCTTTAAGAATGAACATAAGAGAAAGGTCTCGTTAATCTAACTTACTTAAATCACTTCTCTCTTAGATCAAATACATTCCTTGGATTCCCTTATTGCTTAAACACATGATACAATAAATAGTGATTAACAATAAGCTTTGCCCTTCATTAAACATATAATAGTTTAATACATTAAGTATTCCAAAAGCTATTACATCAAATGAGTAGCTTTGTGGGCATACTTCCAACGGTGGGATCAAAATTGAGTTTTAATTTGCGTAGCTAAAAATAGCCTTTTATTAAACCATCCAATTGGAAAGTCAAAGGTTGGCACAAATGCAAAGAATCAAGAACCCACAAGCATAAGAACAAACACATTAACCCAAAACAAAATACACAAACCCATTAAGTTGAACCAACTAAAAAAGTCCAAAAGTACAAGATACCATAGCATCAACAATCTCACTGTTGTCCCTAAGGACTCCACCACTAAACAACCAACATAAAACAAGTGTCAAAATACACTTGAGAAGGTGGTCATGCGAGGATAGGGACGTTGCCATGCACATCCTCAATTAACCAATTGGAGACATAGTCATCAAGACTCCACAGCCCAAAAAGGCGTTTCAAGGAGTAAAGTGTCGACTTTTGAGTTTTAGAGGGCAAACTGGAAACAAAATTGAGTTCCAAGGAGTAAAGTGACAACTTTTGAGTTTCAGAGGGCTAAGTGGGATCGAAGCCGAGTTTTAGAAAGTGTAGCTAAAATAAGCCTTTTATTAAACATTCCAAATAGAAATTTAAAGGTTGGCACAAATGCAAAAAGTCAAGAACTCACAAACATAATAACAAACACATTAGCTTAAAGCAAAATACACAAAAAGATTATGTTGAACCAACTTAAAAAGCCCAAAAGTACAAGATACCCTAGCATCAACAATCTCAAAACCAAAACAATCGTCACTGATGTCCCTGAGAACTCCACCACTAAAGAACCAACATAAAAGAAGTGTCAAAATACACTCGAGAAAGTGGTTATGCGAGGATGTGGACGTCGCCATGTGCATTCTCAATCGATCAATTTAAGACATAGTCATCAAGGCACCACAGTCCACCAAGGCGTTTTAAGGAGTACAGTGTCAACTTTTGAGTTTCAGAGGGGCAAAGTGGAATCAAAATTGACTTCCAAGGATTAAGGTGATGCTTTTGAGTTTCAAGGGGCTAAGTGGGATCGAAATCGAATTTCAGATAATGAAGCTAAAAATAGCCGTTTATTAAACAGTCCAACTGGACAGTCAAAGGTTGGCACAAATGCAAAGAGTCAAGAACCCATAAGAATAAGAACAAATATTAACCCAAAATAAAATACACAAACCCACTAAGTTAGATTAAACAAAAAAGCCTAAAAGTACAAGATACCCTAGCATCAACAATCTCAAAACCCAAACAACTGTCGTCATTGTCCTTGAGGACTCCACCACAAGAACAAACATAAAAAAAAGTGTCAAAAGACACCTGAGAAGGCAGTCATGCGAGGATGGGGATGTTGCCATGCACATCATCAATCGACCAATTGGAGGCATAGTGTAATACCCTGAAAATTTTTAAATATATGATTATGTGGAATTTTTTTCGAAAAGTGAAATGACGAAAATGTCCCCTGTTGACTAAACGTAATTATACAAGGACGTATTTTAACCTCATATATATTATCATATTTCTTGGCATATTTGGATAGTGCTCGATCTCACGAACGCATAAGCACAAACTGTTTGTGAAATGAAGTTATAAGAATGAGATATGAACGAGCAAAGTTAGGGGTGAAATGGTCATTTGACCATAATCTGGATTTCTCCAGAAATTGTGAGGTGCCACGTGTATGGAAATGGCTGAGGGAGAAATGGGCACTGCCCAATCAGAAAACGGAATGGAGGGAAATGAGAGAAAAAAGGAAGGAAAATGGGGGAAGAAACGAGTCACCCTTTGACCTGCACGACCTAACCCATTTCTCCATATTTTCCGATGGATTTCCAACGCATTGGACCAAGCCGCGACTCACAATCATCATCTAGCCCTTCCCTCTTCCATTTCCACCCAAAATTTGAAGGAATTTTGGGGTGAATTTGTGAAAACCCGACGGCGGGGCTACGAGTTCAAGACAGCCATTCCTCAAATCTTGAAGCAAAATCTTTCAATTACCAGCACCAAAACACTCATCTGGAACCCAAGAACAAAGCCCAAACAAGTTTATGGGCGTTGGAGCTGCTATGGAGTCGAAACGAGGACACCCAAATTTTAGGGCTCCGGCGGATACGTAGAAATTTGAGGTGTTTTCCGGCCAAATTGGACTTGGCCACAGGTATAAAGTTTGTTCTACTATTTGAGATCTTTATTTTTGTAAAATTTGACAATATTTAGAAATAGTGAAATTTTCTGACGAGTCAGAGCGGCTGATCACCACTCACGGTGGCTCTTGGGTTGAGGGTCGTCGATGCCAATTGAAGCTAAATTAGATGTCTTAAATTTAGATTTTGTATTTGTATGATGTAGGTCGATCATTTGAACCTAAATTCATTACGATACGTTACTTGGTCAATTTAGGAATCGACGATTCGATCGTTGGATCGTCACTAAACTTTGAGACCTTATCGTACGTAATATTTGAGGACCTTAGGAACTTACGGATCGAGAATCCGTTGTACAAATCTTCCCGAATTGGATTTGCAATTTTGTAAAGTAAAACATTGACTGCCACTTGATTTCGTGATTAGCAGAAATCCGGCAGTTGAATTGGAATGAAATTTTTGTATGTTGTTCTAGAAGCGTAAGGTGAACCACGAATGACTTGATCCTTCGTTTAGGGTACATTGACAATCTAACCAGGATGTTAGATGCAGCCATAAATTTAACAAAACAATTATTTTTTTAGTGTGGTTAGTTAGAATTATAATTAACCATTATTTATTTGTGGCCTACCAGTGTGTTTGGCTTCCAAATTAGAAATTTCGGGTCGTTACACATAGTCACCAAGACACCCTAGCCCACCAAGGCGTGTCTTGGAGAGTTGAGAAAGAAGGAAACCGTAATGAGAATCCAGCAACAAAAAGGGAAATTGATGCAAGGGTAAGAGATTTGGGGCAGATGATAAACACAAAATCCAAATTTGAGATGAAAGTTTAAAACAACTGAGATAAAAGTTTAGAAGAATTGAAACAAAAGGCTTAGAAAAGAGCATAAAGAAAACGAAATTAAGGACAAAAGAAATGAAAAAAACCAGAAATAAGGGGCAACCACTAACCCTTATCAAAATTAGGGTCAATGGGTAAGGGAGAAGGTTGTGTTATTTGTCACAAAGGCGAGAGAAAACAAGGCTAAGTAAAATTTCAACAGTTGTTGATAACTACCTTTAGACTTTTTACGGCAGCTTTTATTTTATTAATGGTTGTGTTACTAAATAATTGAGATGTGTGCACAAAATTCAGTTGTATATCTCTACATATAATGAAATAATACATGTTATCTTTTTTTTTTCTGGCAAATCAATAGTCCTAAGCTTATAAAGTAAATTTAAACTAGAATGAGTTATCATCTGAGTGTTATGTAAACTGTGTGGAGCCAAAAATATTCATTAGGCAACACGTGGACTTTTGGACAAAAGAGGACAAAAATACTCTTGAAGCATACCGGGATTCCTACGCGCAAGCAGCAGGCAATCATCTTTCAATCAAGTCAAAAGTGCCCAAAATAGGTAACAATTTAAAGCTTATTTCATCAAATCCTTTCTATAAGGTAATCCCCAAAATCTAATTTATTCTATATGTTTTATATTCCATTATTTAGCTAATAAATTAGCTAAATAATATATTCCTTTCATATTTCCTAAAATTAACTAATTAAGGGATTAATTACCTAATCAATCCCTTAATTATCAATCAAACCACCATATTATAACAAAAAAACATACCAAAGGCCGGTTACCCACTAGGGCCGGCCATGCCTTTTATTTTCTGCTTTTTGCTACCGTTTTCTTTCCCTTTTATGACATTCAAATAGCTAGTTAATTAGGTTATTATTATTTGCTAATTAACTAGCCAATTATTTCCATAACTCCCCAAAATAACTAGCCCATTATCTCCATAACCCCCCAAAATAAATCATCCTTGGCTTAAAGGCCGGCCACCCCTTCCTCTCTTATAAATTGGTTCCCATTTTCACCAAACACTAATTCCAATTCTCTTACAAAAAATCCCAAATACTCTAAATACTATTTCTCTCTAAAATTCTAACTTAGGCATCGGAGGTTCTTCGGCCAAAGCCCCTCATTCATCGTGGGCGCGTGAGGCTTTTTGGCCTTAACCTAAGGTGCTAGTTGTTTTGTAGGTACAAAATCGTCCAAGATCGAGGAGGAGAAAATTTGCATCCACAAATTGGTGCTTTCATTGAGAGCTGAAATCCATACTCGTAAAAGACTCTCGCACAAAAAGGTTTTTTTTCTTTGTTTTTTAGTCCATTTGAATATTTTTCGTACGTTCTTATTATTAGAATTTTTTACTTGCAAAGGTTCTTTGATAAAACGTATAAGAAAAATATAATGGCTAGAAATTTAGAAAATTCCACAGGTGAAAATTCTAATATTCAAGAAACGGGATTGTGGAGATCCGTGAGGCAAAATGCGACAATAAGTGGAGCAGCACCACCACCACGAGTTTCCACCATGGGAACCACCGCGGTGGCTACCTCGGTAGCCATCCATGGCGAGGTCCATGGTGCCTTCACCACGGCTCGAGCCGTGCCATCCAAGGTTCACGGTACCAAGGCCACGACCCAAGCCGTGCCATCCAAGTTTGCATGGACCCAAGCCCAAGCCTCGCATTCGCATGCATTAAGCATTAAGCAGCCTATTCTTGTGATCCAGCCTGCTCCCTTGATCCAGCCTACTCTTGTAGCCCAGCCTGTTCCAGCGATCCAGCTTGCTCCAGTGATCCAGCCTGCCCCCGCAACCCAGCCTGCTCTCATGGCTTCCCAAGCTGCCCAAGTCAGCCCGAGACAATCTTAACCATCCGAACTAATCATCGAGGCTGGAGCGTTTTCACCACATTTCTCTGCAGATTTGACATTCCCCTACTCAAATCTCGCACTTGGAGTCAAGCACCCTTCTATTGTTCAAGGAGGTGCATTCCATCCAAGTTCTTCCAATCCGAATGGCGAACAAAACTTGTCCCGACAAGTCATAGAATTGACAAGCGCCATTACACAACAAACAACCTTGGTGAATCAACTTTTGCAACGCACTGAGATGCAACGCACCCACGATGAAGTATCCCGAAGTAGAACAAGGGTAGACGAGAAGCCTCTTAAGCAGCGTCCTGGAAAACAGCCGCTTAACCAATCACAAGTCGAGCATTCAGACAGTGCACATTCTCGATTGGGCCCCGAAATAGTGTATACTCCCGTCTTAGCGCGCAGAGGAGTGTGCACTCTCGACTAGGCCCACAGGCAAGTATACATTCACGGTTAGGGCCACGCTTTGATAATCAACATGGGCAGCCTTCCAGGCAAAACATTCATTCGTGATTAGGCCCTCAAAGAGTATCCTCCACATCACATCGGAGCAGACAGCCTGACAAATGGAAGGAAACAATCGTTCAATCTGGCTCTAGTTCAACCGGTAGCTTGCAAAGAAATCCCTCGCCTGCTAGGAATTTATCTCATACATTGTAGCCACGGCATAGACGAGCCGAGCGTGAAGAAGAGCAGCCTAGACCGGCAGATAAAGACCAAGGGCAGCCGAAGGCTCCGTTACCCCAACAAAGGCAAATCCAAGAAGAGGTAGAAAGGCTTTTCAATGAACGGATGCGTGATTTTCGACGCAACGAGTGGTTGATGAAACACTAAGGCAAGATATGACCAACATTAATAGGTCACCTTTCACGGATGAGATCGAGCAGGCAAAACCTTCAGGCAAGTTTAGCATGTCGTACTTCACATCTTTCAAATGAGACGGGGATCCCGAAAGACACTTGAAGCATTACCGAACTGCGATGGTCCTTTATCGGAATAATGACGCCCTTATGTGCAAAATATTCGCCATTACTTTACAAGTCGAGGCACAAGATTGGTTTCATACCTTGCCAGCACGATCCATCCAAAATTTTTATGATCTTTCCTTGGTTTTCACCAAAGAATACTCATCTTATCGTTCGATCAAGAAAAAATCCGATCACTTGTTCAACGTAAAGAAAAACCTAAAAAAGTCACTTCGCGATTACTTGAAGAGATTCAAAGCAGAGAAGGCGAAGATCGTCGGATGCGATAACTCGATAACAAGTGCAGCCTTCCAAAAAAGACTCCCAGCAGACTACCCACTATTTGGAGAAATGATCATGAAAGAAGACCTAACTCTAGCAGATTCCTTTGCTCTGGCAGAGAAGCATGCACTTTGGGACGAGGCTCGACAAGCAAAAAAGGCGCCTGAACAGCCTCTAAAAGAGTCGGCAGCTGCTCAAAGGAAGGAGGATGGAAAACAGCCCAACAAGGGCAGGTAGGAGATCAAGCGCAGGGACCGACCCATGACCAAAGAAGGCCCGATAACCAATAGCTATTCTACGTTCTCAATTCCGATTCATCAAATCCTTCGTGACATCAAGAACAAACCATGGTTCAAGTTGCTGAAACAATAAAAAAGAGATACTTCCAAGTTGGACCACACCAAGTATTGCGCATTCCATCGAGGTCCTGGCCACACAACCTACAACTGCTACACTTGGAAGAACTACCTAGAGAAGCTCGTGAGAGAAGGCAAAGTCGATAGATACTTGGACAAGCCAGCTGCGCAGCCTAAAAAGAATGCAGATGGAAATGAGGAGCCACCAACCAAGATGATTCGAATCAATGGCATTTTAGTCGAATCTGAGCATTTGGGGGCCACTATTAACTCCAAAAAGAGGAATATCCAACAGGTTTTACTAATCTCACAAGTTCAAGCAGTCGATACCCAACCTAGACCTATTATTGGCTTTACTAAGCAGGATGCAGAAGGAGTCGATTTCCCATACGACGATGCACTAGTAGTATCTGTCCAACTAGCCCATGCTATAGTCGATAGGATGATGGTTAACAATGGAAGTGCAGTCAACCTACTTCAACTTTCAGTCATTCAGAAGATAGGCCTGGAAAGTACAATCATACGCCGGGCAGAGGTACTTACTGGATTCAACGGATACACCTCAACTGCCATCGGCCATATCACACTTAACGTGAAAACACCACTAGTCGTCTCAAAGCAAATATTCACGATTGTAAGCGACCCATCTCCCTGCAATGGTATTCTTAGGAGACTTTGGTTGATCAAGCTGGATACCGTCACTTCTGTCAAGTATCAAAAAATCTGATTCCCCATCCCGGGAGGAGGAGTCGGAGAGATCAAGTCTGACCAGGCTTCATCCCGACGATGCACTGTGCAAATGTTGAAAGAATAAAAGAAGAAGACCTTTACCCCCGTAGAGGTTACCGAAGTCCAAAAGGATAAAGAAACTACCAAATAGCAATTACAGCAGGTGGATCGAGAATATGACGCCCAAGTAGACAAGATAGGATGAAAACCCGAAGAGGACGCCGAAGACATCATTCTTGATCCCCAGCAACCAGAAAAGACGGCTAAAATTGGCTCACGACTAAGCCCAGATGAGAAGGAAGAACTCATAATTTTCCTTAGAAAAAACCGAGATATCTTCGCATGGTCACCATCCGACATGCCCGGTATTGATCCCAAGGTGGCCTGCCACAAGTTGCACGTCGATCCCACTGCCAAACCGGTAATCCAAAAAAGAAGACATTTCACACCCAAACGGGTAGCGATCATTGAGGTGGAAATCGACAAGCTATTGGAGGCCGGATTCATAGAAGAGGTAGCGCACTCAGCATGGCTTGCTAATGTTGTACTAGTCATGAAGAAAGAGAAGGGCAAATGAAGGGTTTGTGTAGACTACATTAACCTTAACAAAGCATGCCCAAAAGACCCTTATCCTGTCCCCCATATCGATCTATTAGTAGATTCAACTTCTGGGAACCAGCTGCTCAGCTTCTTAGACGTATACTCTGGCTACAATTAAATAGCCATGTATGAGACTGACAAGGAGAATACCGCATTTGTGATAGAGCGGGGCACCTACTATTACAAGGTCATGCTCTTTGGCCTAAAAATGCGGGAGCCACTTACCAAAGACTAGTAAATATGATGTTCAAAAAATAAATTGGGGTAACCATGGAGGTCTATGTCGACGATATCATGGTAAAGGGCAAGCAACGATCAGATTATATTCGCAATTTGGCAAAAACTTTCAATATCCTTATAAAGTACAAGATGAAGCTCAACCCTACCAAATGCACGTTTTGAGTATCTTCAAGTCGATTCCTAGGGTACTTAGTAACCCAACGAGGAATTGAAGCACATCCCAAGCCAATACAAGCAATCCTAGAGATGAAGTCTCCAACTACCTTGAAGGAGATCCAAAGCTTGACCGGACGAACAGCTGCCCTCAACCACTTCCTCTCACGATCCACCGATCGATGCAAGCCTTTCTTCAAAGCTATCAAAAGGGCACAAAGACACAAATGGGATGAAGAATGCGAAAGAGCTTTCCAAGACTTGAAGAATTATCTCACATCACCTCCCTTACTATCCAAGCCGGAAGCAGCGGAGGATTTATACATTTATTTGGCAGTTTCCGAAGTAGCAGTGAGCTCTGCCCTCATACGAGAAGAGCTAGGGGCCCAACTACTGGTATTCTACACTTCTAAAGCTCTTCTCAATGCGGAAACAAGATATCCGAAGATCGAAAAATTAATTTTGGCATTAGTTGTTGCGGCTCGGAAGCTCAGACCATACTTTCAAGCTCATACATTCATTGTCATGACTCGGTATCCCTTACGATCGATATTACATGGTCCAGACGCTTCTCACACAACGATATGGTTTAGTTTTTCGACCTCACACAACGATAAAGGCCCAAGCCTTGGTAGACTTCGTAGCGGAATTCATGCCTAGCCTAGGCAACGCAACAGAGCGGCCCAACGACGCCCCAGAAGCGGTCGAGAGTACCTTAGGCACACTTGCTCCATCCAATAAAGATTTCTGGAACTTGCATGTCGACGGAGCATCCAATTATAAAGGCTCGGGAGCAGGTGTAGTCCTTGTTACTCCAAATGGCTCAATGCTCGAATAGGCGATCACTCTAGGCTTCAAAGCATCCAATAACGAAGCAGAGTATGAGGCTCGACTAGCAGGCCTCCGAATGGCAAAAGACTTGGTGTGAAGAAACTTGCAATTCATTCTGATTCCCAACTAATCACCAACCAGGCTACTGGGGAATACAAGGCAAAACACCCAAGGATGGCACAATACCTAGAGAAAGTACGCCAGCAGGTTGAGGCATTTCAAACTTACACTCTCACTCAAGTTTTGCGGGCAGACAATGCCCATGCAGATGCACTAGCTGGTTTAGGCTCCGCTCTTAACCACCAATTTAAACGCTCCATCCCGGTGGAATATCTAGACAAGCCAATAATAGAGATGAAGCCGATAGCCGAAGTGTCACAGGTTAGTGTAACTCCCACCTGGCAAAGTTCAATTATAAACTACTTGGTCAACGACACACTACCCACCGAAAGATTGGAGTCAAGGAAGCTCCAAATCAAGTCGGCACGCTACTATATGTGGAATGGCATTCTCGTCGGAAGGTCCTACACCGGACCACATCTCCACTGCCTAGCACCTCCCGATGACTTGAAGGTTCTAAGCTCAATCTATGAAGGCGTTTGTGGGAATCACTCTGGAGGCCGATCCTTAGCCCAAAAGGCTCTTAACGCAGGCTACTACTAGCCTACCATGCACCAAGATGCTAAGGAGTTAGTACAAAAGTGTGACCACTGCCAACACTATAAACCAGTACCAACACTACCCGCCAGTGAGTTATACCTGCAAACGAGTCATTGGCCATTCATGCAATGGGTAATCAACCTAGTAAGGCCTATGCCGCCTGTTACGGGGGGCAGATGCATGATGATCGTGGCAACCGACTACTTCACCAAATGGGTAGAAGCAGAACCCATGACCACCACGACTCAGACGGACATAGAACGCTTCATATAGAGGAACATCATTTGCCGATTTGGCATCCCTCGGTTCATCGTCACTGACAACGGCCTGTAATTTGTGGGAAAAGATTTGGCGAAGTTCTTCTAAAAATACGGCATCAAACAACACACGTCGACGCCAAGATATCCTCAAGGCAATGGGCAGGCCGAAGCATCCAACAAGACGATCCTCGATTGCCTCAAGAAATCCCTCACCGACAAAAAGGGAAAATGGCTAGATGAGCTCCTTGGATGTTTATAGGCATATTGCACAACCAAAAGACGAGCAACCGGTGAAACTCCTTTCTCTTTGGCGTTTGGTTCAGAAGCAATCATTCGTCCTAACATCATCATGCCGAGCATCAACAGTAAAGAAATGGCCACAAATTTAGATCTGGCAGAAGAAAAGTGCGAACAGACCATCACCCGCATCGCAGCCTACCAGCAGCAACTCATTTCCAGCTACAATAAAAGGGCCAAGATCCGGCAGTTCCAACCCGGAGATCTAGTCCTAAGAAAGACTTTCATCACTGCCCGCAAAGAAGGCTCAAAGAAAATGGATCCCATCTGGGAAGGTCCTTACAAGATCAGCAGAGTAGGCGGCAAAGGTAGCTACACTCTTGCTACCATGAATGATAAAGAGATTGAGAAGCAATGGAACACCTACAATTTAAGGAAATACCATGTGTAACTTCCCACTATATCAAGACCCGAAGACTCAAGCAGCTCAATAGGCACCACCTCGTAAGTCGAGGACTATCCAATCATCATGCAGTTTTTTGCAACCAAGTTATTCGCTCATTTTATTCATTTTTCAATAAAGAATTCAGAAGTAATTTGTAATTTGGCTCAATTGCATGTCTACCACAACTTATCTTTTCCTGCACTTCAAAAGAAGATCGCACCCCCATTTAGGCACTTACTGTAGGAATTGCACCCCCCGAGGGACCAACTGTGCTCTCCAAGGTGGGAAAATAAACTCAACACTCCAAATATCTAGACGTAGATGAGCCTAGTTGCCCTAGTATAACTAGGTGCATGATGGCTTGCGTCGGGATTCCTAGAAGTAGCCACAATGGTCTTTTTCAAAGCTTAGCTAGTTGAAGGATTATGGGTCTATTAGCCTAATCTGCAGGGAATCGGGCCCTAGAAACGGAGAGGGCACATCACGCAGCATACCTAACAGGCGGCTGCCCTGGAAACCTAAAGCTGCTACCAAGTGCACTAAGGTAACCTACGGATTTCCAGAAGACTGCCTACGGCTTGCCCTTAGAGTAGTAAAACCACGCTAGACTTATGCAACCGCACATTCTTGTGAAAGGTTAAACAAGCTAGTGTGCACACGCGAAGATTTTATCCACTGCTGACATGCTACGTAGTCGATAAGCTTCACCTCTGCCAAATGCAGAACAACCTACACCAAGTCCTAAAGTGTTGTGATACTTGCTACATAACCTATGAAATTGGAAAGAGCCAAGGTTAAACAGCCAAGTGGTTACACGGATTCATCTGCTTCTGTAAGTAAGGCATCCGGCTGCCAACCCTATGGCTAACAGCTTTGCAAAAGTTCTACACCAACACCTACGATTGCGTAGGCTATGTGGGCCTGTCTGCTTATAGAAAAGTAGCACGCCTGCCACTGGTCTATAAGGTTTAAAAGTTGGGGCATGGACAAATAAAGAAGCGAAGATGGGAAAAGCAAAAGAAACAAGTTTATTAAATTTTATAACAAAATTTATAAACAACAAGCAAATACCGAAGAAGTTCAAGCAAAAGCAACAAAGGAAAGAAAAGGAAATCCTAAAAGCTACCTAGAAGACTATTCTTCAATAGCTTGGACATTTCCCAACTGCTCGGTCGTTACACCTTCAGCAGCCTTGGTGTTTTCAGCAGCGGTATCCTCCGACTCTTTACCCTCGACTGCTCCAGCCTAGGTATCAACTCCTCCAACTATTTCACCAATAGAAGACTCAAAAGTAAAAGCGAGCAAGTCTTCTGGAGAAATAGAGAAGGTCTCGAAGTCTTTTACCGGAACACTCAAAGTCAGACGGCCGCCCATAGAGATGATCTACATAGCCCAACTTGTAGAAATCGGCTTGATTCTGAATAAGCGAAGCCTCGAAACGATCCTTCTCACTCTTCAACTGCTCATTCTCCTCAAGCAAGCAAACACGAACCCGCTGCAACTCTTCAATTTCCTTCTTCAGATTGTCGTTGGTCTTAAAAACACCTTGAAGTTTCGACACTTGTGGCTCAAGCCCGTCAACAACCTTTTTGAAGTGGATCACTTGGTTGTAAGTAGCAATCAATTTTTTATCCTTTGCATAAGCAGCAGAACGAAATTCAGAGATGGAACACTCAAGATCTTGAATCTGAGGTATGTAACGCTCGATTTATTTCTTTGCACTTTCATACTTTATTTGGATTGCATCAAGCCTAGTCTTCAAATCCATGATCTCCTAGCGAGCGGCCTCAAGCTACAGAGAAGTGGGGGCATAAATATTAGATTCCTTCAAAGCAGCAAGCTCAGATTCCAATCTCTTGATTTTTTTGACCGAGGAGTAAGCTTCGGCAGCCATGGTTCTTGCCATCTCTTTAGCAGCCTTGGTATCCTCTTAGTTAAGGAACACAGACTCGGCTACCAGAATTGTTGTTTTCTGCATCATGGCTAGCAGAGCAATCTTCCTATACTCGGGTGTGTGATTTGTAAAAAGACTCGAACCAACAATCTCTTTGACGCCATCAACAAACTTGGCACATACATCCAAGTCTTCAAGAAGATCCGGTTTCAAAAGCGCACAAATCTCAGCAGCTTCCCCAGAAACGGCTTTGGCGGATTCTTCAAGTCTGCCTGAACGAGCAGCTTCATTCTTATCAACAGACGAGTTGGTTGCAGCAGCGGAAGAAGCAATTTTTGGCGCCACTTTAGTAGACAGGGGCACCTTATCACTCTTCATAGTAGCAAGCCTCTTCAAGGGTAAGCCAAGCTTAGCCTCAGACAGACGTTTCGGCACAAACTTCGGTACTAGAGGCACGAAAGAACTTTTACGCTGAGCAATTTTTTCAGCAATCGAGCTAGCAGCCTTCGAAGCAATAGGCGTTACCGGAACAAATGTAGCAGTTCGTTCTTTCTCACCCTTAGAGGAAGTCAGGTCAATCACAATCTTGGGAACAGCCGGAGAACCCCTACGAGTAATCTTCGTTTTCTTCTCAGTAGGCATCTCTTGAGCAGACGGGGAATGTTTCTTTTTCTCACCTTCATGATAGTAGGCTCCATCACAGTGATAGGACGAGCCATCGCGTCTGCCTTGATCCATTTTATTTCTTCTTTTGGGGGCAACCCACTTTTTTCCCTACGAAAAGGACTAAGCAGCCAACGCCACTCACGATACTCGGAAGAGATACCCACAGCGACATGTACTTTTTTCATGTTCGGAGAAACCCTAGGAGTTGAGCCAAATTCTGAATCTACAAAAAAAAACAATGGAAGACAATCAGAAAATTGAAGAATAATTTGACACTAAAGCAAAGCAGCCGAAAAGACTAAGCGGTTTGCTTACCAGATATGAAGACCGTTGGTACACGTAGCTTGGGGGAAGAATCAGATTCCCATTCTCCACTTATCTCCAAAGTCTCTTTGGCCCAATCATGATCTCATTTGCTCAAATTATCAAAAAGCTTATGATGAATTTGCAGTTGCCCAACTCCATCAATACGAACTATGTCAAAGAAATACCAAAATTCGTTGGTGGTTAGTCCCAAGTCAAAGAATTGGTTCAAATTGTGGAACCTCACCATCACTCGGACCGCATTCGAGGAACATTGGGCAGGCGCACATTTCATGGAGCAGAGCACTTCTTGGAAGAAACGCGGCATAAGGAAAGTAAACCCTAACATAAAATAGTAAGGATGGAACTTGATAGCTCTCCGAGTTCCACTGCATGGTTCCCGGCTGCTACCATTCTTAACTCGCCTCACACGCACTCCCAACGGAATGGCATGCCAATACACTTCAAGAAAATCTCTAAACAAATCATCGGAGCTAATCTTGAGGTGAGCAACTTTGAAGTAGCCAACCTTGCTCAAAGACCCACCTTGATGATATAACGGGGGCACACCATCATCATTCTTGTGGCTCGAAAAAGATATGCTTGAAAATTCTACAAAAGTACAAGGAAGATTTGTTAGAGAGTGGTTTTCAAAAAAAAAAAAAAAAAAAAAAAAAAGAGAAAAGCAAAGAAGCAGCTTTTGGCAAAAAAAAATAAAAAAATAAAAACCAAAGCCTAGCCTCAAAAACCCAAAAAAAGGCATAAGGCCCTTCAGTTCTTTCCTAGGGCGCGGGCCCAGTTCATTTGACAGGGGGTAGGCGCCCCCACACCTTTTCCTTCCTCATAGCCCAGACACGACAACAGTGACGCAACCTCCCTAGGTCCATTGTCAAATTTCCTTGACCCCCGTCGAGCCAATTTTAAGTCCTAAGACTTCCAAGAAAATTTTGAAGACATAAAAATTTATTTTTTCTTACCTAGAAACAATGAGAAGACGAAGCACGCAATGAAAGATGATCCTTTACACGGGCAAGACGTAGAAAATTGCTAGAGGAGGGGGAACAAATATCCTCTAAGCTCTCTTTCTCTCTTGTAAGGTTGAACAAGTTTCTCTCTAAAAGTTGATTTAATAATCCACTTAAGGTGGACTTAAATAAGCTTTGGGGAAATTTATTTCCTTTTCCTAGAAGGATTTAATTTCCTATTAAAAGAGAGAATCAACAACAAAATAGGAAGCAATTCAGAGTTTCCTAAAGCGAGAAAATCTCTACATCTGTTGCCTTTTTTCCTGCAAGCAGCCCAACAGGTGTGGGGGCATTTATGGAGCCAAAAATATTCACTAGGCGACACGTGGACTTTTGGACAAAATAGGACAAAAATACCCTTGAAGCATACCGGGATTCCTACGCCCAAGCAGCGGGCAATCATCTTTCAATCAAGTCAAAAGTGCCCAAAATAGGTAACAATTTAAAGCCTATTTCATCAAATCCTTTCTATAAGGTAATCCCCAAAATCTAATTTATTCTATATGTTTTATATTCCATTATTTAGCTAATAAATTAGCTAAATAATATATTCCTTTCATATTTCCTAAAATTGACTAATTAAGGGATTAATTACCTAATCAATCCTTTAATTATCAATCAAACCACCAAATTATAACCAAAAAACATACCAAAGGCCGGTTACCCACTAGGGCCGGCCATGCCTTTTATTTTTTGCTTTTTGCTACCATTCTCTTTCCCTTTTATGACATTCAAATAGCTAGTTAATTAGGTTATTATTATTTGCTAATTAACTGGCCAATTATTTCCATAACTCCCCAAAATAACTAGCCCATTATCTCCATAACCCCCCAAAATAAATCATCCTTGGCTTAAAGGCCGGCCACCCCTTCCTCTCTTATAAATTGGTTCCCATTTTCACCAAACACCAATTCCAATTCTCTTACAAAAAATCTCAAATACTCTAAACACTATTTCTTTCTAAAATTCTAACTTTGGCATCGGAGGTTATTCGGCCAAAGCCCCCCCCCCATTCATCGTGGGCGTGTGAGGCTTTTTGGCCTTAACCTAAGGTGCTAGTTGTTTTGTTGTAGGTGCAAAATCGTCCAAGATCGAGGAGGAGAAAATTTGCATCCACAAACTGCACACTATTAAAGAAAAATTGTGTGTGCATTGTGTAAGTATCGACTATGACATTGATCACCATCTATTCTTATTATATATATTTTTCTTTGAGTTGAAATTTCCAATATTATCTCCTAACTGATGCAAAAGTGGTAATGATAGGTTGTTTAATTTAGAAAATTTGATATCAACTTAACGTTATTAGAATATTTTAGGAAATCCCCACACATTCTTTGATTATATTTTCATGCTAAAAAACTTACCATAGTAAGTTGATAATGTCAATTAATAGATAGGGTTTTCATATGTCATTTTGTTTCATGCCTTTTTTGACACACCCCGTCCCGAAGGAGGGCATGTTGGCCGTCACGTGAGAGTGACGTAACCATTTACACAGTTCGGAAGCTTTAAAGATACAATTACTGAGATGTAACACCCGAGGGTAAATCCTACTTTTGTGAATTCTGTCAGAACACCGTTGGATTCCTCGTGGCCACCAAAGCTCTGCTATCTTGAACCTAGAGGGGCGCAAAACAAAGTTGAGTGGGTCAGTGAAACAAAGCTTTGCGAAAATCATCTCATTATCAAAACGCTAACCCCTCGCTGTAAAACCCATATACTTTCCCAGAAATATGTAATACGTATACTTGTCTCAAAACCATACTCAGGAGTAGTGATATGTGAATTATATGCCATGCCAAAATATATATCTCATCAAATCATATAAGTAACTCATGCAAAATAATATGTCAACCGGATCCACCTATAGTAGCCTGTACGGCTGAATCTATAGCTCATAATCAGTCTCATCAATCTTATCTAGCCGGAGTCATCGCAAGTGACCTGTACGGCACTACACTGCACACGAGTTGGAACCCCTGAAAAGGTCTGTGCGACTGGTCGAATATAGTTATGCTCACGCTATCCTCCCATGATAGCTATGCGACCACCTCTAATGGTCTGTACGACTAGGCACCTAAATTGGATCCAATGGTGAGCATATGGTGCGGGGGTGACATATATATACAGGCCTAAATCATCTCTACTAAATCATAATCACCCTAGTGCAGGTTTATGAGCTTTCAATCATATCAACTCAACGATTACATAATTTAATTTATAAACTTACCTGGCACTTACCTGTGCGTCCGCAGCACCAATCATGCATGTATGCAATTACTAATGCATAAATAATTAGGCATATATTTTGCATGGCATTTCATAACGCATTTCATATCGCATTTCACTTAAATTGATTTCCTAGGAAAAATCTCATTTATATAGGTATATACGGAAAATAAAACTGCCCACTCACCTGGAGTTCGCCCTACAACTCCCTAGCACAACACATCAAGGCGTCATGATGATCGGCGCCTAGAACAATAATCAAATCAAACCTCAGAAATCATATCGATATAATATATAACTTATATAAAACACGTCACTACGTAGTTTGATCCAGAAGATCTACAACTTAGATTTCCAATCCATAACTTCCAGAGGTTCACAATATATCTCTAGAACAACATCCTAAAATTTCCTTACCATCCAACGGTCGGATTTCCGTCAATTGTCAAAACCAAGTGACGGTTAACATTCTATTTTATGAATTTACAACTCCAATTCCGGAAGATCCGTAAATCGGATTCCCAATCCATAAGTTCCTATAATCCTCACATATTACGTATTACAACGTTCAAAGTTTGGTGACGATCCAACGGTCGGATCGTCAATTCACATTTCACCTAACCACGAATCGTAACGAACTTAGGTTCAATTACTCAATTTACGTCAATCAATTATAAAAAATGAACCTAGAACATTAAACACATGCTAAGAATGACATTGGCAGGCCACTGGCCACGCGCCGCCGCACAGGCCGCCACGGGTGGCGGTCGGCCGCCCCGGCTCGCTGGAAAATCCAACTATCTCCAAAAATTACCAAAATTTATAGAAATGTAGATCTCAATGAGTAGAGTAAACTTTATACCTGAGGCCAAGGCCAATTTGGCCTGAAAAAGCTCCAATTTTTCCAAAACCGTACGAAACCCTATATGTGGTGTTCTTCAATTCGTCTTCAATTCAACTCCGCCGCTCCAACCAACAATTGAGCATTGTTCTAGGCCTCAAGGGAAGTGTATGGGTGGTGATTATTGGAAGGAATTGTTTCGGGTTTTGGTGGAATTTGAAGAAGAAAGTCGCAGCACCCACGGGTGCTTTCTTCACCAAACCACCATCAGATTTCATGATTTTTGGGGTGAAACATGAAGAGGGAAGGCCTAGGTGTTGATTGGGAGTGATACCTTGATCCAATATGTGAGAAATCCGGTGAAAATCGTCGGAAAAATAGAGACGGGTGCGCGGGTACACAGGTTGAGGGAAAACCCGTTTCTGTTCTTTTTCCTCCGCTTCTTGCCCTCTCTCCTTTCCTCCTTCCCCCTTCTCTAATTGGCCAGAAGCTTCTCTCTCTTCTCCCCATTTGCCCAATTTCTCTCCTTTCTCTCCCAGAGCTCCTGCTCTCTTCCTCTGGTTGGGCAGTTTTGCCCAATCTTTCCTTCTCCTTCTTCACCAGTCGCGCGCACACACACACACACACACACACAAAACCTTCTTTTTTTATTTTTATTTTTTTTTCTTTCCCTTACATCCGAGCCATCCATTTCAGATTTCCTTTAATTTGGGCCATCCAAATGGCACACCAAATTTTTATAATAAAATTCATAAAATGCCCAAACTTCAAACTTTAAAATCTTTTTCGTTATAACTTCAAATCATGAACCGTCTACGCCCACGCTTCCGTAGCAACGAGTACTACGAGGATATGTCAAGAAAACAAATCTTAGATGGCACGACACAACGATTAACCTCAAATAATGTGCGTGCCTCAAAGGGGATTTTTGTAAAATCCTTTATTAGAACTTTAAAAACTCTTAAAATCAGGGACGGGCTATAACATTTTTTATCCTCTATAATTTTATTTTGTCAACCATCATTTTTCTAATTTAATGTTATTTATGTGGAACAAATTGATTTTTAACAAAAAAAAAAATTGTTATGTGGATGAGTTTGATACTAAATGTGTAAGTAATGTGGATATATAGGTTTTGATACGTATCGCATAGGAGATGTAGATATGATTTGCTTACCTATTGGTAAGGTTTCAATTGACTAGCCTAAGCGTCTATGTGTTGATGATTTTTGGGTTTTGTTTTTTGTTTTGTTTAAGTGACATTTTATTCTACCTCAACAATATGACTGCCAAGTTGCTTCTTATGGATTCAAATTTTTATGGCGACAATTCCAAGCTTTCAAACATTAAAATGTACAATTTGATCAAATAATGGATTTAGTCAATATTTTTGTTTTTTTTGTGCGGCCATGACATGTAGAACTTTGGGTGGCAAGAATGACCGGAATGACAATAACCCATGATGTGTCGTCCAACAACCTTGTTCCGACAAGCTAGGCTTAAGCCAATTGAAGATATTACTTATCTCCCAAGTAAGGAAACCCTAATTCTAGTGAAATAGTGATATCTTGGGCATTATGTAACATAAGCATAATCTTAGGAGAATTGGATATCTTATCCTAGGTTCTCTCTAAGATAGACTGTCGATTTAATTGAAATTACTCTTCCTACAAGGACTCTCAATGTCTCTATAAGTACTATAGTTGGATGTTTATCCGAGGACATTTTCTAAACTCTTCTCTGGATTCTCTAATCGATCACAACTAGAGATATATCTCTCTCTTATATATTCTCTCTGCCTAACCGAGGCTCATCCTGTGTACACGTCATCATTGACGCATAGACATGTGCATGGAGAACCCATCTTCTTAACGCCAAGGATGATTTACGATATATTGCACATCACACCATTTTTTCTTAGAACTATACTTGTGGTTTGATTCTTCTTCCTGGAGATATGTAGGCAATCTGATCTGAATTCAACTAGGCCCCCCATCAATCCCATTCTCCTCTTGTAGAGATCGTGGGTAATTCCAATGGAACTCGCTTCTGTCCCCGGATATGTGCGAATTTGGTTTCAACATTTTCTTTATTTATCTAAAAAATTAAATTCATCACTAAAAATCATTCAACCCTAACATAATAAATTCGATAGACAGTAATAAACAAAACATTTAATTTGAGTTTTCTCTAAACTATGAGGTGTTGACTGGATCTAAATCAAAGACCCCATTAATATTTATTGTTCTGCGACGTGTACACGTTCCATGCATATACTTCCGAAAAAGCGTTCTTTTCATCGCAACCTATTTATGTAATTTGTCTTCTTTTCTTAAATAAGTTTTATTGTAGTTGCCGTTTTTCATATAGTTTTCTTTATCACTATTTCTTGTACTTTCACTTGCAAACTGATATAAGAGAGCAAAGCAAAGTATTTTCCCCATTGCTTCATCGTTTTCCTCTTCTTCTTAAAAGGCTTGTTAAGGATCACCATTTTCACTTTAACAATGAATTTCCTTTTGACCCCTAGCAAAGAAAAGGCAGAGAAGCATATGTTTGTCCATTGCTCCTATTGCAAAAGAGTGCTAAAAAATCGTCAGGCTCTAGGAGGCCATCTTAGGGTTCACAAGGAAGAGATCAACGCAAAAAGGAGCCGGAGTTATGCTAGCCATTTCAGTAACTTGACAAAGATTAATCACAATGTTCCTCCTTCTAGCATGGGCCACCTTGAAAGTTTTTCTGGAGTCCATGGGAGTAATCCAAGTAATCTTTTCAATAGAGTAACTTCTCATTTGGATTTCTCCAATAGATTCTACTCAAATCAAAGTAGCTGGGTGAATGTGAGCAAGTCCTATGAGAACAATTCAGCCATGCCTTCAAAATTCTCATCTAACAGTGGCCAAGATGATATCTCAGGTTCTAAAAAAAATTCCTTTATGGTTGCTTCCTCTGGTAGCACAGTACCAACTAGTGTCTCTTCTAATCCTTCATTATCTTTTGTCATAAATGGAGTTTGTGAGTTTAATACCGATCACTTTCAACCTTTTACGAATGGTATGCCATCTTTTTGTGTAAATGCCTTGATTTCACATCTTGTGGAAGTTGTAACTGATCTTCGTTTAGGTCCTAGCTCAAGCAAGTCACCTGGCTTCAAGGAACCTAGTACTGTTGGTTCTTTGCCTCTAAATACCAGTCAACCTTCAGGCCTAGGTGAATTTGGTCGTTATAAGCAGACTGTCTTAACCTCTGAGAAAAGGAAGATGTGCTTTTTATATGATGTCAAAGGAAGTGCTGAGATGATGAATGCAGTAAAAGGGCCCAAGATTGACCCAGCGTCGTTAATGGAAACCATTAAGCCTCTACATCTAAATCAATCTTTAGGCCAAGGTGAACTTGGTCAGAATAAGATACAAGCTGTAGTAAACTCTGTAGGAACTAAAAGGTGCTACTTTGGTGAAGGTGGAAGAAGTACTAAGATTATGATTGCACCAAAAAAGTCTAAGATCAATTCTGATTTGTCATTGAAAACAGATAAGCCTCCAAAGAGAGAGCTTCTTCTTTTTAAAGATCCAGAAAGCTGCGTTTTTGGATCAGGAATAACTTCTAATGCAAAAGAGGAAAGCAAAACAAACCTTGATCTCTTTCTACATCTGTAGCTTCGTATTGACTATATTTATACAAAACTTTGTAGCTTTGTTTGAAAACATATAAGCCTCGGAAGAGAGCTTTTTATTTCTGAATTTGTATGTTGTACTGAAATAAATGTAATATGTTTTGGACATAGATAGATTGGGGTTGTGCCTCTTTACTTTCTTTCTAACTATGATGTTCACCTTGAGTTATTAATCCACTCAAACTTGCTTAAGCCTTATGGCCACCTTGAATTATTGTTCTCTAGTACTTACATGATTAGTAAGCAACAAGGTTTTCACAAAATGTTCTTTCTGTTATCTTGAATAAGGTTTTATATAGGGAATGAAAAATATTGTGTTAAGACTCGTTTGGAAGTACTTTTAAAATGCCTAAAAGAACTTTTGGTGTTTTTTCTTTTTTTTTCTTTGAACAATCCTAAGTAAAATGCAAGTGAATTCTATAAAATCACTTGAAGTGCTTCATAAAAGAAGCACCAACTTGTGCTTCTTGCAGGAAGCACTTTAAGTGCTTTTGGAACCCCAAAAAATTTTCTCGAAAAGCGTTTTCAGTCATTTTAAAAACACTCTCAAATGAGCATTTAGTACCTTGCATATGTTCATTTCGTTTTCATAATTTCTTTTTTTTCTTATTTCTTAAATCTTTTGTAGTCACGTTTGTAGAGATTTTGGTTCAACTAGCAACCGTAGATGGCGTTTTACCGCAGTGACGGAAAAAAATAATGCCTATAAACCCTAATGCATGTTCGATACTACTGATGGCCTCGCCCCAAACATTTAATGATTTAATCCACTGACCCTGCAATTTGTTAAAAAAGAATACAAACTAACTACCAATTATCCTGTATATATAATTGTCTTTGGCAAAGATAAGCAAATTCTATTTATGGCATGTTCCTTAAAAAGAATGACTAACCTAATTCTTGAAAAAAGAATGACTAGCCTAATTCTTTAAAAAGAATGACTAGCCTAATTCTTACCACAAATTTTTGTTGAAACTTAAATGCCCTCCTAAACTAAAAATCTTCTTACGGTTGATATCTGGCAAAAAGAAGCTTAACTAATGATGTTCCTGTTCGGTGTTTATGTTCCTCATATAACTCCCTTTGCATGCATGGTGAACTCTTATGTAAATTTTGAAAGGTGTCTTAATGGAATCTTTTGTTAGGCTCTTAAGCTCTCTTGCAAAGTTAATAGAGTGTCGGGCGTGCCACTGTTGGCCAAGACCAACATATTGTAGATTGATTTAAGTGTTTGTAAGTCATTTGCTTGCGCCACAAGTTAACTGAGCTTCTTGATCAAATGATTGTTTATGGAGAGATTAAGTCCATAATAAGTTCTTTTATGTGCCTTGAAGACAATAACTTTCAATTCATGTTGAATGCCAAGTCATTATAAATTAACCAACAATAGTGCGAACTAGTTCATAAATGTTAGTCGGAAGAATTAAGACAGAAAGGAAAGATAAACAAACATTGAACATATATTTAAGGTGAAAAAATTGTAGGAATTCATAAAGTGTTAATGAAGTTGACAGCAAAATGCATGAAATGATGATAACTAAAATAGTAGATACAAGTGTTTAAACAAAGTTTCAACCTATTCGGGTAAGATCAGCTATATGTCGGGTAAACTCCTTACAACTACAAGGTACAAGCTTAATGGGGAAATATGAAATTAACGACAAGGAAATCGATAAATAGAGCTAAACCTATAAATATGGTGGCTGACTATAAAAGGAATGTAAGGTAAGTGACAACGCTTTTAAGAGTCATTTTGATAGTTGAGTTGAGTGTCATTTTCTTCTTATTCTCTCGTTGCTTCTATAGAGCTTTCTTCCATGTGAATTTAGCTTTTTTGGCTTTGATACATTCCCCCTCTACCAAGTGGTAGATGTGATTGTTGATAGAAGATGAGTCTCCACTTAGATAACCGATCCTAGATCTTCTTGAAATTACAAGTTTTGTCATGGAAAATCACTTTTTCTGCAAAACCTGCCTGCAAAACAACTTCTTCGGTGTGAATAGGGGTTAATTTGATGCCCAAAACCACCACGTCAAAGCACTTTTCTTGTAAAAACAAAAAACAAACACATTTCAAATGTTGGACTGGTTACTGTTCAAATGTGTTAAAATTAAATACCCATCAAGCAGCCAGTTATTCTTTAAGGGAATTGGGCCGCGACATCGGCCCAATGTTCATTTTTATCGAAACAGTTACATGTCAACTATGTCGTGCATGCAAATTTTTTGCAATGATTAACTAACGATTAAACCCACAAAACAGGCTAATTAACAAACACCCAAGGAGGGGGAAAGGTGTTTTCCCAAAGGGTCTCTGTTGTAACTCATAAAAGGATTTGAGAGAAACTTAATACAGAAAGTTATGAGTGGTAAATTGGTACCAGTTTCTCTAGCTGACTTGGCTATTTATATTAGAAGTTGCATGCATGTTGTGTGCGAGCATGGATGCACTATGCTAGACAAAGGTAAAATTGTCATCTTGTGCTTGTAAACCACATAGCGTATTCTTCTAGATTTGTTTAATTCATGCCTCCACATATATCATTGGCCTATTGAATCATATTAATCATATCTTGAGAGATTGTAGCAGGACTTTAAGTATTTGGGAGACATCAAACTGCCAAACTAGCTTGTTAACTCCTTTCTGAATGATTGGTAAAGTTAGTGACAACTTAGGAGATTTGTGGAGTGGAGCTTGAGAAAAAAAGAAAAAAGAAAAAGGACCCTCCTTTAGGGTCATCAATCTTGATGAAAATCAAGTTATGGTTTAAGAGGTAAAAACCATAGTTATCTTCTTGTTGTATGATGATTGATAAGAGTTATCATATAAGTTTAAAGATTCATTGTTTAAGAGGTAAAAACCACTGTTATCTTCTTGTTGTATGATGATTGATAAGAGTTATCATATAAGTTTAAAGATTCATTGTTTAAGAGGTAAAAACCACTGTTTTCTTCTTCTTGTTTTACTCTTTATTGACCTAAACTTGAATAGGATTCCACCAAATACAACAAGAAGCCACCCATCAAGGATACTATTAGTAATCATCCGTGAACATGATTCTCAATTGGTGCACCTCGTCACGTCTCTCATAATCAACCGTTGTCTGACTAGATCATGATAGTATACACAAAAATTATTAAATGTAGTCAAATTTAAAAAAAAAAAGAAATTGATATCATATTAGGTTGCCTATTGTGTGATTTCCAAACTCCCTCTCCCGTTAGTGTAAAATATGTTGTTGTACTTACAAAAAAAAAAAAAAAAGGTATTTGGAGGGAGCCAAAACATTTTTATGGAAGTCCTAACATTTTTGGGGTTAGATTAACCCTTCATTGAAAATGATGGTCTAATAATTTAACATTTGGTCAAAGAAAATAAATATAGAAAAAATGATCCAATTAAAAGGAGGGAAAATAAATAAATAAATATAATTCTCTTACATCCATCTCTACAAGGTTGACTTGACTCCTCACATACGATGATGACTTAAACAAACTTCTATTGTCTAGTTTGAATCAATTTGTGCTCAGCTCAGCTTCCTTGGCTTCAACTGGTCTTCCCATGTCGGAAAGCGGATCGTACCCTCAGGGCCCTCGATTAGGTCAGATTTCCAACCCTTAATTATCTCGAATTTCAATTCCTACACGATCAGTTTCTGATTGGTTTGATTTCGTTCGTGTTTTGCAGACTTTCAGCAATTACTTGTTGAAGCCCAACACCGATGGCTGCGGCCTGCTGAAATCTGTGAAATTCTTAGCAATTTTGAGAAGTTCCAAATCTCATCAGAGCCTCCGAACAAACCACCTAGTATGGTTAATTGGTTATTGACTTTATAATTAATTAACAAAATATTTGTTTAATTTCATATTTTGCTCTTGTTCGCTTCTGCAAAGTTGTATGTCATTCCCTCTTAATTGGTTTATATTAAGAAAAAATTACCAATTTGTTTAGGGCTTTTACAGATCAGCTGTCTGTAGACCCGGGCGTAGTCAAGTTGGCCAAAAAAGCTTGCTTGCCCCTCTGCACCTAAGTTCGAATCCCCATTTCTGTAGTTTAGTTTAAATTAGATTAGTGAAAAGCATATTGAGTGCCCCCTGAAGTCTCTGGATATCATCTTTTCTAATGAACCTTTTGATCATGTTAGGCAAATTCTGATGTAGCTTTTTATGTACTCTTTATGTACATAAAATGTGATTATGGGTTGTTGTCTCAGTTGTAGTATTTACACATAGAGAACATTCTGGTGTGGAACTTTTTCCACCATGCCAGGCGGTTCGCTCTATCTTTTTGACAGGAAGGTTCTGAGATACTTCAGAAAGGATGGACATAACTGGAGGAAGAAACGAGATGGCAAGACTGTGAAGGAGGCCCATGAGAAGCTAAAGGTAAGCTAAAGGTATCTGGACTCTGAGTGTTTGTAATAAATTTCTGCTAAAGACGATACTTATTTCAGTATGCCCCGAAAGGACGCTCGTGTAAATAATTGAAATCATTAAACTCAAGAAAGAGTTACTGGAGTCTGCGAGGTAACACTCTTCAGTTTATTTCAGGTTGGCAGTGTTGATGTTCTACACTGCTACTATGCCCATGGAGAAGATGATGAAAGTTTTCAAAGGCGCTGCTATTGGATGCTTGAGCAGTAAGTCTGAGTTATAGACGTTTATTCATATATTTAGATGCACACTGTGTTTGGTAATTAAAATCATGTATTTCACAGTGGACTGTTCATGCCTTTCCATAAAGATCCAAACTTTTATGCTTATATTTCTTTTCGGAAAGCACAAATACAGTTAGATTTCTACAGTTTTCTGTTTTTTAAAACTTCTCTTTTCTTTTTCAAGGTTTCTGTTTTTAATTTTATGTACTTGTTCAATGTGCAGGGATTTAATGCACATAGTTTTTGTTCATTACTTGCAAGTAAAGGTATTACTATCCTCCTCCTAGTTCTTAATCTGCTTTTCATTCCCTTTATTGTTTATGTTATGTAGACCATCTTTAATCCAGTTAAAGTACTTGATCATGCTACTCTCTTGAGTCTTCCTATTTCCTAACAGTTAATCTAAGGAATTAATAGCAGGGCTGCAATTTTTCTTCATGTAAAAATAATACTCTAGTTGGATTTCGAAGTTCCAATCACTAGCTGCCACAATTTTCCCCTCATTGACCTCTCCGTAAAGCATAAGATGTTGATTGAGCCACATTCTTGGCATAATACAATATATTTATTTATTTAATTTTCTTGGATCTCTCTCTCTCTCTCTCTCTCTCTGTGAGGTTGACTTGATCCAAAATTCCAAATAGCAGCAATTGTTGTAATTCTTCAATTCTCAAGAAAGACAGAAATTACAATAGGGGTGAAACCTCATGAAATCTTGATCTGAAGGATAGGTTTGTAGAAAATAGAGGGGGTGTACAAAAGAAAAAGGTACAAAGGAAAGAGAGGAGGGCCAGTAGTTTCACAATTGCAGTTTGCATGATAAAAATGCCTTGCACAGTTCAGATATTTGACCTTGGCCACGTACTTTCTCAAAATTGCATTTTTTTGACGTTAAGACATTTGAGTGTAAGCTTTTTTCAGAGTCAATACTGAAATTTGTCTAAGTATCTCAAACCAGTTTATCTCACCTGTGCATACTTTTTTTATTGTTGGTGCTTTCTGAAATTTTTTATGCATAAAATATATTTGCTTGTGATTTAGCTTTTGGTTATTTTGTTATTAGGGTAATAGGGCAAATGCAGGAGGCATAAGAGAGAATGATGAGGTTGCAGCGGATCTGCAAAAGGGCAGCCCCTGGACTTCTAGCCCTTCTAATAGCAATGGCAGAGCACCTTCAGGATATACAGATTATGCAAGCCCAAGCAGCACCCTTACATCATCATGGGAAGATGTTGATTCCGGTATTCTTTTTCTCTGACTTTGTTAAAAGAGGATATCTTTTACATGTCATTTTTCTCTTATTTTGGGTCGAGAATCTACGGTCTTCATTTGGGAAATGATGCATATAATGAATGCCAAATTGACTGTGAAACTCGCACACTTCTTAAATATGCACAAGATCTTCCATTTAACATGTGAGTTGATGCAGGAGATAGTCGCCAAGCAAGTTCCTTATTTCACTCAGTTTTTGAGTCACCAAAAATGGGGAATGGTCCTCTCGTGGACAATGCGGAGATTGATCCCTCACTGCATTCAAGTTTAAGTAATGCACTTTCTTTCTGCTTTTTTTTTTTTTCTTTTTTTTTTTCGTGGGGTGTGGGGAAGGGATTTTGCCTGTTTATTTATCTTTATTTGAATGGATTCATCCAATACCCTCTTATGTGGTGTAACACAGTGATTTGATTTTACAATCTTATCAGAAAATCATGATGGCCAGTCATCAATTCATGGAGTATACAGGCCAGAATTTGACAAAGATCAACATTATTTCACTGATGACTCTACTTGTGTGATTGATTCTCAAAAAACACTTGGTGTGGGATCTTGGGAAGAAATATTGGAACAATGCACAATGGGATTACATGATGGAACTTCTCATGCATCAATGTCTTCCACCCAAATTAGTTCTGCTGGAGTTCCCCTTGAACAACAAACTTCTGGGAATAACCTGTTAAAGGAGGAGTTTGGGAGTTCTCTGCCATTGCAAACAAATTGGCAGGTATTTAATAGCTTCTGTGTTTTTTTTTTAATCTGTAGTTGGCATGCTCCTTAGCTTATATCATTTGGGCTTATTGATACAGATAATTGCTGAAATGAGGTGCAATGCTTCTTCCATGTGTATGCCCTGGGTTTTTATGTTTTATTGAACTGCATCACTACTTATTGTTTTATATATAGACATCCAAAAGAGCTGAGGTATTGAATTTTATAAGGTCCAAACAATAATGCAAGTATACGGTAAAAAACCTGGTCTATTAACAAGGAGCATCTCTGCTTGTTAACTGACTGCCCAACAATTTTAATTTCATATTTTGGTTTGCGTGATTTCAACCATGGATTCTCTGATTTGCTACATATATTTATTTGTCACCTTTTTGTATCTTGTAAACAGCATGGATTTCTCAAATTATGAAATAAGAATTACGTTAATTTTCTAATTGTTACATTCTTTATCCAGTTTCCTTTGGGAGACAATTCACTGCAGTTGCCTGAGTGGTCCCTGGATCAGTCGGTGAATTTGCAAAGAACTCTTGATGCGAATCTGAGCAATGCTCCAGACCTTGTTGGTGCTCATCTCAATCAGCGAAATGAGCAGCTTGTGCAGGACAACCTTCAAGCACAGCTTACAAATGCAGAATCTCAAAGTTTAATCATATCAAGTTCTGAGCATGATGTTCCGAAAGATGGGAATATCAACTATGCTTTCACTTTGAGACAGCAATTATTAGATCGAGAAGAGGGTTTGAAGAAAGTTGACAGCTTTTCTAGGTGGGTTTCCAAGGAACTTGGAGAGGTAGATGATCTACAGATGCAATCCTCATCTGGTATTTCATGGATCACTGCTGAATGTGGAGATGTAGTTGATGATTCCTCGTTGAGCCCCTCTATCTCCCAGGACCAGCTTTTCAGCATAGTTGATTTTTCACCAAAGTGGGCATACACAGACTCTGAAATTGAGGTACAAAATTCTGAACCATATTATCATACACCTTAAAGCAAAAAAATTAAAAAATAGGGCAGAAAAATAGTAACTTGTATATTGGACTGAGTTTCTGCCACGTAAATATATCTAGTCAGATGCTCACTAGGATGTATCCTTAGAGATGGTTTTTGCACCAAAATAATTTCCTTGATGAAAATGTATTTTATAACATGCCATTGTTCCATAAGCATGATTACTCTGATCAAGTCTAACTTTTAGTTAGACATTGTACATCGTGCTTAGGACTTCTTGCAATACTAACATGTTCCACTCACGGAGCAGAAAAGAAAGAAACCTACTATTTAATTTCTATTACTTTTATACTTGAGATTTTTTACATATTTTGGTTTTGCTTCTCATCTGTTCCCACTTAATCAGTTTTGCTGTTATATTTGTTCTTTGGTATCTGTCTTCCAACTCAATTTCAATAATTGAGTAAGGCTACTATCAAAGGATCTATTGTCTCCATTTATTTGTAATGGGCTACAGAATATGTTGACATGTCTAATGTAGATCTGATGGTTTTCATTGTTATCTCATTCTTCTTAATGTGAAACAGATTCTGGTTTTTGGAACATTCTTGGTAAGTCAAAAGGAGGTAACAAAATACAGCTGGTCTTGTATGTTTGGGGAGGTGGAAGTTCCAGCAAAGGTTTTAGCCAGTGGAGTTCTTTTCTGTTTTGCTCCACCTCACAGTGCCGGGCAAGTCCCCTTCTATGTAACTTGTTCCAACAGGTTAGCTTGTAGTGAAGTAAGAGAGTTCGATTATCAAGTGGGCTCCACCAAAGGTTTAGATATGACAGATATATGCAATGACACTGCACACGAAATGCATCTTCACTTACGTCTTGAGAGTTTACTGTCTCTGAGGTCTGTCAGCCCTTCAGGTCACCTGTTTGGAGGTGTTAAGGAGAATCGAAACATAATTAGTAAAATCATATCACTGAAGGAGGAAGAGGATTATTTACATGCAGCAGAACCAACAGTAGCGAATTATTTGCTCCAAAATGAAGGGATGGAACATCTTATAAAGCTGATGAAAGAGAAGTTGTACACTTGGCTACTTTATAAAGCAATAGAAGATGGTAAAGGACCAAGTGTATTAGATGCTGAAGGACAAGGTGTGCTACATTTAGCAGCTGCCCTTTCCTACAATTGGGCCATAAAACCCACTGTAACTGCGGGAGTTAGTATCAATTTTCGTGATGTTAATGGATGGACCGCCCTTCATTGGGCTGCATTCTATGGCAGGCAAGGACATCAGAACCCTTACCATTTTATTTTAGTCTAGCTTCTGTTGAATCTTATCTACCTATGTTGTCTACTAAGGGCTTGGCTTATACACTTCCCTTGGAGCCCATTAAAGCATCCCAAGTTTGTTTTACCATACTTTTGCAAAGCTTGATCTTATCTAAAATATGTGAGATGAGGATGCCATTGGACAATTGACTTTTTTCTCTGAAACATGGAGTAGGTGCCACTAGTTAACTAGTGATTTCATAGTAACCCGCACTTTTTAAGCTCTAAGCTATATATGTCATTTATCTTTTACCATTATAAATTTCTTCAAATTTCCAACACCTTACATTTACTCATTTGTTTTTTTATTTCCTGAACCTATGCCAAATTCAGAGAGCAGACAGTTGCAGTCCTTGTCTCTCTTGGTGCCGATCCTGGAGCACTGACCGACCCGTCTCCAGAGGTACCTTTGGGTAGAACACCAGCAGACCTGGCATCTGTGAACAGTCACAAAGGAATTTCAGGCTTCCTCGCAGAGTCTTCCCTGACCACTTTCCTTAAATCCCTTACAATGAATGATGCAAAGGAAGATAGTGCTGCAGAAATATCTGGAACAAAAGTTGTCAAAACTTTTTCAGAACGGATAGCTACACCTGTGAGTTACGGTGATATGCCCGATGCGCTGTCACTGAAGGACTCACTTACTGCTGTAACTAATGCTACCCAAGCTGCTGATCGTATACAGCAAATGTTTAGGATGCTGTCATTTGAGAGGAGACGAATTACTGAGCATGACATTGATGAGTTCGGAATGCCGGATGAGAGAGCAATTTCACTCATAACTTCCAAATCACACAAGGTGGGACCGGTCAAAGGGTTTGCTCATACTGCTGCAGTTCAGATACAGAAAAAGTTTCGTGGTTGGAAGAAAAGAAAAGAATTCCTGATAATTCGCCAGAGAATTGTTAAAATCCAGGTCCGCTACAATTTTATTCCTGCTGATTATTATTGTTATCATTATATACTTTGATCATAAAAAGAAAAAACAATCTTATTGTGGCACAAGTGATCCATATAAAGCTCTCTATAAAAGTACTTTGACCATGGGTTGTTTCGCATATAAAAGTTAGTACTTTTAGTTTTCTTGTACAAATGATGGAAAGGGTTGTAGACTTGTTAATTTTGGGACCACTTAGGGTTTGACTGGATCCTGGTCTTATTCTCCACTTTTATTAACTATTTGATTTCAAGTGGGCTCCTAATTGTATATTTTCTCCATTTCCCATGCTGTTAACTTTTGCAGCGGTTAAGTAAAATGAATTTCGAGGCGAACTTTTGAAAAACCCTCTTTTATCTTTCTGGGTATTACTTTTCTGAATTATTTTACTACGGCTGTGAATGCTAATTTCCCATTTTTCATTTTATAAAGGCCCATGTAAGGGGACACCAGGTAAGGAAACAATATAAGGCAATCACCTGGTCAGTTGGAATTCTGGAGAAAGTTATTTTGCGTTGGAGACGTAAGGGGACTGGTTTACGAGGATTCCGACCGGATGCAGTTGCCAAGATTCCGAGCCCACAACCTGTGCCCTCAAACGAGGATGATTATGACTTTCTTAAGAAAGGAAGAAAACAAACAGAGGAAAGGTTACAAAAAGCACTCACTAGGGTAAAGTCTATGGTTCAGTATCCAGAGGGAAGAGCTCAATACCGTAGACTGCTAAATGTTGTCGAAGGATTCCGTGAAACAAAGGTATTGATGGATCTAAACTTGTGCATTTTGCTTTCATAGTCTTATTATTTGAGTTACTTTTTGTAGAACCGAATTTTCAATTGCGCTTCATTTTGTCTTTAGTTAGTTTACTTGTGTTCTTGGTGAACCCCGATGACATTTTTGGATATAGTTTAGTGATACTATGCTATGGTTCGCTGTCGCTGATGTTTTGCATTTCTTGTCGATCATAAGGACCTGCTAATTAACGTGTTTGTTTTTGGTTCAGTTTTCTTTTCTAAAGTTAAATATTCTTGCAGATATTTTGCTTTTCTACCTTGCTGTGTCTGAATTCATTATAGAAAAAAACATGTTCATACGTTTATTGGATGTCGCTGTGTCATTTACTATTAGACGATTAATGGAACCGTTAAGCAATACCAATCCACTTTGATAGCACGTTTTGCATGTTATGGACTATCGGCAGGTAAGTGGTATGGCTGTCGAGGGATCAGAAGAAAAGGCCGAGGGTGGTGAGGATCTAATCGATATTGACAAGTTGTTGGATGATGACACTTTCATGTCTATAGCATTTGATTGAGCCGACTCTTGAGTTACGCGACCTGTACATTACACATGACTGGCATCCTTATACTGGTTCGGAGATCCTGGTTCATGTGTGTATATGTTTAATGAACTTAGGGAATTGTTTACGATATTCCGCGTTCTGCAGGAGCACGCGGGAGTGTAGTGAGGACAACCAAAACTTACTCCTGCTCACAGAATTTGAATGTAGTTGTAATTTTATGTATGTTTTTCACCCCAGTGGAGGGAAATGTGTAGTGTATACTCGTTACAATTTGTTTAGGACGTTGAATAAAACTTCATAATCGCTAATTTATTTATAACCTGTGTTTATACCATACTTAGGGCTTCCGTATTTAGACCTCGTATAAATACTCGGAGGATTTAAATGTAATTATGTAATAAATAGAGGGGTAAATATGTAATAAGTGAGGAGCATTTATTCTATAAAATGACCCTTCACCCTCACAATTAGGGAGGCCAACTCTTAGGCCATACCCTTACCCTCTCGGTGCTCTCATCCTCATAGAGAAGCTCTCTCTCTCCCTCTTCAACATCTCAAAGAAATACAATAATCAGTGTGAACGTAGCCCAAACGTTGGGGTGAACCACGATACATCTTATGTTATTTACATTTCTTGTAGATTCACGGTCGGATTTACGTTGTTCCAAGACCTCCGGTTTTGTGCATCAACATTTGGCGCCGTTTGTGGGAAACGACACAAAAAACTATGTCGGTTCTTTTTCATTTCTTCACATCCACCGTGAATCTGAAAAATCTGCAAAAAAAACTCAGGAAACCAAATACTCTCTCTCCCCCTCTTTCTCTTTCTAAACACACAGAGAGAAGGATAGAGGAAGACTCAGATACACTCGAAACCTTCGCAGATCTCTCTCTGTTGCTTGTTTAAATCTTCTCACTCTAACACTACAGTAGTCTGGATCTGTTGATTTTCATAATCTATGGAAACAAGTTCCTTCATTCCTTCATCTTCATCTTCATCTGAAAACTTGTACACATTTTCAGCCTTGATTATCCCATCATTCGGTCTGGATTTGTTGACTATAAGTGCAAACAAGTGCCCTCATGACCTGACAGGTTTCCATGTTACTGCTGCTTGTGTCAGATCATGCCCAATATTTGTGCAACGGGGTAAGTTTCGAGTCTTGAAGCGTAAGATTGCAAGAATCCCCCTACAGTTATGGACTCACAATCCTTCATCGGTGTCAACTACGGCCAGGTCGCCGACAACCTCCCGCCGCCCTTTCTCTGCCTAAACTCCCCCATCCCTTCTCCAAACGAGCACACTCACGATGCCATTTTGACTCTACTGACGTGCTAATGTGACCATCGATGACGACGAGAGTCTAGCACAGCCTGGGCCACCCTCCGCCGTAGCAGACCGAGTCGTTTCACTACCCCCGCTACGATTCTAACAACACCAAGCGTTCTAGGCCGTCATGCTCTTCCTCATCGGGCTCGCCCTCCTCCTCTTCACTGACCCAGGAGGTCAACTCCGTCGCGCCCGCTAAACCCAATTCCTTTTTTGTGGAACCGAAGCCTGAGACGGCGACGGATCACGAAAAACTGATGGACCTGAACAAGAATGCTATTGGGAACGGTGGCTTCACTTCTCTGTTGAGTGGATTTTGGTTGTGGTGGCTGTGTTGTGTGTTTGCAGTGGTGTAGAAGGTCTTGGTGTGAATTGGGGAACGATGGCAACCCATAAGTTGCTGCCGGAGATGGTGGTTCAGATGCTAAAGGATAGTGGGATTTAGAAGGTGAAGCTTTTCGATGCAGAGGAGTCGACCATGAGTGCCTTGGCTGGCAGTGGTCTTGAGGTCATGATTGCTCAGATCGACACCATCACCCCTGACAACAAAATCCCAGTTCACCGGCGCTGAGATCCACCGCATCGTTTCCGATGCTGCTGGAGCTGACAGCCCCAACTGACGCGTCTGCTTCTACGTCTCACCTTAAGAGTGGACACGCTTCACGCTGCGCAGGATCCCGGGATCTTCCAAGTGCATGAGCAGATTTTCCTCCCTCTTCAGCTTGTTTAAAGTGCACCGTTGCTGCAAAACACAACCAAAAGTTCGATAAAAGGACTTGAAGAGTCGAATCCTAGTGCTACGGTGCGGGTTGTGGAAGATGGTGCTAGTGTAAAAGATGCACGTGGCCGTCGGTCCTACGACGATTGTGGCCGTTGTCACCCCGGAGAAGATAGTCGTCTCCAATTGCGGCGATTACTGCGTTGTGCTTTGGCGTGAAGAATGACGCCATTCAAGTGGACCAAGGAGAAAACCCAGATTTGGGACACCGACGACCAGGAAAGCCATGGGGAAACAGAGAACTTGAGTGCCATCTGCACTCTGCAAAGTAAAAGCAAAAGTAAAGCAGAAAAAGAAAAAGAAAAAAGGAGAAAAGAAAAGCAGTAGGAACAGAAAAGCAAAAAGAAAAAGGGAAAAAGAGAAGTGAGAATGGATGGGCATGACCAAAGCAAGTGGGTTTGCAAGCAAAAAATACCTTACAAAACAAGGTGGACAGAGAAGGAGCGGGGAGATCAAGAAAAGCAGAAAGCAAAAGCAAGGAATAAACACCCCACCATAATGATGTGGTTTACTTTCCTTATTTTTGAATGATGTAATTTATTTTTCATATCTTTCGGAGATATCTGTATAAATCCCATCAGAGGGTAAAAAAAAAAAAAAAAAAAACGTCAAGCCCAAAATAATGGGCTGGAGTGTTATGGGGAGGGCGAAGGCCCATATGCCCAAAAGAGCCAAGCCCGCTATTATCACCCACTAGGTGATCAAAAGTACGCCTAGTACTTCAAAATTATACATGAGCACTACTACTCATGTCAATCATACATAAATTATACATAAGAACTACTCATGTCAATCATACATAAACATTCATGAGCATCACTCATATCAATCATACATAAACATTCATGAGCATCACTTATGTCAACATTCATAAGCATCACTCATATCAATCATACATAAACATTCATGAGCATCACTTATGTCAACATCCATGAGCATCACTCATGTCAATCAACATAAACATTCATGAGCATCACTCATGTCAATCAGCTTCGAAAGCTTCATTTACAAAAGCTCTAGCTTCAAAAGCTTCATTCACAGAGCTCTAGCTTCAAAAGCTTCATTTACAAAGTTCCAGCTTCAAAAGCTTCATTTACAAAAGCTCTAGCTTCAAAAGCTTCATTTACTTCAAAAGCTTCATTTACAGAGCTCTAACTTCAAAAACTTCATTTACAAAAGCTCTAGCTTCAAAAGCTTCATTTACAGAGCTCCAGTTTCAAAGCTTCACTTGCAAAGCTTCACCTACAAAGTTTCAGTGCAGGGTATACAAATACCGCCTCCGAACAACCGCCACTTCGGCCCATACATGGATTCAATTTGAAGTCTCCAGCCAACAGACTCTATTGACCGAAGACTTGGGGGACTACATTATGTACCATATATTGGGCCTCAACTGGGCCTCATAAAAAAATACTTGGGGGACTTAACCCATTATTTATGTATTGAGGAGCGATCCCTTATTCTATAAAATGGACTCTCATACTTTCATTAGAGAGCACCCATTATTCATGTATTGAGGAGCAATCCCTTATTCTATAAAATAGACTCCCTCACTTTCATTAGAAATCACCCATCACTTATGTATTGAGGATCGAGCCCTTATTCTATAAAAGGGACTCCTTCACCTTCCTTAGAAAGCATTACCGACTGCTAAACAACCGCCTCGCCGCGAGCACCAACTCTAGCCCATCATTTTTTGTATTGAGGAGCGAGCCCTTATTCTATAAAAAGGACTCCCTCACCTTCAAACGCCACAAGCCGAGCCAACCAAGGCAACATAAGCCACAAGCAGAGCAGCCTCGCAACATGTGCTACTTCTAGTTGAGCATAATTTCAGATTGGGTATCGCCTCATATCGAGTATCAGTTCTAGACGACATCTAGTTACTATAGCCCACACATGGACTGAATTTCAAGTCTCCAGCCAAAAGACTATCTTAACTGAAGACTTAGGGGACTAGTGTTTATACCATACTTAGGGCCTCCATATTTATACCTCGTATAAATACTCAGGGGACTCAAATGTAATTATGTAATAAATGGAGGGGCAAATATGTAATAAGTGAGGAGCCCTTATTCTATAAAAGGACCCGTCACCCTCACAATTAGGGAGGCGAATTCTTAGGCCATACCCTCACCCTCTCAGAGCTCTCATCCTCATAGAGAAGCTCTCTCTCTCCCTCTTTAACATCTCAAAGAAATACAATAATCAGTGTGGACGTAGCCCAAACGTTGGGGTGAACCACGATACATCTTGTGTTATTTACATTTCTTGCAGATTCACGGTCGGATTTACGTTGTTCCAAGACCTCCGGTTTTATGCATCAACAACCTGGATATTGTCATATGACTAAGCTTGGCAAATGAACTCATGTAAACATTAGATTTCAGACCGGCGGATACTATCGAAATAAAAATAATTCCCCCAATCCATTGAAATCTAGGACCGAATTGGATGTGTATCGGGCTGCTGGATTCTAATGGCATTGTGCACGTCCAAAGATTCTAGGTTGAACTGAATGCGAGAGACAGAATTGTCTTCGGATTTTCAACGGCCACTGGGGCCTACTAGACACCACGTGTTGTGCGGTGCTCTTCCAGTCCTTGGACCCTACCTCTAGCTGAGCCGTTTCTAGGATGGGTGAGCTGTTAAACAGAAAAGTTAACCGGAGGCCCACTAGACACCACGCATGTGCGGTGCTCTTCCAGTCTTTAGATTCTACCTCTAGCTGAGCTGTTTCCAAGGTAGCGGGGTGTTAAACAGAAAGATTAACTCTTCCCGAGGCCTCCGTTGACGTCTCTCACTAACGATGCTGTCAACCACCGCGTTCCGGTTTAGGAATTTTATCCTGATTCCTTTTGAAGTTTTCGTGAGGCGCGGTCTAAAATATGTTTATTCTTTCCCCATCAATGAGAAAAGGTTAAGTTTTATTACGAGACGGAACTAGTTGGTTTGAAAGTACCGGCATAATTCTTGCTGTGTTGTAGAGGGCGTTGATAGATACCGTTCCCATTGCTAGAAAAAAGCATATACAGGAGAAATAATAAGTAAAATACAAGAGAAATATTAAGTAAAGAATATACATGTAATTGAACTGAAGCAGGTCACACAATCATCAAACAAATTCAGTTTCAGTATTGGCTTAAAACATCCTATCATCACACAAAGGTGATACGCGACCGAGGGAAGCACTAACCGCGCAGGAACGAGGCTCTCCTCTTAAGAGTACTACCTACTTTTTTCCTCTTTCTTTCCCTGAATAGGTTGCTAGCGGCAGATAGAGCTTTCAACTTATGGGTTGGTATTGATCAGAAACACGTCTTGGGGGCAGCTTTCGCAGGATGAATAGCACCAAAGCCGATGGAACAATCTCCGCCAACTGCAAAAAGAAGTGAAAATAATTTATGACAGATAAAAGCGCTTATATAAGAAGCAGTCAAAGACACAAGTAGTCCATCGAGGTTTTGGTCCTTCCCTACGGGGATAGATTGTAATATTTTCACCCAGAAAGTCCCTTCCAAAGTGTGAAACAGATATAGGTAAGGTCCATTAGATGATCCGGTGAAGTAAAGACTACAGTAGCTAGACACTACATGAAACTCGTGTCATGGTGACAGCAATATACAAAATTCGAAAGTTCAGGATTTAATACTTGCCATGTAATAAACAAGGTTGAGGATGGGATGACCAATGACATCGACATCTGCATCTTTGTCAAATGCAGAAACTGCGAGCTGGAATACAATCACGAAAGAAGACCTTAGAAATTAATGACTTTTCTGGTTACATGTGCTTTGCAATTGAGAAGGACTTACCACAATGCATCTTATCAAGAAACATGTGCAGCAAATGCCTGTGACCCATCCAACCTGCCACGTAAATAAGTTAGGAACCATGATTCCTAACACAAATTGCAAGAATTGCGTTTGAAAACTGCCACTGATGAACGAAATATAAGCACAAACCTCCTCTAGCTTTTTTTGACGTCCTCTTGACTCAATGGGGAAGCGCCTTAGCATGATAAACAACCTAAAGTGATAAACAAGTCATAGTAAACACTTGTTTTATTAAAACCAGAATAAAATTAAAATCCGAAAAACTCGGATGCTTTCTCAGAGCTGACAAAAGTCCTTGCCTTCCACCATATATCAAGAATCCCAGAGCAGTACAAAATGAAATAACTGCAAACAAAATGAACATAAACATAAACGTAAATAGTTCAGCTTTTCCATCTGCATAATAGTTTTTCTTGCAAATGAAGTCACCATCGACTTAATGTGCTGACCAGGGATAATAATTGCCTACTGCAATGAACTTATTATTCATACTGCACAACTTGAAATTAGAGGGAAATAAATTAACAAAAGGCAAAAATATTAATATAATATCGACTTTTGACCTGAAAAGAAGATTCTAGCAACTTCTACGGCAACAGGACTTCTGCTTAATCTCAAGAAAATCCAAATGCACACCTATCATCATAACACAATGACCAGGAAACAGTGACGCCCGCAGTGTAGCAGCAAAATAAAATTAATCCAACATTGCGTCCAACCATTTTCAACAGGAAATACATCGTTTTGACTTACCTGTGTGAAGTATACAAGTCCATTTATAACATAATATGCAGGTCTAAGTTTATCTGTTGGAAGACTTCTGGCCTAAAAAAATCATAAAACAAATTAGATGACAGTAATTAACGGGGAACAGTGATTATTTCACATCAGAATCAAAGGCAAAGAAAAGTTGGTATACGTACCTGGTGATAGATCTCAGCCCAAAATAAGACAAGTAATGTATATGTGGAGAAAAATAGAAGTCCAGGAAGATCCATAAGCAGCATTTCAAGAGCCTACAAAACAATAAGGCAGTGTCATCAGAAGACGTTATATATCAAGATACTGCAATTAGTGAAAAGCATCGAAACACAGTGATGTTAGGGATCAAAGCTACAATAAATCGAACTCCGCTTTCAAATCTTAGAATTGCAGATGTATGACCCGTGAAGAGTATCATACATGATGCATGCTACTGGAGAACAAAACCAGTGCTATTGAAGGGTCATTATCATGCATTTCTAATTTAACTGCTCCAACAAATCTTAAAATATCAGCCTGGTCAAGCCCGAAGCCTATTTTCACAGTGCGGGAGAAACAGAAACTTATACGTACGTTATCCTTGCATTTACCATATAGGAGAGAAAAACTAAACAATGCTGTACGTGGTAGAAAATGTGGGAGAGCAATTACAATATACATGAGATTTTCTTACAAGTTTTATGTATCATCTTAATACCACTACTGCAACTCTTCAATATTCACACTTTGACTAGATAAGCTACACCTTTTTCTAAGATAAATTTATATACTTATACAAGGTTGAAGGTTCATATTTCACTGGTCAAACTCATAAGGGAAAATCTATATGATGAAGATGGAAATGTATTCCTGTGCTACGTTCCATGAAAGAAGAGGACCCTGCACATCCTGTTTATAATTTTCCAACATACTTAATTGATGGACCTACGCATTTTCAAGTATATTTTTCCATACCAAGCATGAGAAGAAGTTGGGGCTCCACCCTAAAAGCAATAAGCCCTTGCCAGGTTTCTTAACTCTATTAGGTGAGACAATTTTCACATCCTCGCGAATCACTATTGTTTTCCATGGAATATTAAAAGTCCTAAAAGTATGAAAATTGTTACTTAAACATCATACACTCGCCACTAGGCCATTGTGTCCCAGGTTCAAACCCTCACTGCTCCCCTTAGTGTAGAGTTTAGCTTAGAATATCGTTTGTACTAAAAAAAGCATCATCCATACACTCACGAAAAACACATTTAATAATCCTAGAACAGGACAACATTTATATATGTATGTGTGTGTAAAATTATACATAAATAATTGAGGAGTGCAAATCACAAATATAATATCATACCTTAGGTTTGATAAGGAAGACAGTTTTGAAGAGACCAAATAGGAGAGCCCTCACTGCCCAAATGCATTTTGGTTTTCAGACAAAAAACTTATACAATGAATTAACAAAAAAAAAAATTAATAAATTAATTAATTAAAAACTTACATCCATTCACTAGAAAGTTCATCAAATGGAAAACCTTTTGTATTGTCCACCCATATTCTGGCACTCTTAACTGTATGCGCACAAGTTGTACCTGAAAATCATCTTTTTATTTATTTATTATTATTTGAGCATGCTGCTGTAGCCAGCTTGGCTACCTTGAACGACGAGATCAATATGTTCCTTCCATAAAAAGAAAACATGATAAAAATGAGAATAACAATGTTGTTGATTGTACCAGTGCAACAAGGGAAACCAATCCATACGAAGCACACAAGATATAGTAAGTGCTGCTGCTACCACCGCCACTCCCCCATTGTTTCTTGTCCTGATTCCACCAATCCTGTAAGCCTCCGCCTTCGCCACCGCCACCGCCACCTCCACCGTCTCCGCTGAAATTAAACACTAAGCCCTTCCTGGCTATCATCATCACCGCCACCTCTTAATTCTCTCAAACAAAATAAACAGACTATGTTTTCTTCTATTTTGCTATTCACAGAGGAAACTAATTAGATTGGAATATGATTTCTGTCTGGAGAAGCAGAGAAAGTTGGCAAAATGACGGAGCCAAGTGGAAATGACACGCGGAGAAAGGAGACTAGGACACGGAGATGGTTTAGGCCACGTGTGGGTCAGCCATGTTCGTCGCTTTCGCGGCGGACTCCTCCTCACTGGATCGGATCTGGATTTTTTAGTGGAGTAATACTATTCATTTAATGTTTTTATACATTTTTATACCATCTTAGGTGACATTTGATATGAACAGCCATATCATTTGAAAAATTTGTAAAATTCAAGGAAAGAAAGAAGAAAGACTCTCGTATATTACAATCATCATTTAATTAACTATTTTTTCTTAATTATTAGTTTATTAAATAATGAACTAAATTTAAAAATATGATTAATTCAAATGATGTGGTTGTTCACATCAAATGCTACCTAAAATGGTATAAAAATATGGTACAAAAACATGATATGAATATCATTACTCTTTTTAGTGCGTGCATTTACCATTTGGTCTGCATGCACTATATAGCATCTAAACCACCCAAATAATCCAAGGCCTCCAATAAACCACATCACTCCATCATTGCTCACTATCGAAGCACCAAGTTCATTTTGGTGTTCGCTATCCACATATCAATTTTACATCCACGTTGTTCTATTAGTATATGTCATTTGATTATCTTTAATTTATTTAATCCGACTATTGAAGTTTAAGAGGAATGTGTAGAAAATAAAGAAGGATGTCTAGATAGCACGACCTTGTTCACTTAAGTTACAGAGATAAAATCAATCAACGGCTTCTAATACACCCCATCATTATATCTTTGATCACCACCTAAGTTATATTCTACGCTTAAGTTTATTTAAGTTACGGAAATAAAGTTTTAAAATTGAGCGCAAAAGTAAGAACACGTTGCTGAAACCAACTCAGCTAAACGTAGATATACAAATGTCACATGTACATTAGTTTTGAAAATTTGAGGGTTTTTCTTTGGAAATGAGTTACCCTGAGGAGTTAGCAGTTGACAAATTTCAGGGTTATTACAACATGAGATAACCATTTCTCTTAAATTTATCTTTCAAGGCGACAAATCCTCAGGTGGCATTTGGGGACGTTTAAAAGATACAGATTTAGGTAACTTGGTGTTCAGGCAACCAGTAGGTCACCTTCCGGAAACCCGACCACGTGACCACCAGCTGCTGTGATCACTGTTTCAATTCTTTTCGATGAACTGGATCGGTCACCTCTATTGAAAGATAAAAGAACCAAAACAAAAATCATACAACCTGAAAGATGTTATGCCGCTCAGAGACGAAGCCAGAAATTTCTTCCCATAGGGGCAACCAAAAACAACTAAGAAAATCTTAGTATAATATAGTTATAGTCAAGGAAGAAAATATCGGTAATATCGGAAATATCGGTAGTCCGAAAACACGGAAATATCGATGGAAATATCGGTAAAATATCGATATCGATAAAAATTACATGGAAACCACGGAAATTGTAAGAAAAACTTGGAAATTTTTATTGAAACTTTGTAGGATGTTTATTTAGTCAATTATCTATTAGTTTATCACAAAAAATTGGAAAGAAATGCATTGCATGATGGATTTAACATTATCAAGTTGATTATATAGCGAGCTGACAAATATTGTGAGTGTAGAAAATATGTAGTAATTAATGAAAGAAGTCTAAACACACCATAATCATTTATATATAATGAATTAGTACAATATTTGGAGGTTTTATTTAGGATATTAAAAAAAAAAAAGGGAAGTGAATAAAATGATGAAGAATAATGTGCCGAATTTGACACTTTAAATTTCTTACACATAAGCATGCGTCTAGGCGTTGAAGTTCCAAATTATAGTATATCAATTAACGATTGAAAATCAATACATTGAATAAGACTAAACTTTAATTTGGATGCCGATTATGTTTTTTCAAGTTTATATAAAGTAAAAGAATTGAATTTTGGAAGTCAGGAGTGTGTCAATTGTTTTATAATTCGTTCGAATACATATATCAGGTTGCTACTCAACGTAATTTGAAAGTATACTAGTGCAAGGACTTGTCTTTTTTTGCTGATAAGCAAAGGGTTTGTAGCTTTTTTTGCTAAGCAGTAAAACATATTATGTTTGTTTAATCTTTAGCATTTGATGGTTGTCCACAAATATAGGATAGAAGGCCCCAAATTAGATCTGGCTCTTACCTAGTTGGAGTCACAAGTTCACATGTACCAGCCCTTGAGGCAATACATTTTGGTTTTTCGGCCAAACCACGGCGAGTTGGCCGGTGTGCAAGGTATCAATCTCTTCGTCTCGTCGAGTAGTACAACTTTCCTTTTTGTTTCACTCAATTTCGTTGAGTATTGAAAACGTTATACTTATTTGAATCTTACCCAGTTTCCGGCGACCTCAGTGGCTTTCGAGGAAATTTCCGGCCAAACCACAATGAGTCAGACGTCATGTGAGGTATCATTCTCTTCGTCTCTTTGAGGGATACAACTTTCCTTTTTGTTTCACTCAATTTCGTTGCGTATTGAAAAAGTTATACTCATTTGAATCTTACCCAGTTTCCGGCGATCTCAGTGGCTTTCGAGGAAATTTCCGGCCAAACCACGGTGAGTTGGCCGGCGTGCAAGGTATCAATCTCTTTGTCTCGTCGAGTAGTACAACTTTCATTTTTGTTTCACTCAATTTCGTTGAGTATTGAAAAAGTTATACTCATTTGAATCTTACCCAGTTTCCGGCGACCTCAGTGACTTTCGAGGCATTTTCCGGCCACAAAACGACGATTCAGACGTCGCGTGAGGTACCATTCTCTTCGTCTCTTCAAGGGCTACAACTTTTGTTTTTGTCTTGCTTGATTTTGTTGAGTTTTGACAAAGTTATGACCGTTTAAAGTGGGTGTGGATTTTCGGCCGAAATTCCTATTTTTTTTCCTTGGTCGAGTCCCACATCGCCCAGCGAGGGCAGTGAGCAAGCCAAGAAAGCCTATAAAAGGCACATTCACATGGTGAGAAAAGCATGTCTTGGTTAGCCTTTGGGGGCTTTGATCAAGTGTAGTATATGTTGAGATTTTCAACATTTTTAAATATTTTTAAATATTATATTATGATATTATCGATAATTTAAAAAATATCGCGAAATTTTGACGAAAATCATTTGGATGGTTAAAAAAATTTCGGATCTCTAAAAAAACGATAATATCGGCGATATTTCGCCGATATTATTGATTTTTTCTTCCTTGGTTATAGTCAATATGATATTAAGGATGGTTTGAATGACAAAGTAATGAGAAAAATATAGTAATGAGAAAAATTTCAATATAGTAGTGGAAAGTGGCAAAGTAATGAGAAAAATATAAATACATGATAGGCGGTAGAGGGTTTTCTCAATTTGAATGACAGAACAAGAGCATTATTGCTCATATAATATTTGATATAGAGTATAAGTAGAATGAATGTATGTTAGATATTAGTGTGAACACGAAATTTTCCTGAAAACGAAAGAGACAAGAACAACGTGCACAAAGTAATATTTGTATTTGATGATTTTGGGTTACAATCTCTCTATGTTGATCCTCTGATTTGATCTCCGTAAGGTGTTGATTTTTGGATGTGCGATTGATCCAAGGGCCGTCGGGGCTTGATCTTGGAAGAACGTTCTTCAAGGGCCGTGGGCTTGATCTTGAAAGTGGATTTGAACAGATCTTCAAGGAGTCGTTGGGGCTTGATCTTGAGGATGAGCGTTTCTTCAAGGGCCGTTGAGGCTTGATCTTGAATAACGGTGATGAACGGATCTTCAAGGGGCTTTTGAGCTTGATCTTTGAAGAACAGTGATGAACGGATCTTCAAGGGCTTTTGGGGTTTGATCTTGAATTGGTGGAAGTTCTTCAAAGGGGCCGTCGGGGCTTGATCTTGAAGGTGGATGATTGTTGATCCAAGGGCCGTCAGGGCTTGATCTTGGAAGAACGATGAACGAAGAACGAAGAAGGCTTTCTTGATTCTTTGGGATGAACAGATGATGAACGATGAACACTTTCTTCAGGGGCCGTCGGGGCTTGATCTTGAATCGGTGGAAGTTCTTCAAGGGCCTTTGGGGGCTTGATCTTGAATTGGTGGATGATTGTTGATCCAAGGGCCGTCGGGGCTTGATCTTGGAAGAACGATGAATGAAGAACGAAGAAGGCTTTCTTGATTCTTTGGGAACTTGGATGCTTGAGAGCTTCGGAGTTTCAGAGCTTCAAGGTGTAATATCAATTCCTTCCAAATGAATGAAATTGGCTTCTATTTATAGAATTCCAAAACTTGATTTTTGGGATTAAATAATCAGATGAAATAAATCATTTCTGCCGGGCGTTGACACATGTCCTGTTTGATGACTTTTCCAACTTATTTCGATTTTTTTGTTTAGACACACGCTACGTGTAAAATTTGTGTAATACATGAGCGTTGAAACTTTGATTTATCGGTCAACATTTATTTACCAAAATTTCGATGTCTACAAATGCCCCCACTTCAAGGCGTGTCGTATACATGTGCTTGTCACGTGTAGGAGATGCGTTTTGAAATCCCTTAATGTAGATGTCGATCCAAGGGCCGTTGGGGCTTGATCTTGAATTGGGCTGAAATTTTCTTCAAGGGCCGTTGAGGCTTGTTCTTGAACTTTGTTTGAAATTTCTTCAATGGACGTCGAGGCTTGATCTTGAAGGTTGAAATTGGACCACAAAGAGCTTCATGTGGTAGATGATCTTTGGCTTTGGTAGTGGATGAATCGGCACGTATTTGTTTTTGCGCTTGTTAACTTTCCACAGCTTTGATCTTGAACTGGGTTGGAGGACTTTCTGGATTCCTCAAATTGTTGACTTTCCACAGCTTATTCTTAAACTGGATTTGATTCAAGGGTGGTGAATCGGCACGTGCAGCCCACAACACCTAGCAAGTTGACCCAAGAATTTGAGGGTCAAAACGAGTCCACTACCCAGAGTGATTGCAACCCTGATGATATGAGATACTTTTGATTTTGAAGAAGTAGTAGATGAATCGGCACGTGCTTTGTTGTGCTTGTCTCCACATGCTTCAATGTATCATTTTTCCTTGCCTTATCTGTTCTTCGGGCAGATGTGGTATCTTCTTTGGAAGCATAAGATGTTGAGATAATGGGTACTTCGAGAGTAGTGCTAGGTAAGCAATCAGGGAGGGGTTCCAAGCAGTCTGTTCCTGACTGGGAGTTTGACACCAAATGCTGGCTGATTGCTTTTTTCCTCTTTGTCTCGTAGGTAAGAACAAGGACAAAGAAAATGACAGGGAGAAAGCATGATATGAAATACTCTTGCTTTCGAAGAAGTGGTGGCGATTTGACAGCGTTGCATATCGAGGCTTTGCTCTTCGGCGATGGTGCCGTCGATATGTTGTTGAAGCTTCTCGAGCTCTTAGATTTAACTTAGACCCCTTCTTCTCTCTAATTCTTCAACTCGGACTCCTTCTGCTGAGTTGATTGTGCATGCCGCATTTCCTTATTTGTTCTCCAGGCAGATGTGGAGTTCCTTAGCTCAGACTCCTTCTGCTGAGTTGGCTGTGCAAGCTGCATTCTTCTCTACTTATTTCTTCTGCACGTTGTCTCCACATGCTGCAAGGTATCATTTTCACTTGCCTTATCTGTTCTCCAGGCAGATGTGGCAGCTTTTTTGGAAGTACAGCAGTAGTGGAAGACGAGTACTCGAGAACAGTGCTAGGAAGGCAATCAGGGAAGGGTTCCAAGCAGTCGATTCCTTACTCGAGTTTGAGTGGAGGTTCCAGCATATTGCTTTCTTTATCCTTGTTTTTGCAGGTAAGAACAAGGACAAAGGAAAGGACATGGAGAATGCATGATATGAGATACTCTTGCTTTCTACCCTGGTGATATAAGATACTTTTGCTTTGGTGTCATTTGTTTGCAGAGGTACCCCAAGGAATAAGGAACACTGAGTGACTCGAGAGGCTTCGTTGGGAAGGCATTCTCGGAGATGAAGAAAGGTTTTGTATGTCTGCCTTGCTATGGAGGGTAAAGGTGGATAGTTATAGGAAGTTCTTTAATACCTGTAGAGGTACTATTCTTTCACTCGTGTCGGCAACCATTGCGTGATTGATCAGTATGGCTTCATGTGCTTTGTTCTTTATCAGAAATATTCGACAAATTGTCTGTAATTTCTGCCAAGCTGAGTGTGCATGTGATAGGTGTTGACGAGGCTGAAAAAGACTGGCGCCTCTTCGATATCTGGGATCGGCGCCTCAATAAATTGCCCGTGATTTCCGCAAAGCTGAGTTTGCGTGTGACGAATGCTGATGCGTCTGGAAAAGTAAGATGCCTCTCCGATTTCTGAGCTTGCTTCTTCGATTTTTGAATTGGCCTCTTCGAATTTTGAGCTCGCCTCTTCGATCTCTGAAATCCCATCGAGTGCTGATTTTTATAGAGGCACGCGGTTCGTTTCAAAGCACACTTGAATTTTCGCTTGTAGAAAATCCCTTCTTGCACTTCTAAGATCTTGATTTGTCCGACCTCTTCTTTCTTCAACACCTTTGAAAATGTCTGGCCCCTCCAACCGTCGTTTTGACTTGAACCTTGGGGAAGAGGCAGTCTCGCCTTCTCTAGACAACATATGGCGCCCATCCTTCATATCCCTTACTGGTTCTCTTACCGTTAGGGATTCGATGACGAAGAATGATATGACTGCTGCGGTGGTGGCCCGGAACCTTGTCACTCCCAAAGATAACAGACTGCTTTCCAAACAGTTTGATGAGTTGGCTGTTAAGGATTCTCTGGCTCTTAGTGTGCAGTGTGCAGTGTGCAGGTTCTGTGTCTAATATGGCCTAACGCCTATTTGCTTGAACCCGTCAAGTTGAATCATTGGCGGCTGAAGTGATGAGTCTCAAACAGGAGATTAGAGGGCTCAAGCATGAGAATAAACAGTTGCACAGGCTCGCACATAACTATGCTACAAACATGAAGAGGAAGATTGACCAGATGCAGGAATCTAATGGTCAGATTTTACTTGATTATCAGAGGTTTGTGGGTTTGTTTCAACAGCATTTGCCTTTGTCTGCTGAGGCTGTACCGCGTAATGAAGCTCCACATGATCAACCTCCGGCTCCTATTCTTCCTGGAGTTCCGTCGAGTGGTGAGGCTTCAAACAGTCAACTTCCGGCGCCTCTTCTTCTTGGAGCTTTGCCGAGTGGTGAGGCTTCACACGAGTAACCTTCGTGAAGGCTCCCTCCTGTTTCCTTTTTTTTTACTGATGTAAAATGTACATTTATGTAAATTTTTCAGAGAAACCAATAAACGAGCTTTATTTAAAGCGTAAATTTTTTTTTTTTTTAAAATGCCACCCATTCATCTTTCCTATATACATATATATAATTTTATATGTATATATTCTATCGTGCAGGAAGCGCCCAAATTATTTTTTTTTAATCATATATATATATATATATTTTTTTTTTCTTTAATCATGGTGCACCCATTTTTCCACATGGTGCCAGACGCATCAAAGACCAAACTTTTTTTTTTCTTGCCTTTAATCATGGTGCGAGACGCACCAAAGATCAAACATTTTTTTATTATATATATATATTTTTTTTCTTCTTTCAGAATGGTGCACATGCGCACCTCCAGAAACTTTTGTAACTTTTTTTTTTTCTTTTTGCCTTTGGTGGTACTCACACATACCACAAAATTTTTTTTATTATATTTTCTTCTTTGCTTTCGGTGGTACTTACACATGGTGCCATGATGAATCAAGATTCCATTTTTTTCACATGGTGCTAGAGCACCAAAGACTCCACCATTCCTTCTTTATTCTTCTGGCATATATATATATATATATATATATATATATATATATATATATATATATATAATATCTCTTTTTTTTTTAGTGCGGATGCACCAAGTTCCACCATTCTTTTTTTTTATTATTATTTTTCTTTTATATATGGTGCTTTGCAGGGATGGAACTCGACGGAGAACATGGAGCTGAGAAGGCCAGGCGCGGAGATGAGGAACATGGTGAGAAACGTGACGAGCTCGAGGGAGGCCAGGTGCTACGGTGGAAGATGGGTAGAGAGGCAGCGGACCTTGTATCCCGCATCCGCCAAATAGCCATAGACTTCGGCTGGGGAATTGGTGACGGAGAGGAGCAGTTTGGAGTCGCAGGGAGAGGTTGAGGCTCAGTGACAACTCCACAGAGTCAGAGTGGATGACGGCGTCGAGGAGTTGGTGGAGCGGAGCATAGAGCTCGCGTGCTCGATAGTCGCTGCGGTGGATGAGCAGCAGGTAGGCTTGGGTGGTGTTTGTCAGCGGTGAAGCCTCGAAGGTGGTCGAGGTCGAGCTTTGAATCTCTCTGCACACCCATTTGCAAAAGCTTTCTCTGGCATGGCGGCTATGGGCCTGGTGTTGGTCTTGACTCAGGCTTGGGCCTGGTGTTGCTTTGGAGTCCATGACGCTTGATGGGTTCTTTTGTAGGTTTGAAAGATGATACAGGTCCAAGGAAGAAGGGCTTGAGATTGACGGATTACGACGAGAGTGACGGGGGGAGAGAAAGGTAGAGACTTTGAAGAGTTTGTGGGGGAAAAGAGAGAAACGGCTGTGGCTACTCCAATTGTACTGTGAGCTCTGATCAAGCTGGGGATGATGATGTCGGTGAGGAATTTGGCGAAGTGCTGCTATGGGAGTGGAATCGATGATGGCATTGGGCTATCCCGTGGCGTGTGGTGAGCTGCAAGTCGAAGGCATGGCTGGAGGAGAAAACCTGGATTGGGCTTTGAGAGCTGGGCCAGGGCCTGGATTTGGGTTTCTGCTTTTCTTAAACTTTGAGGATTGAAGTGGTGGAATGGAGGCCATCGCCAAAGCCTAATGTATAAGAGTTTATGTCTCGGGCCTTGAGTTCCACCTGCTAACCTTGATTCCTTTTTTTTTTTTTTTTTGGTGTTTTTTTGTAAATGTTAGGAATCTTTAATTTTGAGAAGACAGAGCATGGTGCCAGGACCTCACGAAGCTTCCAGAGATGTGGTAGTTGGTGGCAGAGTGAGCAAGCTGCCTAGTGCTTGTGCCAGAGACTGCAGCGGGGTTTCGCTGTATAGTGCCTTTTGATCACAGTTTTCCCTTGGTGGTGCACTGTCGTGTGGTGCTGTGCAAGAGACTGCAGCGGGGCTTCGCTATGTAATGCCTTTTGGTCACAGTTCTCCCATTGGTGGTGACGTCGTTGTGCAGTGCAAGAAACTGCTTGCGTAACCACTGCGGGGTTGCGTAGCATTTTGGTTTCTTTATTACTGTAGTGTGCTTTGAAGGACCGTCTTGTAGCTGCCTTTTTACCATGCTTGCTGCACCACTGTCGTTGCATTATTCGCTGCGCATCATTGCGCTGCCCACTGTCCTTATTGCACTGTTTGTCGTCATACTACTTGGAGCTTGTTCCAGTGTGTCACTTTTACCGTGTGAGGTTGTGTCAAAGACTGCAGCAAGTTTATGCTGTGTAGTGTTTTTTGGTCACAACTTTCCTTGGTGGTGGCGTTAGTGTGCACATTGACCTTGGTGCTTGTCGTGGGCTCTTTGCCGTTGCTGCTTGGAGCTTGTTCCAGTGTGTCACTTTTTACTGTGTGAGGTTGTGTCAAAGACTGCAGAGTTTATGCTATGTAGTGTCTTTTGGTCACAAATTTCGTCGGTGGTGACGTTGGTGTGATGCTCACCTTTGTAATACGGCTTTGTAACCAAATCATTCCTTTTAAAGAAATAAAGTATTCATATTCTGAACTTGCTTTTTATTCTTCAAAGTGTTTGTGTTTTTTTTTTGTTGGTGATGTAACTGTACTTGAAGTTTTGAAGTTTCAAGTTGCCTACGTACCCTCGGTTGAGGAGGGATCAAGTCATGACGTAGTTCAAATGAGCGATGAATTTAACAATGATTTTGATGATGATTTTGCCGTACACAGTTTATGCTCTTGTGGGCCAGGAGCTTTGGTTCATGCAGTTTAGGCTCGTACGAACAAAGAGCAGGAGTTTGTCGCCTTTTAGGGGTAGTAACGCTTCTAGAATATGCCATTGATAGGGCCGATCTTCAAGCCGTCTTCTGCCATGATTAAGTAGGCGCCATTGGTGTAGACTTCTTGTATTACGTATGGTCCATCCCACTTTGACGTGAACTTGCTCTTTGTCTTGTGAGTTGTGATGATAGGCCTACGCAATGAAAGGACGAGATCTCCCATTTGAAAAGAACGAGGGAGAACTTTCTTGTTGAAGGCCTTGGAGAGTCGTGCTTGATAACACTCCAAATGTTGCTGGGCTTCGAGTCTTTTCTCATCCAGCGCTTCTAGCTCTTGAAGGCGCAACTTTGCATTTTCTTCGTCAGTCAAGCTTTCTTGTATAGCTATCCTTAGTGAGGGGATCTGACTTTCGAGTGGTAGAACAGCTTCTACGCCATATACGAGAGAATAAGGTGTAGCTTGGGTAGGTGTTCTATATGTCATCCTGTATGCCCAAAGTGCTTCGCCTATTCTTTCATGCCAGTCTTTCTTTGTTCTGCCGATTACCTTCTTCAAGAGGTTGCACAATGTCTTGTTGAATGCTTCTGCGAGACCATTAGCCGGAGCATGATACATGGAGGATTTGTGCTGCTTCAACTTGTATTTCTCGCAGAGCTTGTCCACGAGTCGGTTGGAGAACTGTTTTCCGTTGTCAGTGATAATGTAGCGAGGCACACCATATCGGTGGATGATATGTTCCTTGATGAAACGGACGACAGTTTCCTTCTTGACTTCCTTCAGGGGTATGGCTTTAGCCCACTTGGAAAAGTAATCTTTTGCAGCCAGGATGTAAGCTTCTCCTGCAGATGACTTTGGCGCAATTGGTCCTACGACGTCCAATCCCCATGCATCGAATGGCCATGAAGTAGCTGTGGGGTGTAATGGTTCAGGCGGTTGATGTATGAAGTTGGCGTGAAATTGGCAGGCTTGGCACATTTTGGCGTGTTCTAGGCAGTCATTTACCATGCTTGGCCAGTAGTAACCCATTCTTTTGAGCTGGAAATGAAGCTTCGGTCCGGACTGATGCGCCCCACATATTCCTGAGTGTGCTTCTTCCATGGCTTGATTGGCTTCTTCCTCGCCTAGGCATCTCAGAAGTACTCATTCAAAAGATCGCCGGTAGAGTGTCTCTTTGTAATAGAGGAAGCGATGTGCTCGTCGACGTACTTCAGAGCGGTGTTTTAGATAATCTAGGAGTATTCCATGCTCCAAGTAGCTGATCAAAGGCTGTTTCCATTCTTCAACGTTGACCGGAAGTATTGAAATAACGTTTGTATCGCTTAGTACCATTTCAGTAACAAGCGGGATTACCCATCTTTGGCAGATTGGTACGTTTGCAGCTTCATCTTCTTCTAATGTCATGCTCAAAGCTACGTTGGTGAGAGCGTCTGCCATTTGATTCTCTTTTCTTGGCACGTGTTCTAGTGTTAAGGCTTCAAACCTTCGTAGCAATTGCGTTGCCAGCCGGAAGTATGGGATGAGATCATCTTTCCTTACCTCATATTCAGTCAGGAGTTGATTGATTATGAGTTTGGAGTCGCCATATATCTCAAGGGCTGGGATTTCCATGTTGATTGCCATTTGGAGCCCGATGATCAGTACTTGGTACTCAGCGACGTTGTTGGAGCATAATTCGCTTAGTTGGAATGAATAAGGTAGTATTTGCCTTTGTGGCGACATGAATACTACTCCTGCCCCCGCTTAGTCTGCTCGTGCAGATCCGTCGAAGAACATCATTCATGTCGGGAATATGTCGATGTAGAACACCTCCTCGTTAGGCAAGTCGTTTGAGATTTTCCAATCGGCTGAGATTGGATGGTCGGTGAGGAAGTTTGCTAGCGCTTTTCCCTTGACGGCTTTAGCTGGGACGTAGATGATCTCGTATTGATTGAGAAGCAATGCCCATTTAGCTAGTTGCCCTGTCAAAACTGGCTTGGACATGACGTATTTGACCGGGTCAGCTTTAGCAACCAAATGGATGGTGTAAGCATGCATGTAATGTCTGAGCTTCTAGATGGCAAACATTAAGGCAAGGCACATTTTTTCTATTGGGGAATAGTTCAACTCAGCACCGGTGAGCATTCGACTGAGGTAGTAGATCGCTTTTTCTTTTTGGGATTCGTTTTCCTGTGCCAAGAGTGCTCCAACTGAACTTTCCTGAGCAGCAATGTATAATATGAGTGGTTTCCCTAGTATAGGTGCCCCCAGGATAGGTGGACTTGATAAATACTTCTTTATGCTTTCAAAAGCATTGTTGCATGCGTTGTCCCATACGAACGGAACATCTTTCTTCATGAGTTGACTGAACGGTTGACAATGCCCTACAAGGTTGGAGATGAAGCGTCTGATGAAGGCTAGTCGTCCTTGTAGACTTTTCAACTCGTGCAGGTTTCTTGGCTCGGGCATGCTTTGAATGGCCTTGATCTTTGATTGATCCACTTCAATGCCACGATGCTTGACAATGAAGCCGATGAACTTTCCAGATGTGACGCCAAATGCACACTTTAACGGGTTCATCTTGAGGTTGTATTTTCGCAACCTTTCGAACACTACTCGCAAATCCTTCAAGTGATTTGATATTTTCTTTGTCTTGACCACCACATCGTCTACATAGCATTCTACGTTCTTGTGTAGCATGTTATTGAAGATCTTCTGCATTGCTCGTTGATATGTAGCTCGAGCATTCTTCAGACCAAAAGGCATCACCTTGTAGCAGTAGATACCTTTTGGAGTGCGGAAGGCTGTTAGTTCATCATCTTCAAGAGCCATACGAATTTGATTGTATCCAGAAGAGCCGTCCATGAATGATAGTGCCTCATGGCCAGTGGTCGCGTCCACCATGATTTCAATGATTGGCAAGGGGAAGTTATCCTTTGCGCAAGCATCATTGAGGTTTTGGAAGTCTACGCAAACACGTATTTATCCAGATTTCTTAAGGACTATGACGATGTTGGAGATCCACTTGGGGTATTGCACCTCTCGAATGAAGTCTGCTTCGATCAACTTGTCAATCTCGGCCTCAATTTATGGGATGAGCTCGGATTGATAGCGTCTTTGAGTTTGCTTTATTGGTCGCGTTCCAGGCTTGACTACAAGATGATGCACAACAATGATAGGGTCGAGGCCGGGCATTTCCTTGTAGGTCCAAGCAAAGACGTTCTTGTACTCTAATAACAGCTGGTAATACTTCTCTATCTTGTCTGCACTTAGTAATGCACTCATGAAGATAGGATTCGGTTTCTCACTTGTGCTTAAGTTGAGTTCTTTGAGATCGTCAACTGTGGCTTGCCCCTCATCTTCGAGTTGTGACGGTGCTGCAATGACATCTTCCTCGAGGATTTCATCTTCTTCACCTTCTTGGATTGTGATGTAGAAGACGTCTTGGGCCTTTTCTTCGATGTTGACCTCTCGAGCTTGTTGGCATGAAGATTGTCCAGTGTGGATGATGGTGCGCCTTTTTACTTTTAGTGATCCAACTGTGTTAACCTCCAAAATTGCTTGGCGCTTCATTCTTGAAGGAATGGAACTTCGAACGTCATCCTTTTCTGCCAGACGATCGATCTTTTCTACTTCTAGTGTCGTCTTTCTCCTTCTAGAAGGCTCTTTGGCTTCTTCAAGTCTTTCCATAACTGACTGTCGTGGAGGGAAGTTAGTTATATTGCTTTGCTTCTTAGATTTCGACAACCTTTTGAAAATAGAGCTTCGAGATGCTGACGTGTTAAGCCTTTTGAAGACGGAAGTTCTGTTTTGACCGTTAATGAGTTTAGGTGCCGAAACTCTGGGCCTTGAACGATTTATTCTATCAAATACTAATGTCTGGGGGGCAGGTTGAGGCTCATCTTTATCTTGTATAATACTCACGCTGATGTGTTGAGCGCTAGCATTTTTTGCCTTGCTGGAGATCTTCACCGGTGCATTTGGTGTGAAGCCAAGTCTCGCTTTGTTGTTGTTAACCCCGTAACCATGCTTCTCCAACTTCTTCTGAGTTTTAGTGAGATCACGTTTGTTGTCTTTGACGGTGTTCGAATCCTTATTTCCCAAATTTGCAGAGAAGGTGAAGTTGTACCCAGCTTTCGACATGAGTTTGTAGGCATTTGGATCACAACCTTCTTCGGTTCTCTTGGTTGGGAGAAAGCTTGGTTCTACCCCTTTTGGCAGGCCTTTTATGAAGCCTTGTGATGGTCTTGCAACCTTAGTGTCGCCTAGCTGTGTCAGAGGCAAAACTGCATTCGTTTTGAGAAACTTTACATTATCCATGTGCCGCTGTGCATCAGTTTTGCTTGCTGCAGTTTCAAATGGGGATTGACCATTCTTTCTTCTCGACGTCGGGATGTATCGAAAAACGGGTATGTTTGGTCCATTTGAAGGCATCCTACTCCCTCTGGTTGTTGCAGGTTTAGCAAGCTCATCGTCATTTTTGCTTAAAGATGGCATAACTTCTTCTTCTTGCTTCTTGGGCACGGCTTGCCACTCCTGCTTTTTAGGTGTTGCTTTGCCTATGGATTTGATCTCTTTTAGAAGAGTTTCGGGCACCATGTCTTCATCCATGTAGAACTTGGCGTCTGCGAAATGTGATTCGGCTTCGGTGAATGGTTTAGTGTCGCCATAGATCACCTTCACTTCTTTTCGGTAAAATTTTAAGCATTGGAGAAGGGTGGACGGTACTACTCCATTCGCATGGATCCAAGGCCTTCCTAAGAGCAAATCGTAGGAAGTTCTTGCATCAATCACGTGAAATATTGTGCTTGACTTAAGTTCACCAATGGTCATATCTACTCGGATCATGCCCATCGCTCTTTGTCCTCATTGGTTAAAACCTTGGATTAGTAGACGACTTAGGGATAGTTCATCCACCTTGATGCCGATTGTGGTCATTGTTGACTTTGGCATGATATTTATGGCTGATCCGCCATCCACAAGTATGTGGTCGACTTTGTGCTCCTTTACGTACCCAGAGACGAAAAGAGGACGGTTGTGAGGCTTGGATCCTAGCAGCAAGTCTTCATCGATGAAGTGGATTATGTCCTCGGCAGCATAACATGTGGCACACTCGTGTGGCCGAAGCCTCAAGCCTTCGTTCTTGCTTTCTTGCACTTCGTGGTTGTTTAGACTTGCTAAAACAGCTGCCAGTGCCCTTCGTATCTTCTTTGGCAATTGTAGCGCTTCCTCGACGCTAAAGTGTGTTGGCAGACCTTCTTCAGGTGTAAGAGTTTTTTCTCCCTCAGTGGCGACAACTTTGCCTTTTGAGGGTTCTTCCATTTCTACTTCGACCATATGACATGCAACGATAGTGTAATGTTGGAAGAAGTCCTCCGGGAAGTACTCATGCAAGGAGACGGGAATGCGTGGCTTTTGCTCCGCAAGTTCCCCAACATATATTGGCTTAGCAGCTCTTATGTTTCTTTTAGGCTTCCTACTGCTGCGGCGGCGGTGCTTTCTCCCTTGTTCCCCCTTTGGCTTTATAGTTTGCGGTCTCGGTTTCCTCGTCCTCTTATAGGTCGCTAATGTCCATCATTTGTCATCGTCAGTAGGTGCATCTTGGTTGCTTGCCCCTAATGACGGTGGTGCAGAAGGTGCAGTGTGGTTTGAGTATTGCCGAGCATGGTCAGACATTTCTTGAAGAGGCACGAGATCAAAGGATCCGAACACGACCATAGTGGTGTGCGTTGCAACTGTGTCTTCTAAGTCGAGCTTAATCCGCCCTTGTTGTGCCTACTTCATGATGAGTTCTTTTAGGATGAAACATTTGCCCACATGATGACCCACGATGCAATGGTACTTGCAATACTTGGGATCATTGATGCGATTCATCTCTTCAGGGCGTTTGCATTCGGGCAACTCAATCACCTTCTTCTTCAGCAGGTCGTCCAGCATTACGTCCATGTCGGAGTTCGGAAAAGGGTATACCTTCTGCTCCAGTTCCCTCAAAGTGTTTTTGTACCTATCTTGGGTGTGGGAAGGCTCACTTCTTTTTATCTCCTTTGCTTTGTTATTGAAGGAGATTTTAATGGGTGCGGACGAGGTCTTGATAGGGGTGGTATTGGTGGTAAAAGCTTCATTGGCGGGTTTTTTCCCATGATTGTCTGCTCTTGAAGTAAACACTTTATCCCTTTTGAAATCGGTGATTAGCTTATTCTTTCCATGGTGGGCGATGCTCAGCTCCATGTCGTGGGCACGGCTGGCTAATTCTTCAAAAGTTCGTGGTTTGATACCTTGAAGGATGTATTGTAAACCCCATTGCATGCCTTGGATGCACATCTCGATTGAAGAAATCTCGGAGAGTCTGTCCTTACAGTCAAGGCTTAGATTACGCCATCGGTTGATGTAGTCCATGACTGGTTCTTCCTTCCATTGCTTTGTGCTCGTCAGCTCTAGCATGCTTACAGTGCGGCGGGTACTGTAGAAGCGGTTGAGGAATTCCTTTTCCAACTGTTCCCAGTTGTTGATGGACTCGTGCTCCAGGTCTGTGTACCACTCAAAGACGTTTCCTTTTAACGAGCGCACAAACTGCTTGGCGAGGTAATCTCCCTCCGTCCCTGCATTGTTGCAGGTTTCGACGTAATGTGCGACATGTTGCTTCGGGTTTCCCTTTCCGTCAAATTGCATAAACTTTGGCGGTTGATAGCCCCTCGGCATCCTTAAGGCGTCGATCTTCCTGGAGTAAGGATTCGAGTACAACGTGGAGGCATGAGAGCTCCCTTCGTACTGTGCCTTGATGGTGTTGGTGATCATCTCTTGCAGCTGCTGGATAGAAAGAGATCCCATGAGTGCTGCTGCTTGGTCTGGTTCTGACTTCACATCAATTTTCTTCATCGGAGGCTCCTCTTCTCCGCCAGCTCCTCCCTTTAGTGGATCATCCTCTGGGTTGGGTTTCTCGCCATCCTGCGCCTCCAATCGGTTGACTAGTGCTGCAATTTGCAAGTCTTTTTCTTCCACAGTTCGGGTTAGCCTTGCGATTGCTTCATTCATTTGAGCCAGCTGCTCATCAATTGAAGTTGCTCCAGTGGTCATGACTTGCATGGCTGAACTGCCGCTTGAATCGGCATCGGAGAGCATGGATTCAGAGTATTTCCTTGGGCTTTCCCCCCTTAGTGCTCTTAATGAGGCTAAGGTGATCACAGGCTCGTGCCTTGGGTGCTCTTGTTCCCTTGGCAGAGTTGATGCAGAGGTGAAAGAAGCGGCAGAAGTAGCTCTTGTTTTGCTTCGAGTCGTGATGCCCAAAGTGACACCACTTGCGACGAGGACGCTCTTGTTCTTTGCGCCGATTGCGGGAACAGTTTGAGCCTTCCTTGATGCCATTAATTTTGGAAGTGTGCTTAAATTTCTTGAACGGAGAAAGAGATGAGAGGTAAAGATAGTCCCACTGGGCGTGCCAAATTTGTGAACACGAAATTTTCCTGAAAACGAAAGAGACAAGAACAACGTGCACAAAGTAATATTTGTATTTGATGATTTTGGGTTACAATCTCTCTATCTTGATCCTCTGATTCAATCTCCGTAAGGTGTTGATTTTGGATGTGCGATTGATCCAAGGGTCGTCGGGGCTTGATCTTGGAAGAACGTTCTTCAAGGGTCGTGGGCTTGATCTTGAAAGTGGATTTGAGTGGATCTTTAAGGAGCCGTTGGGGCTTGATCTTGAGGATGAGCGTTTCTTTAAGGGCCATTGAGACTTGATCTTGAATAACGGTGATGAACGGATCTTCAAGGGCTTTTGGGGTTTGATCTTGAATTGGTGGAAGTTCTTCAAGGGCCTTTAGGGCTTGATCTTGAATTGGTGGAAGTTATTCAAAGGGGTCGTCGGGGCTTGATCTTGAAGGTGGATGATTGTTGATTCAAGGGCCGTCGAGGCTTGATCTTGGAAGAACAATGAACGAAGAACGACGAAGGCTTTCTTGATTCTTTGGGATGAATGGAAGATGAACGATGAACACTTTCTTCAAGGGCCGTCGGGGCTTGATCTTGGAAGAACGATGAACGAAGAACGAAGAAGGCTTTCTTGATTCTTTGGGAACTTGGATGCTTGAGAGCTTCGAAGTTTCAGAGCTTCAAGGTGTAATATCAATTCCTTCCAAATGAATGAAATTGGCTTTTATTTATAGAATTCCAAAACTTGATTTTTGGGATTAAATAATCAGATGAAATAAATCATTTCTGCCAGGCGTTGACACGTGTCCTGTTTGATGACTTTTCCAACTTATTTTGATTTTTTTGTTTAGACACACGCTACATGTAAAATTTATGTAATACATGAGCGTTGAAACTTTGATTTATCGGTCAACATTTATTTACCAAAATTTTGATGTCTACAATTAGATACATATATTTTCTTCATAGATAATCCATGTATATTATATAATTGTAGTCTGTAATTAAACAAACGAATTACTTGAGTGGGGGCATCTACCCCCACTGAGCCTTCATTGGCTCCGTCCATGATGCCGCTCCATGTATGATAACATCTGCTTGTCAAACTACTGTCGAAGATGCATTTCCGTTTCACTTTTCCATCTAGCATGAGACCACTCGCCCTTCATCCTCTTACTCTTCTCATTATCTTTCACGGTAGATCCCTTCTTCTTGGAATCGTTGGTTGGATCTACAAGACCATCATCGCATTCCGGGCAGACGATTCCCTGAGCGTTTTGAGTAAGTCTTGGGTACAAACGCCCCAGCCATATTACCTACTTCCTAAACAAAAATATCTCAACCAGCCATTGTCTCTTGGCACTAGAAGGAACGAAAAAAAAAAATTCAAAGGAAAAAAGGGTTGAAAAGAGGGAGATATAGCAATACGTACCTAAGAACAACCGGTTTGGATCTGATAAGGACCAAAGTTCAGGACATGCATCTCAACCATAGAATAGATGCACTAAGATAAAATGCATATCAATGAGTGTGTATATCTCAGTAATCCATATGTAGTAGCTAATTGAATATACAGTGACAGCATATCCAATTCATATTCCGAAATCAAATTTTGCCACCGTGCCTAGTATATGGCTAAAATTGTATTTACTGACTATCACGACCTTGTTAGCTGTTGCTATAACTTGAAACCAATTTTTCTCATGGAGATTCGATGTGCAAAACGACCACGTGACGCCCTTCCCCTCTTGCTTTATTCGGGCTTGCAACCTACTGCATAAGATAAATTATTTTTTCTATGAAATTGTTATATCGATTATGATATTTGGTTTATATCGTTTATTATATTTCTAGCAATTTAATAGTATTTTAGTGGCCCTTGTAACTACAATTTAATTGACGATTTTGCAGCAAAGAATGCACGAAGAATCATTTTTAAGTGAAACTTCAATGTTGTACTTTTTAAAGATTTTGTTCATTTGATTTTTTTTTAAATTGAACTGACTTAATTATTTAGTAATGGTTATTTTTGTAGCTTTCTTTACTTTCGTTTTTAGTCGATCACTTTCTTTACTTAATGATATTTTGAAACCTCGCCGGCCCATTCGATAGCAAGTTGCTAGCAATTGAGCAGTGTTTGAAATATCGGTATGTGGAATATTGATATGTAAACTTGTGAAAATATAGGCGGATATATCGAATATAGGTATTGATATCAGTTGCCTTTAATGGAAATGATGCAAATTTAAAATAAAAATTTAGAAATTGTCAAACATTGGTTTGGACGAAATATAAGAGTTTCTCCGATTTTAATAGATGTGTTAGAAATATCGACGATATTTGTCGATTATAACCTAAACTTAAGAGTTTATCCGATATGAGATGAAATTTAGACTTCACCCCCTATTTCCCCCGTATTTTCATATCTTTCTCTCATTTTTTAGGTAATTTCATTGACCGTATTGAAGAAATGTTAAACATTGCTGTTCGCGTCAGGAATTTCCGTCGGGGATGTTTCCTGGCCGACGAGCACACAGCTCCCCGGAAGGTTAGCGCCGGTTGAGGGCTGCTGTCGGGCTTCTGTTTCACTGTCGGGCTTTGTCGGGCAAGTCTTGTCGGGCAAGGCTGAAAGAGAAGGACAGAGTTAACTTTGAGAGGTGCCTTTGTGAGGCCTTAGGTGTAGGCCTTGAGGAAGGTTAACTTTTAAGTGCTCAGGCGTGCCACTGCCATCTTTAGTATGGCAGATGTAAAATGGATGTCGAGTTTTGGTTGTATATCTATATACCCGAGAAACCATGTTAGTTATAACAGGTGCCTTTGTGGGGCCTTAGGTGTAGGCCTTGAGGCTTCCTATCAATAACTAAACCAGTGCTTGAACACATCATATTTGTTCTCGTGAATGCATGAGTCTTTATAACTATTACACTTCTGATTACCCGAGTCCGAGAGGTACAATGAACCCAAATAGGTGCCTTTGTAGGGCCTTAGGTGTAGGCCTTGAGGCTTCCCATTAGAGTTCGTTCTTATACTCAAACGTCCTAGACCGCAGAACGGAATGAATCCAAATAGGTGCCTTCGTGAGGCCTTAGGTGTAGGCCTTGAGGCTTCTTATCAGAATCATTCCCATGCTTAAGCGTTCTATGATAATCATAATGTAATAGCAATAAGACTAAGAGATAGGTCGATTACTTACGCCCCAAGTAACTTCGGACTTCTCGTTTATCAAGGATTGTCGTGGATGGGTTAAGTCCACATAAGGTTCTTTTTTATGCCTTGAGGCCAAGGACTTTTAACTAATCAGATTTACATGCCCGAGGGCTTAGGACTTGGATCTAGTTTGAACACTGAAGATATATTCAAATCGGATCCAAGTACTGAGAAAGCCTTTTAATAGTCATTTTGCTAGAAATAACTACTTGAATATAACTGGAAGTGTACAACATATTGCTAGGCTAATGAATGAAAAGACAAAAACAAAGAAGGTCGGGCAAGGTTTAACCTTGTCGGGCAAGCTTGGTTGTCTTGCAGGTTCCTATCTTTGTGGTTTATCAAGGGTATGAAAGCTTCAGGGAGAGAGATTTACAAAAGATGAATCGATACTACAGCAAGGTTGAACAAGGTAGCAGAGCTATTACAAGGGTTTGAGTGAAGGTTTATCCCGCGAGAGATGAAGGCTTGTACCGAGAGGGATGAATGCTTCGGCTGACTACAGCTTTGTTTTGAAGGCAAATCTGGCTTTGAGCAGAGTTTGTGCTTGCATTTGTTTGTTTGATTGAGTGTCCTTATTCCTGGTTTCTTTTTCTTCTTATATAGACAACTCGGCTTGGTCTCCTGTAGAAGCAACCTTGCCCGAATGTGGTTTGAAGGGTGATGACTCATCAGCTTTTTTACATGTACTGCCATCATAAAGTACTTTATGGGATGTGTAGCTGGTCAGTCTATACCACTTGACCTTTGGGTAGGTAAACAAGTGGTCTTCATGAGTTGCACCAAGTCAGAAAAGGCCCTTTCTGCCTTCTGGGCTTTGACTGGGCTTCGGCTGTCTTTCCCTTCGGGCCTCCTTTTGGGCCAGCTCCTTTCTTGAGCCCAAAGTTCAAGTTTTGATCCAAACAATTGCAACTGAGAAAAGAAAAAGGAAAAAAAATCAAAAAGAAAAAGAAGAAAGAATAGTATTCGCGCGTCAAACCCACGGTCGCCATTAAACTACAAGTTACCGATCAAACAAAATAAATGTTAATAAAATGAAAGTGAAAAATGTAAAACCCTGCCAAAACCCAAACCTCCCAAAACCCTCGCTGCTGCTCACTGCTGGGCTCACTGCTAACCTATGACCTGTCCCTGTCGTGATCGTTGATCATGTGGAAGCTTCACCCCCAGCCTCTGCTGGCGATCAAGGCCAATGTCTCCGCTAACCCAAAAACCTGGATCGTTATCGGTCTCACCGTCGCAGGGATCGTGGTCCTGGCCGAGACCCACCGCCGAAGACGACGCCGAACCGGAACACAAATCCTTCTGTCCGAACCATTTATAGAGCCCCGCTTCCAACTCCTTCCCTTCCCTCAGCCCCCTCCCCCCGCCGCCACTCAACCCCTCGCCTCCCTCTCCTTCGCTGTCTCCGACATGTCTCTCTCTCTCTCTCTCTTGTTATTTTGCATTTACTTGCAATTTTTTCAATTTTTTTGTTGTGATTCTTTCTGATTTGGTTTATGGGTTGGTGGGTTTGTTTCAGATTTGATGTGAAGGGTTATGTGACTGGGTTTGGGAGTCCCGATTGGGCGCGAACGCATGAAGCGGCGACCAAGACGGCGTTCGTGGTGACGGCTCTGCTAAAAAATGGGGCTACTTGCGTTGGCCACACCGTCATGGACGAGCTCAATTTTGGGTACTAATTATTTTTCTCTGTCACTTTGTATTCCCTTTCAAATTTAAATGGCGAAAACAATTAAGAATAAATGAAAGCAACGAACTTTTGATACCTTGTTATTTGTATCACTATCAGGATCACTGGTGAGAATGTTCATTACGGAACGCCTGTGAATCCTGAATTACAATCTCACATTCCGGGAGGATCTTCCAGTGGTTCTGCCGTGGCTGTTGCAGCCGGTCTTGTTGACTTTGCTCTTGGTAAGCTTCTTTGAGTATTTCTACTTCATTTTACTGTCTTTGCAGAATTTCTGCTTCATTTTACTCTTGGTTTGGTTATAATTTTGCCTTATCTTTTAGAATTAGATTCATACTCTTTCCATGTTTCGTCTCAAGTAGCAATGAATAAAGGTTGTAGGTATCAAGTCACCTGCTCAGGCACTGAAATCGGACTAACTATGTGATCCTGCACTTAAAAACTTACCCTCGTGGTTTGGCTTCTTTATAATATCAGCTGATCCTTTCAAGTTCTTATACTTTTATAGGTATTGATACAACTGGATGTGTTAGAATTCCAGCATCATTTTGTGGTGTCATTGGGTACCGACCGTCTCATGGGGCTGTATCTATGCTTGGAGTTCTGCCAAATTCACAGAGTTTAGACGCTGTTGGTATGCTTGGGAATAGTTTCTTGTTTATGGTTTCTCTTTTATATTTCTTTCATCTTCTTTAATTTGATATTGTTGTTGTCTTTTAGGAATTTTTGCCTGCAATCCATCTATTCTACGTCGTGTTGGACATGTTTTGCTTCAACTGAATTCTGTGGAACCTAAAAGGGCGAGATGCCTTATTTTTGCTGATGATCTCTTTCAGCTTCCTAAAATTCCTACTGAGAAGACAGTACATGTTGTCAGCAAAGCAATTGAACATCTATCTGGGTGTAAGCAACTTCACTTGAGAATATGCACACACACATACACACATATACGGCTCCATAGTCATAGTCATTTCTTTTAATCTTTTATAAATCAATGGTAAAGTCAGCTATGCAATCTCTCTATTGTCATAATGGGATGGGAGTTCATACAAAAGTAAACCAAGTATAACTATGTTGAAGTTGCTTCTTTTACTGCTTCTGCAGACCAACCTCCAAAGCATATGAATTTTAGTCAGTATATTGCTTCAAATGTACCCAGTTTAAAAGCATTTCGTGAAGATTCCACAAAACGTCAAAATGGAGTATTTACTTTGAAAGCTCTCTCTTCTGTGATGCTTTTGATACAGAGGTATTCTAAGATTATTCAGGTCAATTAAATCTTCTCAAATTCCTTTGCGTTACCTTTATGGGAAAGGAAATTTGATAAGCTCTCTCTCTCTCTCTCTCTCTCTCTCTCCACTAATTTGACATCTACAACTTTATTTCAGTTGTGAATTCAAAACCAATCATGAAGAATGGGTTAAATCAGCGAAACCAAAGCTAGGGCCAGATGTATCAGATCGTGTTCGTGCAGCAATTAACTCTACAAATGAAAACATGAAAACCCTATATAAAGTAAGGACTGAGATGAGAGCTGCCCTTCAAAGTCTTTTAAAGGTAACCCAACACTATACAAATTTTTATATTCATTAGGCATTCTATCGATTTATCTACTTCACTGGTGTTAAGTACTAGTAAAGTGACTCTCAGAAAGAAATTTTCTCAAGGTCAGAAATGTTTTAATTGTTACTAAATTTTAAACTGCGTGATGTACTTCTTTTGCTGTTGTATTAATTTCTCTGCATATAAATATTCCTTTATTACTGTTGTTTGTTATGGTATTTTAAGAAGACCATATCTCGCAAGTCTTTAATCTGAGGCAGGAGAGTTGGTTGTGAAAACTTCAATGTAGTGTGTATATGGAGTGAGTTGGAAGATTATCTCTGATGAGTTGATTCTTCAAAGTACGCGTTTATGTTTTAGGGATAAGAAATATCAAGTCTGATTGAATAAAGAGAAGCTGTAAAAGATTTTTGTTAATTTGGTGAGGATCGGAGATAAAGAAATACCAAAGAGCGACCGTTTTCGTTACTTAGGATCTATCTTGCAAAAGAACGGAGAATTAGATGGAGATCTCAACCATAGAATACAAGCTGGATGGATGAAGTGGAAGAGTGCATCCGGCGTGTTGTGTGACCGTCGTATGCCACTGAAGCTCAAGGGAAAATTTTATAGGACGGCAATAAGGCCGGCGATGTTGTATGGCACAGAATGTTGGGCGGTGAAGCATCAACACGTACACAAAATGGGTGTAGCGGAGATGAGGATGCTTCGTTGGATGTGTGGGCACACGAGAAAGGATAAGATTAGGAATGAGAATATTCGGGGTAAAGTAGGAGTAGCCGAAATTGAAGGAAAGATGAGAGAAAATCGGTTACGGTGGTTTGGACATGTGCAAAGAAGGCCTACTGACGCTTCGATTAGAAGATGCGACTATGGGACAGAGGTTCAGGGCCGAAGGGGTAGAGGAAGACCTAGGAAAACTTTGGAAGAGACCCTAAGAAAAGACTTGAGTACTTGGATCTAACGGAGGACATGACACAGGACAGAACGCAATGGCATTCTAAGATTCATATAGCCGATCCCACTCAGTGACTTGGATTTTCCAAGTCTCCAACCGAGAAGTTTTCCTCACTCGGGAAATTGAGGGAACACTACCTCAACCTACATGCTCCACTCACAAAGCTTCAACATACAAGCTTCAACAAAAGAAAATTCAAAGAACTTAGCGAAGAAGGCTTTGGTGTATTTAACACAATACGTTGAAATGAAGGAAAGCTTATTTATTGATATCCCCGATAAGTTACAAATATGTACATATACTTGAGTCAAAATAAACAAACAAGAGGGAGCCTTCACAAAGGTTGCTTAGGAGAAGTCTCAGCAGTCGGTAGAGCCCCAGAAAGAGAAGGCACCGGAGGAGGATCATTCGGAGCCTCAGTACTGGACAAAACCCTAGAAGGAGGAGGCATCAGAGGTTGATCATTTGGAGCTTCATTACGTGGTACAGCCCCAGAAGACGAAAGCAATAAATGCCTTTGGAACAAACCCACAAATCTCTGATGATCAAGTAAAACCTGACCATCAGATTCCTTCATCTGGTCAAGCTTCCTCTTCATGTTTGTAGCATAGTCATGTGCGAGCCGGTGCAACTGTTTATTCTCATGCTTGAGCCCTCTAATCTCCTGTTTGAGACTCATCACTTCAGCCGCCAATGATTCAACTTGGCGGGTTCGAGCAAATAGGCGTTGGGCCATATTAGACACAGAACCTGCACACTGAACACTGAGAGCCAGAGAATCCTTAACAGCCAACTCATCAGACTGTTTGGAAAGTAGTCGGTTATCTTTGGGAGTGAGAAGGTTCCTGGCCACTACCGCAGCGGTCATATCATTCTTCATCACGGAATCCCCAACGGTAAGAGGACCAGTAGGGGAGACGAAGGATGGGCGCCATATGTTGTCTGGAGAAGGCGGGGCTGCCTCTTCAACAAGGTTCAAGTCAAAACGACGGTCGGAGGGGCCAGACATTTTCAAAGGTGTTGAAGAGAGAAGAGGTCGGACAAATCAAGATCTTAGAAGTGCAAGAATGGAGCTTCTACTGGTGGATATTCAAGTGTGCCTTGGAACTTAATGTCAGCCCCTATAAAAACTGCACTCGACGAAGCTTCAGAAATCGAAGAGGCGCCTGCTCAGAAATCGAAGAGGCGTTTGCTTTCTCAAAAGCTGGGCTGTTCAGAGACCACGAGGGTCGATCTCAGAAATCGAAGAGGCGTTTGCTTTCTCAAAAGCTGGGCTGCTTAAAGACCACGAAGGCCGATCTCAGAAATCGAAGAGGCTTGCTTTCTCAAAAGCTGGGCTGCTCAGAGACCACGAGGGCCGATCTCAGAAATCGAAGAGGCACCTACTTTTCCAGCCTTGTCAGCACCTGTCACACGCACACTCAGCTCTGCGGAAATTATGGGCATTCTGTCGAAGATTTCTGGCGAAGTAGAAAGCACATGAATCGTACTGTTCAATCACCCGCTTCCCACACGCAACAGTAACTCATGGGTACCACAGATAACTTTGCCAAAGTTCTCTGACAAAGTTGAGACACGTGAAGCTTGCAGCTCCCGCTACATTGCTCTGACCAAGAAGGGTAAAAGAATTGCAAAGAAACAACACTAACAAAGTTTAGACACATAAATTTTGAAGGTCTAGCTAACATATTATTACCCACAAGGGTAAATGAACAGTACCACTGCTGGATAATTGGAAAGTCCCGGTGTGTCAACCTTTGTGCTTCGTGGCAAGGTAGACTAGCAAACATGCCCAACCTTTACTCACATTCGAGAAAACACTCCCAACAGGATTGCTTGCTCCAAAATCGAAAAGGCACCGCCCTCCGAATCTCGAGAGCCAGACTCCCAACATGTTTACTTTCTCAAAAATCGAAGAGAGGGTAAAGGAACAGTACCACTGCTTGATAATTGGAAAGTCCCTGTGTGTCAACCTTTGTGCTCCATGGCAAGGTAGACTAGCAAACATGCCCAACCTTTACTCACATTCGAGAAAACACTCCCAACAAGATTGCTTGCTCCAAAATCGAAGAGGCACCGCCTTCCGAATCTCGAGAGCCAGACTCCCAACATGATTACTTTCTCAAAAATCGAAGAGAGGGTAAAGGAACAGTACTACTGCTGGATAATTGGAAAGTCCCTGTGTGTCAACCTCTGTTCTTCGTGGCAAGGTAGACTAGCAAACATGCCCAACCTTTACTCACATTCGAGAAAACACTCCCAACAAGATTGCTTGCTCTAAAATCGAAGAGGCACCGCCCTCCGAATCTCGAGAGCCAGACTCCCAGCATGATTACTTTCTCAAAAATCGAAGAGACACCGCTCTCCGAATCTCGAGAGCCAGACCCCCAGCAGGATTGCTTTCTCAAAAATCGAAGAGGCATCGTTCTCCGAATCTCGAGAGCCAGATCCCCGACAGGATTGCTTGTTCGAAAACCGAAGAGGCACCACTTTCCCAACTTCAAGAGCTGGATCTCCTTGGATAAAGCTTGTCTGTAATCTTCACACGCAACATCAGCTTTCCAGATACCACAGACCACTTTTTCAAAGTGCTCTGACAGAGTTAAAACATGTGAAGCTGGCAGCTCCCACTACCGTGCTATGACCAAGCAGGGTAAAGGAATAGCATTATTACTTGATGTTAGGGAGACTCCTATATATGTCGACCTCCATCCCTAACGGACAGGCAGACCTGCAAAAATGCTCAACCCTTTCTCTTATCTGAGAGGGCACTCCCAACGAAGCCTTTCGAAATATTCAGCTTTCTTTCCCCCGATAATACCTCTGTAAACAAGCTATACTAGAGCAAGAATATCTCATATCATCAGGGTTAAAAGCAAGAGTATCCCATATCATGCTTTTTCCCTGTCTTTTCCTTTGGCCTTGTTCTTACCAGCAAGACAAGGAGAAAGAGAGCAATCAGTCAGCACTTGGAATCAAGCTTCCAGCCAGGAACTGACTGCCTGGAACCCCTTACCTGATTACTTACCTGGCATTGCTCTCGAGTACTCATCTTCAACATCTTATGCTTCCAGGGAAGATACTGCATCTGCCTGAGGAACAGATAGGGCAAGTGAGAAGGATACAAGGAAGCATGTGGAGATAAGCGTAACAGCACATGTGCCGATACATCCACTACTCTGTCAAAAGCAAAAGTATCCCATATCAGCAGGGTCGAACGTACTCTAGATTTGATGGACTTGTTTTGACCCTCAAATTCTTCAGTCGGCCTTATACTCTGGAGGAAACCAGAAAACCCTCCAGCCCAGTTCAAGAATAAGCCTGTGGAAAGTTACTTCTTCAAAAGCAAAAGTATCCCATATCATCTCTTCTCATTTTTCTTCTCTTTATCCTTCATGCTGCCTGCAAGATAGGGAGAATGTGAACAATCAGCCGGAGCTCTGATTGCTTACCTTGTCTGTCACCTCTTTCAGTAGATCCCCTAGCCCGGCGACTTGGGGGACTCCTACTACATGGTTTGTATCGCGCTTGACCAAGCCTGAAACTACAAGTAAGCTTCAAGTGAAATTGATACATTACCTTGTGCATCTCCACCAGTTACAGATACCACCCCTGGATGGAGGAAGAGTACTTCCAGAGAAGATGCCACATCTACCTATAAGACAGATTAGGCAAGTCAAGACGATACCACACTCCGGTACTTAGAAGTTTCGTGGTTACGAGATCATTCTCCCACAATATTTCCTAATGTCATTTGTACTAAATCATTCACTTGTACTCACTAAAGGAGAGCTTGAACCTATGTACTTGTGTAAACCCTTCACAATTAATGAGAACTCCTCTATTCCGTGGACGTAGCCAATCTGGGTGAACCACGTACATCTTGTGTTTGCTTTCCTATCTCTATCCATTTATATACTTATCCACACTAATGACCAGAGCAATCTAGCGAAGATCACAAAAAGTGACCGTTTTCGCTACCTAGGATCTATCTTGCAAGAGAACGGAGAATTAGATGGAGATCTCAACCATAGAATATAAGCTGGATGGATGAAGTGTAAGAGTGCATCCAGCGTGTTGTGTGACCGTCGTAGGCCATTGAAGCTCAAGGGAAAATTTTATAGGACGGCAATAAGGCCAGCGATGTTGTATGACACAGAATGTTGGGCGGTGAAGCATCAACACATACACAAAATGGGTGTAGCGGAGATGAGGATGCTTCGTGGGATGTATGGGCACACGAGAAAAGATAAGATTGGGAATGAGGATATCCGAGGTAAAGTAGGAGTAGCCAAAATTGAAGGAAATATGAGAGAAAATCGGTTCCGGTGGTTTGGACATGTGCAAAGAAGGCCTACTGACGCTCCGGTTCGAAAATGTGACTACGGGACAGAGGTTTAGGGCCAAAGGGGTAGAGGAAGACCTAGGAAAACTTTGGAAGAGACCCTAAGAAAAGACTTGAGTACTTGGATCTAACGGAGGACATGACACAAAACCGAGCGCAATGGCGTTCTAGGATTCATATAGCCGACCCCACTTAGTGGGAAAAGGCTTTGTTGTTGTTGTTGTTGTTGTTGTGGAGTCAACTTGGATAATCTTTGATGCTATTGGTTTCTCCCTTTTCTCTTCCCTGTATCGCTTCGGTTGGACTATTAGAGATAGGAACTATATTTGAAACCTTTGTCAGTTTAATAACTTTAGCTAACATATTTGAGAATCTCTCCAACCTTGTAATAATTGTACAAGTCAGCTAAGTTTGTTCCTTTGATTTGTTTTGGCCAACAATTTGAAATTATACAAATATTGAAGAGGTGGGTCAGCTTTAGCTTGCTTGTCTACTTTCACTGGTGTGTTGAGATTCAACAACCTGAGCTTCCTTATATTGTTATTCCTCCCTGTTGTACTTTTATGCGCAAACGGAAGCGAATTATAACAAAGTACCAAATATCAATGTCGTAGGTGAAAGCTAAAACAAACAATCTCAAACTGACACAAGAGATTTACGTGGTTCGGCATAAAGCCTACTCCACGGACGAATCACGGCGAGGAATTTCACTAAACAAACGGAGATTACAAAAGAGTGTTTAAACTCTCACAACCCAAATCCCACAAATTACAAACCCTAAACCAAACGAGTAGAGAACCCAAACCTAACGGAGAAGATTCTCCCAAATTGCTCTCTAACTCACAAATTCACAAATTCACAAATTGACTCTCACCAAATTGCCACACGAATGAGCCACACAAAATACACTAACCCTAATGTCCTATTTATAGTGCATAGGACTTAGGTTACAATAAGAATCCTAATAGGAAGTAAATCCAAATCCTAATCAAATAGGTAATTAACAAAATCTCTCCATCAAGGAAACCAACTAAGAAGTCAAAATCCAAACCCAAATAGGACACCAAAACCAAATAGGTAACACAAACCTAATTTATTGCATCATCCTAATTTTGAGCCAAAAAGCCCAACAATCTCCACCTCGGCGAGAAATTAGCAAACTTCCAAATTTGGGATACCAAAATACAAATGCAAATGTGCACCAAATTCTTTCGAAACTGATCTCCACCTAGACTCAAAAAATCCAAAAGTCTTCAAACTTGAAATTTCCTCCAACGCCTTCTCCAACAAATTCCATTATGGAAACTAACAAATACAAAACAAAATCCAAGCAAAAGCTTGAACATACGAACAAAAAGTGCGAATTGCACTCCACCCAAAGAGCTTGAGTACCAAGCTCCACCTCCTCACATAACATTTAGAGGAGTTCAGAACAACGATCTTCTGCAATGTTTGCATCAACACTAGCAAAACACTTATCAAACAACTTCTTTTTGCCCTTTAGCGTTTTTAGAAGCCCTTGTTGAACTAACAAAGCACGCATCTTCAATTGCCAAATACCAAAGTCATTGCCGTCAAACTTTTCAATATCAACTTTCACTGATGACGTAGAAGGCTTCATAGTGACTGCCAAGCAAAGCCCAAGCTGAAACCTGGGCTCTGATACCACTTGTTGTACTTTTATGCGCAAACGGAAGCGAATTATAACAAAGTACCAAATATCAATGTCGTAGGTGAAAGCTAAAACAAACAATCTCAAATTGACACAAGAGATTTACGTGGTTCAGCATAAAGCCTACTCTACGGACGAATCACGGCGATGAATTTTACTAAACAAACAGAGATTACAAAAGAGTGTTTAAACTCTCACAACCCAAATCCCACAAATTACAAACCCTAAACCAAACGAGTAGAGAACCCAAACCTAACGGAGAAGATTTTCCCAAATTGCTCTCTAACTCACAAATTCACAAATTGACTCTCACCAAATTGCCACACGAATGAGCCACACAAAATACACTAACCCTAATGTCCTATTTATAGTGCATAGGACTTAGGTTACAATACGAATCCTAATAGGAAGTAAATCCAAATCCTAATCAAATAGGTAATTAACAAAATCTCTCCATCAAGGAAACCAACTAAGAAGTCAAAATCCAAACCCAAATAGGACACCAAAACCAAATAGGTAACACAAACCTAATTTATTGCATCATCCTAATTTTGAGCCAAAAAGCCCTACACTCCCACCCCTCCTCTCTTCTGAAACCAGAAAAGGGGGAATAACTGCTGCAGCTCCAGTACTCCTGCAGAGTCTGCATTTAAAATTGTTTTGAACAAGATTATTTGGTGAAAATATTGAGGTTGCCTTATTGTGAAACCGATTGTTTATATGTACAATACCTCATTTTATGTATCTCTATTTCTTACAACCTCTTGCTGTCCCAGGATGATGGAATATTAGTGATTCCCACAGTCGCAGATCCTCCATTAAAGCTTAATACAAAGAAAGGGGGGTCATCTGAGTTTAATGATAGAACATTAGCATTAACAAGCATTGTCAGCATGTCTGGGTGCTGTCAGGTAACTGAGTGCTTTCAAGTCTGAACATTCACATTTATCTTTGAGTATCTGTAGCTTTGAAACTTATTTTCACAATTATATTTGCACATGGCCAGGTTACAGTACCAGTAGGAAAGCACAATGACTGCCCTATCTCTGTTTCATTCATCGCGTTCCATGGTGTTGATAAATTTCTCCTTGATACAGTCTTGGATATGTACTCTTCAGTTCAGGAGAAAGTAAGCATTACATCCCATTCATTGCCATTGCCAGATACCAATGGGAACATGGATGCTTCAGAACTCTTAAAAGAGAAGGTTGTTCCCTGCTAAAATCTTTTCATCTTAGTTTTCAATGCTTCATTTTGTCAAGTCGTCTTCAATATTTTATTATTTTTTGTCATCTTTACACTGGCAGTGTTGCAACTGCATTCTCTACATGAATGGTACTTCCCACCTTTATAGGCTGATATATTGGGTCTGAATCTTTGTCCTCTCATGTTAATGATAACCTTTAGTGTACATAATGTCACATTTTCCTTTGGCATAAAATGTGGACAATAGTGAGACAAGGGTCAAAGATCAGGGGGCGTTGTTCTTCCCCTTTGCTATGTTTGTTGAATATTTTGCTTAGTTCTGTTAATTTGATTTTCTACCAGCAAAAGAGTTTTGAAACCACTGTTTCAATTAGTATTATTTGTTATATCAATTTCTATGTTTACTCTTTTTGCAGGGAAATGCTGCATTTAAGGGAAGGCAATGGAATAAGGCTGTCAACTATTATACTGAAGCTATCAAATTGAACATGATGAGCGCAACTTACTACTCCAACCGCGCAGCTGCTTACTTGGAGTTGGGGTGGTAAGAAATGCCCATCTGATCTGTCAATTCCCTCTGTTGCAATGCATTGGTATTTATATGCTTATCAATTTCAATCATGCAGCTTCCAGCAAGCTGAAGAGGACTGCAGCAAGGCAATATCACTTGACAAAAAGGTAATAAAGTCATTCTATTGCATTTATATTTTTAGACTCTTTGTTTTTATGGTCGAAGCACTACAAACCAAATCATGTTATGTTGTAACCAATTCTGTTAGTAAAAGGGCAGTTGGAGTTCAATTTACCTCCTCCTGATGGTTACCACTAAGTCGTTTAGGTATTTGCTTTGTTCAACAGTATTATGTTACCACTAAGTAATTTAGGGATTTCCTTCGTTCAACAGTGTTCTATAGTGGACTAAGGTAGCAAAACTGGATGAGCAAGAATCATTAGGAGTTATTTGTTTCTGGTAATTCGTTTCATTTGTTTGATTGTGGTTCTTTAATCTTCAACGCTTACTGTTTCCAGAAGCATCCTTTCAATAGAATGATCCAAAAATACCAATTCAAGCTAGTCAATGAAATTCATAGACCTCCCCAGTACACTCCTGGCCAAGGTGGAAGTCTGGGTCAACTGATTTCTTAAATTGCTTGTGTTGAGAATAGAAATCTCAGAGAGAATTTGAAGCCTTGCATCACAACAACAACAAAGCCTTTTCCCACTAAGTGGGGTCGGCTATGTGAATCCTAGAACGCCATTGCGCTCGGTTTTGTGTCATGTCCTCCGTTAGATCCAAGTACTCTTAAGTCTTTTCTTAGGGTCTCTTCCAAAGTTTTCCTAGGTCTTCCTCTACCCCTTCGGCCACCTCTAGTCACATCTTCGAACTGGAGCATCAGTAGGCCTTTTTTGCACATGTCCAACCCACTCATTCCTAATCTTATCATTTCTTGTGAGCCCACACCTCCAACGAAGCATCCTCATCTCTGCTACACCCATTTTGTGTACGTGTTGATGCTTCACCGCCCAACATTCTGTGTCATACAGCATCGCCGACCTTATTGTCGTCCTATAAAATTTTTCCTTGAGCTTCAGTAGCATACGACGGTCATACAATACGCCGGATGCACTCTTCTACTTCATCCATCCCGCTTGTATTCCATATATTCTGTCTTTGATCAGCTTAAACGAAGACTTTTAGATTCCAACACTTCTCTCCAAAGGTTAAGCTTCGCATTTACCCCTTTCTGAGTTTCATCTATCAACCCTATATCGTCTGCGAAAAGCATACACCAAGGAATAACATCTTGAATATGTCCTATTAACTCATCCATTACCAATGCAAAAAGGTAAGGACTTAAGGATTGTTAATGCACAAAATCAGTAAGGACTTTGGTACAACAGAAAGTATTAAGTTTGTGACTTTCGCTAGATTGCTCCGGTCATTAGTGTGGATAAGTATGTAAAAGGATAAAGACAGGAGAGCAAACACAAGATGTACGTCGTTCACTCAGATTGGCTACGTCCATAGAGTAGAGGAGTTCTCATTAATTGTAAAGGGTTTACACAAGTACATAGGTTCAAGCTCTCCTTTAGTGGGTACAAGTGAATGATTTAGTACAAACGGCATTAGGAAATATTTTGGGAGAATGATCTCCTTTTATAGAAGAGAGTTTCTAGCCTTGTTCTAACATTGACACGTGTCGTGTTGTGATTGGCTTTCGATGTTGACACGTGTCGCGCTATGATTGGCTTCTGATGTCGACACGTGTAGCTCTGTGATTGGCCTCCTGGTTGTAGGGGAAGCTCCTCGGTTGGGGACTTGCAAGATCCAAGCCGCTGAGTAATCACGAAACTTCTAAGTACCGAAGTGTGGTATCGTCTTCACTTGTCTTATCTGTCTCATAGGTAGATGTGGCATCTTCTCTGGAAGTACTCTTCCTCCGTCCAGGGGTGGTATCTTTAACTGGTGGAGATGCACAAGGTAATGTATCAATTTCACTTGAAGCTTACTTGTAGTTTCAGGCTTGGTCAAGCGAGATACAAACCATGTAGTAGGAGTCCCTCAAGTCGCCGAGCTAGGGGATATACTAAAAGAGGTGACAGACAAGGTAAGTAATCAGAGCTCTAAGCAATCAGTCCCAGATCAGAAGTTTGATTTCGAGTTCCGGCTGATTGTTCTCATTCTCCTTATCTTGCAGGCAGCATGAAGGATAAAGAGAAGAAAAGGAGAAGAGATGATATGAGATACTTTTGCTTTTGAAGAAGTAACTTTCCACAGGCTTATTCTTGAACTGGGCTGGAGGGTTTTCTGGTTACCTCCAGAGTATATGTGGCCGATTGAAGAATTTGAGGGTCAAAACAAGTCCATCAAATCTAGAGTACATTCGACCCTGCTGATATGGGATACTTTTGCTGTTGACAAAGTAGTGGAAGTATCGGCACGTGTTCTGTTATGCTTGTCTCCACATGCTTCCTTGTATCCTTTTCACTTGCCCTATCTGTTCCTCAGGCAGATGTGGTATCTTCTCTGGAAGCATAAGATGTTGAAGATGAGTACTCGAGAGCAATGCCAGGTAAGTAATCAGGTAAGGGGTTCTAGGCAGTCAGTTCCTGACTAGAAGCTTGATTCCAAGTGCTGACTGATTGTTTTCTTTCTCCTTGTCTTGCAGGTAAGAAAATGCCAAAGGAAAAGACAGGGAAAAAACATGATATGGGATACTCTTGCTTTTAACCCTGATGATATGAGATATTCTTGCTCTGGTGTAGCTTGTTTGCAAAGGTATTATCTAGGGGGGGGAAAGAAAGCTGAGTATTTCGAGAGGCTTCATTGGGAGTGCCCTCTCAGATATGAGGAAGGGTTGAGCATTTTTGCAGGTCTGCCTGTCCGTTAGGGATGGAGGTCGACATATATAGGAGTCTTCCTAACAACAAGTAGTAATGCTATTCCTTTACCCTTCTTGGTTGTAGCACTGTAGTGGGAGTTGCCAGCTTCACGTGTTTTAACTCTGTCAGAGCACTTTGAAAAAGTGGTCTGTGGTATCTGGAAAGCTGATGTTGCGTGTGAAGATTACAGACAAGCTTTATCCAAGGAGATCTGGCTCTCGAAGTTGAGAAAGCGATGCCTCTTCGGTTTTCGAACAAGCGATCCTGTCGGGGACTGGCTCTCGAGATTCGGATAACGGTGCCTTTTCGATTTTTGAGAAAGCAATGCTGCTGGGAGTCTGGCTCTTGAAATTCGGAGAGCGGTGTCTCTTCGATTTTTGAGAAAGTAATCCTGTTGGGAGTCTGGCTCTCGAGATTCGGAGGGCGGTGCCTCTTCGAATTTGGAGCAAGCAATCTTGTTGGGAGTGTTTTCTCGAATGTGAGTAAAGGTTGGGCATTTTTGCTAGTCTACCTTGCCACGGAGCACAGAGGTTGACACACAGGGACTTTCCAATTATCCAGCAGTGGTGCTGTTCCTTTACCTTGTGGGTAATAATATGATAGCTAAACCTTCAAAATTTATGTGTCTAAACTTTGTTAGTGCTGTTTCTTTGTTATTCTTATACCCTTGTTGGTCATAGCGATGTAGTGGGAGCTGCAAGCTTCACGTATCTAAACTTTGTCAGAGATCTTTGGCAAAGTTATTTGTAGTACCCATGAGCTAATGTTGCGTGTGGAAAGTGGATGATTGAACAGTAAGCTTCACGTGCTTTCTACTTGACCAGAAATCTTCGATAGATTGCCTGTAATTTCTGCAAAGCTGATTGTGCATGTGACAGGTGCTGACAAGGCTGAGAAAGCAGGTGCCTCTTCAATTTCTGAGATCGGCCCTCGTGGTCTCTGAGCAACCCAGCTTTTGAGAAAGCAAGCTCCTCTTCGATTTTTGAGATCGGCCTTCGTGGTCTTTAAGCAGCCCAGCTTTTGAGAAAGCAAACGCCTCTTCGATCTCTGAGATCGGCCCTCGTGGTCTTTGAGCAGCCCAGCTTTTGAGAAAGCAAACGCCTCTTCGATTTCTGAGCAGGCGCCTCTTCGATTTCTGAAGCTCCGTCGAGTGCAGATTTTTATAGAGGCTGGCATTAAGTTCCAAAGCACACTTGAATCTCCACCAGTAGAAACTCCCTTCTTGCACTTCTAAGATCTTGATTTGTCCGACCTCTTCTCTCTTCAACACCTTTGAAAATGTCTGGCCCTTCCGACCGTCGTTTTGACTTGAACCTTGGTGAAGAGGCAGCCGCGCCTTCTTCAGACAACATATGACGCCCATCCTTCTTATCCCCTACTGGTCCTCTTACCGTTGGGGATTTCGTGATGAAGAATGATATGACCGCTGCGGTGGTGGCCAGGAACATTCTCATTCCCAAAGATAACAGACTTCTTTCCAAACGGTCTGATGAGTTGGCTGTTAAGGATTCTTTGGCTCTCAGTGTTTAGTGTGCAGGTTCTGTGTCAAATGTGGCCTAACGCCTATTTACTCGAACCTGCCAAGTTGAATCATTGGCGGTTGAAGTGTTGAGTCTCAAGTAGGAGATTAGAGGGCTCAAGCATGAAAATAAACAGTTGCACAGACTCGCACATGACTATGCTACAAACATGAAGAGGAAGCTTGACCAGATGAAGGAATTTGATGGTCAGATTTTACTTGATCATCAGAGGTTTGTGGGTTTGTTCCAAAGGCATTTATTGCCTTCGTCTTCTGGGGTTGTATCGCGTAATGAAGCTCCAAATGATCAGCCTCCGATGCCTCTTCCTTTTAGGGTTCTATCTAGTACTGAGGCTCCGATTGATCACCCTCCGGTGCCTTCTCTTTCTGGGGCTCTACCGACTGCTGAGACTTCTTCTAAGCAACCTTTGTGAAGGCCCCCTCTTGTTTGTTTATTTTCTCATGTATATGTACATATTTGTAACTTATCGGAGATATCAATAAATAAGCTTTGCTTCATTTCAACGTATTGTGTTAAATACACCAAAGCCTTCTTCACTAAGTTCTTTGAATTTTTCTTTTGTTGAAGCTTCTATGTTGAAGCTTTGTGAGTGAAGCATGTAGGTTGAGGTAGTGTTCCCTTAATTTCTCGAGTGAGGAAAACTTCTCGGTTGGAGACTTGAAAAATCCAAATCACTGAGTGGGGTCAGCTATATGAATCTTAGAATGTCATTGTGCTCGGTCCTGTGTCATATCCTCCGTTAGATCCAATTACTCTTAAGTCTTTTCTTAGAGTCTCTTCCAAAGTTTTCCTGGATCTTCACAGATTCATAAAATTCTGGGCTTCTCCAATGAATGCCAATGGGTTGAGTAATATGTTCTAAGTTTCACATGGTAGTGAACATATCATTTACATGTCAGGCCAATTTGACCACACAAGTTTCATGTCAATCAGTGTAGTTGATTCACGTTTTCTGGTCTGATCAGTGTAGTGGACTAGAGATTGAAGCGACAGTGGTTACTGAAATGGCTTACAGACAGTTCTTTGTGTGATAGGCCAATAGTTGATCCATGTGTTCAGCTCAGTCATAGTTGTTTTTATCTAATCTCTTGTATTGCTTGCAACCTTTATTGAGTATGTCTACTTTATGAGGGCCAACTCCCTACTTCTAACAGATTTGTGCTGTGTATATAGTTGTAAATGTAGATTGTTTCTTCAAAACTGTACAAACTTTTCAATATCTGTGACCTTTTTTGATCTTTTTACTTTTTGACGTTTTTGCAGAATGTGAAGGCATATCTTAGACGCGGAACAGCTAGAGAATCACTTCTTTGTTATAAGGAGGCTGCTCAAGGTCAGAACCCAAATTTCATATGCTTTGTTGCGTTCTGTTGCTTCTTCAACATTTATGAACACTGCTGTGATATATCATATATGACATATCTTGTATGATCACTTGTGTTCAATTGTATGATTATAAGATGAACTACTTATGTAGTCATGCAGTCTTCTCAGTTCATTGATTAATGGAGTACTAGATCCATTCTAGTTCATTTGGTCACCCTCTTAGTTAGTTGCCTTAAGCCATCTGCATTTCTGTTGGGTAAATACTTGTGAATTGGATCCAATCTATTAATATATAAATGGTTTTAGAACCTTTTGTTATTTGAAAATGTGGTCAAATCCACATAAATTGCGACTGAATTGGAACACCGTGGAGCATGGACCTCTTGTCATCTCCATCAAAATCATTAAAACCATTACATATTTTTGATTGGGTTGCCATTCCTCTTGCTTGACGAGTGGTTGAAAGGGAATTCATAAAGTTGGGTTTGGGAAGGGAAGGTGTTTTTGGTGATGTCTATTCCTAGTAAAAATATGTAGTATCTCATGTTTAGTGCCATATAATCCACTTTTGTACAAATTGAATAGATGAAAAATCCAATAGAACAAACTGTGAAAGCTAGCGTATTCTTACTGATAAAAAAGAAAGAGAAGTTACAATACTTTAAATAGATAAACTTTGAAACCTTCATGATGCTAAAACCCAAAATTAACCCAAACGTGATGAAATAAACCTAACACAAGACAAACTGACTCTCACTTTTTTCACATGTCTAGTTTTCTATCTAAAGTAAGAAATTTGACCTACACCAATCCTTTGTCAAATATACTAATCGAAATTGTATTCTGCTGGTGGCTTATTTTGAATGTCACATATTCCATTGACCTTATCCATGAAGTCATACCATTTCATGCTATGTCAGATATTGTTCCGAAGTTGACGTGTGCCTGTGTTAGGATTACATGTGAAACATACAGCTACGGAGTTTGATTAAAACGAAAATATGCAGTTATGGTTGGTTTAGCTACTTTCTTATTTTCGTGTTTGGTATTTGCAGATTTCAAGCATGCCCTTGTTCTTGAACCTCAAAATAAGGTTGCCAGTCTTGCTGAAAAAAGACTAAAGAAACTGCTGAGTTGAGTCCCCGCCAACAAAAATTATGTGGCATAATACTCGTGCAGAAGAAAACTAAGAGAGGTGATTTTTTGTTTAGCGGCTGCGACAAGTTTTTGTTTCCTCTTATGTGTATATTATTTATCTTTGTAATTATCTGTTTTAGACTGATGTTGAGAGGCCCTATATATACTTATATACTTTTTATATCATCCCCTTTTGAGAAATGAAAAGTGCATACTTTGTCTCACAGAAAAAATGTTATAGGGAAAAAGAAAGAGCCAATATTGTACCTGTTAAAATTTTGCTTTGTCGATCAATGAAGAAAATTCTCTTTTCTGGTGGAAGATGTTTTGTCAATTTTTTGATCCTGACTAGGGATGGGCAATGGTTATGGCGGGCGAGGAACTGCGATTAATTTACCCATAACTGTTTATGCTCATACCCGTATAACCGTTTACTCGTTGGGTAATTGTCTAAACGGTTATACTCATACCCATACCGTTTATAAACGGTTAACCATACCCATTTAACCGTAACCGTTTAATACTTGTTTATCCATTTATCCTTTTTAATCCGTTTATCTTCTGTTTTTTTTTTTTTTACCATTACCCTTTTTTCACCTGTCTACATGTTTTTTAACAACTTGAAAATTAAAAAAAATTGTCATAAAGTTTTTTTTTTGACAATTAAACACTGCTATAGGTACATTCATCATACATTTTTATATTTTAATTTTTTAAGTTCTTATACCTTTCCAATAATTGAAATAATAGTTTACGGACGATATTTTTAACTTACCAATGAAGGTAAATATAATATTTACTAAGTATTATTAGGTTACAAAAATTGTCTAGAAGACATTTCTGTCAAAACATTTCTTTCAATTTCACGGTTACCCGCAAGGAATATAAATTAATTTGGCCAATTCCTTGATGATTGAGAATCATCATTCCTGTAGTAGTGTTATTAAGAGAATGACCGATGAATTCCTTGCTAATTTATTGAATGCTAAGTATTATTGGATCTAGAACATGTTTTGTGTTAATTTTACATATATAAAATAAATGGGTAAACGGTTACCCGTTTATAACCAACGGTTAATACCCATAACTGTCCATTTAAATTTCGCGGACCCATAACCGTTTATTTATTTAAACGATTACCCATAACCGTAACCGTTTAATTTAAATGGGCGGGTAACCGCGGTTACCCATAACCAATGGGTATTTGCCCATCCCTAATCCTGACTGTGAGCTCTGCTAAGCACTGCCTTAATAGCCTTTAGTATTATACCGATATGTTGGTTCTGTCTAGACTCTAGTCCGAGTTCATCATCGCTTGCATTCAGTTTTCACTCTCTTTCCTGATTTATTACGTTTTTCATAGCCAAAATTACGACCTGACCGAATTGGCGATTCTCTGTGTTTTGAGTATATTTTTGAGGTTGTATATCCATGTTTTACTTGTGTTGTTTTGACCCCTAATTCTCTTGATGACTTTAGACCATTCAGACAGAGAGTTGATGTCCTTATTACTTTTAGGACATAGAAGTTCATTCAGTCAGAATTATTTTGTTACAAGTTCATTGATCGGAATATTAAGCGTTGCAGCTTGCGCTCCCGCAATCACAGGTGTAAGATTAACTCAAAGCTTGTTAAACATGAAGCCATGAAGGCCGTATCAACTGCCATTGGATGAGTATGAACTTCGATATTTGTGCAGCACATAGATTAAATCACTCATCCAGTGACAATCATTTTTTCTTTGTCTTTAGTTTTCAATTTTTATGTTAGGGATAGAGGTGAAATTATATTGGAAAAGGATAAGATGAAAGATGGGTCATGGGTGAGAACGTGAGAGGGAGGGAGTAATGAATGAGAATGTATGAAAGAATAACTCAATTGAAAAGCAACTTAAAATTGTTTGCTATTTTTGTTTTTATTTTTCTTTGGTCTAACATTTTTTTATCCCTTCCATTCTGTTTTTTTTTTCACTCATCCAACTCTCATTTTATCTGTTTATTTTTTGTATATCTATAAAAAATGTAGAAAATTGAAAACGAAACAGTTATCAAACAAATTAACTGCCAATGAGACCGTGACAACATAGCCAAGTTGGCTATAGTTATACTCTCCTCTCTACACTCAAGTTTGAATTTCGTTCTCCTTTGTTTCTTAAATTGTAAGTATCTATATTTACCATAGAAATGATTTTTTACAATGCGGTTAATTGTACTAGTTAAATGCAGATATATTGTTGATATTGTTGGTATTGCAAACTTACAATTGCCAATATATGGTTAATATGGAAAAAAGATTCTCGCCAGATCCTTTTCATAGGGATCTCGTGATCATGACCGTTCATCGTGCATTCAGAAATCATTTCAAAATTAAAAATTAAAAATTAAATATAAATAGTATCTAACGAAAACTGATCGCATGATATACGATAAACGATCACAAGATTCCTAAGATCCTTAGGAAAAGGATCCGCCTAGAATCCTTTTCCGGTAAATGTGGTTGTTAACTGGTGGTCGGTAAATTTAACTGCAAGTACAATTAACCACACTCTAGAAGAACCCTACCATATTTGTCAATACTCTAGAAACTAAAGAGGGCACGTGTCCCCTCTTTCCCCCTTAACTTTTGGATCCCCTTCACCTAATCCTCATGACCCACAAATTTGCGTTTTTGAAATTTAATCTAATGGTTAAAGTTATTATAACTTTTAATGGGTTCTCTGTTTGTAGTCATTAGATAAAATTTCAGGGGTCTGGATTTATGGGTCATGAGGCTTAGGTGGAAGGGATTCGAAGATGATCCCTTTCCCTACAACTAATCTTGTATGCATATTAGAAAATGATAATGCTAGACAAACTAAATTTTGTAAACCAAATGATATTGGTTATTAATGATTGGATTATTACTCAAATATTGATTAACGTGCTTATTTTCTATTAGTGAAACATCATTTAATTTGCAAATCTAGTTTATAAATTTGATCTCTCTAGCATTATCTTTAAAAAAAATTGGCCATAAATTCTTAAATCCGCCTCTACTCTACTCGTCGTTTTCTCTGCACTATCATTCCTAAATTCCTTTTGAGTTGCTTATGTATGATTAGGAACAGTATGAACGAGTATTAGATCACTCATACAACAAGTAAAGGGGGGCAAAAATAGAAAAAATTAGTTAATTAGTTTTTTTTTTTTTTTTTTGTTAAAAACAGATGAAAATTAATTTCAATGCATATATTTTGTATATGTGCAACTTTTACACTTTGTACATCCAAATGAAAATTCCAACAATATGTTTTTGCCAAATATTTGAAAGTTGCATATACAAAAATAGCACAATTGGTTCATATATTTGATGATCCCTATATATACATATAGCACTTTGGGATTACATATGGTTCATACACATAAATAGTAGTTTAATTACGTACACACAAACACCCTATGGGTCCATAGCTTCCACCTCTTTTGGCCAACCAATGTTTTAGAGCTTTTCCACTTTCTTGTGATGACGTGTCACCGTTTTCCTTAATTTCCCTTTTTATTCTTGTTCTATATAGCCGAAATCTTGGTTCCTTCATTGTGGCTTATGAGGAATATATCAGTTAAGCCTCTCTGTGCTTTCCAACTAAATAATTCAGTTATCTCATCACCAAAAGCATTCTTTCTAGAACATTAGTTAGTTAGTTATATATGTGTATAATTGTGTGTATATATATGAACTTCATACGGCTTTCCATATCCTAGCAAGAACATTCCATGCATGCAACATTTGTACGTAAATTTTCTGTTAATGTTTTGGTTAAATTAATCCCAAAGTTTAATTTCTTACAGAAAAACTTGTCGATCGATTATGTTTCCGCTTAAGCTTCCGAAACGTATCAGCTTTACGGCTTCCGTTGATTGGTTTTATCGGCATTATTTTGCCAATGCCGGTCTCCGCTCAGTTTTAACAAATCTGGGTGACGGCACCACCATCCATTGCTGGGTGCCTAAATCCCCCAAATCATACAAACCCACCCTTCTCCTTCTCCACGGCTTTGGAGCCAACGCCATGTGGCAATACGGCGAGCATCTCCGCCACTTCACCACCCGCTTCAATGTGTACGTGCCCGATCTCCTCTTCTTTGGGCACTCTTGCTCGTCACGCCTGGAACGTACAGAGTCGTTCCAGGCAGAGTCCATAATAAGGTTGATGAAGTCTCATGGGGTTGGGAAGATGAGCGTGGTGGGGATAAGCTATGGTGGTTTTGTGGCGTACAACGTGGCCGTGCAGTGTCCGGAGATGGTAGAGAGGGTGGCGCTGTGTTGTGCCGGGGTGTGCTTGGAGGAGAAGGATATGGAAGAAGGGTTGTTTAGGGTTTCAGATTTGGATGAGGCTGCAAGCATTTTGTTGCCTCAGACTCCAGAGAAGCTGAAGGAATTGATGAGGTATTCATTTTTCAAGCCCGCCCATGGTCTGCCCTCTTTTTTCCTCGCGGATTTCATTCATGTACGTAAGCAGCCTTTAAATCTATTTTCCCACTCTGCACATGCTTATTAGCTGAATTTTTGAAGTATACTTTTCAACTAAAAAAAAAAAAAATAAAACATAAATTTCTGTAATATTTTTATAGGTCATGTGTACAGACTATGTAGAAGAGAAGAGAGACTTGATCCGGGCTATACTAACGGAGAGAAAGCTGTCTAATCTACCCAAGATCTCACAGGTGACTATTTCTCCCCTTATTGCTTATGTATATTTGAAGTTCTTTAATTGGAGTCCGTTTGATAACCATTTCAGTTTTCAGTTGGTAAAAATTTAATCGGTAGCTATTTTAATTTTCAGAAGGCAAATTTTTAAAACTCAAAACAGTTGATGTTGGTTTTTGGTTTTTGGTTTTTAGTAGGAGCTGTACTTATCACACCCTTCTTGAATTATGGAGATTGAATTAGATAAATCAACGAACATAATTTAACATAGGTGTTTGTTTATTATTTTCCTTTCTAAAAACTGAAATAGTTTTCAAACAAATTTTTAATTTTAGTTTTTACAGATAAATTGATTATCAACAGGCCTTGAAATTTTCATAAATAATGCTTAATGCTTATGTACTATTCCATTGTAAACACAGCCCACACTGGTAATATGGGGACAAGAAGATCAGATATTCCCGGTGGAACTAGGGTACAGATTAAAGAGGTAAATGAGAAATCTGATGGATATATAATAATACAGTTCCTCATTGCTCGATCTTTCATTTCTCTTAACTAATTATATGCATTTTGGTTTGAAATATATAGTCATGTAGGTAAAGGTGCGGAACTAGTCGTTATAAAGAACGCAGGACATGCTGTGAACCTGGAAAAGCCCAAGGAGTTTGCCAAGCACCTAAAATCTTTCCTCTGCGACTCACATTCAACTCCGCCATCACCACCAACATGGAAAGATCACTTTCATTTCACATCAACAAAGTGTATTAATTCATGACTGAAGATGATTTACACGAACACTTTGTTCGTTGAGCCGATGATTACGTAATGAAAGAAAGAATGTTACACAGTTTTGTTCGCACATGAAGATGTTTAGGACCTCTATATAGAGGATTGCAGACAGAAATCAGTCCTATACTATAACAGTACACAGAAGCGCCAAATTAACTCAGTGCTTAATGATTTAATGATGTAAAACCGTATTAGGGAAAACTTTCTCGGGCACTTTACCAGTCAAAATCCAATAAAATCGTACTTGGTGTCTGTGGGCATTACGATCATTAGTAAGCACAGATGCATCCATGGCCTTTGACCGATGCATCCATGGCCTTTGACCCCAATTTTTATGGTGATGGAATTGCATAATTAGAATTCAAATTAGTGTCATTCAACTTGTGGTTTTTTATTCGATGTGAGATTTATACTCTCAACATGCCTCTTCGTGTGTAATGAACTTTTAAACTTAATACGTGAATAACATAGATTGAATAATGTAGAGCAAGTGCAGCTGTTGTGTTTCACATGCAAGACAACTAAGAATATATCATGAAAAAGTGATGTTCTACCACAAAACTAATTAATAATATGAAAAATAACATAATTATATATTGTTTTCCTCAACGTGGGACTTGAACAAATGATAATGCTTGCCAGTGCGAGTGTGATGTCACCACTAAATTAAACAGTTTGCGCGACTAGGGACATTTTGTCGCGCAAAGCTCATGAAAAAAGATATTGCGCGACGAACATCTTCAAATTTGTCGCGCGTCTTAACAATTGCGCGACGCTTTACTAGTTGTCGCGCGAAAGTTATACGGACAAAGGCTTTCGTCGTACGATATAAACGAGTACAAGTGCGATTGTGGGTAATTTGTCTCAAAACTTTTTGCGTGACGAAATCTATAGTAGGCGCGTGGTAATGCGCGACGAATAGTAAGACGCGCTTAATTTTGCGCAACGACATTTCATCGTCGCGCACGTGTAATTTTTAATTAAAAAAAATAGAATAAAAGGAAAAAAAAAAACAGATTTCATACTAATGAGAAAGAAAAAAAAAGCAAATTTATAATATAAATAAAAATGTACGTACAAATATAAAGTAAAAAAAAAAGGGAACAAAACTACGAAAATAAAGATGCAAAATCTATAGGCATGTCATTCGGAGGTGCTTGGTAATCTTGCTGCTGGTTGGGGATGGGGTCAGAGGTCGATAGGCCTGATTGCTGTGCTTGCTCGGTGTGGAAGGGCTATAAGGGCGATGGTGTAGAAAAACCGGGGAGATGTATTCCAGAGGAACTGAGGGCTTGTACAAGCATTGACATTTGAGACTTGTACGATGCCAACTCACTCCTCAGCCCAGCGACTTCTTGCGTCAAAGTCGTAACCTTGGTCTTTAACTGCGAGGATGACGAGGCTCCAATCTCCCGACGCTTGGCATTTCCCATCCCCTACAATATGTCCCTGGCCTCCGACCGAAAGTCTGGTCCAACGTCTCTATGACGATGTGAAACCCTGCATCCTCAGGGGGATTCACAGACTTGATCGGCGTGTCCGAGGGAAGGTGGGAGGCAGACTCCTGAAGCACCACCTGTCGCTTCTCCACCATAATTGCCTGTGAAAAAAAACATGGATTATTAATAGAAATCAATTTGAAAGAATTAGTATAAATGTTTAATACATAAGAAATTACTTACATGAAGGGACTGGGTTAACTCATTCCCAGGCTGAACATAAACGTCAGCAAAGACGTCGATCTTCGGAAATTTTGAACCCTCATAAAATCGAAAAAGATAAGGAAAATGTTAGTACGAAAAAAAAATTATTAGTGACATTTTAAAATTGGAAATGAAAGTTGTAATATATACCTTCCATCGCGCCTCCATCCTATAGAAGAAAGGCCTCGAACCTGAATGGTGGAAAAGAGTCTTCTTCTCTCGATTGATCTTGTTCGCCTTCGACTTCTTCTGTTATACAAAAAATAAACGTATTAGTTGTAATAGTTAAAGAAAATTTAAAAAATTAATAATAAACATTATTAAAAAATAAAAAAAGTAAAATGAAAGAAGTCGTCATTGCACCACATATGTTGGGTCCTTAAAATGACCGCAAAGCCAAACTCAACTATCTTGTCGGTCCTCCAACTCCTTCGGACATCCCTCCTCAAGAGCGACCTGCAGATCATCACACTCCTGGAACCATTGGTGCAGGTCACTCTTCCACTGCTTGTAGCGTTCGGAGAAGAGCCGATTGACATACGCGAACTTGTCCTCATCCATGTGCTCCAAATTGTAGTTTGTCTGCAATATAACAAATATTTTGAAAGCATTAGTAATAAAAGATAGTAATACATATAAATATATAAATTTTACATGAAAAGCATTAAAAAGGCGATGCTACTTACGGATAATTGATTGCACACCGTAATCTTCGTCTCCTCTGGCATTGCCTTCCAAGACTTCCACAGCATAGGGCAAAAGGTCCGCACGACATGCCCAATGTCGTGGGCCAATGCACTATGTTGCTCCGCCGTTGGTGCTGCCAGATGTCGCTCATCGTATCCGATTGGGATACGACCGTTGGTCACCCTGGTGACCTTCCCCGTCTTCAATTGTCGACAAGGTCCCCGAGTGTTTTTCTTCGCTGCAAAGAGATGAAAAAAAAATCATTAACCCATAACTAATAACAAATCCTACTAAAATTTCGGCATAACCTGCCCTATAATTAAAACATTTCCCAAAACCCTGAAAATAACATAAACAATATACATATCCAACACAATGATCACAACAATTTAATAAAAGGTTCGGAACGATGAAAACTTTTTAATCGTTACATGACATAACAAATTGAACCTAAAATAAAAAAACTTAGTAAACAAGGGAATGAGGGAGTGAATTAGGATTGTATACCTGGCCGTGTACCGGAGGCATCGGTTGTGGATCCCTATGGCGACATCTGGTCCACAGTGCGGGGGCGTCGGTGAGTTCGTCTGGCGCTAGGTAACGCCACTGAAGAAGTTGACGATGCCTGCGCCTGTGGGACTGGAGGACCATCTGAGTGAACCAGATTGACCGGCCTATGGTCTATCTCTGCCAGAGCAGTGGTGGCAGTAGTAGGTATAGTCGTCGGATTAGGTGTAGCCGTCAGACTAGGTGTAGTAGTCATTGGCCTCCGGGTTCTAATGAGGTGAGACATCTATAAAATTGGCAATCAATTTGTTTAGTACACAAAGATTTTGATTCTGTTTTCACATGCTTACAACTTCAATGGCTACAAAAGGATTGCTAATTGTTGATTTGATTTCAAATTAACTTGTTAACTGAAATAAACATATGGGAATTCTAGTCCATTGGCTGGTCAAAAGCATTTTCTGAATGCATATGGGCAGATTCAATGATTTTGGAGATGTAGAAATATGAAAATAATTGAAACATTCCCATCATAACAAAGTTCATGTGCTCTGCGATTTGCAGCAAAAGAACTTTGCTAATACCTTTCATGAAAATCTAATATATATATATATATATATATATATATATATATATATATATATAATCTAAACTATAATGGAGGAATTCAAATTACTGTGCAAAAAAGAAAGATTAATATCAAAACGTAAATGTAACTTCAAAATTGGGAGGCCGAATTCAACAAGCAACACAATCGAGTCTATCATATTAATAAGGCAACAACAAAGGGTAATACCCCAGTATATATCAACAAATCGTGGCAGTCAACAATGCAAATCCTTAATTTAAGAACCCTGTACTTAAATTAGAAAACCCCTAATTCGAACCCTGTACTTGAAGTTAAAAAACCCCTAATTTAAGAACCCTAATCTAACCCCCAGTGAAGCACCTTAAATCTAACCCCCAATTTAAGAAAACCTAATCTAACCTCACTGCCCAAAATCATTCCCCTAAGTTAAGACCTAAATCTAACCCCAATTAAGAACCCTAAAAACTCTAATTTAAAAACCTAAATGTAACCTCCAATTTACGAACCCTAAATCTAACCCCACCGTCCCCAATTTGAAAAAAATAAAAACCCTAATTCTAACCCCCCCCAGTCAATAAACAAAATTGAAACTAAAAACTGAAAAGGAAATTACTTGTTGGAGAAAAAAAGGCGATGGACTGAGAGAGGGATGGAGAGACGAGGTGAGTGAAGGAGAGACAGATGAAGATAGAGAGGAAGGAAAGAGAGGGTATTGGGCAGGGAAAAAAGGAAAAAGAGGGAAGTAGGGGAGGAACGAGACTCACGAGGGTTAATAATATAGAATATTATGCGACGGAGTGTTCGTCTCGCAAGGCTAAACAATCGTCGCGCAAGTCTTTTAAAATTTTCGCGAAAAAAAGCGCTTTATTTGAATTTTCAGACAGTTGCGCAACGAATCAATATATTTCGTTGCGCAAATATACTTTGAGCGACGAAATATATTGATTCGTCGTGCAAGTTTTTTAAAATTTCTGTTAAAAAAAGCGCTTTAATTGAATTTTCAGACACATGGGTGACGAATACATATATTTCATCGCGCAAAGTATATTTGTGCGACCAAAAAATTTTTATGCGTCACGCAATTGTGTTTTAAATTGGTTATTTTTATTTTTTATTTTATTTTGTTTACAATTTATTATAAAATACAAATGTTGATGCACAAAATCAGCGAGGACTTTGGTATAACATAAAGTTTTAAGTTTGTGACCTTCGCTAGATTGCTCTGGTCACTAGTGTGGATAAATATGTAAATGGATAGGGACAGGGAAGCAAACACAAGATGTACGTGGTTCACCCAGATTGGCTACGTCCACGGAGTAGAGGAGTTCTCATTAATTGTGAAGGGTTTACACAAGTACATAGGTTCAAGCTCTCCTTTAGTGAGTACTAGTGAATGATTTAGTACAAATGACATTCAGAAATATTGTGAGAGAATGATCCCTATTTATAAAAGAGAGTTTCTAGTTTCATTATGACATTGACACGTGTCGTTTTGTGATTGGCTTCTGATGTTGACACGTGTCGCGCTATGATTGGCTTCTGATGTCGACATATGTCGCGCTGTGATTGGCCTCCTGGTTGGAGGGAAACTCTTCTGGATCCTTGACGGTATAATGTTGACCGGTGCTCAGTAGTTTCAGAATTGGTCAAGTATGGTACAAATAGTGCTCCCCTAAGTTCCCGAGTGAGGGAAGCTCCTCGGTTGGGGACTTGCAAAATCCAAGCCATTAAGTAATCACGAAACTTCTAAGTACCGAAGTATGATATCATTTTCACTTGCCTTATTTGTCTCATATGTAGATGTGGCATCTTCTCTGGAAGTACTTTTCCTCCATCCATGGGTGGTATCTTTAACTTATGAAGATGCATAAGGTAATGTATCAATTTCACTTGAAGCTTGCTTGTAGTTTTGGGCTTGGTCAAGTGCGATACAAACCCTATAGTAGGAGTCCTCTAAGTCGCCGAGCTAGGAGATTTGCCGAAGGAGGTAACATACAAGGTAAGTAATCAGACTTCCAAGCAAGCAACCTGGATCGGAGGTTCGACTTCGGCTTCCGGTTGATTGTTCTCCTTCTCCTTGTGTCGTAAACAGCAATAAAGATAAGGAGAAGCAAATGGAGAAGAGATGATATGAGATACTTTTTCTTTTGAAGAAGTAACTTTCCACAGGCTTATTCTTGAACTGGGCTGGAGGGTTTTTTGGTTTTCTCCAGAGTATAAGGCCGACTCAAGAATTTGAGGGTCAAAACAAGTCCATTAAATCTAGAGTACGTTCGACCTTGATGATATGGGATACTTTTCCTGTTGACGAAGTAGTGGATGAATCGGCACGTGTTCTGTTATGTTTGTCTCCACATGCTTCCTTGTTTCATTTTCACTTGCCCTATCTGTTCCTTAGGCAGATGTGGTATCTTCTCTGGAAGCATAAGATGTTGAAGATGAGTACTCGAGAGCAATGCCAGGTAAGTAATCAGGCAAGGGGTTCTAGGTAGTCAGTTCCTGACTGGAAGCTTGATTCCAAGTGCTGATTGATTGCTGTCTTTCTCCTTGTCTTGCAGGTAAGAACAAGGCCAAAGGAAAAGACAGGGAAAAGCATGATATGGGATACTCTTACTTTTAACCCTGATGATATGAGACACTCTTGCTCTGGTGTGGCTTGTTTGCAGAGGTATTATCGAGAGGAAAAGAAGCTGAGTATTTCGAGAGACTCTGCTGAGAGTGCCTTCTCGGATATGAAGAAAATTTGAGCATTTTTTTATTTGCAGGTCTGCCTGGCTATGGAGGATGGAGGTCAACATATATAAGAGTCTCCCTAATAACAAGTAGTAGTGTTATTCCTTTACCCTTCTTGGTCATAACAATGTAGTGGGAGCTGCAAGCTTCACATGTTTTAACTTTGTCAGAGCACTTTGAAAAAGTGGTCTGTGGTATCTGGAAAGCTGATGTTGCGTGTGAAGATTGCAGACAAGCTTTATCCAAGGAAATCTGGTTCTCGAAGTTCGGAGAGCGGTGCCTTTTCGATTTTCAAACAAGCAATCTTGTCAGGGATCTAGCTCTCGAGATTCAGAGAACAGTGCCTCTTCAATTTTTGAGAAAGCAATCCTGTTGGGATTCTGACTCTTGAGATTCGGAGAGCAGTGTCTCTTTGACTGGCTCTCGAGATTCAGAGGGTGGTGCCTCTTCAATTTTTGAGCACATAATCCTGTTGTGAGTCTGGCTTTCGAGATTAGGAGAGCGGTGCCTCTTCAATTTTTAAGAAAGCAATCTTGTTGGGAGTCTGACTCTTGAGATGCGGAAAGCAGTGTCTCTTCGATTTTTGAGAAAGTAATCCTGTTGAGAGTCTAGCTCTCGAGATTCAGAGAGTGGTGCCTCTTCGATTTTTGAGCAAGCAATCTTGTTGAGAGTGTTTTCTCGAATGTGAGTAAAGGTTGGGCATTTTTGCCAGTCTGCCTTGCCACGGAGCACGGAGGTTGACACACATTGAGACTTTCTAGTTATCAAGCAGTGGTGCTGTTCCTTTACCCTTGTGGGTAAGAGTATGGTAGCTGGGCCTTCAAAATTTATGTGTCTAAACTTTGTCAGAGATCTTTGGCAAAGTTATCCGTGGTACTCGAGGAGTTGATGTTGCGTGTGGAAAGTGGTGCCTCTTCGGAATTCGGAGAGTGGTGCCTATTCGACTTTTGAACCAACAGCTCTGTTACCCTTTCTTTTATAAGGGCACCAATTGTGTGCAAGAAGTACATTCAAAGAGTTATTGCTTGTAGGATTTTTCCCCTTACTTCAGAGATTTATTGCACTTCATTTCTCCTTCATCATTTCTGAGAATGTCTGGCCCATTTGACCATCATTTTGACTTGAACTTTGATGAAGAGGTAACCATGCCTTCTTAAGACAACATATGGCGCCCATCCTTCTTATTCCCTACTGGTCATCTTACCGTTGGGGACTCTGTGATGAAGAATGATATGACCGCTGTGGTGGTGGCCAGTAACCTTCTCACTCCCAAAGATAACAGACTACTTTCCAAACGGTCTGATGAGTTGGCTGTTAAGGATTCTCTGGCTCTCAGTGTTCAGTGTGTAGGTTCTGTGTCTAATACTGCCCAACGCCTATTTGCTTGAACCTGCCAAATTGAATCATTGGCGGCTGAAGTGATAAGTCTCAAACAGGAGATCAGAGGGCTCAAGCATGAGAATAAACAATTGCACAGGCTCGCACATGACTGCTACAAACATGAAAAGGAAGCTCGACCAGTTGTAGGAATTTGATGGTCAGATTTTACTTGATCATTAGAGGTTTGTGGGTTTGTTCTACAGGCATTTATTGCCTTCTTCTTCTAGGGCTGTACCGCGTAATGAAGCTCCAAATGATGAACCTTCAGTGCCTTCTCCTTTTGGGGTTCTGCCTAGTACTGAGGCTCCGAATAATCACCCTTTGGTGCCTCCTCTTTCTGGGGCTCTGCCGACTACTGAGACTTCTCCTGAGCAACCTTTGTGAAGGCTCCCTCTTGTTTATTTATTTTGATTCATGTATATGTACATATTTGTAACTTATTAGAGATATCAATAAAAAAGCTTTGCTTCATTTCAAAGTATTGTGTTAAATACACCAAGGCCTTCTTCACTAAGTTCTTTGAATTTTTCCTTTTGTTGAAGCTTGTATGTTGAAGCTTTGTGAGTGAAGCATGTAGGTTGAGGTAGTGCTTCCTTAATTTCCCGAGTGAGGAAAACTTCTTGGTTGGAGAGAAAAAAATCCAAGTCACTGAGTAGTCGTGAGACTTCCGAGTATCAAGGTACAGTAACATATGGTAGGAGTCCCCTAAGTCTCTGGTCGAGGGAGTTGACGAAGGAGGTGTCTTGCTAGTAGCCAAGTTTCCAAAGTAACAAAACTTCACCATTTTCCTTTCTAAGTGGTAGCCCAAAACTCCTCCTTCATATATGTTTGTTATGAAAGTTGTTAGGCCCAAAGAAGAGGAGGCCTAGATTTTTTTTTTTTTGAATTTTCAAATTTTTGAATTTTTGAATTTTTAAATTTTCGAATTTCCGAAAATATATATATTAAGCCTTATAGGTGAAGCTTTGTAGGTGAAGCTTTGAGATTGAAGCTTTGTTGGGTACCATGAATTGATTTTGCTTCACACTATCTTAATCAAGATAGTGTGAAGCTTTTGAGAATGTGTAGTTGTCCTCCATTGATGAAGCTTTTGTTGGTGAAGCTTTTGTGGTGAAGCTTTTATGGGTGAAGCTATTGTGGGTGAAGCTTTTTTGTTGAAGCTTTGTAGGTGAAGCTTTGGAGTTGAAGCTTTATAGGTGAAGCTTTGGAGTTGAAGCTTTTGTTGGGTAGCATGAATTGATTTTGCTTCACACTATCTTGATCAAGATAGCGTGAAGCTTTTGAGAATTTGTAGTTGTCCTCCATTGATGAAGTTTTTGTTGGTGAAGCTTTTGTGGTGAAGCTTTGTTAGGTACCACGAATTGATTTTACTTCTCACTATCTTGATCAAGATAGTGTGAAGCTTTTGAAAATTTGTAGTTGTCCTTCATTGATGAAGCTTTGTTGAATTTCCCTTTTTTTTTTTTTTTTGGAAACTAGAAATTTGAAAATGTGGGAGAGACAACATATACAAATTTTACTTCCACAATGTTGAGCAATAGATTGTGATGCAAGCCATACCTTATAGTAGTCGAAGGTTTGGATGAACCATATAAATTGAATTTGCTTCGAACAGTCTGGAATTTGCTTCGAACAATCATGAATTTGCTTCAAATAGTCTTGAATTTGCCTCGAAGGTTTGAGAATTGTAGTTGCCCTCCATTAATGAAGCTTTTGTTGGTACCATAAATTGGTTTTGCTTCACACTGTCTTGATTAAGAGTGTGTGAAGCTTTTGAGAATTGTGGTTGCCCTCCATTAATGAAGCTCTTGTTGGCACCATAAATTGGTTTTGCTTCACACTGTCTTGATCAAGAATGTGTGAAGCTTTTGAGAATTATGGTTGAACTCCTTTGATGAAGCTTTTGTTGACACCATAAATTGGTTTTGCTTCACACTGTCTTGATCAAGAGTGTGTGAAGCTTTTGAGAATTATGGTTGAACTCCTTTGATGAAGCTTTTGTTGGCACCATAAATTGGTTTTGCTTCACAATGTCTTGATCAAGAGTGTGTGAAGCTTTTGAGGTTGAACTCCTTTGATGAAGCTTTTGTTGGCACCATAAATTGGTTTTCCTTCACTCTGTCTTGATCAAGAATGTGTGAAGCTTTTGAGAATTATGGTTGAACTCCTTTGATGAAGCTTTTGTTGGCACCATAAATTGGTTTTGCTTCACACTGTCTTGATCAAGAGTGTGTGAAGCTTTTGAAAACTATGGTTGAACTCCTTTGATGAAGCTTTTGTTGGCACCATAAATTGGTTTTGCTTCACACTGTCTTGATCAAGAGTGTGTGAAGCTTTTGAGAATTATGGTTGAACTCCTTTGATGAAGCTTTTGTTGGCACCATAAATTGGTTTTGCTTCACACTGTCTTGATCAAGAGTGTGTGAAGCTTTTGAGGTTGAACTCCTTTGATGAAGCTTTTGTTGGCACCATAAATTGGTTTTGCTTCACTCTGTCTTGATTAAGAGTGTGTGAAGCTTTTGAGAATTATGGTTGCCTTCCATTGATGAAGCTCTTGTTGGCACCATGAATTGGTTTTGCTTCACACTGTCTTGATCATAAGTGTGTGAAGCTTTTCAGAATTGTGGTTGAACTCCTTTGATGAAGCTTTTGTTGGGAGCATAAATTGGTTTTGCTTCACACTGTCTTGATCAAGAGTGTGTGAAGCTTTTGAGAATTGTGGTTGCCCTCTATTGATGAAGCTCTTGTTGGCACCATAAATTTGTTTTGCTTCACACTGTCTTGATTAAGAGTGTGTGAAGCTTTTGAGAATTGTGGTTGAACTCCTTTGATGAAACTTTTGTTAGCACCATAAATTGGTTTTGCTTCATACTGTCTTGATCAAGAGTGTGAAGCTTTCTACGAGTTGTAATGTTTGCATTGTTACAGAGGGAAAATGTCTGAAGCAGATGCAAGAGGGCTGAATAGCTTGATCTTCGTACGCCATGCACTGAAGTTGTTGTTGGCTTGCAATAAGACTTTGTTAGTGACTATAACTCTTGTTGGGCATAAGTGCTCCCCTAGTTGAGTTGTCAAGCTTGAGGGTTTTTGATTATTTATGAATGCTAGGAGTTCACATGTACAAGTTGTACCACTCGTCTTCTGGTAGGTGGAATGAATGGTGAGTTGCTTTCATCACTTGGTTGGTGGTACGAAGGTGAGTTCCTTCATCACCTTTCATCACATTTCATCACCTGGTTGGTGGCACAAGGATGAGTTCATTCTTTACCTAGTTGGTGGCATGAATGGCAAGTTGTCAAATGATATTAGAGTACGGGTTGTACATTTCATCACCTGGTTGGTGGCATGAAAGAGAGTACGGGTTATACATTTCATCACCTGGTTGGTGGAATGAAGATGAGTTCCTTCTTCACCTAGTTGGTGGCATGAGTGGCAAGTTGCTAAATGATATTAGAGTACTGGTTGTACATTTTATCACATGGTTGGTGGCATGAAGGAGAGTACGAATTGTACATTTCATCACCTGGTTGGTGGCATGAAGATGAGTTCCTTCTTCAACTGGTTGGTGGCATGAGTGGCAAGTTGCCAATGATATTAGAGTACGAGTTGTACATTTCATCACCTGGTTGGTGGTACGAAGATGAGTTCATTCTTCACTTGGTTGGTGGCATGAGTTGCAAGTTGCCAAATGATATTAGAGTACGGGTTGTACATTTCATCACCTGGTTGGTGGCATGAAGGAGAGTACGAGTTGTACATTTCATCACCTGGTTGGTGGCACGAAGATGAGTTCCTTTTTCACCTGGTTGGTGGCATGAGTGGCAAGTTGCCAAATGATATTAGAGTACGGGTTGTACATTTCATCACCTAGTTGGTGGTATGAAGGAGAGTACGGGTTGTACATTTCATCACCTGGTTGGTCGTATGAAGATGAGTTCCTTCTTCACCTGGTTGGTGGCATGAGTGGCAAGTTGCCAAATGATATTAGAGTACGGGTTGTACATTTCATCACCTGGTTGGTGGCATGAAGATGAGTTCTTTCTTTACATTTCATCACCTGGTTGGTGAGAATAAGGGCAAGGTGTCGAGGCACATTGTAGTAAGTGTCGAAGACACAAAGTATGTTGAACCCTTTCGAAGCACAGTTGGCTTATGTATGGATGTGTTGGAATGTATGATGTTTATGTATGAATGTGTTGGAATGTATAATGTTTATGTTGATTGATATGAGTGATGCTTATGAATGTTTTTCTATGCATGAGGGGATCCATGCTTTTGATATGTGAACCATGTTGGTTGTAACACTTAGTATCACATACTTTGTGTCAAAGTACGCATGTTGAAGCTCTGAGTTGGAGTATAAGGGTAGGTCATCGTAGACCAAGTGTTCCAGTGCTAGGAACGCAAAAAACTCAGAAGAAGTTGTCTGAATTCCCTCTTCTTTAAATATTTGCCGAATGGCTTGTATGTTAAAAGATCTCAAGTGGTTGAGAGTCAAAACATTTGTAATGTGTATGCCTTTTTATAATAGCATTTCCTTCAGTACCTAGTCATCCACTTTGAAAGAGTAAGGCTTGGCCTCATAGTCATAATAGTTGACGGGACGTTCACCCTTGGTTATCTTAATACGAACTTTTATCCCTCTTGTTGTAATGGGCTTGTTGAGAGTAAAACTCCTTCCTCTTACCAAGAGACAGATACGTTTAGTGACTTAGCGAGTAGCTAAATGAGGCAGAAGATGAAGCAATAGGTGTTTGAATGGCCAATATCTCCTCACTTGGTAGAACTTGACTTCCACTTCCCATTTGTTGATAGGGGTTAACCATATGGGGGTTCCCTTCCCTTGGTATGTCCTTGCTTCGGCGGAGGCGTGGTTGTAAGCCTGTGCCATCACCTCAGAATAAGTTTTCCAAGTGTTGGCATTGATTATGTACTTGAAGAAACAATCATGTAGGCCTACCGTGAAGGCCTTGAAGGCGGTCTTGTCATCTGCCTCAGCGCAGCGAGAATATTCATGGCTGAAGCGATTGATATACTTTTGTAGTGACTCGTCCGGCTTCTGGCGAATAGTGTACAAGTCATCTGCAGAATGCAAGTGATCGGTCTGGAAGATGTGTTGAGAGACAAACAGTTTCCTCAATTCCTCAAATGAGTCTACTGTCTCAGGTGGAAGATGACAATACCAGTTTAGAGCTCTGCTAGAGAGGGTGGAGGGGAGGAGAAGACATCGCTCTTCGTCGGTGTGCATCTGATATGCCATGGTGGACTAAAAAAGGTTAAGGTGTTTAATTGGGTCATCCCTTTTAGTATAGAGTTGTAAACCAAGCTTTTGTTTTGTTTTCGCTTGAAGGAGGGTGTCGATGATCCTTCTTGTGAGAGGGCCAGGCCTGGGTTGGTTCCAGTCAGGTATCTCGGCCTGACGCTCGGCCTTCAACTTGTTTACTTCCTCAAGGAGCTGTAGGACAAAGGGGTCCTGAGTGGAGTCATGTACCATTGGAATTTTCTTTTGTTAGTCTCCATCGCCTCTTGGAAGTAGGAATGTTTGAGCAAAGGCGTGTGGTTTTTTCTTGGACTCGCCGTACTGACTTCTAGGGGGAGTCTGTCAGAATACCTCAGAGTCCCCCGTACTTTCATGTTCCTCTAGGACTTGTTGTTCCTTCCTTAGATTGGCAGTTGGCTTGGGTCGTGGGAGGGGACGAGTCTTTCAAAAACCCTTGGGTCATTGATCTTCGAGCATATATGTAGGGGATTCTCTCGACATTGCTTTAGGAAGTCTCGGAAGTCACGATAAACGGCTTTCGATCCTTCCAACCCTTCTGCAATAAGGTGTCTTCCTCCACTTCTTTTACTTCAGGTCGAAGCATCTGGGTTGAGAGAAGTCTCATGTTGATCAATGTTTTGATGATTAGCTCGCTCCTCATTAGGGATACCCATGTTGAAGGGAGGTGACCCTCCGTGTTGGGGGGCACCCAGATGATGGTTGATGTCCACAGGGCCAACGAGCTCGCGTGTTTGAGTAGGCCTAGTTTCGTGGAACGTCTCAAAGAGCTTCTCATACTGCTTCTGGAGGACCTCATTCTTCATTGTTATCTTGTTGTTCTGAGCTTCTAGCTCATCGACTTTAGCTTGACGAGCAACCCTATTTCCTTCATTCTTTCGTTGCTTCGCAATAGGTGCAAGAGGGGTGTCATTCTGTGTGTTGTGGCTTCCTTCGCTCCCCATGTTGGAAATGGATGCCTGGTCAAAAGAGAGTTTACGAATGGTGGAAACCAGCTTGGCAAAGCTGAAGAGAGTGGGAATAAGTGTCGTTCCCACAGACAGAGCCAAATGTTGATGCACAAAATCAGCGAGGACTTTGGTATAACAGAAAGTGTTAAGTTTGTGACCTTCGCTAGATTGCTCTAGTCACTAATGTGGATAAATATGTAAATAGATAGGGACAGGGAAGCAAACACAAGATGTATGTGGTTCACCCAGATTGGCTACGTCCACGGAGTAGAGGAGTTCTCATTAATTATGAAGGGTTTACACAAGTACATAGGTTCAAACTCTTCTTTAGTGACTACTAGTGAATGATTTAGTACAAATGATATTCGGAAATATTGTGAGAGAATGATATCTATTTATAGAAGAGAGTTTCTAGTTCCATTATGACATTAACACGTGTCATGTTGTGATTGGCTTCTGATGTCAACACGTGTCGCGCTGTGATTGGCCTCCTGGTTGGAGGGAAACTCTTCTGGGTCCTTGACGGTATAACATTGACCGGTGCTCAGTAGTTTCGGGATTGGTCAAGTATGGTACAAACAACAAACAAAACAACTTTATTTACAAAGTAATTCACATATAAAATGGGAATCATTCATACCATTTTTTCCATCACTCTATATAATGCATTAAACATTTCATGTCTTTTACAAAAAAATTACAAAAAAATTGCCTTAATCTTAATCTGAACTATAATAACTTTCACTTTCGTCGCTACCATCATTTCAGTGTCCCATTCCTTATCATCGATAGGTATGTCACCATCGTCGTTCGTGTGCACTGGACCATTGTATCGTGGAATATTACCGAGATCAATCGTGATGGACTGAACAGTATTTCGATTGAAGATACTCAGTCTATCTGAAATATAAGATTAGTATCTCGGAGTGTTTCCGCACCACTTTCCATGAAAGATTCAAGACGTTGTTCAGCAACATTGTTGATGTCGCCGTCAGTACGGTCTTGTTCTGGTATAGCATACATGTTCCTATGATCCATCTTCTGAACAACTTTCCAACCCCTCCTGAATTTAAGGTCATCTAGATACACAATTTGTTTTGCCATGGTTGCTGCAAGGGTCGTCATCGTACCAAGTTTTGGTAGTGTTCAGTGATAGTAATCCATGATCTGTTTTCACACTTCCATGCCTATTTGGGTGTGTATCAAACCATCGACATTTAAATAGGATCACTTGGCATCGGTCTTTATAAAGCAATTGCACAACACTTGTTAGTTTGCCATATAATTCAATGTCGGTACTTTCGCCTCTTCTGGGGACTTAAGCACCGTTGTTTTGTGTACACAACTTGTCATCTCGTGCACCCGCTAAGAACTTGACGCCGTTGACATGGCAGCCCGAGTACAATTCAACGCGAATTGGTCTGAACGCTAAGTTATATAACTCTTCACTGTACACGAGGGAATTCGATGCTTTCAGTTGATTCACCTAATATTAGACAAACATTTAAATTTGTTACTTCGAGCAATTTAATTGGTACAATATATATGTCCAATACAAAACACTTCAAACTTAAATATTCGAGAAACCACTGCGGAAACAATTCACGGTGTTTCTTGGCATACAAATGTGAAGGATGTCCTGCTTCATCATATTTTCATGCTCGTCTAGGTGTGACAGTGTCTCATCACAATTGTTGAGTACGAACCAATGTGCTACATCCATGTCCTTCTTGGAAAACGACTCGCCACAAATCGGATCTCCGAATGGTCGAGCGACCTGGGCAAAAATTGAAAGTTTCTCCTTTCTCACACCTCCGTCATTATTGCGAGGAGGACGATTGAAAGTTGTCTCAACATCTTTTAAATACATTCCACAAAATGTAAGTGCCTCATATGACACCTAAGCTTGTATAATGGATCATTCGGGCTTCGCTTTGTTTCATATACTTTTCTTCAAGTCTTCGAGAAGCCTGCCAAAAGAAAATGATACGATACACATATTACTAATCGTAATATATTTAATATCAATTAATAAAAAAGACGAGGAATATATACCTTTCTATTGGATACATCTATCAAAAGATGACTGGTCCAGCAAGCAATGCTTCCTCTGGTAAGTGAACCATCACGTGTATCATACTTGTGAAGAAGGCTAGAGGAAATATCATCTCAAACTTGCATAGAACTTGCACAATGTCATGGCGCAACTGATTAACGTCCGTTCTTCGTAACGTTCTTGAAGTCAATTGCGAAAAAACTGGACAATAACATGATTGGTTTCATTACATCGGGTGGCAAGAGATGTCGAATATCCACAGGAAGTAGGCATTGTAGAACCACATGGTAGTCATGACTCTTTAAGCCAGCTAATTTACCCCCGTCAACGTTCATGCAACGCGTGATATTTGAAGCATACCCATCGGGAAATTTTACAGACGATAAAAACTTTAAAAATTCTTTCTTGTCATTTGGTTTCATTGAAAAAAAAATGCAAGATCCCTTCTGGCTTTATCATTGTCCCTATTCATCCATAAACCCCGTCGTATTCCCATTCGTTCCAAATCAAGATGAGCTTTGATCGTGTCCTTTGTCTTGCCTTTAATATCTAGAATTGTGCCTACCAATGTGTCAAATACATTTTTCTCAACATGCATAACATCGAGGTTGTGTCTCAATTTTAGTTTAGACCAATACGGGAGCTCAAAAAACATAGACTTGTGCATCCAGTTCATATGTGTAGCAGGTCTTGTCCTAGTGACATTGGTTCCGAAAGGAGCAAAATCCAAATGGTTTGGGTCTGAGGCAATGTTGTTTCTCCCCGTCAAACTCTTTATCCTTCTCTCGCCACTCGTGGTCTCAAGGCAACCATCTTCGATGACCAAGGTAACAAACTTTTCCAGCATGCCAACTAGATGTTACGTCTTCCTTGCATACAGGGAGTCATATAACCCCTAGTACTCCACCTGGAAACCATGGCATATGCGGGGAAATCGTTCACAGTCCACATCATTGCAACCCACAAAGTGAACATCTTGCCAGTACATTTATCTTATGTGTGCACACCGTGTGTCCATAAATCTTTTAGCTCATCCACCAATGGCCGTAAGTATACATCGATTGACCTACCAGGATCCTCAGTTATCAATAGAGTCATCATCATGTTTTTTTTTTCATACATTTCCATGGTGGCAAATTATACGGAAATACGAAAATTGGCCAAGTACTGTGGTGTTGGTTTAAAACCCCAAACAGATTAAATTCGTCAGTGGCAAGTCTCAATCTAACATTACGAGAATCAGCAGCAAACTTGGGGAATGTTCGATCGAACTCTTTCCATGCCTCCCCATCTGCAGGATGTCACATCACATTGTCGTCTACCTATTTTTCCTTATGCCATCTCATGTCTGTGGCAGTATGTGACAACATATACAATCGCTGCAACCTAGGTTTCAGGGGCAGATAACGCATGACTTTTTGTGGGATCTTAGTGGTTATATTATGAGATGTCATTTTGAACCTCGACTCATTGCATACAGAGCATTTATCCAATGTTTTATACTCTTCGTAGTATAAAATACAATTGTTTTTGCAAGCATGAATTTTTTCATAACCCAATCCAAGACTTTTCAACACCTTTTGCACGTCTCTATGGTCTTTCGGCAAACAATTGTCCTTTGGAAGCATTCTCTTGAAAACCCCCAAAAAGTAATCGAAACACTGGTTCGACATACGATGCTTTATTTTTCTATGCATTAGTTCCACAATGGCAGTGAGAACGAAAAAGCTTTCGCACCCCGAGTATAACTCTTGGTTGGCATTTTTTAATAGCTTTTCATATTGTTCGAACTCTGCACTGTCCATTGGTGTAGGCACGTCATCTTCCCCTTCGTGATTGGTCTTTGTCGATGCAAATGTTAAAGCATCATTATAATATCCATGACTTGTTCATAAGGATCGACAATAGGTTTAACATTATCCACTCTTGTGGCATTTGAAGACGAAGCATTGTCTAATTGTTCCCCATGATGGTTCCAAGTATTATATGTCTCAATCATTCCATTCCTTACTAAATGAAATCGAACATTTTTTATTGTCTCCCTTAACGTGTTGTTACACCTCCTAAAAGAACACTGGATTCTAGTTGCACCCAGGTTGTGTGTACTTGCAAAGTGAATAAAATCCTCAATTCCATCCAAGTATTCGTCTGCGCATCTATTCGGGTTTTGTATCCACGTCCTGTCCATAATTCCTGGAACCACAATAACAATACAACAATCACAACAATTTCATACATACTGATAATGTCACCTTATGCCTCCGGTAGGGGCCCTATCCCATTCGGGAATGTATAGTTATGTCATGTAATTTACGGCTACATCAAATTAGATTTCGACGTGGATGAATTTCGGCAGCATCTCGATAAAGTTCTTTAGGTGTACGACCCGAAGAATGTACAGAGATGATACCGAAATCTCCACAACCGAAACCTAATCCTTCAACCATAAACTACGCGTCATAACTGTGCATTCCCAAATTGTCCAAATAATGGGACAATTCAAGAATTAATTGGACCGCAGTCATGCTTTCGCATCCATGCGCGAAATCCAACTAATCCTTAAACGGGAAACTAAGTTTTACAAAAAATAAAAAAACAAGTACGAAGTTAATTTCAATAAACTCCGTACATCACAACACATATTTGTACGTCAAGTACAAATTTAACAACATAATATAAATATAATTTCATAGCACAATATAAACATAACAAACTAAGTTCAACATAATTTAATTAATGGTGTATGTTTAAAAAATAAAACGAAGAAATTACCTTCTCAATCGTTATCCACCAATCGCTAATCACACACAATATCCCTATAGAGAACGAAATTAATGGCGTTAGTATGAATTTACATTAATACTTTTACCGTAACGATAAAAAACGCTTACCAGACACACCTAGATAGCTCAATCAACTTAGAGAAGATGAAGGGAGTAGTTTAGATGATGAAATTGAGAGAAATGAAAATGACGGATACCAGATTCAGCGAAATCGCAGGGATGAGTGCAGAGGCACAATCTGCAATTTTTTTGCAGTTTGCCTCTACACAAGGCTGATTTCAGATAAAAAAGGATGAAGGATTTTGCGTGACGAATAATATGTTAGTCGCTCAAAGGCTTTGAGCGACGAAGAAAACTTTTTCGTCACGCAAATATTTCTTGCACGACAAACGTCTGTATTCGTCGCACAAAGGTTATTTGCGCGACGAAAGAAAACGTTCGTCGCGCTAGAAATATATATTTTTTATTTTTTATGTTTTCCTTCTTTATTTGTATGTACTGTAAATTTTTATTTTATTATAAATCAAAAACTCAAACCTAATTAAACATTAAATTAATTAACAAAACTAATTTACGATCCCAAATAAAAATTATAATTACTGCAAATATTAATACCCATCCACATAACATATATTTATTCATTAAATTCAACATAAAGTCCACAAAATCTTATTTAAAAAAAAAAAAAAAAAACAACCCTCATCAACTTCAATCCTCCCTCGCCTGCAACACATCAAACTTCCACTTCCAGAATCTCTGCTTGAAAAGCCCATCCACATAAATCCGTTGCTTCTCATCGGTTTCATCAATATCCCAATGAACCTACATTAATGCCAACAACAATAAATTAGTAATTTAAAAAATATTACGTTTTATCAAAAATAATTTTTCATTATTTACCATAAACTTACCGATAACTCTCCCAGCATGGACTTCTTCAGCTCCTCAGAGACCTTTTTCCAAGACTCAAACTCGGCAGAACAATCCCTCCGCACCAAATTCCCAATGTCATAAATGAATTCGGCGTACACCTTAACCAAATTTTTGCCTTCAAAGTACGGCACTTGCTTCCGTCGGTACCTCTCTACTCGTACTACAACTTTTTTTTTCCCAGAACCTTCCTCAGAATCTGCCATTCTTTTTTAAACAAAATTTTTTTGAAAACTTCGACTCTGAAACTGTGTTTATATAGCACTAGGACAACTTTGCGCGACGAAATAGTCGTCGCGCAAAATGCGTCATTAATGAGCAATAAATTGGAAGGTTTGAACCCTTTCAGACAGCGCACTGCGCGACAAACACTTGTATTCGTCGTGCAAGGTGTATTTGCACGACGAATTATCGTCGTGCAATATATTGAGCGACGAATATAATAAAATAATTGTAATTACAAAGTTTACGTAAACATAGATATCTATGTTTACATAAACTTTGTAATTACAAACAAATATTCACAAACGATTTAATACCTTAAATATTTATTCTTAAATTAATTAATACTTTAAATATTTATTCTATAAATAATTAATACCTAATATATTATTCTAAAAATAGTTAATACCTTAAATATTTATTTTACAAATAATTTATGTCTTCATCCATACAATTATTTTCAGCATAAGTATGATATTCATTAAAGATTAAAAACACATATAAACCATAGCCAGGGTGCTTACATTAGGTCTAAAAAAATAAAAATAAAAACCGAACAAGAATTCAAAACTAATTAAGTCCAAATGCATAAATTAGAAAAAACAAACCTTAAATTTAAAATTGTCGTACAAAACATAAACTTTAAACTACTATTTGGATGATCCTGCTCCATTCCGCAAGACTTCATAACGCCACATATTGTAACCTTCCTCCAATGCATCCTCCAGCAACTTCATCAATTGTTCTTTCGATTCATCATAAAAAACATACTTATACTGTTACACATATATACATATAATTAATTCCAACATATAACTAAAAATTTCGCAAACTAAATTATTGATCCATCAACAATATACTTACTAATAATAGTTCATCCATCACAAGCTTTTTCACATTTCCCGGCACATCTTTCCAAGAACGCCACTTAGTAGTGGGGCAATTATTCCTCATAGCTGCAGCAATTGCACGAGCAAACGCAAAATGTTCTCTCATATCATGCGCGTCGGCCTTGCGCACACTTTCATTGTTGTTTTTATCCACCATCTTAGCACGAACATAATTGTGAAGAAAAAGACAGTAGAAGCACCTATTTATAGCAAAGTTAGGATCTTTGCGCGACGAACTCTTTGTCGCGCAAACATCTGCATTAAATAGCCTCAGATTTACCTGATTTAGATGTATTGGAAAGTGAAAAGTTGGTGGAACTTGTGCGACGAATATTTGTCGCGCAAAAGTAACATTTCGTCGCGCAAGTTTTTTCCACCAAATTAAATTACCCGCGTTTTCTTGCTAACTTTAAACGACGAGAAAAAATATTTGTCCCGCAAGTTTATTTTATTTATTTTTTCTATTTTACGCGACGAAGTTTACTTTTGTCGCGCAAGTGCGGCTTGTGCGCCTAATTTTTGTTCGTCACGCAAAATGTCGTCGCGCAACCTGTTTTTTTTACTAGTGTGTACGGCACGCAAAGAGATTAATAATTGGCAATTTGGCATAGGTGCAACATTTGACGTTCCTTACGACGACGAGAACGTACACAGGAAAGCAACACAACCGCGGAACAAAACAAAACAAAATGCGGTCATGATCACGAAGTCATGGTCCAAACAACTGGCCGGATCACGGACCACCACGCATTCAATCCCTCCAGTACTCGATATCCTAAGTCATTTTCTCCTCTTAAGTTTGCATCACACACCTTATCTTACTCATATATATTCACGCAAGTAACCAAAATCAATAACTTTCTCACCAAACAGAAGAAAAGAAAAAAAAAAAAAAAAAAAACCCGTAATTAGGACACAAAAGGAATTAAACTATTTGATTTCACATAGGAGGATGGTGATGATGGAAGGCTGGTCTCCAACTACCATATCTCCTTTGCTTCTCCGCAACCTCATAGCCTCCCTCTTTATCTTCGCAGACAAATCCTTCCTAAACTTGTCTGAGAAATCCAAACTCCTCCAACTCCTTCGCTATACTTTCGTCACTTCCTTCCTCTTCCTCCTCCGTTTTCTTCCTCCTCTAAACCCTAACAATAACCAACCCTACAAGCCTCCCAACAAGAATGCTAGTGATCACACTAGTGATCATTATGATTATACGCTCTCCTCATGCGGCGGCGGTGCTACTATTACTGGCGGCGGCGACTCCGCTATCGCTCGAGCACTTTCGCAGCTCTTGTCCCTCGTCAACGACATCCCCGTAAACTCCAGGAAGTACCAAGTTGTTCGCTCTTTAGCGGAGAACCTCATCGACGACAACCACAAAGAGGGCGTAGAGGCTTTACGTCAAGTCAACCGTACGGTTCTATCCGCGGCTTTTTCCACCACTCTGAGCCAGCTTGAAGCCGCCACCATTCTCGAACAACAAGGAGAAGTGCGTGGGGGTGATGGCGTCGATTTGTTGGGGAACGCTCGGCCGGCGGAGAACCGGTGGAGCCCGGTCCTACGGGTGGTTCGATCGATATGGGACGTGGCGTGGATAAGGGGGACGAGGGCGAGCGGGACGAGGAGCTCGGCGGAGAAACTGGCGGCTGAGGTGCTTTGGTTGGCTGAGAAGCTGGCAGCTTGTGACTTGGCTGATGAAGCAGTGCGGAGATGGGCTGCCTCCTTTAATTTGGCTTGGCTCTCTCTTTCCGTTGAGCCGCGCTTACAAGCATCCTTGGTCAAGGTTTCGGGTAAGTTCTTATTTATTTATCTCTTAATTTTTAACCAAATTGACGAATTCTCAAAGTACATAGCATTATATGAAAATGAATAAAGAAATTGAAAATAAAAAAGACTCAGATAAAAATTAAAAAAAATTAAATAATCGTAGAAATTAAATCTAGCACTAAAAACTCTAGCAGTGCCTTATTGAAGTTTTTACATTCAAGAATAAAGAGCATCACTCATTACAGCACATTTTGTGACTAATAGTTTAGCGAAGTTTTGATTTAGATTTAGACAATTTTTACTTTAATAATCTTCCTCCATGTTCACTTAATTTTGTTCGTAAAAATCGACTTGGATGTTTTGGGCTAAATTTATTTGATTAGTTTTGTTTGGACTTTTGTTTTTAGCCTATTTTTCAACCAAACAAAGAAAAAAAAAGAGCAATACAGAATTGAAGAAAATAAGGATAACACTTTGGACAAAATTGAATGGACCGATATACCATATAAATCTCTACGAATATGCCATGTATAGGGATGATATATTCCTAGGCATGGTTTAATATTCCCTTGACTATTAATATTTTCTTTTCATGGTTTTCTGCTGGCGTGACGGCACTAAATTTTTGGATATCTCTTCTTCATGCTTTATATTTGTCGTTATTGGTTGTTGAGATAGCATCTAATTTAGGTGTGGTAGCTGGAAACTTCATGACAAAGATAATTATGCATGCATGGCTCCCATTATTTGACTTTTCAATTTGTGAAGAAAACATTTTTTTAATATTAATTTATTGCTAATTATAAACCAAAACGACATTGTTTTTGAGTTAAGGTAAGTGAATTAGACTTTGAGTGTAACGGTGAATGTTCTTAAAACTTATTTTTAATTACGTTCTTTGGTTAATCTCACTTTGCCCCTTGTAACTCAAATTTCACAACTTTACCTTCTAAAACTCAAAATCTGTTCCAAGACTCTCTCTTCTCCATGAACTAAAAAGTTTCCCTAAAAGATATGTCGAACCCACCACTCAATAAGACAATGCCACTGTTCGCGTCAGGAATTTCCGTCGAGGACGTTTCCTGGTCGACGAGCACACAGCTCCCCGGGAGGTTGGCGCCGGTTGAGGGCTGCTGTCGGGCTTCTGCTTCACTGTCGGGCTTTGTCGGGCAAGGCTCGTCGGGCAAGGCTTATCGGGCAAGACTCGTCAGGCACGGCTTGTCGGGCAAGGCTGGAAGAGAAGGACAACGTTAACTTTGAGAGGTGCCTTTGTGGGGTCTTAGGTGTAGGCCTTGAGGCTCACAATCAAGATTAACTTCTAAGTACTCAGGCGTGCCACTACCATCTTTAGCATGGCAGATGTAAAATGGATGTCGCGTTTTAGTTGTATATATATATATATATATATATATATATATATATATATATATATGCCCGAGAAACCGTGTTAGTTATAACAGGTGCCTTTGTGGGGCCTTAGGTGTAGGCCTTGAGGCTTCCCATCAATAACTAAACTAGTGCTCAAACATATAATATTCGTTCGATTGATTGCAGGAGCCTTACAACTATTATACTTCTGATTACCCGAATCTGAGAGATAGAACGAACCCAAATAGGTGCCTTTGTGGGGCCTTAGGTGTAGGCCTTGAGGCTTCCCATCAGAATTCGTTCCATGCTTAAGCGTTCTATGATAATCATAATATAATAGAAATAAAACTAAGGGGTAGGTCGATTACTTGTGCCCCAAGTAACTTCGGACTTCTTGTTTATCAAGGACTATCGTGGATGGGTTAAGTCCACATAAGGTTCTTTTTTATGCCTTGAGGCCAAGGACTTTCAACTGATCAAATTTACATGCCCGAGGGCTTAGAACTTAGATCTGGTTTGAACAATGAAGATATATTCAAATCGGATCCAAGTACTAAGAGATTCTTTTAATAGTCATCTTACTAGAAATAACTTGAATACAACTGGAAGTATACAACATCTTGCTAGGCTAATGAATGAAAAGACAAAAACAAAGAAGGTCGGGCAAGGTTTAACCTTGTCGGGCAAGCCTGGTCGTCTTGCAGGTTCCTATCTTTGTGGCTTATCAAGGGTCTGAGAGCTTTTAGGGAGAAGTAAGGAGAGGAGTTTACAAAGAGAAATCGATACTACAGCAAGGTTGAACAGGGTAGCAGAGCTATTACAAGGGTTTGAGTGAAGGCTTGTCCCGAGAGGGATGAAGGCTTGGGCTGACTATAGCTTCGTTTTAAAGGCAAATCTGGCTTTGAGCAGAGTTTGTGCTTGCATTTGTTTGTTTGTTTGAGTGTCCTTAATCCTGATTTCTCTTTCTTCTTTTATAGACAACTCAGCTTGGCCTCTTGTAGCAGCAGCCTTGCCCGAATGCAACTTGAGAGGCAGTGACTCATCAGCTTTTTTACTTGTTCTGCCATTATAAAGTATTTTATGGGCTGTATAGCTGGTCAGTCTATACCACTTGGCCTTTGGGTAGGTGAGCAAATGGTCTTCATGAGCTGCACCAAGTCAGAAAAGCCCTTTTCTGTTTTCTGGGCTTTGGCTAGGCTTAGGCCGATTCTTCCTTTAGGCATCCTTTTGGGCCTGCCCCTTTCCTGAGCCTAAAGTTCAAGTTTTGATCCAAACAGTGCCCCCTTCAATTGATATTTAGCCTGGAATTCCAGGCGCCAATATTGATTGAATAGCTGCATGCGGTTGCACCCTTACCCTTGGAACTTGTGTCTTCTAGATGAAATTAATGGCACCTAGAGTCTCTTGATCTTCTCACAACCCTTGAACTACTCTCTAGTATTCTTTATAAATGTCATCTCTCTCAACAAACCATCCTCGAACTCAACTTTCATTCTCCCCAAGTGTTTCTTCTTTCTGAGTTTCCTCCCAAAACTGTGGAATGAGTTCTTCATATTTTAAGTGGAGTTTCCTAAAATTCCCTTTCCGTGAGAAAAAGAGTTTTCATCAAATAATCGCTATCTCCAACACCTTTGGTCGAACACCCCGCTATCTCCAACACCCTTGGTCAGGCGGTTTCCTCACGAAGGCTTGCTTTCCTGCTTGCTACCGTGATAAGTCGGGCTTCATCATCACATACGGTGATAGTCTTGATTGAGGATCCTCTACCAGGCGTGTCTTGGCCGCATAACCCGATCACCTGATCGGGTTCCATCCATGAAGACATCAGAAAATCAACTGAAGATATCATTGCATCCAGAAGGAGAATTGATTGTAATACGTCGGCTTTGAATCTTTTGTAAATTTCACCAATTTGTCGAAATGAAATATACATTATTTCAGCAACTCTTGTCTTTCCGTCTTCTTGAATGATTGATAAATATACACTGCACATTGATATCCCGAAGCTTGCTTTACCTTGCATCCTCTTCAATATAACAATCTTTAACATCCCACAACGTAGGACAATATTTCTTTAAGAATTTAACATTAATGGGATGTTTCTGCCTGTTTCCTTCAAGGTCCGCCAAGTAGTATCCTCCTCTATCCAAAACGTGACTAATAATGAAAGGACCTTCCCATGTCGGGCTCCATTTTCCAAAGCCCCTGAGCTGAGCTCCTAGAGGGAGGACTGTCTTCCAGACTAAATCCCCTTCCTTGAAAGACTTCATCTTTACCTTTTTGTTATAAGCTCGGGCAACGACTTGCTTTCCTTCTTGAATTTGGTTCAAAGCTTCAATTCGGGCTACATCCAAGTTTTCAATTCCTTGACACATGGCTTTGATGTACTCTTCACTATGTAACCCAAATTGATTTTGAATTCTGACAGAACTTACATTGATCTCCACGGAGAGCACTGCATCTTGCCCGAAAGTTAAAGCATAAGGAGTTGTCCCTGTTCCTGCCCTCTTGGAAGTTCTGTATGCCCACAAAGTGTTCCCCAGATTTTCATGCCACTTTTCTGGACTATCTATCACCATTCTTTTGATAATGTTGACCAGGATCTTGTTGCTGGCTTCTGCCTGGCCATTTGATTGAGGGTAGTACGGACTGGACTGGATCATCTTTATTTTGTACTTGCTTGCAAACTCCTCAACTTCTTTTGAAATAAAAGATGGCCCACGATCCGTTACTATAGTTTCGGGCACCCCATATCTGTGCAGAATCTTGGTCTCGATAAAATTATTGACTACGGCTGAAGTTATGGACTTTACTGCTGATGCTTCCACCCACTTGGTGAAATAATCCGTTGCTACAATTATGAAAGTATGCCCTTTACTAGAAGCTGGATAGATTTGCCCGATGAAGTCCATCGCCCATCCTCTAAAGGGCCAAGGCTTGACTACTGGATTTAAAGGTACCGATGGCACATGCTGGAGAGGTCTGTGCCTTTGACATTCTTCACAACCTCTGGCATAAGACTTGCAATCTTTTTCCATGTCGGGCCAGAAATAACCATACCTTCTAAGCAACCATCTCATCTTCGTTCCAGCCTGATGTGCTCCACATACTCCTTCATGTACTTCGGCCATTACCCTCATGGATTCTTCTTGGCCCAAGCATTTCAACAGTAACCCATCTGGAGTTTTCCTTAGCAAGTTCTTCGCCCATAAGACATACTTGGTTGCTTGCTGTCTATCCTTCTTGCTTGTAGGCGAAGAGGGATCCTTTAAATGATGAATGATAGGTGACCTCCAATCTTCTATCTTGGCTTCTAGCACCATTATATCTAGACTGAATCCCCTTTCTAAGATCAAAGGAAGGTTTCTTCTTTGGATCTCGACATCTACCCCATATATTCTCTCCTGTATTGGCACTCCTGAGGCTAGTTGTGTCATCTCATTGGCAACTAAGTAATACCCCGCCATGGTAATATGTCTGCACTTGAACTCCCCATTTAACTGGTTTATTACCAACTCTGAATCCCCAAAGACCTCTACCTCTACTGCCCTCAGATCCATCAAGATTTCCAGACCAATTATTAAGGCCTCATACTCTGCCCGATTATTAGTATTTCCTTGGTAGTCCAGGAGAAATGAGTAATAATGATAAACCCCTTGAGGGTTCACAATCACAATCCCTGCTCCTGAAGCCTTCTGAGTGTGAGATCCATCAAAATACAGCTTCCAAGGAGTGATCCAGAGACCAGTCACTCTTCTTATCTCTTGCTGGACCCAATCTTCTTTGCCCGAGATATCTTTTCTTGGCAGGATCCAAATGCTAGTGACCTCCAGGCTTCCTGGGATATTGATTACCTCACTTTGAGATTCTTGATGCTCGGCCAGGAAGTCAGCAATTGCTTGGCCTTTGACTGCCCTTTGGGGTACATACTGAAAACTGAATTCTGATAATGCTAGAATCTATTTCCCAATCCTTCCTGTTAGCATTGGCTTTGACAACATGTACTTTATCACATCTGTCTTGGCGATGATGTGCACGTGACAAGGTAACATGTAATGCCTTAGCTTACTGGCAGTGAAATATAGAGCCAAGCATAATCTCTCTACAAGGGAATATCTTGTTTCTACCTCGGTCAGAATTCTACTGAGGTAGTACACTGCCTGCTCCTTCCCGCCTTCATTATTTTGGGCTAGCAAACTCCCGATTGACTTTTCTGAGGCAGAAATATACAGCTTCAAGGGTTTTCCCCTTTGAGGTGGCACCAACACTGGTGGAGAAGTCAAATAGGCCTTGATGCTGTCAAAGGCCTGTTGGTGTGGTGGTCCCCACTCGAAGTTTTCTTTATCTTTCAATCTTAGTAAAGGAGTCAGCGGCTGGATCTTGCCTGCTAAATTAGCAATGAATCTTCTCAAGAAGTTAATTTTGCCCAGTAGCCTTTGGAGTTGCACCTTGTTGGTGGGTGAAGGTGATTACATTATTGCCCGAGATTTGTTCTTGTCCACTTCTACACCTCTTTGATGCACCAGGAATCCCAAGAAGTTGCCCGCTCTTACTCCAAACGTGCACTTCTTTGGATTCATATTTAATTTGTGGATCTTCATCCTTGCTAATGCTTATCTGAGGTCTTCCAGATGCTGCTCTTCTATCTTAGACTTCACCACTATGTCATCGATGTATACCTCAATGCTCTGGCCAATCAGATCATGAAAGATGGCATTCATTGCCCTTTGGTAAGTTGCACCAGCATTCTTGAGCCCGAATGGCATGACCAGATATTCATATGCCCCCACATGACCGGGACACCTAAAATCTGTTTTGTGTATATCTTCTGGAGCCATCTTTATCTGATTCTACCCGGCATTCCCATCCATAAAAGATAAGACTTTATGTTTTGCTACTGCATCTATGGATAAATCGGCCATGGGCATGGGATACTCATTTTTTGGTGTAGCGCTATTAATATTTCTGTAATCCACACAACATCGTACTGCTTTTGTTACAGTTTTTAAAACGGGTACAATGTTGGCCAACCATTCCACATATTTGGCTGGTCTGATAAAGCCAGATTTTACTAGCCTTTCAATCTCTTCTTTGACCTTTTCTTCTATCTCCTTTGGCATCCTTCGTAGTGCTTGCTTAACAGGTTTATATCCCTCCTTGATGGACATTCTATGTTCCACCAAGGCTGAATCTAAACCTGGCATCTCAGTATAATACCAAGCAAAACAGTCTTTGAATTCTTGCAAAAGGCAGATAATCTTTGCCCGATCATCAACCCCCAATAAACCACTAATTTGTATTGGTCTTGGATCATCCTCTGTCCCTAGATCAATAACTTCCAGAGGATCTTGGACTTCTGGTGATGGCTTATCTGGTTCTGCACACAAAAATTCGACTAGCTCCGGGCTCTCGGGCAAGTCGTCTGGCCCATCTAGGTTATAAATGCACTCGGCCATTTGAATGGCCCTTTCCAATTCTTCTCTACAAGATTCCTCCTTGCTTTCATGCTGGCTGGTTGAAGTTCCTACCTGCCATTCCTGCTCTTCTTTGTCCAAGAGCTCCCTTTCTTGCCTTATTCTCTTCCCATATACCAACAGTCTTTTAATCAGGGATCTGACTGCCATTACCTGATCTTTCTTCTTTTGTTCAGTCATTGATGGTGTAGGGGATTTGGGAGGATACAAGGTCTATCCCACTCTTCTCTAGTAAGGAGCATTCCTTGTTCCAAAAGCTTTTGGGCCGTCACCTTGGTAGGGCGGCCGTTCTCATCAGCTCCTGAACACTTCAAGATTCCTACGTTGGGGTTGTAGAAACTTGCTTCCGCAACATTAGCTGTGGGGAGAAATGGCCGTGATTCGGCCTCTACCATCTCCCAAAAGCCTGGTCCTTCTGTGCCCGCCTTATGATAAATAGCCACTTGTTGATGAAGAGTGGAGGGTATGGCTAGACTTTGATGGATCTAATCTCTTCCGAGTAAGGCTCCATAAGTGGAGGTGCAGTCCACCACAAAGAATGCCAACATGATCTGTTTGGATCCTTAATCCACTTCTAAAGGCAGTATCCCATGAGTTTTGGTGATAGCGCCTGAGAAGCTAGAGACCGTGAGGTCTGTAGGAATAAGATCCTCCGTGCCTCTTCCCATTTTCCTCATTTGCTTGGATGGTAACACATTAACAACTGCCCCTCCATCAATTAAAATTCTTTTGAAGGGCACCCCTTCCAATTGAGTAGCAACATATATGGGCTTCAGATGATTGGCCAACGAGATGTTCGGGCAGCTAAACACCATTTCGTCTGTATAAATCCTGAAAGGACCATCTTTGGACACTTCAGTGGATTCAGCCTTGCCCGACTCTCCTTCTTCGACTACCTCCACATTGACATGTGCCATCATTGGCTTAGTTGTCAAGTAATCACCCTCCATAGTAGCGGGCTGATCAGGTCTGGGACCAAACATGGCGGATAATACATACGCCATGTTGATATGAAAATTACTAGGCTCGGGCAGATCTTCTTTCTTGCCCCTAATCTGGTCCATGAATTCATTCAACCAAGCCATCGCATCTGCTGGAAGTAGTGGTTCCAGTGTTCTTTCTTGTTGATCTATGCCGACATACAGCGTTTGCTTTGGAACTTCACCAAAATGATCTACCAATGGCAGAGAAGGCGGTCTCCTTTCAGACGAAACAGTTTCATCCGGCTTCCATTTGGGAGTTGGTACCATGATTAGATCTTCTTGAGCCCATCTCAAGATCCTATACTTCCCAGGGTGTTGGTTCTGCGGCACGTGATTCCCCTCGCCTTCTGTCTTGCTACTGGCCTTTTCCACCTCTTTCTTACTTCTCCAGCGAAGCTGACTACTTCCCCCAGATGATGTCTTCTCCAATTTTTTATCTTGGGAGGGTTCAGATGTTGCGGGGGTCTTCAGGGAATTCATGTAGGCTTTGTGCTGCCTTTGAACTTTTCTGACCATGGAGGCTCCCATTTGTTTGGTAGGCTGTCCATTCTTTCCGACTATGTACCATTTTTGCCCGAGGTGGGTAGGATTTCCTTTTTTGACTGGATTTGTTATCCAATCAATCCTCTTGATTTCCTTCCCCATATGGCCATATTGAGGATGATCTGCATCCCTCCGTGTTTTGGCCTCCATATCTTCTGCCTCTTCAGAAGCTTCATGGTTTCGAAATACTTTTGATAAAGCTTTGGGTTGGGAATCACCTCCTAATCGTTGAAAAACGCTTCGGGAAGTGTCTTTTCTTGTAGCCTGCTTGATCTTTTCGTGGGCTTCTCTCATTTCATCTTCTTTTTTCCTCCTGATCAGTTCATGATCAATGAGGATTCCAGCTGGGGGAATTTCGAGCTCACACTCGCATTGGCACTTACTACACATAACCATCCCCTTGATTATGGCTGCTTTTGGATATTCGGGCGATTTGATTACCCTTCCTGTAGGTTTTTTAGCCAGTCTTCCTTCCTCCACTTCCCTTGTGATTTTTTCTTTTCCCTTCTCAACCCATGCCATACTGATCATATTTATAGAGGCCTCTGAGAAGGGAACTGCAGGTTTGTCCACCACCAACTCTTCTGGCTGGCTGGTTTTAAGTCTCTTTCCCTTGGGAGGAACCAAGTCTGTTTCTTTTCTGGAGCCTGTGGAGGCTTTCTCCAATCTTTGCAACATCTGTAGCAACGTGGTTTGCAAATCTTTTGGCATTTTGGCATATATCTTCTGATCAAATGTATCCCACCGGGCGTGCCAAAACTATGTTCGCGTCAGAAATTTCCGTCGGGGACGTTTCCTGGCCGACGAGCGCACAGCTCCCCGGGAGGTTGGCGCCGGTTGAGGGCTGCTGTCGGGCTTTGTCGAGCAAGGCTCGTCGGGCAAGGCTTATCGAGCAAGACTCGTCAAGTACGGCTTGTCGGGCAAGGCTGGAAGAGAAGGACATCGTTAACTTTGATAGGTGCCTTTGTGGGGCCTTAGGTGTAGGCCTTGAGGCTCACAATCAAGATTAACTTCTAAGTACTCAGGCGTGCCACTGCCATCTTTAGCATGGCAGATGTAAAATGGATGTCGCGTTTTAGTTGTATATATATATGCCCGAGAAATCGTGTTAGTTATAACAGGTGCCTTTGTGGGGCCTTAGGTGTAGGCCTTGAGGCTTCCCATCAATAACTAAACCAGTGCTCAAACATATAATATTCGTTCGATTGATTGCAGGAGCCTTAAAACTATTATACTTCTGATTACCCGAATCTGAGAGATAGAACGAACCCAAAAATGTGCCTTTGTGGGGCCTTAGGTGTAGGCCTTGAGGCTTCCCATCAGAATTCGTTCTTATACTCAAACGTTCTAGACCGCGGAATGGAATGAATCCAAATAGGTGCCTTTGTGGGGCCTTAGGTGTAGGCCTTGAGGCTTCCTACCAGAATCCATTCCATGCTTAAGCGTTCTATGATAATCATAATATAATAGAAATAAAACTAAGGGGTAGGTCGATTACTTGCGCCCCAAGTAACTTCAGACTTCTTGTTTATCAAGGACTATCGTGGATGGGTTAAGTCCACATAAGGTTCTTTTTTATGCCTTGAGGCCAAGGACTTTCAACTGATCAAATTTACATGCCCGAGGTCTTAGAACTTAGATCTGGTTTGAACAATGAAGATATATTCAAATCGGATCCAAGTACTAAGAGATTCTTTTAATAGTCATCTTACTAGAAATAACTTGAATACAACTGGAAGTATACAACATCTTGCTAGGCTAATGAATGAAAAGACAAAAACAAAGAAGGTCGGGCAAGGTTTAACCTTATCGGGCAAGCCTGGTCGTCTTGCAGGTTCCTATCTTTGTGGCTTATCAAGGGTCTGAGAGCTTTTAGGGAGAGGTAAGGAGAGGAGTTTGCAAAGAGAAATCGATACTACAGCAAGGTTGAACAGGATAACAGAGCTATTACAAGGGTTTGAGTAAAGGCTTGTCCCGAGAGGGATGAAGGCTTGGGCTGACTACAACTTCGTTTTAAAGGCAAATCTGGCTTTGAGCAGAGTTTGTGCTTGCATTTGTTTGTTTGTTTGAGTGTCCTTAATCCTGATTTCTCTTTCTTCTTTTATAGACAACTCAGCTTGGCCTCTTGTAGCAGCAGCCTTGCCCGAATGCAACTTGAGAGGCAGTGACTCATCAGCTTTTTTACTTGTTCTGCCATTATAAAGTACTTTATGGGCTGTATAGCTGGTCAGTCTATACCACTTGGCCTTTGGGTAGGTGAGCAAGTGGTCTTCATGAGCTGCACCAAGTCAGAAAAGCCCTTTTCTGTTTTCTGGGCTTTGGCTGGGCTTAGGCCGATTCTTCCTTTAGGCATCCTTTTGGGCCAGCCCCTTTCCTGAGCCCAAAGTTCAAGTTTTGATCCAAACAGCCACATGTGCCAATGAATTTGTTTATAAATCCCCACTATGTTAATATTGAACAATAAAAAAAAATATCAAAATCGAGTTCTATAGAATAAAATGATGAAATTAACAGAAAATATTATAAATATCCACTATGCGTCAACATTCTACAAAACGGCAAAATTAAGGCATTGTGGAGCGAAAATTGAGTTTTATATTGTAAAATGACAACCTTTGAGTTTCATGGAGCAAAATCGAGTCCAAAATCGAGTTCTAGGGGCAAAGTGGAGCAGATTTTGAGTTTTAGGGAATAAAGGGACATCTTTTGAGTCACAGGGGGTCAAAATGAGATTAAAATCAAGTTTCAAATGTGTAGCTAAAAATAAGCCTATTTTTAATTAATTAAACTACAAATTATTTCCATTCGATTGAATTCAAAGTTGTAAGACAATTCTATAAGCTTGTAAATTCTTATCCTGTGTAATTGTTTTTCCAATAGAGAAACGATGTTATTAATGAACATCTACAAGAAAAGTCTTGGAAAAGAAGGTTCTGTACATGGTCGGTAGGTTTCCTCAAACCAAATTAGACCATCACTAATACCAAGGCCAAACTTAGCTATATAAGGAACTCCATTGCAAACTAGACTATCAAGCGTATTGTTAGTTGTAAAACTAGACTATATTTATTTTTTTAGAAATATGGTATGTTCTACTTACAGTATCAAGATATGCATATCATTTTTCTTTGGTTCTCACATAAATGTATATATGCGTGTCACGAAATTTCAATTTAAAATATATAACATTAATTCCGCTTTGCATGTGATAATTAATCAACTGTTGTGTTCGTGCAGCATTGTTGTTCAAGCATGCCAAACAATTGGGAAAAGACGAAGCTGACGACGAAATCAAGAAAGAGCAACACAAGCAAACAAAGATGCAAATGTTAATGTCGTGGTTGCCATTGCTATGCAGAGCCAGCAACGGAACCGACGTCCCGGTTTTGAGCATCGGAGAAAGGGCTGAGCTGGAGAGAGTATTGGAAGAGACGATCGAGATGCTGGAAGACGAAGATGATCAAGAGAAAGTGCTGTCGTTGTGGCTCCACCACTTCACACATTGCTTGTCCTCTGATTGGCCCAACCTCCATGGCTCCTATGCTCGCTGGTGTAACACTTCTCGGAAGCTCTTGCTGCACCACCATGCATGATGTATAGGAGTGATGATAGGGGGATCACATTTTGTAAATCATATCTAAATCATCTCTATTATAGAGTTTAGGTCCACAATATAAGTAGATCCCACGTTTATTAGAGAGGAGTTTGTTGCGAGTTATATATTAGTTAAAGTGTAAATAGTAGTTTGTTGTCCCACATTGGTGAAGTATATATGTAATACCAATTGTAACTCCTATATATACTCGACTTTAGAGATTAATGAATACATAAGAAATTTCCAAATATTATCATATATATTTTTGGTATTTACCATGTTTAGTTTAATATGACATCAGAGCAATTTGTTTTTGGTGACCTGTGTGCTTTAATTTTGTACCCACATTTTTCGTGATTTCCTTCGTTGAAAAAAAAAAGTGAATAGTGTCGTGCTACAATACATCGTTGCTACAGTGCGTGAACAGTAATCCTCTATAGTGTCGTAAATAGTGATTGCTACAGTACCGTGAATAGTCTGTTGCTACAGTATCATGAACAATGATTGCTGCAGTGTTTTGGTAAATTGTTTTCATTCTGCTGCGTATATTTTGTGCCTTTATTGTTCGTGATTGTGTTCAATTGCTCAATATAATCATAGTGTTGTTATGCATCTTGGTGGAACAAATAAATGGATAATTGATACTGGGGCCACTAATCATGTGACTAGTGACCCTAAAGTGTTTGATAAGTTATGTGATTATGTTCGTGATCCGTATATTACTAGTGCAAATGGAGCACCTTCCCCTGTGAAGGGTGAAGGCACTATCTCTCTGATTCCAAACTTATCACTGGTCCGTGCTTTACTTGTTCCTGATGTTAGGTGCAATCTTTTGTCGGTAGGAAAACTTCTTGATACCTTATATTGTTATGCTCACTTCTACCCTACGTATTGTTATTTTCAAGACATTCAACTCAAAAGATAATTGGTCGTGGTAAAAGAATAGGGGGTTTGTACATCTTGACTATGGAGGATACTCTTGTTTCCGGTTCAAATAATCATCAAGTTATAAGTGCTAAAGTGGCAAATTTGGTTGTGGCATCGACAATTGGGACATCCATCATTCAGTTATATGAAGCATCTATTTCCTTCTTTGTTTCGCACTTGTATTGATTCATAGTTCAAGTGTGAAACATGTGTCATGGCTAAGAGTCATCATGCTTCCTTTCCCGTAAGTAATTCTAAAGCTACTTTGCCATTTGATTTGATACATTCTGATGTGTGGGGTCCGACGAAAGTTACTTCTAATGGATTCTGTTGGTTTGTTACTTTTATTGATGATTGTACTCGATTAACTTGGGTGTTCTTGATGAAAAATAAGAGCGATGTTCCGTTAATTCAAGAATTTTGTACAATGGTGTCTACTCAGTTTCAGACCAAGGTTAAGGTTTTCAAGTCTGATAACGAAGGAGAATATATGAATCACACTTAGGCATGTTTTTTCGTGATCATGGTATTATTCACCACACGACTACTCCGTTTACACCCCAACAAAATGGTGTGTCCGAATGGAAGAATCGTCAAATAATGGAGGTTGCTCGCTCCTTGATGTTGGATAAATGTGTTCCTAATCATTTTTGGGGTCATGCTGTTTTGACTGTTGTGTATTTGATCAATCGTGTTCCAAGTAGAGTTCTTGATTTTCAGACACAACTTGATGTGCTACAAAAACATGTTTCTCTTATTTCTGTATCAAAGCTTCCTCCAAAAGTGTTTGGGTATATTGCATATGTGCATGTTTACTCTCATCAGCCGAGTAAACTTGATGCATGTGCTTTCCAATGTGTTTTTATTGGGTATGCTAACAATAAAAAAGTCTATAAGTGTTATCATCCTTTGACTCAAAAAACTTATATTACCATGGATGTCACCTTCCACGAGGAAGTTTCCTATTTTGTGAAGCCCTCTTCCGACTCTCCACTACAAGGGGAGAGGGGGAGTGAAGTGCAGATTCGAAGAGATGGTATGGAAGACGTGTTACAGGCAGAGTTGGAAACAAAACCTATTATGTTGCGTGATACTGATCAATTGGCCACATATAGTGATCGGTCACCTGTCATTCCCAGAACTATTTCTACTGACGATATATTAGATATGCCCAGCGAGTTGCCTATTAGTATGTCTGAGAAATTACCTTTTGATGATCGGTTGCCTGTTGCTGATATGTCTAACGAGTTGCTTGATGATAGTTCGTCCAGTGATGATTTTTCTAACAGTTTGTGTTTGTACCATACTTAGGGCCTCCGTATGTAATAAGTGAGGAGCCCTTATTCTATAAAAGGACTCCTTACCCTCCTCATTTGGGGAGGCCAAGATGGAGGGCAAGGCTTAGGCCACAGAAAATGGGCTAGAGAGAAAATAAGAAGCTAGAAAGCACACTGCCTCTAGCCTTGTTGTATATTCACCATTCATAGTGAGCTAATATCAACATCAGTGTGGATGTAGCCCAAACATTGGAGTGAACCATGATACATCTTGTGTTCTTTATTTTCTTGCAAATTCACGGTCGGATTTACGTTGTTCCAAGACCCCTCCGGTTTTGTGCATCAACATTTGGCGCCGTCTGTGGGAATCGACATGAAAAACTATGTCTGAAAAACTATGTCAGTTCTCTTTCATTTTTTTCATCTCACCGCCGTGAATCTGCAAAAACTCAAGAACGAAACAACCGAACACCTACACTCGAAGACGCACCCATTCAATCTAACAGAAAGAGAGAGAGAAATTTCAACCAAAGTTTGCAAATATCCTAAAAAAAGCCATTTGCTCTTGCACTTAGCTCTTTGCTCTTGTAGTCGCACTGCAGTGATCTTTCTCCGACGATATCCATATTTTGATAAAGGCAGGCAAGCAGGCAGGCTGGCTTTGTGGATTCCTTATAAATCGTCTTCCTCAGAGTTGAACATTATATTTAGATCCTAGCAGGCAGCATGCACCAGCAATTGAGGAGTTGGACAAGAAGAGAGAGATTGGGAGAGTTTGGGATTATTTAATCCTAGGACTAGTACTCAAATCTGGGGGAAGGGAAGCAGCAACCCCTTAATCTTAACGGTCAGATCCGATACAGATCGCCTTCCTCGGCTGAACTGCTAGAGGCTCAGAATTTGATCCAGACCAATTCTCCACCCTTCGATCCTGACCCCCTCTCCGACCCCGAAAACAAGATGCTCAAGCGTCTCGGTAGAGAAATTGGAATGGGGAGTCCCCAGTACGCCTCTCTCTCCGACAAAATGTGCAGATACAAGAACGTTATCCTCGTCATCTCAATCCCTCTTCTCTTCCTTACCATGATCTTTTACGTCATGCCCCCCTCCGTGGTAATTTGAGCAACCAGCTCCCCCGCAAGCTACCTTCCAAGACATCCTACGCTGTGATCTTCGACGCCGGCAGCTCCGACAGTCGTATCCACGTCTTCTGCTTCGACTGCAACCTCCAGCAGCAACAGTTCATTCTATCCAATTTCTCCAGAGTCCCAAAGCTGAAGCCTTCAAGCTCAGCACCCATCAAATGATGGAATGGCCCTTTCAGCCAGTCCTAATTTACCATCCAGTACCGCCCATTACGACTTTTCACTGCCCCTGCTCTACTGAAGCACTGGAGTCAAGGCGTCTCATAGGTGTCCCGGAAGCCCACGCTTGGCCTTGGCGCCAACACCACCTCCTCGCGAACCAGACCCACTTCCCTTCTTCCTCCTCTTGGCTCGTTCGCTCTGTTAGCTTGAGGTTTTTATCACTGGATTTGATGTAGTGGTGTTTAAGAATGATTTGAGTGCTGTGAAATGAGAGGGGCAGTACAGAGGTCCTATTTAGATACAGAGTAAGGCGTTGGTGGCGTTGGAAGCCATTGATTTAGATGTTACTGAGGAGGTTATGACGGCTGGTTGTGTTACTAGGGATAGGATCAATGGACTCGTTGATGGGGTTTCTGGTACTTGTGATGTCGGTAGTCGGGCGATGCTGCATATGCCGCATTGAGATCAGTGCTGGAGTGTCTCGAAGATCCAAAAACTCAAACTCAAGCTCGAATTTTCCTCACGGACCTCCAGAACCGCTTCCCCTCCAAGGAGTCCTGCGATCAATGTTTTCGCACCTACCATTTTCAGATTGAAGACATCTTCCTCGATCAGTATAAAGGTCACCAGGTCTAAAGTAGCCCTTTGGTGCTGCGACTTTTCCCGGGACTCCTCCCGCCTCATCATTGGCAGCGCTGATCGGACCACCAAGCTCTGGGACGTTCAGACCGGCCTCTGACCCTCCTCCATGAACGATAAGCTTTGCAAAAGAATCTGAAAAAGATGAGACCTTTTTCTTTTTTCTTTATTATTTTGCTTTATCATTATTACTTCCCTAGCTACCAGAGAATGATGAAACTTTCATGATACAACCCACTACTCGATCAGTCTCAGAGATCATTGCAAACCATCAGACAGCTCAACCACTCCCACAAAAGAAAAAGAAAAAGAAAAAGGATGTCTGGAGAAAAGCAGAAAGAAAAGCAAAAAGTAAAAGCAGAAAGCAAAAGAAGATAAAAAGAAGCAGACATAATTGCGGTGGTGATGGCATGCAGAAAAGGGAATTATGGGCGTGACCCATTGAGCAGAGGGTCAGATTTATTTTTGAATCATGTGATTTATTTTTCTTATCCTTCGGAGGCATCTGTATAACCCCACCAGAGGGTAATCATAAATAAAAAAAGAAGGCAACATGCCAAAAAAAAAAAAAAAACGGCAAGCCGAAAATAATGGGCTGGATTGTTATGTGGAGGGCGAATGCCCATATGCCCAAAAGAGCTAGGCCCTATAACTTCAAACTCCAACCCCCATCCCTCCCCTTAAAGTTCACCCGCTATTATCACCAACCAGGTGATCAAAAGTACGTCCAGTACTCCAAAATTATTCAGTAACCTGCCGCTATTATCACCAACCAGGTGATCAAAAGTACGCCCAGTACTCCAAAATTATTCGGCAGCCTGTTGCTATTATCACCCACTAGGTGATCAAAAGTACGTCCAGTACTCCAAAATTATACATGAGCATCACTCATGTCAATCATACATAAACATTCATGAGCATAACTCATGTCAACATTCATGAGCATAACTCATGTCAACATTCATGAGCATCACTCATGTCAACACTCATATAAACATTCATGAGCATCACTCATGTCAATCAACTTCAAAAGCTTTATTTACAGAGCTCCAGCTTCGAGAGCTTCAGCTTCAAAAGCTTCATTTACAAAAGCTCCAGCTTCAAAGCTTCACTTGCAAAGCTTCACCTACAAAGCTTCAGTGCAAGGTATACAAAGACCGCCTCCGAACAACCGTCACTTCAGCCCATACATGGATTCAATTTGAAGTCTCCAGCCAACAGCCTCTATTGACTAAAGACTTGGGGGACTACATTATGTACCATATATTGGGCTTCCAAAACTGGGCCTCATGAAAAATACTTTTGGGACTTAGCCCATTATTTATGTACTGAGGAGCGAACCCTTATTCTATAAAAGGGACTCCCTCACTTTCATTATAGAGCACCCAGCACTTATGTATTGAGGAGCGAGCCTTTATTCTATAAAAGGGACTCCCTCACCATCATTAGAGAGCATCGTCGCCTGCTGAGCAACCGCCTCGCCGCGAGCATCAACTCTAGCCCATCATTTATGTATTGAGGAACGAGCCCTTATTCTATAAAAGGGACTCCCTCACCTTCAACGCCATAAGCCGAGCCAACCTAGGCAACATAAGCCATAAGCCGAGCAACCTTGCAACATGTGCTACTTCTAGTTGAGCATCATTTCAGATTGAGCACCGCCTCATATCGAGTATCAGTTCTAGATGACATCTAGTTACTTCGACCCACACATGGACTGAATTTCAAGTTTCCAGCCAAAAGACTATCTTGACTGAAGACTTAGGGGACTACTGTTTATACCATACTTAGGGCCTCTGTATTTAGATCTCGTATAAATACTCGGGGGACTCAAATGTAATTATGTAATAAATGAAGGGGCAAATATGTAGTAAGTGATGAGCTCTTATTCTATAAAAGGACTCCTCACCCTCCTCATTTGGGGAGGCCAAGATGGAGGGCAAGGCTTAGGCCACAGAAAATGGGCTAGAGAGAAAATAGGCTAGAGAGCACACTGCCTCTAGCCTTCTTGTATATTCACCATTCAGAGTGAGCTAATATCAACATCAGTGTGGACGTAGCCCAAACATTGGGGTGAACCACGATACATCTTGTGCTCTTTACTTTTTTGCAGATTCATGGTCGGATTTACGTTGTTCTAAGACCCCTCCGGTTTTGTGCATCAACAATTTAGTACAAGATGGTGGCATACATGAGGTAAATTCTGACGATTCTTCTACTTATCAGTTGCTTCCACGAGCTAATTGTGGAAAACCTAAAGTACAATATGAGCCTGATATGCATACCAAAGCCAAATATCCTATAAACAATTATGTGTCTACTCATCATTTGTCCAAACTGTAGGCATCTTGCATTTGTCAGCTATCTAGTGTATCAATTCCAACAAAATTGCAGGATGCTTTGTCTGACCCTAAGTGAGTTAATGCCATGAAAGTTGAGATGGAAGCTTTGGAAAAGAATTCTACTTGGGATTTGGTTCCTTTACCAAACGAGAAGAAAATCGTTGGATGTAGATGGGTATTTACTATTAAGCACAAAGCAGACGGTTCTATTGACCGGTATAAAGCCAGAATAGTTGCTAAGGGTTATACTCAAACCTATGAGGTGGATTATCAGGAGACTTTTGCTCATGTTGCCAAACTTAATACTGTACGTGTTCTTCTGTCATTAGCAGCAAATCAGGATGACCTCTATTGCAGTTTGATGTTAAGAATGCTTTCCTTCATGGTGATCTTAAGGAGGAAGTTTATATGGATCTCCCACCTAGTATTGGAACATCTCCTAGAAAAGGTGTTGTATGCAGGTTACGAAAGGCTTTGTATGGTTTGAAACAATCTTCTAGAGCATGGTTTGGGAGGTTTACATGTTCAATGAAGAAGTTTGGGTATATCCAGAGTCATTTAGATCATACTTTGTTTCTAAAGCGACAAAATGGTAAGCTAACTGCATTGATTATTTATGTTGATGACATGATAGTGACTGGTGATGATCAGAAGGAGATACAACGCCTTCAAAAGTACCTAGCTACTGAATTTGATATGAAAGAATTGGGTGAATTGAAGTATTTTCTTGGAATCGAGGTTGCACGATCCAAGCATGGTATTTTTCTGTCTCAACGGAAGTACATTCTTGATTTGTTGATTTGTTAGTTGAAACATGTATGTTAGATTGCAAACCTGTTGATACTCCGATTGAGCAGAATCATCGTCTGGGCTTATTTCCAAATCAAGTTCCTACTCATAAGGAACAGTATCAGAGGTTTGTGGAGAGATTAATTTATTTGTCTCACACTCGCCCTGACATTGCTTATGCAGTTAGTGTGGTAAGTCAGTTTATGCACTCACCTAGTGAAGATCATATGGATGCAGTAACCCGTATTTTGAGGTACTTGAAAATGGCTCCTGGCAGAGGCTTGATTTTCTCCAAGAATGGTCATTTGAATGTCGAAAGGTATACAGATGCAGATTGGGTAGGTTCTATCACTGATAGGCAATCTACATCTTGATACTTTACGTTTGTGGGTGGTAATTTAGTTACTTGGAGAAGCAAGAAACAAAAAGTTGTGGCTAGGTTAAGTGCAGAAGCTGAGTTTCGTGGTATGTCTCATGGTGTATGTGAGTTGTTGTGGTTGAAAAATTTGTTGAGAGATTTTGGGTTTAAACCCAAGGGTGCTATGAAACTTCATTGTGATAACAAGGCTGCTATTGAGATTGCTCATAATCCAGTGCAACATGATCGAACAAAACATGTGGAGATTGATCGACATTTCATTAAGGAAAAATTGGATGCTGGAATTATTATGTTTCCGTTTGTGGGATTTGAATATCAATTTGCCGATGTTCTTACTAAGGTTGTGTCTAATAGTGGGTTTTCCAAGTCGCTTGACAAGTTGAGCATTTGTGACATCTTTGCACCAACTTGAGGGGGAGTGTTGCGAGTTATATATTAGTTAAAGTGTAAATAGTAGTTTATTGTCCCACATTGGTGAAGTACATATGTAATAGCAATTGTAACTCCTATATGTACTCAACTTTGGAGATTAATGAATACATAAGAAATTCTCAAATGTTATATATTTGGTATTTACCATGTTTAGTTGATGTAATTTGCAAAATGTGGTTTCACTAGCATTTTCTAGTTTATAATTAACGACCTCGACCAGTACTTGTACGTAGTGGTAGGGCAGCTGCTAGGTTGTGAATCATATATAGCTTCTGATCTTCCTTCCACATCATACAAAATTCCATTACATTTTTTGAGTGCTTAGGAGGGCAGATGCCCTGGACAAGAAAAAATGAAAGACTGCTTAGTGGTTTAATCCACCAATGGGTGGAGCTGTTGGGGGCACTCCAACTATTAATCAAAACTCCAACTACATCACCTGACTCTGATTCCAAAGTTTTTGGTGTAGATACTATAGTTGTTACAAAAAAAAAAAAAATTGTGGCATAAACGGGGACAGCTGATTGCCATAGAAACTCCAAAATTCTAACAAACCAAACATCAAAACAAAATAGTAAACATGACTAATCCTAGCCACAACAAAAAGAGCGTATCACAAATTAAAAAATGGAATTGAATAATGGAGCAGTAGGAACCAGGGACAGCTGTTGCCAAAGGCCCAAAGCAGTTGCAGCCTCCTTCCTTGAACTGCCCAAAATATCCCACTTACACCCTCGCCCCCTCTCCTCTTCTACGTGTTTAAGTGTTGAAATGGTTTTTTAAAAGTTGTTGATCAAGTATGAAGCCTCCCTTTGTTAGCCAAGGCAAGCCCATGCCTAATTTTAAGACAAAACAACTATTAGTTTTGCAATCCTGTCCATCGTAGCCTATTTGATGTGTGTGAAAAAAAAAAAAAAAAAAAAGAGTTTTGTGCTCACTACTCACTCTCGATTTCATGGTACATTTAGTTGGAGTTGTGCCTAAAAAGCAATTTATAATATTAGATATTACGCAATAACTCCATTTTAATTAATCATGCACATGCAAGTTTTATTTATTTGTGAGTTTGACTTTATAATATGGTTATAGTACTACAGTTTAGTGTTCTTTCTTCTCCATTTGTAAGATCGACTCCTCTAACGGGAGTTTCAATACCAAAAGTATGGCTGGCTCATTATGTGAATGAGGCCAAACCATCTACCCGTTATTGTAAATACATCAATGCATGCATTAAAAGAATATAAAGGTAGGATTGCTCATGTGGATATTGCTCAGGTGTTTATTGCTGGGAGAGTTTTCAAGAACATATCTATATCTACTATCATAAACATAAAAACACTCCTGTTAATCAAAATTTCATGTTTACAAGAAAACCTCCTGTTTTTAGCACCCAGATTACATCCATATCTACTATCATAAACATAAAAATCAAAACAACTCTGCATCTGCTTCATAAGCACCACATGCAGATTGTATCGAATTTTAAATATGTTATAGCTCAAATATTGAGTTACTGGTCATGGGTCCGAGTTGCTTGATCAACTCGAGCCATACATATATATCACACAAAAGACACTTTACACCAAAAAGATTTAAAAGCGCGCGGACCGAACCGGGTTCACCATCAATCCTTAAAGTGATCGAATATTAGCTATAATTAACTTAAAGCATCTTGGAGCAATCCTACCAAAGGCAACTAACTTTTGTTCCGCATCTAATGCTCTATTAATTCTGGGTTTTCCAGTTGGTACGTATAGACAAGCACAAAAAGGCACCCTCATTCCCTAAGCTAGAACTTGAAATGGCAAGTCGGATTGAGAGGTGCAATGGGTGTGGACGGAAACTTGTAGTGCCATTACAAGCACAAATCATTCGTTGTGGTGCGTGTCAAGGCGTCCCGCGCATCAATCGAACATCCATCAATCCTCTGATTCGAGCGAGCCATGATTCAATAAACCACGCTGTCAACCGTCTTAAAAGCCAAATGACTAGGGTGATGACCATGCCCTCCCCGAATGCGGGCCGCCCTGCTAATCCTAGATACTACCATCATCAGCTGTCCCGGCCATCAGTACCAAAACCCTTGATGCCACCTTCGACGCATGGAAGAAAGCTCGCGGTGCTGTGTGGAGTGAGTTACAATGGGAAAAGTTACAAGCTCCAAGGAACGGTGAACGATGTTCAGTGCATGAAATACTTTCTTGTTGACAGATTGGGATTTCCAACTGCTTCCATACTCATGCTCACAGGTATTCTTATTTAATTAATTTCACACTATCAATCATGGAAAGCATACTGATATTTCTCTCGAAAGCTATTTCTTTTCACGTTTCGTGAGGTTTGAACGAGGAATCAATTTTTTTTTTTATTCTTACATATTTTTCTCAATGTTATGATCACCAAAAGTATGTAAGGTGACTTGATATTGCCGTGTTGTAGAATATGAGACAGACCCTTTCAGGATCCCAACAAAACAAAACATGCGTATGGCGTTACAGTGGTTGATGCAGGGCTGCCAATCAGGAGACTCGTTGTTGTTCCACTTCTCTGGCCATGGCTCAACCCAGCATGACTTTTCGAATGATGAGATTGACGGCAATGATGAAACGGTGTGCCCTGTTGATTTTGAGACCGAGGGGATGATCATTGATGATGAAATTAACGCCACCATTGTTAGGCCGGTGCCCCATGGTGCCAAACTTCATGCCATTGTCGATGCCTGCCATAGTGGAACTGTTCTTGACCTACGATTTGTTTGCAGGATCAACAGGTAATGTTTTGCAGCACCAACCCCGCTACATGTCTTAATTACTATCCTCAACACATTTTCTTAACTATACCCAACTAATTGAGAATTTAAACATGATATATATGTCTTTTTTAAATGTAGAGAAGGATATTCGTGGGAAGATCAACAATACTCGCCTATTTATAAGGGCACAAGTGGTGGACCAGCTGTCTTCATAAGCGCTTGTGACGACCATCAAAAATCTGCAGACACCACTGTGAGTATGTATAATCGATATGTGAGGAAATCAACCCTATACTCTTGATGTGCGATAAACCCTAGCTAGTAATTATATGATTTTTTCTTCCAAAATGTTGAAAGAGGTTGCAAGTTCAACTCTCTCCCTCCTCCATATTGATAACCCTAAACCCTATACTATGATGTGCGTTAAACAAAGACAAACTGTTTGAAGTTGTATTAGTACCATATCAAGGAGCAGAGATATTCTACTCCACGCAATTAAATTCAAAGAACAAAAAATGCAATGTAAAATAACACAAGTTCATGAGATTGTGCAGGTTTTGTCTGGAGACACTTCAACGGGTGCCTTGACTTATAGCTTTATCCAAGCAGCGGAAAATGATCGCGGATCGACATATGGCTCTTTACTGAATGCTATGCGCCACAAAATTCGTGAAGCTAAAACTGGCATTGATATGGTTAAGTATCTTTCCAAGAATCATTTAGTTGATTAAGGAACTGGATCCCCTCCGGATCTAAAGGGATTTGAGCACACTAATTAATGCATCCGGACTATAGAAATTTGATCAAACGGCTACAAATAAGGAGTCTATTTGACCGTTGGATCAAATTTCAATATTCCGGATGCATTAATTAGTGAGCTCAGATTTTTTAGATATGGAGGGATCCAGTTCCGTTGGTTAAACCCATAAACACTCCTTACACATACAGACAAATCGAAGCAACACTGCAAATATTAGGTGGCAACCTATTTTCCAAGGACAAGGATTGTATGCCCTCCCACTTCTGGTGCCCTCCTGTTTTGTGTGGTCACGGTTAAATCACGTCAACATTTTATATTATTTTTTTTATAGAGATAATAAGAGAAAAATGAATAGTGATATAAAATGTTGACATAACTTAACCGTGATCACACAAACAGAAGGGCATCGGAAGTGGGAGGGCAGACAATCCTTGTCCATTTTCCAAATACAGTTAATATAAAATAGAGTGTACTTTCGTTCTGCTTGATGTCCCATAAATTTGAAAGTTTGATTAGACATTAATTCTTTATCTTTTGAGAACTTATTAAAATGTTTGGTTTTTTATTTGTAGGAGACCCAGTTGTCATCATCTGAGATATTTGACATTTGCTCAAAACAATTGGTATTGCAACTTAGAAATTAAGTTACACATTTCATTCTTACCATGCTACTGTCGCAGCCTGTGTGTACTGCAAAGTGAGTTAATCAATATATGAATAAGTGTAAGTTTTTATTTTATTTTCCTTTTTCTAATTTAGCAACCCAATTTTAACCCTTTCGCCTTCCCTTCTCCCTACCCTCCATCACTCCCACTCAAAATAGATAATAACTAGAAATTGCTGCCCACGCATTGCTGTGGGATTAGAAATCGTATGGAAGATGGATAAGCTAATTCTAAATCATCAAATTTGAGCTGTTTAAACCTTTTCTCTAAATTATTAAACGGTATTTAGCATAAACTAACTTGCAATTCAAATGCAAGAATGCAAAGGAAGATAAATTGTCAAATTTCATACATGTCAAACTTTATTTAGGAAACTGAAAACCATAAAAAAATAAATTGATAAACATACAAAGATAGTTCACCATCATAAATGTTGAATGCTGATAACGATGATCTTTGTTTCTCTCATAATTATAGAATTTAAAGAACACACAAAATTACCAATCAAACCAATCAAAATTTCCACTCCTTTGGCTTTTTCAGAGAATGCCGAATCCAAAATCCATGAACCCCACACTGTCAACTTATTCCATACCAAAATTATAGCACGTATTGTTATCTAATTCCAATAATGATGTTTTAGTACTCCTTGAAAATGCACCGGTTGGTCTATCCGTCTCTCTCTCTCTCTCTCTCTCTCTCTCTCTCTCTCTCTCTCTTTAAGAATAATTGTTAACAGTAATCATAATAACAGGTTAAAAGCCTTGTGAACTATGTTATCAAGGAAAAAAAATCGCTGTTCTGTCCAATACAACTTTGCAAGAATAGCCATTCTTCAATTTTAAGCAGGATTGGAAACAAAGTAGCGTATTAAAGCTTTAAGATAAGGTTAGTTGGCCAAAAGTTTTTAGCTTTGTGTGTAATTAACCAGTTTGTCAATTACCTTAGAGTAAGCATAGATCAGAAGTAAACATGTTTATTACCTCCCCACGGCTACTTAAACATTTCTTCTCATTACATGTCCCAGTATAGTTACACTTGTTACAACTTCCAGTTGAGGCCAAAACTCTTGCCATTTATGCATACTTCAACTTTGCCATGCTGCTCGTATCTAGAGTTGATAGTGAACCTTACTGCATAATCAGCACAGTAGGTCTTGTTTACCTATAACAAATGACAACCATTTGGAAAAAATAAATAAGCCTTTGGTTATAGCTTTCACTTGCTTATTGTTTCTGATGAGCTACAAAACACAGCCAACAAAAGAAAATCAAACAAATACCAAAAGAAGATTAAGCGTGTTGATGCACAAAACCGGAGGGATCTTGGAACAACGTAAATCCGACCGTGAATCTGCAAGAAAGTAAATAACAGAAGATGTATCGTGGTTCACCCAATGTTTGGGCTACGTCCACACTGATATTGTATTTCTCTGTTTGTGAGAGGATGAGAGGGTGAGAGCCTCCGAGGGTGAGAGTGAGGCTTCCCATGGCCTAAGAATTGGCCTCTTTTAATGAGGAGAGTGAGGGGTCTTTCTATAGAATAAGGGCTCCTCACTTATTACATATTTGCCCCCTTCATTTATTACATAATTACTTTTGAGTCCCCCGAGTATTTATACGAGATCTAAATACGGAGGCCCTAAGTATGGTACAAACTGTAGTCCCCCAAGTCTTCAGTCAAGAAAGTCTTTTGGCTGGAGACTTGAAATTCAGTCTATGCATGGGCCGAAGTAACTAGATGTTGTCTTAAACTGATGCTCGATTTGAGGCGGTGCTCAATCTGAAATGATGCTCAACTAGAAGTAGCACATGTTGCGAGGTTGCTCGGTTTGTGGCTTATGTTGCCTTGGTTGGCTCGGCTTGTGGCGTTGAAGGTGAGGGAGCCCTTTTTATAGAATAAGGGCTCGCTCCTCAATACATAAATGATGGGCTAGAGTTGATGCTTGCGGCGAGGTGGTTGCTCAGCAGGCGGCGATGCTCTCTAATGATGGTGAGGGAGTCCCTTTTATAGAATAAGGGCTCGCTCCTCAATACATAAGTGATAAGTTAGGAGTGATGCTCGCGGTGAGGCGGTTGTTCAGCTGGTGGCGATGCTCTCTAATGATGGTGAGGGAGTCCCTTTTATAAAATAAGGACTCGCTCCTCGATACATGAATGATGGGTTAGGAGTGATGCTCGCGGCGAGGCGGTTACTCAGCTGGTGGCGATGCTCTCTAATGAAGGTGGGGGAGTCCCTTTTATAGAATAAGGGCTCGCTTCTTAATACATAAGTGATGGGTTAGGAGTGATGCTCGCGACAAGTTTGTTGCTCAGCAAGCGGCGATGCTCTCTAATGATGGTGAGGGAGTCCCTTTTATAAAATAAGGGCTCGCTGCTCAATACATGAATGATGGGTTAGGAGTGATGCTCGCGGCGAGGCGGTTGCTCAGCAGACGGCGATGCTCTCTTATGAAGGTGAGGGAGTCAATTTTATAGAATAAGGGCTAGCTCTTCAATATATAAATAATGGGCTAAGTCCCCCAAGTATTTTTCACGAGGCCCAGTTGAGGCCCAATATATGGTACATAATGTAGTCCCCCAAGTCTTCGGCAATAGAGTCTGTTGGCTGGAGACTTCAAATTGAATCCATGTATAGGCCGAAGTGGCGGTTGTTCGGAGGCGGTATTTGTATACCCTGCACTGAAGCTTTGTAGGTGAAGCTTTGCAAGTGAAGCTTTTGAAGTTGGAGCTTTGTAAATGAAGCTTTTGAAGATGGAGCTCTCGAAGCTGGAGCTCTGTAAATGAAGCTTTCGAAGCTGATTGACATGAATGATGTTCATGAATGTTTTATGTTGATTGACATGAGTGATGCTCATGGGTGTTGACATGAGTGATGCTCATGAATCTTGACATGAATGATGCTCATAAATGTTGACATGAATGATGGTCATGAATGTTTATGTATGATTGACATGAGTGATGCTCATGTATAATTTTGGAGTACTGGACGTACTTTTGATCACATGGGTGATAATAACAACATGCTGCCGAATAATTTTGGAGTACTGAATCTACTTTTGATCACCTAGTGGGTGATAATAGCGGCAGACTGCCGAATAATTTTGGAGTACTGGACGTACTTTTGATCACCTAGTGGGTGATAATAGCGGTAGGCTGCCAAATAATCTTGAAGTACTGGACGTACTTTTGTTCACCTAGTGGGTGACAATAGCGGCAGGCTGCTGAATAATTTTGGAGTACTGGACTTACTTTTGATCACCTAGTTGGTGATAATAGCAGCGTACTTTTGATCACCTGGTTGATGATAATAGCGGTAGGCTGCCGAATAATTTTTGGAGTATTAGACGTACTTTTGATCACCTAGTGGGTGATAATAGCAGCAGGCTGCCGAATAATTTTGGAGTACTGGAGGTACTTTTGATCACCTAGTGGGTGATAATAGCAGCAGGCTGCCGAATAATCTTGGAGTATTAGACGTACTTTTGTTCACCTAGTGGGTGATAATAGCGGGAGGCTGCCGAATAATTTTGGAGTTCAATATTAACCGTTTACCCTGAAAAGACACGACAACGATGAATATAATTAAATTGTAAGTGAATTAATATTTTGTACCATAAATATATAAGGGATATAAAATTACACAGATATAAATAATGCACGAAGTGTCACATGTTTCCGAAATGAAAACGCTACAAATCCAAGATATACGGCCAATTAATTCTTCAATCGCTAATGGATCGCTGGATATTCTTAGCTGCCTTTGTAGTTCTTGTTTGTCATATTAGAACACAACTTAGGAAAAATAAATATAAACACAAAAAGAGAAGAAGATATAAGACAATTACCCTTCTTTTGGTAGGAAGCTCATTCCCAAACATAAATTCTGATATTTTCCTAAGCTTGTATTATACAGGTAGCGTACTTAGTGAATATGCTTTTGAAAAAAGATTAACAAAATTTGACATGCTAATTTACTGAAAAGATTTGACAAAAAAGACTTTGGGATTAGAAACCTCATAAAACAAATGATGCGCATGCAGATCTTAATATAGGTAAAATACCAACTGAATTTACTAAGAAATAATTCAAACCACAATACTGTAGTTGATGATTAAATCAAGAACTAATTCACCATCTTTTTTCTTGATGAAACACTTGAGAAAGAAAACGGAGCAGCTTTGAATCTCAGCTGCTGAAGACTTTGTTCTTCCTCCCCAACTACTCCATAACTCCCAGAAGAGAACTTTTCATGCAACCTCTTTCCAGCAGCTGCAAAAAAAAAATCAAATTTAAAAACAAAGCAAGAGAGTGCATTTGGACGTTGGTTTGGGTGCAGATGCGGTGGAGGGACGGTGGGTCGGTGGTGTAGGTGGTAATGATGGGCAGTGACGAAGCCAGGAATTGACGGGGGGAGGGGCGAAGTTAAAAGAGTGCAAGGTTCAAAAGAATAGCGACAACAAAATCCTTTTATATAGTAATGTCTTCCATAATTTATCAATACAAACAAATTACACTTGTTGCCGACGAGGTTTCATGTCAAGAAACGCTGCATAATAGGCTCATTATCAATAAAAGCAAATACATCTCTCTCAATGTAAACAAGCATGCTATCACTCAACCATTGATCACCCATTTTGTTACGCAATGGTGTTTTCACAATCTTCATAGCAGAAAAAGCTCTCTCCACCGAAGCGGTTGCAACCGGTAACACCAAAGCCAATGTAAGTGTTTAAAATTTGAGTAGTTTGAGTAGAAATTTCCTTGTCCCACATTGGCCATTCCCAAAAGATTTTATCACTTTATAAGGTTTTGTCCTTTAAAGAAAGTGATTGGAGTAATAGGCCTGGAGACTAAAATTGGGCTCACCCTTGGGGTTGGGCTTTGGGGTGTAATAATTAATTATAATTAATATATAATTAATATATATTTAATTGTCAAAAGATGGGCCTTGGGCTCTAATAATTAAATTATTTAATTAATTATTTTTCGGATTTACTTAATTATTTTTTAATTAAATTCGAATTTAATTAATTAATTATTTTTTATGAAAAGACTCATCCTTTCAGATGAAGTCTGAGAGTTCTTTCTGAACACAGACCAAAGCACCCTTCTGAAGAGATGTCTCCCAACAGTCACACCCCATTCTCATACCTGTTGCAAACAGGCATCTATCTGCTATATATACATACATCTGCATAGCATTTAGATCACAGAAATAATAAACTTCATCTTCTACATTCATAAACCTTCTTACTGAGAGAACCACACTAAATTCGCCAGAAGTTAAATTTTCCGGTGCTGGAATTTTAACTTGATCGTTGAATCCTGGTGAAGCAGACGTCCGTAGAACTACAAGCACAGAGTAGGGACGAAATTTCTGTTTCAAGGACATTGCGGTACGCAAGCCTCGATCTTCAAGTTGTCTGTTTTATAATTCATATTCTAGTTTATATTCTGTTAGTTTCTATTGCATTTATTATTTATTAGCATATATAAATTATCACAGATTGTTGACATATATCCAACAGTAAGAAGCTTATACACTAACATATAGCTTGCACACCTCCCAGTCTTCACCAACTCCTTTGCAAGATCACCAATTCCTCTCAATGATGAAAACTTGTTATGCATATTCATATCGTGAATGTAATTGTCAAGTTGATTTGGAAGATTCATGAGGTCCATACAATCAAAATCTTAAGGATAAAGTTGGGTTAGACGAACAATTTTTACTTTGTCAAAAGATGCAAAATTATTCACCGGACTCAAACATGCTATACAAAGAAGAAATTCAGTGTTCACCTCATTGAAACGATCATTCAATTCCTTTAATTGCGTATCAAGGACTTGAAAATAGAGGTCCACACGATAGTAATGGAAGTTTGTGAGTCTTGGAGCTTTACACCTTGATTTTCCAGGTACAAAATGCAAATCCTCCATGTTAGGAACAACAATATCATAATCTTGACAAAACTTTTGTACATCATCAAGCAAGTCCCCAAAGTCATCATCTCTCAAGGATTCTAGTCTTTGTTTCAATATGTTGCTTTTGCGTCATCAAATCTCTAGCTTGTTGTAAAGCTTTATTATGAAGACTTCCAACACCTTCCTCATGATCTTGAAAATTTTCAAGTCATTTCCTCCAATTTGTAAACCCAATCTCAATGAAGACATCACTTTCGGCATTTCCCTCTTTATCAAAAGCAGACTTGAATAGATAGCAATAACGGCAAAATGTGGCATCTTTTACTATACTATACTCCAACCACTTAAAATTATCAAACCAACGGGTGAAGAAACATCGATTATTGCTAACTTTTTTGGGCATGATGTGGTCTTTAGGTTGACAAGGATTATTTTGGAGATAGCGTCGACGAATTACTTCACGATAATTAGGTGGAAAATCAAGCATTCGACACCTATGTCTAGGATATGCAGGAAGATTAGCCAGTATTTCATCCAACTCAGTGACCTCACTTTGTTGGGAACTACCCGGAATACTCGAAGAAGGAATATTTGGAATATTAGAAGGAGGACTACTCGGAATATTTGGAGAAGGACTAGACGAAATATTTGGAGGATTTAAGCACTATTTCTTATAGTATCGTTCCATTATGTAACTGTATCTGGAAAAGAAAAGAAAAAGTCTTAGACTCTTAATCTTAGAGTAAACTATACTATAGTCAATATAAGTACTAACTAATTAAACCAACAATTCAATTAGAGTAAATTGTAGCAATGGTCCCTGAACTTTACTCAAATTGGAGCAATAGTCCCTCAACTAAAAATCCATTACCATTGGTCCCTCAACTTATCAAAATGTGTAGCTATAGTCCTTTTCATTAATTTCTTCAAAATTTTGTCAAAATATGTTATGTTGGAATAACCATTTATTTAATTAGGGTCCCTCAACTCATCAAAGTGTGTAATTATGGTCATTTTCGTCAACTACGTAAAAAATTTTGTCAAAACGAGTTATGTTTGAAGGACCATAGCTACAATTGGGATAAAGTTAAGGGACCATTTCTCCAGTTGAATTAAAATGAAGGGACCAAAGGTAATGGATTTTTAGTTGAGGGACCATAGCTGCACGTTTTAATGAGTTGAAGGACCAATGGTAATGGATTTTTAGTTGAAGGACCATTGCTCCAATTTGAGTAAAGTTCAGGGACCATAGCTACAATTTACTCATTCAATTAATCAATACCAATATTTATATCAATTATTTAACACACAAAAATTCAATTCATAAATTAATATGAATAATCAATTAATTGATAATCAATAATTCAATTTTTACTCTAGACAATAATTTCATTGATCAATAATCATTCATAGGATTCAATTTTAGTGTATTACTCTATGATTCTATATTAATGAACTAAAATTTCGTATTAATTAATCAATTAGGGTTAGGGATAATATAAATTAGAAAGTTAAAAAATTTACCTAAAATTGAGAGAGAAGTGGAAAACCAACCAACAGTTGGCTATTGGAGGTTGGCAGTGGCAGCTGGCTCGGCTTGAAGGAGAAATAAGGGACAACAGAATGGGACGGAGCCGGAAGGATGCTGAAACGTGAAAACTGCTGCTAGGATTTGGGGGGGCACACACGGGTCTTCTGATTGGTTTTAAAAAAGGGAATTGGTTTTCAAAAAGTGAAGGCTCATTTGAATAATGGAAGGCACGGGGATAGTGGTCCCTTTAAATTATTTATTTTTTTAATCAATTAAATGAAATAACGTCGTCTGATTAAGGAGGTTTTTTATTTTATTCTTTTTAATACAAAATGAAACGGCATTGTTTCATTTAAGAGATTTGAAAAAAAAAACATAAGTTGTTGCTATGCAGCAGCAAAAACCCATAAACCAATCTGCAGTGCAGGTGCAACCATTAAGTCCGATGAGACCAGAGGAGCGGAACCACGCTTCTGGGCTTAATTTTCAGCGAGGGGAGGGGCGGCCGCCCCTCTCATCGCTCTGTAGCTTCGCCACTGATGATAGGGATAAACGGTGATGGGTTTAGGTGGGCTGCTGATGTGAAATAAAACAACACTCAAATTAAACCCTCTTATTAACAATTGTAGTATATATGCAAGTATGGATCATTCTAGGTCGGGGATTATGAGGGATTGCTAATCTACTTTAAACTGACTCAAAAACACAAAACCAGGCTAAAAACACTTAACTAGACTCAAAGAACTCAAAACAAACTGAAAAGACTCAAAACTGACTAGAATGACTCAAAACAGCACAAAGCAAGCAAATAGACTCAAAACAGACTCTAGGGAGTTATTTGGACGAATTCTAACTTTAATTTGACTCAAAACAATAAAAGACACAAAGTTGGACAAAATTCTAACTAGTTTAACACTCTAAAGTAAAGGGGATTGGGTTTTGGACGAAATTAAATTGAAAACAAGTGAATTAAAGACTTAAACAAAGTTGGACGAATTTGGTGAATTAACTGGATGATGGGCTAGCTAGAGGGTCCTTCTCCACACATGACAGACTTGCATACAAATCGATCTCCAGTTGCTTTTTCGATAAACCATGAATGACAATGCCCTAGATTAACCACGCCATCACTAATTAACCCTCAGATTTTCCTTAAATCATTGAATTGATGGGATACGCATCATCAACCCAAATTATTCTTCAATAGTCCCCTATATGCACATCATAATAGAGATACAATCAAAGATCATTAAGCTCTATGAAAATCATAAGCATTGACAAAGTATTCGTAACTATAACATCATGATACTCATGCTAGGAATTTAACTTAACGTGATCGTGACTAGCGACCTTCACTACTTGTGAATATAAGTTTGTAACGATTATGTGAAACTCCCTTATATTCTAGCATTGGATTCAAGCATGCAAACTAAGTAGGCCTCCTTAATCAACATACAAGAATAAGTTTTGAATAAAATAGTTAAGCAAATTGCATTCACATTTTATGAAATCACAACTGGAACTAATCAATTCATAATGCAAATATGTTCATGGTTTCAAAATTCTCCCTAGCTAAAAGGGGTTTAGCTCCTCATGTTCACAAAACAAAGAATAACAAACTTAAACATTGAAATCAAAAGATAGATTACACCTAAGAATGATCCAGCAATCCAAACTTGAATAGCAAGCACTCCAAGGGTCCTCCTTCTTCTCTTTGTTATGGCACAAGGGTTGGGTGAAGGTTTGAGTGGTGATTTGTGTGGAAGAATGGTTGAAAGTGTGAATGGTAGTGGATGGATCCTTGGAAGGCTGCGGCAGAGGGTAATATATATAGTAGAGTATGTAAAAACCCTAGGGAATAAAGGCTAAGGTGCGGCAAAAATAAAGGAAAAAGGTTAAGTAAGTTTTTATTATTGTTTTAGGATTTATAACTCTAAATCTTCTAGGAAAAGGCTAAGTCAAAGTCAAAATCCAAAGGGAAAAGGAAATAGGGTTCGGCAAAGGGTTTAGGAAAGGGAAAAGGCACGGCACCACCTTGGGGTAGGATTAGGTCTTCTAGAAACATATAATTAAGTGTCCCAAAGTATTTAGAAACCCTTCTTGTCACTGAATCCTTGGTAATTTAGGATTAGGAAAGGTAAGAACAAGATAAGGTAAGTTTGACTAGTCTTTCCTCTTTCTTGATGGTTTCCTTGTCTTCATTGGTCTTCCTTTATTTTCTTCCTTTCCTTGGCACATTCCTAGCTTCTTTAGATCTTCAATTTCGTCCAATCACCTTGCTCCATGCATGTGCTATCCATTCCAAGCCCAAAACTGCTCCAAAAAACTCCAAAATGCACTTTCTTTCTACTTTAGACCTTTGGACCTATAAACACACGAAAATAGCTTAAAATACTAAAATAACTATGAACTAATAACATAAATGCAAGAAAATAAACTAACTGAGTCGCATAAATATGCTTCTATCAGCTGCCCTTTAAGGTTTGGGTTAGTTTGGTTAGGTTCCGACCAGCTAAAGCTAGAGACTTGAGAGGAGAGATGAGTGTGTTGAGAAATAGGACATATCAGATTGGGTATATTAGGGTTTTGATGGAGAAGAAGAAGAAGAGGAAAGGGAGAGAAACCCTAGACCCACCTCTGTCACTTTGCAAACTGCCCTTAACCCACTCTTATTGAGACCGACGAAACACCTTTTCTGCAATGGTTGACACATGCACGGGAGTAGGGTGGCAACTTGGAAGATGATTAACAAAAAAGATTCAATCAGAGGCCATAAGGATTCAGAGGAATGGAGAGAAAAAGATAATCCCAAACAAAATTTTAGAAAGAGAAGAGTTACCCTAAAATCAAAGCCAGTTGAAGATTTTTCTTTGAATGAAACCAAAACCAAAACCGCATGTTTTTGCGGTTTGGTTCGGTGTGGTTTTGAGGCTAAAACCGAAATGAAACCAAACTATTTGGTTCGGTTCGTTCTGGTTTTAAACGGTTTTGGTTTGTTTTCATTGTTTGAAAAAGCTATTATGGTTACCTAGTTGTATTTCATTTTCCTTTGATATACACTTCAATTCTCTTCTATGAGCAACATTTACTATTTGTTTTTCATTTTGTATGTCTTCTATTACTGCATTGTTCAAGCATTGCATGCATACAACATATATCATTAGACTCAACTTTGCTCCCCTGGGCAACGAGTCAGTGACAACAGAATTCACATCCACAAGGACCACAACAGAATAATTCAACTTGATGACAATATTAAAATTTAACTTGAAATAAAGTTCAACATTAAAAATAAAATGCCCTATGGCGCTACTTTAGTACAACCCAATTGAATTGTTAAGTTTACCATTTAAAATTAAAGTTTAAACTTCAAACAAAATTCAACGTCAAAATGCTTTCTGACATTAGTACAACCCGAAAAATAAATTGTTCATCCAATTCAATAAAAAAGTTTTGGTGTTTCAACTTACTTTGCTTTATTCAAGTTTCAAACCTTTGCATTTCCCTTTCTTTTGTCATACTTACAAGCCAAAGGTTTATGAGGTCTTTGAACTTGTAAACAGGCTTGAGAAGCCGATACTTGGGAAGATCTTGCACGTTGTAAATTTAAAACCAATGGATGGGAAGCCACTGATCCTTGTGAACTAGAACCTTTTGATTGGCTTGGAGCTTGTTGGGGTTGTGGATTAAAAGTAAGAGAGGCAAGGCTTGAAGTTAATTTGGCTAACTCTACATAATACAAAACATAAACAATATAAATCACATTAGCTGTTATAAACTTTAAAAAGCCTACAAAAGTAACAAAATATATTGAAAAACAAAAACTAAGAAAGTTCTTTAACTTGAAATGATATACTTACTCGATTTAATACTTTCATAGAATTCAATGTGCTCAACCGAAGGTGCATCATCCTACAAAGTAATAATGTTATCGTCCCTCAACCAATTTTGCATGCATATCAAGGTCTATATAGATTTAGGAGTTAAGGAACTCGTAAAATCTGAAATTACTCGACCTCCGGTGCTAAAAGCACTCTCCGATGATACAGTAGAGACTTGAATAGCAAGAATATCTTTTGCAATGGCGGCCAAGATAGGATACTTAGTACCATTCATCTTCCACCATAAGACAATGTTAAAATGCTTTGTGGACTCCTCTTTTGTAATTTGTACCAAAGGATCCAACAAATAACAGTCCACCTCAGCTCTAACAACTTTCTCATCACTCTCTTTAACAAAATGCATCATTCATAAACAAGATCATCTTCCATTGACACCAAATCGGATGAAGTAGAAGAATGGTGTGCTTGTGAAGGGTCTTTCTTCATGTGTTTTCCATTGACAAAAACCTCCACCTTGAACCAATGTTCTTCTACAAGTGGTCCAACCCTTTTCCTTCCCTTAGTTTGGCAAGCAATAATCACCTCATCTTCATCTTTTTCATCTTCAACATCCTTAAAGTAAGCCACAAAGGTACTTTCTACATACTCTACCATAATAGCAAAGGCCTTTTTAAACTTCAAGGCTACTTCCAACATAACAAATGTAGAATTTCACCTAGTAGGGCAATCAAGGAAAACCGTTGTTTTGCATGTTAATTTTACCAAATTCAAGGCTTGCCTAAAAAACTCCAATCTTTGTGGAGAGCTCCTTACAAACATCACACAATTTCGTATAGCTAAAAGACCATTCTTTAGCCTCTTCATCCCATGACTCACATTTATATTGGTTATGTGAGAAATGCGTCATACATGTAAATACTTACCACTTAAAATAGCTTGTGAATTTTCCCTCATATTTATTTTTGCCATAGTTGATCCAAAGCAACTTTATTTACGAAAGCATTGTCCACTGTGATTGTCATAACTTTGTCTATCCCTCATTCCAACAAGCAATTTTCAATTAACTTTGCAATTGTGGTTCCATAGTGGTTAGGAATAACACAAAAGTTTATGATCCTCTTGTGCATATTTCATTCATCATCAATGAAGTGTGTAGTAAGAACCATATAATTGATGTTTTGTGTGCTTGTCCAAGTGTTAGTGGTGAGACAAATTCTGTGCCCACTTAAGTTTTTCTTCAGAGAAGTCTTCCATTCTTCGTACATGTTGAGAAAAGTTCTAACAAGTGTTCTTCTAGAAGGCACATTAAACTATGGAATACCAATAGCACAAAAAGTCAAAACCCCACCTTATCAACGGTACTAAATAGCATCTCATCTATGACTACCATCTTGACACATGCTTCTAATACACTAGCTTATGTAAAGCCAATAGGGACTAGATTGTTACCTTACTCTTATCCCCGACCAAAACTTTTTGTTTTTTACATTCGTTCCCCTAATAAAATTTACAATATTTTTCAATGTGGTTTTGCATAGTTGAGGTGCCATTTACTCTCGGTTTAGCTGCATAGTAACCATCATTGTTCTTTTTTGGGCAATAATTACACTTAGCTCTCCTAAGTTTTTTATCCACCCAAACTTCCTCCCCCTTATCATTGATTGTCTTCATTTTTTTCGTCACATAGTATGTTGTAAAATGCTCCCAAACCCAACTACGCTTTCTTGAATCAGAGTTAATTACTTGTGCATCATCTTCACCTTTTTATTCATTTCCATCATTTTTTGGGTCAATTTCTATTGATTCATCCTCCGGCTTCTCAGGGGAGTCACCTGTAGAAGAGTGAGCAACCCAACTATGTTTGCTGGATTCTTCAAATCTTAATTGAAACATAAAATAAAAGTAAGCAACAACATTAATTAACAACAGTTAAAATAAATATTTAATAGCAAGCACAACAATTAACATCAACAACAACAAGCAATGTAAATGATCAATGGAATGTATATGGTAATGAATGTATAGAAATTATTTATACACAAGCAAGAAACAACAACCAACTATTAAAAGCAAGCAACAATTAACAGCAAGCACAAATTATTTATGGATGTGTAGAATCTCTCCCCTACTTCATTCTGATTAGTGGCAAACACATGCTATCTTGCTAACTAATTAGTGGCTCACTTTGAAATCAACATTTAACATCAACACTAATGGACATAAATATTCTAACTTTATATTCTTTTGTACTTCACATTTATCGTTTCGTATTTCATATATTCACTCACATTATATTTGATCCAAGTAAAAATAAAATTCCCCTAATTAACATATAAGTGCAATTATTTTTAGGATTTTATGGGAATACCAATCAACAACATTCTAACATACTGATGCTCATGAATGAAAATAAATCGAAGACTAACCAACGAAAAACCAAATCCCCTTTTGATTCAAAGCCCAACCCTAAACCTAACCCTAAAAGTAATCTCAAATAAATAAGTAAATTTAACTAAAACAAGTTATAAATCATAGTTCTTACCATATTAGCACTCTGAACTCTAGAGGCTAGGTTCTAAAATGAAGCGGAGGGGAGACAAAGAAAGAGAGAGAGAGTCTGGGTTACGAATTTTTAGAGTTAGACTGAAGAGTATGGAGAGTTAGAATGAAGAGGAATGTTTGAATCGATTTGTGAATATAGTTTTAAGACTAAAATGGAACGATGCGATTTGTGAATTTTTGGAGAGTGGAGACCAAGAGAGAGAGAGAGTTAGATGAAGAATAAAGTTGAGCAACAAATGAGAAAGAGTACATACTAGAAGAAAGAAAAGAAAGAGATTATGTGGCCATGTGATGATGTGGTTAAGTCCATACTAAATGTATGGACTTAATGAAATAACCAATTAGAATTTAACATTTAATAAAGTTATGCAGTTTCTGTTCGGTTTCAGATGGCCAGAACCGAAACCAAAATATTTTTCCTTCATTTGGTTCAATTTCAAACCAAAACAATTTTGAAACCGCAAAACCAAATTGTTAGGTGTAGTTCGATTTGGTTTGTGTTTTAGTTTTGGTTTTTGGATTCAAGTGCCTACCCCTGCTCCCAACTCTCTCTCCTTGCGACTCACTTTGGCTTTTCGATGGATTTCCAGTCGAATCAAAGCATGGCGTGGCTCAAGATCACCATCAAACAATTTCTATTGAACTCAGGTACATCCCACAACAATTGCATGTGAGTTTTTATTTCGATTTTCTGTTGATTAGAGCGAAACCGTAACGGCTTTGGTTTCCGACGAATTATAAGGGTTTGGCGAAGATTTCCTAGCTAAATCTTCGGATTGCAGTTGGGTCTATTTGTTCTCACCCTTTCTCAATTCTTTTATTCGGTTTTTGCTTATAATAATAAAAATTCTATTCTTCTCAATGTATCTTTCATCCATGATTTTTTTAATTAGTGAATTATCTCTCTCAGGAATCACGAACCCAACTCGAGTCCTTAGGTAAAACCCATCTTCCATTTTTCTTTTTTTTTCTTTTTAGCATCTAACAGTACTCTTTGTTTCTACATATTCGCTTTATGTTTGGGTGAAATTCTGCAAAATGTTGTATTTTTTTTTGTTTTTTTTAATATAAAATTTGATACTTTGAATTATAGAATGGGGTTGAATTGATTGTGGTTTCTTTGTTTGGTCTCACTTTTCAAGAAGTGGTTTTGTACATATGCTAGCAATTGATCGTCTTCTTTTGTATTTTGGGTTAGGTTAATTGGGTGGATTTGATGTGTAATGATATGAATTTATTAGTTTATTAAGATGGTTCATTTGAAATTGGTGATTGAATAATACATTGGAATGTGAATTTTCATGTGTTTTGTAAATCTAAGTATGCATTTGGATGCTTTGTTGGAAATGTGCCCTAAAACCAATCATATGATGATACTTTACGGACATTTCACATGTTAAACTAATCTAGTTTAATATCAAGGGCAAAGATTATTGTTTGAGACGTCTCATATAAATGTTATATGCTTAAACGATAAGTCCAAGGAATATGTGATTGGGAGAATGCGATCTAAAGAAGTTAGATTCATGAGACCATTCTTTCGTAGACACATCCTAAACATTCCTGATCATAAGATTGCCAATTGGGCATTGACAGTCCGTTAAGATCAGTACGTGCTGTGTATTCTCTTAGGGAGAGTGACTAGTCTCGAGTCATTGGTGTGTGTGACATCAAGACAAGTACGTAGGTGCTCAATAGAGAATGAGTTCACTGAACACGATCAACGAAGAGTTCTCATATTCATGTCACATGAGAACTCATGGTTGGGATAATGCAAAGTAGTCATTTAACCTGAGGCATCACGTTTGTCTTGTGGTTAAGTCCTTGATCTTTGATTATGTCAAAGTCACCCCATCCGCGGATGTCCACGGCATCGTTGGGGTTAAGCCACTTAGCTATGGAGGCAAGTGAATGCGCAACAAGGGATCTCTAACCTTCAAACCGTTTGGGGGAGAATACTCTATGATATGATTTAGAATCTCTGGCCAGAGTATGAATGAGATTTAGGAAATTCGTTCCAAATCGCATTCAAGGTAATCATATAAGCACACGAATCACATTGGATAGTAGACATGAATAAACTATCAAACCAAACAATGTGGTCAAGAGTATTGTATTAGAGAAAGACCGTATTGCATTTGTAATCCTAAACTGAATAGGTTCTCTACCTCTTCTGATTAGCTTGGGTAACCATGATATGCTGCTAGGTGTCACTCTTGGTTTGTGGAAGCCCTAAACGTGTATAAACACTAAAGGGAGAATTGAAAGTAAGTTTCAATTCACAATCGATTTGAAAGAGTTCTAATCGCCCACTGCCTCGCTAAAAGGAACCTAATGGATCGTACACCGTGTAAGGTGGAGATTGAAGAAACAATGGAGATGAGTAAGAATAATTAAATGGTTTAATTATTTATGGCAAGGATTAATTAATATGTTAATTAATCAAACGAATAAGTTCGTTAAAGACCTCGGGATAGTTTTGGACCTTAAGGCCCAATGAGCTTCGAACGTCAAGCCCATTGACTTAAGTTGTATGACAATTTAATGTATAAAGATTCACAAAGGCCCAAAAGCCCAAATCCCTTATGTGGCCGGCCATGTGTGTTGAATTAGGGTTTTTGGATCTTAAGTCATTTAAAGAAGTGACTATATAAAGAACTTTATAGCCTAAAATTCAAAAAGGGTTCTTTTGGAGAAAAGTAGAGAGAACATGTCTCTCCTTTTCTCTCTAGGAGGCCGGCCCCCTTGGAGGGTGTATCTAGCAATCCCACTACTCCAAGGTCACTCATTTCTTCATCAATCTTACCTTGGTGTGGATACTTAGAGGTTCTCAATTTTGGGAACTTGGAGAACCATATTCTTCCATCCAAATCCATGGATCTAAGAAGCAAGGAATGAAGGCCCTCTCCTTGGGTGATTAGCCTTTGCTTATGCAAAGAGGAATCTACAAAGGTATAAATTTCTCAACTCACTTTGATTTGAGTTGAGTCTTGGTTCACCAATCTACTAGGCTTTGAATTTCATGGGTAATGTTTTGTTTTTTAATGCATGCAAGCATGATTCCGCCTTTTAATTGTTAAATGCATGCTATAGATGTTATTCAAATGAACATGTTTTCACAAAATAATCCTTCAAGTGGTATCAGAGCCTAGGTCTAGTAGTTGGTGAATCCTTTTGGGTTTTGTGGTTCATAGTTTGTGATTTAAAAGTTGTAATATGTTACAAGCTTTATTCTTGTTTCTTTGAATGTAAATTTTGTTAGAAAATTTGCCATCTCAAATGTTGTTGATGTAGTTCTTATGAGCATGAATATTGGAGCTAAAATTTGGTGCCATGCTTTTGGGAATTTTCGGCCAAATCCAAAGGGTGGATTTTTGGGCTCTTGTTTGACTTGTTAAAAGTGTTTTCAAGTAACTTTTGGAACCCCTATGTACCCTAGTTTGGTTATATGTTATTTCCCTAAAGTTTGAATGGTTTTGAGATGTTTTTGGAGTAAAAATGTTCATGGAATTTTTTTGGGTTTTTCATGAATGTTCTTCATTGTTCTTGACATTTTTGCCAAGAACAAAAAGGTTTTGTGTTTTGATTCAAAGTTTTGATTTATTTCATAAAGTTTATGTTTTATGTTTTTCAAATGATTTAATGTGTTAGATATTTGTTTAAATGGTGGTAGAATTAATGGTGGGTGTGAAAGGATTAATTGCCTTTCACACACACCACTTGCACCACTTGCTTGCTTTATGTCAAAACTCACAAATCAACACACACATCACTCCTTTCCCTCTCCAAAACCGGCCACCCTACATGTAGGGTACTTTTGAGGCTTTTATGCAATTACATAAAGTTTTGATACTTTTGTGTATTTGCACTTTGGCCCAAAAGTTTACGTTTTTACGTTTAGGTCCAAAAACGCTAAAGGACAAATTGTTTTGTTCCTTTAATGAAGTTTTTGCATTGTTTAAATTTTGGGTTCTAGTTGTAATTACATGAAGTAGTGGACTTTTGTGTTTTTACAAAGTGACCCCAAAAGTTTGTGTTTTCGCAATATAGCCCAAAAAGTTGTGGTTATTGCATGTTGGCCCAAATTAGGTTGAGAACAAAATTGTTTTGTCTCTTTAAATGAGAATTGGATTTTCATTTCATTTAGCTCCATTTAAATCAATCTTATGGATACAAAAACCAAATGAAAATGTTGCATTCAATTTAATTAGTTCAAGTGTTAATTAATTAAAGGGTGATTATGAACCTAAGCCTACGATAATTGAGCTATATGAAAGGCCGTTTCAAATTTGTTTGAACCATGGGAATGTGTAGATTAGATTTTGGTTGTAATTTGATTTGATCAAATGTTGTAAGAGAGCATAAGCTCTTCTTTACTTTAAAGTAATTTGATTTATGCAAATGTTGTAATGAGCATAAGCTCACCTTTACTTTGAAGTACTTCTTTCTTGCTTTATTTGATATGCATGAAGATGAAGTAGTTGGGTCCAACGCCCCTAAGACAACACGCCTTAATGTGATTAAACGCGTAACTAAAATCAATCACCATCCCTAGACCGAGATTCAACACAAGGCTCGTGTTGAATCTAAACAAAGGTTAATAATCATCCTAAGGCCCTAAGGCAACTATATAGTCCATCAAATGAATGCAAAGGTTATGTTAGTAGTATCATATACTCTTGCTTTAAAAACGTTTTATAAACATAGTGGGAGTATTATATACAACTAAAAACAATCACATGGACCAATAGTTGTAATAGGACCAAAATTGTTTTAATAGAGATTAAAATGTATGTTTATATGTGATGAGACCTAAAACCCTCAACCAAACCATTATTAAGTTGATAAGCGTGAGAGTGCTTTGAACACTCTTTCGTGGCCTTCCACCGTGGTAGCTCCGATCGTTTATGACTTGTACACCGCCTTCACCCTATCATGGGGGAGTGCAAAGTGCATGCTTATACTTAGGAGGAGTCTATATACATACTTGATAAGGTGAGTGTAGGCAACGAGGATGGCCAACATCATATCATTGTGAGGTTACATTCTCTAGAGGCCAAATAAGATGGGTACTTGCAAGAGATGCAAATGAGTAAGCGTACTCTCTCATTATTATTAATGCTAGCCAATATCATATCATTGTGAGGTGGGCTTGGTAATAGTGAGTCTCCCATACCCTACTAAGAGTTTCATCCAAAACTCTCGAATTCCAATGAGGGATATGGAATTTGCCAAAAATAGTGGGTGGTGCTATTTGATTTAAAGACCCGAATCAAATGGCTTAAAATCAATCAATTTATATTCGTTATGTATTTGTTTACCAATATATTTGCAAACGCTATCCAACACTTGACAAATAAAAGCCGAAAGTTTAGTTTCCGGACTTGGTACTACAAAACCATAGATTGTCTTTAAATGGCTTGTAAATGTACCTAAGTAGTCTAATCCTTAAAATTCTTCCTATTGGTAATGTATCATTGGAAGAACATGTTAGATAAGTCTATCATGAAAAAGGACAACACAAACAACCAATGCTTATTCCTTCGTTATATGAACAAAGGAACTTACGAAGATTAGCATAATGACAAGGACACTTTTAGTGTGATTAGTTCTTCACTTACAAATCGTTGTATGAAGAAATAAGAGTTGCTTTGAACAACCCTTAGTCAATGCAAACACTAGTGCTTGTTTCTTTGTTAAATGAACAAAGAACTTGAGAAGAAAGCACAAAGGCATGGACACTTAATGTGCCATGATTCTTCACTTACAAATTGTTGTATGAAGAAATGAGAGTTGCCTTGTACAACTCTTGAAAGTTTGTAATTATGTTTAGAACATAATGGTTGGTTGACAAAAATAGTCCATCAACATGGACTTATGATGATTTTGAATCATTGAGTGTTGAAGTGATAAACCACTTAACGAGGCGGAAACTAGGCAAGGACTTCACCTTTATGTCCCTATCCTAATGGTTCACTAAGTTTATTGTAAACTATGTAGTAAACAATAAACACATGCTCTCCAAAATGTTTGATGTGTATAACACAATTGAAAAAGGTTTCAAGAGAGATAGTGGGAGTTTAGGGACCATGACTATTGTAGTCAAAGGAGAAGTCAAATGAAGAAGATAAAATTAACTCCAAGGGAACAAACTTTCTTTATGAAAGGATGGACATTGTGATCACTCATATATTTCATGTATTTATACCATCCATTTCTTTAGTCTTTGTGATGTTTTTGTGTTAAAATTGTGGCATTTTATTTTACCTTGTGTGAATATGCAATTAAATTTGCTTTAAGGTTAATTTCAAGCAAAGTGGAGAAAGATAAAAAGAAAGAGACAGGACACTTTGTGTTTTGTATAATTGAACCTAATCCAATTCGTTGTTATGTGCAGATGGGTCCAAAATATACCGGTTTCAATTATCTTTATCCCAAGTTGCAGACCACTACAATACCACTACATCTTAAGGCTTAAGGGGGGGGGGGGAGCACACGGAAAGAAAACAAAATAAAAAAAAGGCAGGAATAATCAAAGGTAGCAGACATAGACGAGTGGAGAGGAGTGCTGGACGGCAAGAATAATAGAAAAGAAATAAATTGGGACGAGTGGGAGAGACACTGAGAATAGAAAGGATGGCAGAAAGAAAAAGAAAACAAAAGAAAAGGCAGAGAGGAATAAAGAAAAGGAGGAGTGCAGGACACGAGTGGAAAGAAAAAGCAGAAGGCAGAAAATAAAAAAGAAAAAAACTGGACGAGCAGGAAACGGAGAATAATAAGAGAGAGGAGAGACTGCCGTGAGAGCGAAGGGGGGCGAGAGGAGAGACTGACCGACAGAAACAAGCAGAGAGAGAGGACAGCAGAGACGCAGCAGAGCATAGGGGAGATAGACACGGGGACAGAGGGGCGAGGCGCAGAGAAAGAGGAAGGGACAGAGCAGCAGGAGACACGGCAGAAGAAAAAGAGAGAAGGCCCAGGGAAGTGAACACGGACAGAAATAGACGGCAGCAGAAGGAGAAAAGAAGAGGCTTCATTCCATTTTTCTTGGTTTTATCTTCTCAAACTCATGTTTAACTTTTGGTTTAATTTGTGAATTATGTGTAACTAAATTTTAAGTAGTTAGGGGCTGTTTTGAAGCCCCGAATATGATTGCAAGTTTGTTGTGATATTTTGTTTTTATGACTTTTATGAAAGGATGAAAATTGTTTCACTACTTATGTCATTGATAAATTCTTTATGTGTTTCTATGGATGCATACATAGTGAGTATATCTAGGATTTTAATGCTATGAATATATGTTTACCTGCCCTTGTTGAATGAGGACCTACATATGTTCTAGAGTAGCACTTGTTAATTGTGGTTAACATGTGAACCGATTTCTAGGATAAGTAAGACAACGCCAGTACTTACCATGCCTTGTGATGACTCAAACTCTTTTTGTTCTTAATGATTTCTACTTGTTAAATCTATGAACACGCCATTCTAGATTGCATGCTAGGGACTACGTTAAGTTGAAAACACCATTCTCTTAACATACTACGTAAGAAAGAGTAATAGGTTGTGTTCTAACATTGAGCCAACTTGAGCATCTTCATCCGGAAATAAAAGGAATTTGAATGAAACATAACATGTTTGCATGATTATTTGGTGGTGGATAGCATTTCCCCTAACTCGTTTTCTTAACTTGTGAATTAAAATCTATTGGTATTATTTAAAACTTGTTGAGGTCCTGTTTTGTCCGATTTAATTTAAATAGCTAATCAACTCCAAAACTCCAAAAAATTTGTGTGAGCATAGCTTGGTGTGTCTAGTTTATGTGTATAAAATTTCGTTGCATTTGGATAAGTGTAAGTTAGTCTAATAATTATTGTTCGGTGGCTGGTCAGTGGAGACAGCCACCCTGTTCTTGTGACATTTTAAGTATTTGGATAAAACAATCTTCTGCGGGAAAGACCCTTATTTTCATATGCTACAATCGACAAATTTTAGTGTTAATAAGGAAAATTAATAGGATATTTGTGTGCTACTTTGTGGTGTGCATTTATGCCTATCACATTGGAAGGGGTATTTGCAAGAAATGTCTTGCAAGTGTCAAGAACACACCTTTCGAAGGTGTTGTAAATTGTTCTTGAATAGTTCAAAACAGTTGGTTCTTCTACTTGAATGCTTGATTCCGTATTAGTAACTATGTTTTACAATCGTTGTAAAAGTGTGACTAATAAGAAGTAGAAGATATATGAGAGAAGAAAAAGGTGCTTCACATTCGGAACGTGAATAAAATATAGATCTCTGCGAAAGCAGATAGTACTTACTTCCTCATATGAACTACCAAAGAAATTGGAAAAACCAAAGATTGTCTTTACATTCCAATTTTAAGGAATTTAATTCCGTCACTATAGTAAAGATGGATGAATGTTTTGGTTGACAAAACATTGTTCTTTATTAATCAATGATTGGATCATGGTAATCTAATTGATTGTCTCTATAGTAGAGATAATATGGTGGTGTTAACTGTTTAGAATAAAATGATGCTTAACACCCAAAATGTTGCAAGGTAGTGACTAATCCCAACTAAATTGTGATACCTCTAAATCATAAATTACGAGTTGGTCATAGATGGGTGCTTTGGATCGTTAGATCCGGATCCAATACCTTCTTGTTAAAATTGTATAGAGGCGAAATGTTCGAATCTTTATTCTTTTGGAAAGAAGAAAGAATCACAAAGTTGTTGAGGTTAATTCACTTAGATGTTAGTGGCACTTGTCCACAACATAATACTACTCATGTTGGATGACATTCACCGAAGATTACTCTCGGTTGGACTATAGTTTGTTTTGAATAAACACAAGTCCGAATACTTTGTAAAATGTTTCAAAGAATTCAAGAAATGTAAGTTGATGAGTAAGACATCTAAAGTATTTACCTCCTTAGATTTGATCCAAGGAAAAGTAACACTTTAGATGAGTTTCCTTGAAAGATATCAAGGAAAATAGCATCATAAGATAATAGATTTCTACATAAGGAGAAGAACGAACTTAAATAAGATTTAGTTCGTTGGATGTTATCTATTACCCATATATAGGATATATACTTCTAAAAACAATATGATTGTCAATTAGAAGATCTTCCAAAATTCTCATGACTCCATAGGATGTAGTTGGAAAGAAAGACAAATCTCAAGCATGTTAAGATTTGGGGTTGTGTGCTAATAAGCAATATTTGTTTGATAACAATCTTGTGGGATATCCTTAAATTAACTTTTGGATATCGCTTCTATAAACCAACTAACAAATGTTGTTTTGTTGGGTAGTTCATTGTAATCCTACAATGTGATTTGCCTAAGAGCAAATGAACAAGAGATAGAACTCAAATAATTGGTTCTTTGAGAGACAAGATGATAACCAACAAATATAACAACCTAGTTCCTATACCAAAAGCTCCAAGGTAGTCGAGAAGGATTTATAAACCGTCTCAGTTGAATGGTTTGAACTTTATGACTATGTCATAGAGTTACACCTCTTAATTCAAAAGAAATAAGAATGAAAATCCTTATGACTACATTGAGTGTATATATGATATATACTCAAGAAAATGGTAAAGTACCATTTGACCCGAAATAATGAAACCTTCATAAGCTAATTGGTAGCTTAAGGTGACTACAATCAAAGAGAATGGTTGACTTTGAAGAAACCATCTTTGACGTAGTCTTGGTTTCAATTAATTCGAAGATAGCTAGCTACAACTAAATGGTGATTCAATGTTTGGACATTATATGGGTTTCCGAAACCATTATTAAGATAGTCTTGATAATACATGTCTAAAACTATAAATCACAAGACATGTAAGTTGTAGAGATCCATCCATCATGAATCTAAGCAAGCTAGTGGGAGCTATGAGCATCTTATGAGAAAAGGTTCAAATTGTTTGATTTCTCATAAAGATGTAAATGAATCTTTTGTTTACTAGGTTTACAAAAGATTAGTGGGAGTTAATCATATTCCTAAATTTAAATATATATTTGATATATTAATTTTGGAAATGAAAAGAAAACTTCTTCATTAAAGTTATGACTTTAAACATTCTATAACGATAGAATGTATATGGGAGTTAATCATGTTCCTAAAATTTAAATATATATGATATATTAATTTTGGAAATGAAAAGAATACTTCTTCGTTAAAGTTATGACTTTAAAACATTATATGAAGATAGAATGTATATGGGAGATATAGTCTATATACATGGGATGGAAATCTATAATGATATATTTCATGATATAATTGGATTATATCAATCCCTAATAATAGACAATAGATGCTAGGAAGTTTCTTATATGATGATAAACTTCAATTAGAAGGACAACTCTAGTGAGACTAAGAAGTTGCTCTTCTCAAAGAGAACGTACTCTTTGACTCCCAAAGAAATAATGCGTAAATAGAATATTTTATGCGTATGCATAAAGGGGATTTATGTATTTCATATTGTATGAAAAACATTGATATGAGTTGTACCTAGAACGGTACTAGACGATATTAGTGCAAGCCCAGGATCAGAACCATGGCAACTGTCAAGTGAGTCCTTAAGTATTTAAGAAATACTAAAGGATAGATTCCTCAAAAATTGAGGAAGAATTAGAGTAACGTAATGGAAGCGTAAATGTATTAGATTATGAATCTAATCCATCATTGGATGTTTCTTCATTATGAATGAAGAGATAAACAGATATCTCTTTATTATGACTAAAGAGATATTTGGATGGAAACATTAAAGTAATGACTTTCGTGTGTTCCATTATGAATGCAAAATATATTGCCATATAGAAGCTTACAACAATGTTGTTTGGATGGGAAAGTTCATTTATGAACTCTCTATTCGGTTCCAACCAGAAAGTGTATCTAGTGTATCGACACTATGACACTAATGGGGCGATAGCTCAAGCCAGGGAATCAAGGTCTCATCAAGGTCCGAACTCAAATGAGAGACTGAACCACATGATTGAGAATCATGTATAATGGTGACGTCGTTATTCTCAAGGTTGCTTCTATGGATAACATATAGATATCCATTGTCTAGGCCTACTATTCAGCCATTTATGAAATGACTACAGAAGAGGTATCATCACTGATGACTAAGCTGATTGGCTCTAGTGCAAGTGGGAGATTGTTGGAAATGTGCCCTAAAACCAATCATATGATGATACTTTACGGACATTTCACATGTTAAACTAATCTAGTTTAATATCAAGGGCAAAGATTATTGTTTGAGCCGTCTCATATAAATGTTATATGCTTAAACGATAAGTCCAAGGAATATGTGATTGGGAGAATGCGATCTAAAGAAGTTAGATTCATGAGACCATTCTTTCGTAGACACATCCTAAACGTTCATGATCATAGGATTGCCAATTGGGCATTGACAGTCCGTTAAGATCAGTACGTGCTGTGTATTCTCTCAGGGAGAGTGACTACTCTCGAGTCATTGGTGTGTGTGACATCAAGACAAGTACGTCGGTGCTCAATAGAGAATGAGTTCACTGAACACGATCAACGAAGAGTTCTCATATTCATGTCACATGAGAACTCATGGTTGGGATAATGCAAAGTAATCCTTTGACCAGAGGCATCACGTTTGTCTTGTGGTTAAGTCCTTGATCTTTGATTATGTCAAAGTCACCCCATCCGCGGGTGTCCACGGCATCGTTAGGGTTAAGCCACTTAGCTATGGAGGCAAGTGAATGCGCAACAAGGGATCTCTAACCTTCAAACCGTTTGGGGGAGAATACTCTATGATATGATTTAGAATCTCTGGCCAGAGTATGAATGAGATTTAGGAAATTCGTTCCAAATCGCATTCAAGGTAATCATATAAGCACACGAATCACATTGGATAGTAGACATGAATAAACTATCAAACCAAACAATGTGGTCAAGAGTATTGTATTAGAGAAAGACCGTATTGCATTTGTAATCCTAAACTGAATAGGTTCTCTACCTCTTCTGATTAGCTTGGGTAACCATGATATGCTGCTAGGTGTCACTCTTGGTTTGTGGAAGCCCTAAACGTGTATAAACACTAAAGGGAGAATTGAAAGTAAGTTTCAATTCATAATCGATTTGAAAGAGTTCTAATCGCCCACTGCCTCGCTAAAAGGAACCTAATGGATCGTACACCGTGTAAGGTGGAGATTGAAGAAACAATGGAGATGAGTAAGAATAATTAAATGGTTTAATTATTTATGGCAAGGATTAATTAATATGTTAATTAATCAAACAAATAAGTTCGTTAAAGACCTCGGGATAGTTTTGGACCTTAAGGCCCAATGGGCTTCGAACGTCATGCCCATTGACTTAAGTTGTATGACAATTTAATGTATAAAGATTCACAAAGGCCCAAAAGCCCAAATCCCTTATGTGGCCGGCCATGTGTGTTGAATTAGGGTTTTTGGTTCTTAAGTCATTTAAAGAAGTGACTATATAAAGAACTTTATAGCCTAAAATTCAAAAAGGGTTCTTTTGGAGAAAATTAGAGAGAACATGTCTCTCCTTTTCTCTCTAGGAGGCCGGCCCCCTTGGAGGGTGTATCTAGCAATCCCACTACTCCAAGGTCACTCATTTCTTCATCAATCTTACCTTGGTGTGGATACTTAGAGGTTCTCAATTTTGGGAACTTGGAGAACCATATTCTTCCATCCAAATCCATGGATCTAAGAAGCAAGGAATGAAGGCCCTCTCCTTGGGTGATTAGCCTTTGCTTATGCAAAGAAGAATCTACAAAGGTATAAATTTCTCAACTCACTTTGATTTGAGTTGAGTCTTGGTTAACCAATCTACTAGGCTTTGAATTTCATGGGTAATGTTTTGTTTTTGAATGCATGCAAGCATGATTCCGCCTTTTGATTGTTAAATGCATGTTATAGATGTTATTCAAATGAACATGTTTTCACAAAATAATCCTTTATGCTTTATGTTTGTTTGTTCCATATTTCACCAATCCCAAAACTACCGAGCACTGGTTAACTTCATACCTTTAAGGACCTGCTAAAGGATTCATGTTGAGGCACCCATGTTGAAGCACAAAAGTTTTTCTTTAACTAGGAGGCCAATCATGATGCCACATGTGGCAACGTCAGAATAAAGATCTTAAAGTCCCACATCGACCGCAGATGAAAGCATACTCAACTATAGAAGGAGTCCATTCTCTTACAATGAATTTCTAATGCCCTTATTGCACTTAAACTCGTCATTAGAACTCACTAATGATGATTATGCTTGAACTTATGTATTGTGTAAACTCTTCATTATTAATGAGAATTCCTATACCCCATGGATGTAACCCAACTTAGGGTGAACCACGTACATTTTGTGTTTGCTTCCCTATCTCTATCTCTTTACCTATTGTCATCACTAGGTGACCGGAGCAACTTTGCGAAGGTTACAAACTTGACAATTTACGTCGTTCCGACTTCGTCAAATTGGTTTCCATCTTTCACACATTCTCCTTCCATCAGGCATCCCTCTCCAACATGGGGAGTGAAGGAAGCCACAACATGCAGAACGACACCCCATCATGCCTAGCATGAGGAAACAAATGATGGAAAGGAAGAAGGTTGCTCTCCATGCTAAAGTCGAGGAGCTAGAAGCTTAGAACAACAAAATAGCAATCAGGAATGAGATCATCCAATAATAGTATGAGAAACTTTCAGAATGCTCCACGAGGCTAGGCAGACTCAGTCTTACGAGCTTATCGCACCCATGATTGTGGCACCACATGGGTACCCACCAACGCAAAGCTTCACATGTCTTCAACATAGGCGTCCTTAATGAGGAATAACCTTCTCACCAAGATATCGATCAATATGAGACTTTTCTCAACCCAATTGCTTCAAACCGAAATAAGAAAAGTGGTGGAAGACATCTCCTTGCAAAAGGAATGGAAGGCTCAAAAGCCGTGTACCATGACTATCGATACTTCTTAAGGCATCATTGAGAAAAACCTATCCATATAGGCTCAAGGATCAATGACCCAAGGGTCATCAATGGACTCGGTCCCCTACCATAACCTGAGCCAACCTCCAATCCAAAAAAGGAACAACAAGCCTTGGAAGGTCAAAAAGGTGTAGAAGACTCATGAGACTTACAACAAGCACGTCCCGAAAGCCAGTATAGTGAATATAAGGAAAAGCCACATTTCTTTTACCAAACTTCCTTACTTCCAAGGGATGAGGGAAACTTATGAATGTGAGTTCTAATGGTGCCTGACTCCACTCAAGACCCTTTTATCCTACAGCTCCTCGAAGAAGTGAACATGCTAAAGGTCGAGTGTCAGGCCCAAATCTTTGGCTGGAATTAGCCAAGTCCCCGTCCTTTAATAAGGAGGATATTTGGCATCCCTCTACAAGGAGAAATGAAATAGAAATTTGGCTTGTTAATCATATACTGTGAAGGAAGATCTAATTGGACATATACATCTCTTTGAATCCACCATGGTATACCAAAGACACAATGATGAGGAACAATGTCTTATTTTTCTCTCCACTCTTTTTTATGGAGCTCTTAATTGGTATTGTTGTCTTTAACCTGATACAGTGGATTCCTTCGCTGAGCTAAGAAAACTCTTCATGGCTCAACACATCTCCTAAACTGATCGGTTACACTTTGCTGATGAGTTATACACTATTCGTTAGAAATCAAATGAGTCATTGCATGAATATGTCAGTTGCTTTAGCTATAAGTATTCTCGTTGCGTTGAGGTAGATGACAAAATAACACTCAAGGCCTTCACAATAGGTATGCATGAATGCTTTTTCAAGTACATAATCAATGCTAACACTTGGAAGACTTACTCTGAGGTGATGACGCAAGCTTACAATCATGCATTTGCTGTGGCAATGACATAGCAAGGGAACCCTCACATAGTTAACCCCTATCAACAAGTGGGGAGTGGAAGTCAAACTTTACCAAATGGGAGGGTTTTGATCATTCAGATACCCATTACATCCCCTCATGCCTCACTTAGCTAGCCGTTAAGTCACCAAACTTATTCATCTTTTGGCAAGATGAAGGATTTTTATTCTCAACAAGCTTATTACTATAAGAGGGATAAATGTTCGTATCAAGACAACCAGGGGTAAACATACCTTCAACTATTATGACCATGAGGTCAAGCCTTGCTCTTTCATAGTGGGGGACATGGTACTGAAGAAAAGACTATTATAAGAAGAAATACACATTACAAATATTTTGACCTTCAACTATTTAGGATCCTTTGTAACACAAGTCATTCAACAAATATTTAATGAAGAGAGAATTCAGACAACTTCATCTAAGTCTTTTACATTCCTAACACTAGAGCATTTGGTCTACGCTGACCTACCTCTATACTCTAACTCAGAGTTTCAACATACGTACGTTAAAACAATGTAAGTGAAACTAAGTAGTACAACCAACATGCGTCACATATCGAAACAATGGATTCCTTCATGCATAGCAAAACATTCATAAACAACACGCATGTCATGAACATCACTCATGTCATAAGAATCACTCATGTCAATCAACATAAACACCATACCATTCATCATATTCATACATAAGCCAATTGAAGAACACAAGTGTGTCGACATACATTTTTGCCTTTCGGCACGTGTTACAATATGCCTTAGCAACTTATCGTTCTTTCCACCAACCAAGTGATGAAGGAGCTTATCTTCATATCACAAACTAGGTGATGAAGAGTACAACCAGTACTCTAAGGAATAATTTTAAGTTTCAGCAACTTGCCACTTTTCCTACCAACCAGGTGATGAAAACAATTCTCCTTCATATCATCAACTAGGTGATGAAAAGTACAACTAGTACTCTAATAAACAGTGTTGAGTTTCGGCAACTTGCCACTCTTCTTACCAATTAGATGGTGAAGGAACTCACATTCGTATCACCAACCAGGTGGTGGAGGATACAACTAGTACTTTAATAAACATTTTGGCGTTGGCAACTCACTACTCTTCTCACCAACCGAGTGACAATGGTACTTACCTTCTTTTCACCACCTAGGTGAAGAATGGTACAACTTGTACCTATGGATTCTTAGTATTCATAAATAGACAAAAACCTTCAAGCCTTACAACTCGAAAAAGGCATAGACAAACTCAACTGAACCCAACTAGAGGAACACTTAAGCCAACAAGGGATATGGTCAACAACAAAGTATTATTACGAACAGTATGCGATGCTCCAACAAGCCAACAAAGGCCTTAATGCACGTGGGGTACGTTTCAAGTAATTAATTGGACTATATGGAGTTTAATGCAAATGTGGAAATTAATTTATTGATGGAGTTGACTTAATCTTCATTATGCAGGTAGGTTGGAATCTGTTTTTAATAATAATAAGAATAAAAAGTAAAAGAAGAGGAAGCCGTAAACAAAGCGGCAAAGCCACATCCATCTTCTTATCCCATAGAAGAAAAAACCCAGAACGGCTCCCAGCCGTCAAGACCACACGAGTATCGACATCGCCAAGGTCGCAATCGTCAAAGCAACATCGCACAACGATGAGCCATCGCCTCCTGAATGACGATGTGTGTTGGCGGTGTCAAAGCCTCTGGTTCATCGCCTCCTGAACGACGACGATCCAGAACGACGAAGACGAGATCTTGTATGCGATCTCTTGATGGCAGATTGATAAGAGGGCATACTAGGAATGCATTTTGCATTCCTGATTCCCTCACCCTCCGGGAATTCAATTACCTCATCCATGGAGGGAGTCCAATTCCTCCGTTTTCAGGAATTTAATTCCATTTTTTGTGTAGGTCCCACACACTATTGATTCCTCTCAATTTCAGTAAACAGAAGAGTGATCCGTAATCAGAATCGGACTCCTTATTTTCATTCCGATTACAGATTCGTAAACACGCCATTAGAGAGAAAGAACTTTTGTATTCTGTATCTTATCTTTCATGTGTTAGTTACAACATTTTACAACCAGCTATATATAATAGTAGTGATAGCTTGCTCTCTAAGCTACAATCTTTAACAAAACTAACTAACTTCTTAATCTCTTTACACATGTTACTTTCATAGCCATTGGATCTTAATACTCTTAACATCCCCTCTCAAGCTCAAGGGCAGAGAAACCGAGCCTGACATTGGCACAATGTGTCTGAAAAAGAGGTGCAGAGAGCCATTTTGTAAGGATATCAACAAATTGCTCATTCGAAGACACAAAATGAACTTGGAGTTGCTGTTTAGCGACCCTTTCTCTAACGAAGTGCACGTCAATCTCAATGTGCTTAGTTCTTCGATGCTGAATTGGATTACAAGTAAGAGTTATTGCTGATAAATTGTCACAAAAGAGAAGAGGTTTATCAGATATTGGAACGTGAAGGAACACCAACAATTGTTTGATCTAATTAAGTTCTGTTGTAGTGGTAGATAAAGCCCGATACTCAGCTTCAGTGGAGGACCAAGAAACCGTGTTTTGTTTCTTAGATAACCATGAAATTGGATTAGATCCTAGAAAAACAACCATGCCATTAGTTTACCTTCTATCATTAGGGTCCCCAGCCCAGTCTGCATCACTATAGGCAGTAATATCTAATGAACCTTTAACATAATGAATACCACAACCTTATGTAGCCTTTAAGTATCTGAGTATTCTTTTAACTGCCATAAAATTCTACTCCATTGGAAACTGCATAAATTGACATACCTGATGCACTGTAAAAGCTATATCAGGTCGAGTGAATGTCAAATATTGTAGGGCACCAACCAAGATTCTGTAAAGAGCAGGATTATTATAGGGCTTTCCAACATCTTTGAGCAATCTGTTATAGGGCAAACATGGTGTAGCACATGGTTTGGATAGCAACATTTCAGATTTTGCTAACAAATCTGTGACATACTTATTCTGAGATAAGAACAAACCATCATTTTTCTTCACAATTTGTATCCCCAGAAAGTAATGAAGAGGCCCCAAGTCTTTGATATCAAACTCCTAAGTTAAAAATTGAATAATTGCAGTAATTGCTTATGTTGCATTGCCTATGATAATGATATTATCAACGTATAACAACAAAATCACCACAGAGTTGCCCACAGTCTTGACAAACAATGAAGAATCTGCATATGTAGAGGTGAACCCCAAAGATGGTAGAAAGCTAGTGAATCTCTCATTCCATGCCCTTGGTGCCTCTTAATCCATATAAAGATTTATGTAGCCGGCACACATAATCTTCACGTTTTGAATCCACAAATCCAGGTGGTTAAGCCATGTATACTTCCTCTTGCATGATGCCATGGAGAAAGACATTTTCACATCTAATTGCCTCAATGTCCAACCAAAATGTGCAGATAAAGCTAGAACAAGTTTCACTGTTGTAGGCTTCACAACTGGACTAAAAGTCTCCCCATAGTCAATGCCTTCTTTTTTTATTAAACTTTTTAGCTACTAGTTTAGCCTTATACCTCCTAATAGAACCATCAACATTCCTTTTGATCTTAAAGACCTATTTGCAGCCTACTAAGTTCTTGTGCTTTGGTAGAGGTGCCAAAGACCATATACCTTGATTATGTAAAGCTGAAATCTCATCTTTCATAGCTTCATGCCACACTGTTGACTTTAATGCAAACTTATAGGTTGTAGGCTCAACTTGACTCAAATCAACTCCTTCATTTTCATGTATAGTAGCTAAAAGAGCAATTTTCTTTGAGACGCCACTCTTTGACCGTGTCTGCATAGGGTGGAGATTCATTGGTGGTATAGACATAACCACTTGTAGGTGTTCAGGTTGGAATTCAGGTTCCATAGGAAGTGTAGGAGACAAGGGCTGTGTAATTGATGCACCAATGGATTGATTAGAGATTGCCTACTACATGAATGGCTAAGGACTCGTCTGCGGGTGTAGCTCGCTAACAGGTAGTGCTGGTACCGACTTGTAGCGTTGGCAACAGTCGTACTTTTGTACTAACTCCTTAGCGTCTTGGTGCATAGTAGGCCAATAGTAGCCTGTATTAAGAGCCTTCTGTGCTAAGGATCGACCTCCGGAGTGATTTCCATAAATGCCTTTGTGGATTGAGCTTAGAACCTTCAAGTCATCAGGAGGCGTTAGGCAGCGGAGATGTGGTCCGGTGTAGGATTTTCAGGTGAGAATGCCGTTCCACTTATAGTAGCGTGTTGCTTTGATTTGGAGTTTCCTAGACTCCAATCTTTCGGTGTGGAGTGTGCCGTTGACCAGGTAGTCTATAATAGAACTTTGCTAGTTGGGAATTACACTAACCTGTGACATTTTGGCTACCGGCTCCATCTTTATGATTGGCTTGTCTAGATATTCCACCAGAATAGAGCGTTTGAATTGGTGGTCGAGAGTGAAGTCCTAAGCCGGCTAACACATCTGCATGGGCGTTGTCTGCCCAGGGACATACACATCCTCAGATATTTTACCGTGTACTCCCTAGTAGTCTGGCTGGTGATTAGCTCGGAATCAAAATGAGTTGTGAGCTTCTTCATTGCCAAATCTTTTGCCATTCGGAGGCTTGCTAGTAGGGCCTCGTACTCTGCTTCGTTGTTAGATGCTTTGAAGCTTAGAGTGATCGCATGCTCGAGCATTAAGCCGTCTGGGGTGACAAGAACCACGGCCGCTCGTAAGCCTTTGTAGTTGGATGCGCCGTCGACATGCAAATGCTAGAAATCTCCATTGAGGGAGCAGGTGCGGCTAAAGTGTGCTCGGCTGCCTTCAGGGCGTCGTTGGGCCGCTCTGTTACGTTGTCAAGGCTAGGCATGAAAGCACGTCTAGATTCGGCAGAATAGTAAGTCATGAGGATGACTGCATGCATTTGAAAGTAAAACTTGAGCTTGCGGGTTGCAACAACTATCGCCAAAGTTAATTTTTGAATTTCTGATAACATCAATGAGAGCTTTTAATTTATGGAATACAACTAATAGCATCGAGGAGAGCTTTTAAATTGTGGAATATTAGTCGGGTCCCCATCTCTTCTCGTATGATAGTAGAGCTTATTGCTGTTTTAGATGCGACTGCTTGTCCAGTCAGACTTTGAATCTCTTTCAGAGTAGTCATATTCAAGATCGCTCGGATTTACCTTGAATGGGCATTGGTGAACTTCGTCCCAAAGTGCATGCTTTTTTGCCAGAGCGAAAGAGTCTGCCAGAGTTAGATCTTATTTCATTATCAGTTTTCTGAACAGTAGGTGGTCTGCTGGAAGTTCTTTTTGGAACGCTGCTCTAGCTATCGAGTCATTGCATCTAACTATCCTTGCCTTCTCTGCTTTGAACCTCCTTACATAGTTGAGAAACGACTCTTTTGGGTTTTTCTTGACGTCGAACAAATGGTCGGACTTCTTTTTGATCGAGCGGCAGGATAAATATTCTTTAGTGAAAACCAAAGAAAGTTCGTCGAAATTCTGGATGGATTGTGGCGGCAGGGTGTATAACCAATCTTATGCCTCACCTTGTAGAGTGGTGGTGAATATCTTGTACATGAAATCATCGTTGTTTCGATAGAGGATCATTGTGCTTCGGTAGTGCTTTAAGTGTCTTTCCGGGTCTTTATCCCTTTTGAAAGATGTGAAATATGGCATGCTGAACTCGCGTGGAGGCTCTGCCTGCTCGATCTCATTCATGAAGGGTGACCTGCTTATGTTGGTCATGTTCCATTGTAGTGCCTTGTCGATGACCTCGTTGCGTTGGAATTTACACAATTGCTTGGTTAATAGTCTCTCTACTTCTTCCTAAATTTTCCTTTGTTAAGGTAGTAGAGCTCTCGGCTGCCCTCAACTGTGACTTGCTGGTCTAGGTTGCTCTTCCATGTGTTTGGCTCGTCTATGCCACGGATGCGGTGCGTGTAGCGCGTTCCTAGCATGCGAGTGAGTTCTTCGCAGGCTGCCGGTTGAACTTGAGCCTTATTGAGTGACTGCTTCTCTCCGTCTGTCGTGAAGCTTAGATCGATGTGAGGTGGATAATGCTCCTTGCGAGCTTAGCCGCGAATGGACACTTCGCCTAGAAGGTTGCTCATGTTGACTATCGGAGTGTGACCCCAACCGTGAATGTATGCTCTTCTGTGGGCCTAGTCGATAGTGCACACTCATTCGTGCTCTAAGACGAGAGTATAGCTATCTCGGGGGCTCAATCGGGAGTGTACATTGCCTGAACGCTCGGTTCGTGGCTGGTAGAGTGGCTGCTTGCCGGGACGCTGCTGGAGAGGTTATTTGTCTGCCCTTGTCCTACTTCAAGACACCTCGTCTGGGGCACGTTGCATCTCGGTGTGCTGCAAGAGCTGGTTCACTAAGGTCGTCTGTTGTGCGAGGGCACTCGTCAACTCTATGACTTGTTGAGACAAGTGTTGTTCTCCATTTGGGTTGGAATAGCTTATAATGAATGCATCTTATTGACCAGTGGAAGTGTGGTAGACTCCGGGCACGAGATTTGAGTTAGGAAATGTCAAATCCGAAGAAGAATGTGGTGAAAATGCTCCTGGTTCGATCGTCGGTCCGGAAATTTGAAATCGGGACGGTTGAACTAATCTTAGATCGATTTGGGCTGCTTGGTAGGCCACGTGAGCAGGCTGGGCCATAGGAGCAAGCTGTGCCAAGAGAGTGGACTACTCGGCTGGAGCAAGATGGGCCACGAGAGTGGGCTGCTCAACTGGAGCAGGCTGGGACACAAGAGTGGGCTGCTCGATGCGTGATGCATGCGAGAGTGAAGCTTGGGTCGTGGCTTTAGTACCGTGAACCACCTTGGATGGCACGGCTCGGACCATGGTGAAGGCACCATGGACCTCGCCACGGGTGGCTGCCGAAGTAGCCACCGCGGTGGTTCCCGTGGTGGAAACTTATGGTGGTGGTGCCGCTCCCCCTAGGATCACATTTAGTCTTGTAGATCGCCGCGATCCCATTTCTTGAATATTGGAATTTTCACTCGTGGAGTTTTCTAAATTTCTAGCCATTGTATTTCTCTTTTATGTTTTATCAAAGAATCTTTGCAAATAAAAAATTCTAATAATATGGACGTATGAAAAAATACAAGTGGACTAGAAAATAAAGAAATACTTTTTTATGCGAGAGTCTTCTACGAGTGTAGGACTCAACTCTCAATGAAAGCATCAATTTGTGGATGCAAATTTCTTCCTCCTTGATCTTGGACAAAATTGCACCTACAAAACAATTAACACCTTAGGGTCAAGGCCAAGAGCCTCACGCACCCACGATAAATGGGGGGGGGCTTTGGCTGAAGAACCTCTGATGCCAAAGTTAGAATTTAGAGAGAAAATTGTTTGGAGAGTATTGGGAACTTTGCAAGTGTGTTGAAATGATGTTTTGGTGAAAATGGGAGCCTATTTATAGGGATAAAGTGGCCAGTCCCCTTTGGATGTTTTTTAGGGTGTAACTTATGGTTTAATGTGTGATTTAATGGATTAATTAGGCAATTAATCCATTAATTGGTTAATCAACACATTTTTGGAATAAATATTTTGAGGGTTATGTAATTTATATGGGATGTTTTGAAGGTTATGAAATAATTACCTTGTGGAAAATATAGGATGAGGATGGATGAAATAACTTTGAATTTGTTACCTATTTTAGGCACTTTTGATTTGGTTGAAGGATGATTGCCCGCTGCTCGCTCATAGGAACCCCGTTGTACCTCAAGGGTATTTTTGCCCTCTTTTGTCCAAAAATCCACGTGTCGCCTTGTGATTATTTTTGGCTCCACATCTATGTTTCATTTGGGGTCTATTTACTTGAAGTTAATAAGTGGGGTCTATATTTGTTTTCCATATTTGGAGATTTGGAACAAGCAAAGCAATTAAGCAAGGCTGCAACTTGCAAGTGCAAGGTGTTTTTAATTGAATTGTGAATTTGAAAGTAAATTTGAATTGGATTGTGATTTGTGGATATGTAAATTGGATTTTGAAATTGAATCGGATATGTGAATTTGAAATGGATATAGATAGGTGAAATTGAATTGGATATGTGAAATTGAAATGGATATGTGAATTTGAATGGATATGGATATGGATATGTGAAATTGAAATCGAAATGGATATGGTATGAAATTGGTATGAGCTAGATTTTACAGTTTTGTTTTTCTTCCTTGTTGCATTATCTGAGAAAATTAATGCATTGGTGATTGAGTGGGGGATTGAGAAAAAGTTATTTTCTATTACTTTGGATAATGCTTCTTCAAATATTTCTTTTGTTAGCATTTTGAAGAATCAATTGAATATTAGAAGTCTTCTCGTGATGAATGGTGACTTCTTTCATGTGTGTTGTTGTGCTTGTGTTTTGAATTTGACAATCCAAGATGGACTAAAAGAAATTGATTCTTCGGTGATAAAGATTCGTGAATGCATCAAGTATATAAAGGGCTCTGAGGCTAGAAAACTAAAGTTTTATGAATGTGTTAGACAAGTAGGGATATTGGATAGTAGGAGAGGTTTGAGACAAGATGTCCCTACTAGATGGAACTCAACCTATATTATGCTAGATAGTGCAATTTTCTATCGATATGCTTTGATTCATTTAGGGTTGAGTGATTCCAATTTTAGTAGTTGCCCTTCTCCTGAAGAGTGGGATAAAATAATGAAGATTTCCAAGTTTTTCGGGTACTTTTATGAGGTTACGTGCTTATTCTCTGGGACAAAGTACCCCACATCAAATTTGTTCTTCCCTAAGGTGTTCGTAATCCAACTTCAAATTAAGGCAGCCATAGAGGACTCTGAAAGCTTCATGAATAAGATGGGGACTTACATGTACATGAAGTTTGAGAAGTATTAGTCAGAGTACAGTTTGATTTTGCCAATTGCAATCATCTTAGACCCTCGTTATAAATTGCATTTTGTGGATTGGGGTTACACAAAGCTTCATGGTGTGAATTCGGTCGAATTTACAAAAGTTAATGACAAATTGAATGTTCTTTTTGGTGTGTACTTGGAAAAACTTTCGCATCTTGATAATTCAAATACTCCAGTGAATTCAGTGCCTAATCATCAAACAGAATCTGGAGATGTTCTCTTTAAGGTAACCTAAGTTTGTTTTTATTTACTTTATATATTTGTAGTAGTAGTACTATAAAAAGTGTTGATATTATATTTGAAATTGACATGATGCAAGATTCTTATTACGTTTTCGTTTTTATTTTTTATGATGTAGAATTTTGATAATAATTATGATTGTTCAAGTTCGATTGAAAAAAATGAATTGCAGAAGTATTTGGAGGATAAAAGAATAGATAGAAAAGTAGACATAGATGTTATTTCTTGGTGGCAAATGGAGCGTTTTCATTATCCGATACTTTCTCAGTTAGCACGAGTGTTAACAATTCACATTTCAATTGTTGCATCAGAATCTACATTTAGTATTGGGGGTTGAGTACTAGATCAGTACCGTAGTTCATTGTTACCAGAAACAGTTCAAGCTTTGTTGTGCACACGAGATTGGCTATTTGGAAAAGGACGTAATATATTTTTGGGTAAAGTACAAAAAACTACCTCAACTATTGGTCTCACGACACCTTCATACCTCATCTTTTTAAAATGACAATGTCATACCTCATCTTACGAATTTGTGCCAATGTCATACCTCCGTCAGTTTTCTATTAGTTTCTTTGTTAACTGCTGACGTGGCTGGATATGGGGTCACTCACTAATCCAACTGGATTAAAATATAATTAAATATATTTTTTAATAATTAAAAATTAAAAATTAAAAAAAAAATCTCTCTCTCATCTCTCTCTCCCCCCTCTCTCTCGCCTATCTCTCTTCTTTGCATCCCCAAAACCCCTTCCCACCCAACCCCCTTGTCCCCTTCCCACTCGTCCTCCCCAACCTTCCTCCACCACCCTCTCTCTCCCCTCTCTCTCTCTCTCTCTCTCGCATCTCCCTCTCCTCTCCACCATAGTCTCCTTCCTCCCCACTTTTTTCTCTCGCCGTGCCCAGAACCCCCCAAACCCACCTGGATTTTTTTCATCCGCACTTCCCTCTCCCACTCCATTGCCCACCGCCAATCCGCCGTCGTTGCCATCTCCGAAGCTGTCAAGGAGAAAGGGAAAGAGGGAGAGCTGTCAAGGTCGGGGTCAACAAGGTTGCCGTCTTCCCCTAACCCAAACCCAGATCCCACCCCAAACCAGCCACTCCCATTCCCACCAGGTGCCTCTCTTCTCTTACTCCGCCGCTCTCTCTATTTCTAACCTACAAGCATGCATAAAAAACAAAGCACCCACCAATCCTGAGAACACACCATTAACAAAAGTTAAAAAATCCATCTTCCAGTTTACCTCACCTTTCTAAGAAAATGGAACCTTCAGAATATAAAAAAAAATTCATTTCCTTTCTCCCACATTTTCCGAGCAACCAAACAAAGCAAAACCATTCAATTTTTTCCCAAAAAAAAAAACCCAAGTTGTATTCACAAGAGACTCGGCAGCGGTGGTGGGCGCAGGATTGCTGCTGTGTTTTGCTGGGCTTGAAGATGGTGCTGGGCTATGGGAGCAGAGGGAGGTGGCAGAGGCGGTCCTCAACTTCTGCAAACCTGACAACGAAGTCGATTACTTGGTAATCATGGGGCGACAAGGCTATCAAGGATTCGCAGAAGTATTCGAACCCATATGGGTAGTTTGGTAAGGAAAGGGAGGAGATCAATGGAGTGAGTGGGTACTCGGAGAGGGGTGAGGTTGGTGTGTCGGAGATCGGCGACTTCGATGTCATCAGTTAGAATAGGGAAGAAGGTGATGGTCGTTGGTGGATGGAGTCGACGATGAAGAAGAAAGAATGGAGGGTGAGTGCGAGTTGCAGATGAAAGAAAGGTGGGTGGGGTTGTAGATGAGAGAAGGGAGAAAATGGGTGGATGGGGAATATAGGGGGTGGATCGGATTTGGGGAAGACGGGAAGGGGAAAGGGGGTGGGTCCCCATGTAAAAAAAATATTAAATGATTTTAATTTTTTTAGTTTTTAATATTTAATTAATTTTTTTAATTTATTAAGCCATGTCACTATTTAAGCCAAGCCACGTCAGCACTTAACAGAGAAACTAACAGAAAAATTGACGGAGGTATGACATTGGTACAAATTCGTAAGATGAGGTATGACATTGCCATTTTAAAAAGATGAGGTATGAAGGTGTCGTGAGACCAATAGTTGAGGTAGTTTTTTTGTACTTTACCCTATATTTTTATATGGTATAGTATTATTGTTTTATTTATTTTCATAATTATTTTGGTAAACTTCTCATAATTTGAATGGTTTTTAATGTTTGGTTTTTCTATACTTAGTTTATGCGGAAGAGAGTTCTATAGTGGAAAACCATACTGAAGACATCATCAACATAACTCTTGAAGGCAATAGATCAAGCCAAAGTTCTAATACAATTTCCTCATGATGATCGATAAAAATTGAGGATTTTGTATAAGGAATAATATACAAACTTTGAGTTCCATTGGCAAGGTTTAAACTTTTGAGAAATGCTTCACAACCTTGAAAACAAAAACTCTTTCATTTTGCATATCCTTGCACATTTAATATTTTGTAATGGACTAGTAGTGTATGGATGTATTTTTATTAGGCTCTTATTTTCGAATGTAGATGTAGTACTTAACGACAAATGTGTTTTAATGTTTTGATGTAATATTTATGTGGCAATGTATGGTATGTGCAAATTTAAGATAACGGGTGTGACACAACATGATCCATTAAGATAACAGGTGTTACATGAAAATGACATGAACACAACAGACACGACCCGTTTGCCAGGCCTAATGATGATTGCTATGTCTGTTGCAATGAACTAAACCAGGAGGTCAATATGTCAAGTGTGAGGAAGGATGTAGTTGAAGCTGGTGGAAGTTTTTGGAATTTAGTTACTGCCTTGTTGGCTGCAGAAGAGGATTCTACTACTATGTACAAGGCCAAAAGTTGGAAGAATTAGACTGATGAAGTGTGTGGTGTGGAACCGTCGGGGGCTGGGTAAGCCTTATTTTATAACTTAAATTTAATTTGCAGTAGCAGGGAGCTGGACTTTTTCGGTTTAATGGAAACTAAAGTGCCTTGGATAAGTCCGGCAAGGTTTTACGGAAAGTATTTTGATCATGCTTTTTGTTGTGACCCAGTTGGTAGGGCTGGGGAAACATGTTCAATAGACCCAAATAATTAATTTAGTATAATTAACAATTAATTATATCTTCTCACCATTCATGTAACGTCGTTAGTACTATAATAGGAATGGGACCTCTTAGGTTCTTATTATAGCTAGCAATAAAATTAATTAATAAATTAATTTAATTTTACAAGCTATAAGTGGCATCTATCAGCATTCATGATTACCCGAATAAGATAGAGCGTTAGCTAATCATGATACTTTTTTGAACCTTGATTGTAGTTACAGTGCAATTCGATTTTTCTATCATCCATATTCCGATCAAGATTTATGTGATATGGAATAATGTCAAAACATATGTAAATATCTTTGATCACCATGATGCATCTCATGTTGAAGCAGTTCTTAAAAACATAGCTTGATCAACAAGTAATTCGGCCGAAGAATTCCGAGATGGATCTTCAAGTGACATCAAGGGATATCTCTTTCTATTGAACAATTACTAGAAGGTGATAGATCCCTTATTGCACATTCATATATCTCCATAATCATACATATGAACCCGAGCAACACACTATCAGGCTCTGTGCTATAGTGAGGGTGTTAAGGTGAAGTCAAAGTTCATATATATAAGCACAAGATATCCGATCTAAGAACTATTTGCAAACTATAACTTGAAACTTTGTAGCTATTAACATGTCGTAACCATCCATACATTTAAACTTCTTGGGTGGTTACTGTTCACTAAACTATGAACTAGAATACAAGTCTCTTTGCCCTAACCTTGTTTAGGACATTATTTTCATACCTTAAATCATATAAACTCATTCATAGTAAATTAGCCCTCTAATGTAAAAGCCTAAACTCAAGAATGAATTAATATTGCCCTATTATTAATTATTTAAAATGAAATTGTTACATAATATTCAATATTACAAAATTAGCTTTTAGGACACAACTCCCAACAAGAACTTCACCAAAAAAAAAATGTCATTACAAGACAAATTTCTTCAAATTAACATCAAACGTTTCAGAAGATGACAACATAGGTTCCTGCACACAACCACATTAAGTAAATTTAGCAACTAAGACAATTTCTTAGTTTGACACTAGTGAGATATATGCATTTTTTTTTTAACCGAAGTAAGATGCATGCATTTGAGCATCCAATCCAATTGGCATTGTGTGGAGAGGACCAACATCTTTTAAGAACTTATGCTAAAGTTTCATCCTTCCACATATAATATTCTCGACAAAACAAAACTAGTGTATTACAATGTACACTCATGATTCGGAGCCTGGCTGTAACTGTTTGGTATATCAACTTTGCTAGGAATTGAATGAGCTTTGTAGTCAACATGCATGTCACATATGGTACACCTATTTGTAAGAAAAAAAAAAAGTGAAGATCTAACCCATTTGATTTAACATGTTGCATGAAGTGAAAGCAAACCTGTATGGCTTTGCGTCGAAGTACAGTTCTCAAGAATTTTGAGTTATTCCCTTTTTCGCGGTTAATCTTTTTAATGTAATTTACCATCTCGTCAAGCAAAACTCCATATGTTATGTCGGTCTTGTTCCTAACAATTTCAGTGAGAAGGTATGTCATTGCACCATTCATTGTTTTTCCAGAAAAATCCTGCATTTGTGATATATACATTATATTGGCTCACATGAAAATGAAGTAAAAAAAGAAAAGGGGAATGTTGAACGGTTTAGAGAATGTTAGCAAGGCTTTATGACAAGGAATGCTGAACGGTCAAACATCAACCCGTGCAAAAATGAGTGTAATGAAGATGAGAATGCTTTGTTAGATGTGTGAGCACATGAGAAAGGACAAGATTAAAAATGTGGATATCTGAGGTAAAGTAGGAGGGACTGCAACTGAAGATAAGATGAGAGAAAATCAGTGAAGGTGGTTTGGATATGTTAAATGCAGACTTACATATGCTCCGATTAAATACGATTATGAGATAGAAGCTCAAAGGAAAAATGTTAGAGGAAGACCTAGGAAGACTTGGACAAAGACTTTAAGAAAAGACATGGAGTACTTAGAGCTAATGGAGACTTGCTCAAAACCGAGCATAATGGGGTTTTCAAATTCAAATAACTGATCTCACTTAGTGAAATAAGGCTTTATTGTTGTTATTGTATTTTTATTGAACGGTTTAGAAAGGCCTTATTAAAGAAAACGTATGCCTTCCAATGCCATCATTTTGTGGAGATAAGAAGGGATAGGTTTTCTTTCCCTCCTTACCAACTAACATCTAGCTTCAACTTGGAAACATTCAGAAGTTGGCTTTTCATCATATTTTCCTTAAACACAATAATAGAGGGATCACTTACAGTAGTATCAATTGCCATTTTATCATCTTCGCAAGCACTAAGAGAAATCGCTAACCCACCCTTTGTACTTTTTCTAGCACGAGATGGAGGAATATTATCCTTCCAAGCATTCCTGCAAATTAACACGTAAAAAGAAAACGTATTTTCACAGTTAAAGGAGAATTTTTACAGAGTTATGGTGAGATTACATTGCATGCTGCTATGGCATGGACATTATTAACTCCTAAACTATGGATTTGATGCCCATGATATCTAAATTGTGAAACTTTAATCACATTTATAATACGTGGTATTATATTCTCATAATATATATAAATTTGATGTCACAGATTGAACGTATGCAATCATATAAATTTGAAGTTAAAGACTACGTAAATATGCTCACAGTTTAGGGTTGTACACGTGCTCCAGATCAAGAATCGTTCCACTGTGACAAGCATCAACGATAGCATGAAGTGTGACACCCTCCTCGAGTGGCCAAACAATGGTTTCATTAATATCATTGTCAAGGATCATTCCCTCTTCCATAAAATCAACAGGGCAAATGGTCTCGTCGAACCCATCAAGCTCATCGTCTTTGAAATCAGGCTGTCGTAAGCCATGCCCCGAGAAGTAAAACACCAACGAGTCTCCCCGCTGGCATCCTTCCACAAGCCATTTCAAGGAATTTTCTATATTTTTCTTTGTAGGAATCCGCTCTAGGTCACGCGGATCATCTTCTGCATTCATTGGTAAATTGAAAACGTAAACATATTATCTTATAAAGCACAAATAACGTTAGAGCCCACTCTCCAGCAAGATAATATCCGCTTTGGGCAACGCCTAAACGGTTTTGTTCGTGGGTCTCCATACCCAAAAAACATCTTGCTACGAGAGATTAGATGTGCGCATGTAAACTACATTACATTTCCTCCCCCAAGCGATGTGAAAGTTTGATGCCAACGCAGGGTCACCACAAATAACCACTTCCTTCATATTTCCCCCTTTTTTCTTTCTCGATTCATATTTTATGATTGGCTTCTCTTTTAACCTTTATACATAATATTGGAGACCAATGTTTTCTAATTGAGAAATAATTATACATGTAATTTACGAATGGTTATAGGATTACGATCGACAAATAAAGAAAAGCTAATTAATTAATAATTACCTGAAAGTATGCGTATGCAGTTGGCAGGAAAACGGAAGGTCTTAGTCAGCAAGTTTTCCATGTTTTTCACATCATTATAAGTGCCTTTGAGCTTGTATTTATGTTGCTTGTATGTCACCCCGCAAAGAAGTGCACGCTTGTTTGGTTGAGATCCACTGGGTACTGGCTCCTCCGAGCGGGAGGAGGGCAACGACATCAGCGTCCCTGTCCCTGTCCCTGTATAAGATTGCTTGAAACTATTACGACTAGAACTATACAACTACTAGAAGAATTGTTTGATGATGATTCCTTGGTTTGAAAACACCTACCAATTTGACATCTCCGGAAGCTATGACGCTCACCTTTGTGATCTCCACGACCACGAACACTAGTTTCTCGTTGTGTTTCTGCAGCAGCACTGCGAGTCGTGAGTACATGACCGCAGACGCATCGGTGCTGTGTGCCATACAGCGTCATTTGAACCCATTGCCTGCAACTAGGGCAAGCGATTTTTTTGCTTGCCATAATTGTCCATGTATAATATATATCAAAGGCTACAAGGCCAGTTAAGTAATATCAATATATAGAAGCGTAGCCATATAGAGAAGCATAATACGTCGAGCTTTCATATCATGTGGGATTTTTAATAATTAATTGTCAAAACCAACAATGGTAGAGACGTTTTGGTCCGCTGAGTTAGTGAAATTTTTCATTGTGACGGGAACATGAGTGGAATATCATTTGTTTTTATATAAGTGATAGGAAATTTTATTTTTTAAGTGATTAATTTTTTAACACACATACCCTACCATCTGTATAATGACACAAGATGTACCACCCCGTATACCAATCACATTGAAAAATCCCGTGTACTGGTCACACTGGAAAATCTCTAACTAAGTTGAGCATCTTCATTTTATCAAATATATTCCTAGCCTTATTTAAAATGTGGGAGATCAACCACTCAAAGAAATTTTGGATACAATTTGATACCTAGAAAATTTGAGACGAAAGCTTTGAAGAGAAAAGCTCTAACCACTTATTAGCCAATGCAAGGTTTATCTTCTCATCAATATGAGACTCATTCTCAATACAAGGCAATCCATTGCTTATTACAAAAATTAATGCATTTTAATTTAAAGGTACAGTGTACGTTAATTCACATGTCCAATCAAATAGCATTTCATGCATGGACCATGCTTCTTTGTTTATTCCAAGTCATGTAATAAAAGTACGAATTAGATGCCCTAAGAAAGGCAAAAGTAACATGGTAAAGACGAGCCACTACTACTATCATGGGATTCGATTTAATTTAATTCATACTTTATATTTTTTGGGGAATGGCCGATAAAAACCAATCTTTGTATATTACTCAACATATTCGCCCATGGTTTGCTTGTTTGTGGATTTGTTTTTTCTTTTCATCGTTTGAAGAAAAAAATGTGTTGACATCACTCACCTTTTTAATTTAAATCAATTCAAATTTTACTTGGCATAATCAAGAAATTACATAGGGCATGCATGCCAAACGTAAGTTTCAAATAAAACTAAAGTCGAGTTATCCACTAAATTAAACCGGCAAAATTGTGCTAAAGCAGGTTCTAGAACCTATTAGGAATTTGGCTCATCAATGTTAGTGTCCTATTTTTTTTAGGATTGTATTAAGGAAAGTAAAGGTGCATAGATCATTGTCTAAAAAGAATTAGGAAAGAATTAAGTTTCCTTGTACTATTCAGATTAGAAATCCTAGAAGCCTGATTAGAATATAGGAATCTTAATTAGAAAATAGGTATGTAACAATTGGTCTTTGTACTATAAATAGACTTGTTGGGGACTGATTATTCACATGAACAATAAAGTAAAGCACTTTGAGAGAGTGTGAGGGGTGAGAGATATTAAGACCTAGGGTTTGTGACAGGAAAGGGGATTTTTCTTGTAAACCAAACTGGTTTTCATACTAGTGAAATAACTCGGTAATCACCGAAGTGAATGTAGGCCAGTTTTAGCCGAACTACTATAATTCCTCGTGATCATGGCGTGCGTTTTCTTTTATGTGTGGTGTTTTGGTTGTTTGTTTGTTCTTTGTGCTTTATTAATTGTGGGTCATGTTATAGCCTATCGAAAACAAGAACATAAAGAAAGCGTGTTTGTCCAACATAACCAACAAGAACTAGATGCCTTTGCTTTTACTCACTGCTAGTAGACCTGGCAATTTCTTACACGATCTATTAACACGATACGTAAACGATACAAAAATAATGGATTTCGGGTCAACACAATAACTAATTGGATCATTATCGGGTCACACGATCATAACTCGTTCATAACGGGTCCATAGCAGGTTTACATGAGAATGACACGTGGGTAACCTATTTCGACACGATAAGAAAAAAGTTATTTTGATGATTTTAATTTTTTTAACTACTAAAAAAACTTACTATAAAATACAATAGATATAATGAATATGTATATATTGTTTATTAATTATTATTCTATATAAATTTTAAAATTTAAGTTTTATTTATTTATTTATTTTTATAGTAAATTATAGGCAAAGATTGAGATTAAAAATCATAAAACACATTAAAAATAAAAATATCAGGTAATTTAAAAATACCAAATATATTAAAAAATTATAATAATTAATTTATATGTGCGAAAAATATGAAAAAAAATATGCAAACGCTCGTAGTTGCATCCTCTACGCTTTGAGGATGGGTATATGATCGTTTGAATTTTTAAAACCATACAAACTCTCATGAATAATATTTTTAAGGGAGTTCATGACACACCCCGACCTGGGGAGGTCGAAGCATGCTGGCCATCACCGTGAGGCGACCTAACCATAAAGGTAAGTGACGTAAAAAGCTAGTAAATTTAAAATTAATTAGAACTAATTATACTAAATAGTGAAAGAGTGCGCAATCGTGGGAAGAACCCACTACAATTATTCAGAGCGTAATAGACAATGAGACTACAGAAGAGTAGTCAAAGTAGCTAAGTACACTTATTACATAACAGTGATAAGTTCGTGTGTCTAAACAGAAGAGAATGTCAGAACTGTCGAGATTCCTCGAGTGCCATAAAGAGTACAACTATCTAGGTTTTGGAGGGGCAAAAAACAAAGTTGAGTGGGTCAACAAAACAATGCTTATACGAAATCCTTTATTTTCGAATATACTAACCCCTCGCCGTAAAACAAGTATAGTTTCCTTAAAACATACTACGTAAGTATGTAAACGATAAAACAACATTATTACAATATTATAACCAGAAATATGCCAAGTCATGATGTATCAAATGCCACAATAATATAATCATGTGATAATCAAGTATAACTAAGTGCTCATCCATATAAGCTGACACAGGAGTTGAAAATATAGTTTCTGACACGAACAAGACTGGGTGTAATCAATATCCTCTAGTACTATGATCATGTGAAAACTGGTACAGAAGCACGTCACATACAAGTCGGATTGCCTAATGCAAGCTACCCTACAGGACTGGCACCTAACTTGGATCCAAGACGAGTGAACAGTGCGATGTGAACATACACATAAAGGACTGGCCCTGGCCCTTGGGCGAGTACTAACACCGGTGCAGCAAGATGAGCATGTACAAATATGTATGAATGTCATGACAGTAATATCTCAACCATATAACAGCATTTATCACAATCATATCACAGTTATCAATTATTTGGCAATATGTATGTAAAGTGAAGTAAATACACATTTATGGAAACTATAATTATGTATAGGTATAAAAACAAACTGCTCACTCACAAGTACGTCGATGGGTCATAGCCCCCGAGCCTAGCTTGGCCTCGAACGTCCTCGGGATACGTTTCCCCTATATGTGAAATAATTAAAATAAAATTAATTAAAGCACATATACGGAAACCTAAATAAAACCCTCATAGTTTGCTCAAACCTAGGGTTTAAATATACCATTGTGACCTACTCGACGTCACGAACATCCCCAAAGTTTTAAAATAATTTTCGGATGGTTCACACGCCCCCACGCGCCGTCAAAGGCACGGCCAGACGCACCCCCAAGCGCAGGCCAGTGTCATCAGTTAGCCTGACGCCGTCAGGAATATTCCGTTAAATGCTAACATAAGTTAAAAGTGTTACCTGACGCCGTCAGGAATATTCCGTCAACTATAACAGAATATTCCGTCTCCTTCTCTGGTCGTCCTCGCCATCGGCAACTTGGTTTTTCGCCAGTTTTTTGAAAAATTTCAAATTCACTATTCTCATTCATTTCACAATCATTTTTTACGTACTTTATATGGATTTGAAGCTCGTGAAGAGTAGAATCGTGTTTTACCTATCTGGAGTCCAAAAAGTGGACGAAGGTCGTCGGAAAAAGCCTCGAAAGTGCCGACCAAAAGTGAACTCTTCGAAAATCGATCGTTTCACTTCCAAATTTCTCTCGTTTTGTTGTAGGAGCCTCGAGGAGTTGCGTAGAAGCTTCCCCAAGCTTCAAAACTTCCTAACTTGCTCAAAAACACATTAAACTCAGTTTGCTCGAGTTCGGACCTCACGAGTTCGACGTTGAAAACTCGTCCATTCCAGGTTTCAAGAACATGGTTATGTTTGTGAGGATGAAATGAACATGAAAATGAGGTTCTTGGGTTCGATCCGTGAGCTTTGAAGCTCATTTAAGGGTTTGCAAAGAAGAAGAGAGTATACGAGAGAGGGAGAATGAAGAGAGAGAAAGAGAGTTCCTTTTCTATTTTTTTTATTGAGGGACAAAAATGAGGGAATGGATGGGATTGGTGAAAAAGTGAAATAATGGAGGATGGTGCACGGGATGGGCTAAATAAAAGCTAAGGATAGGGTTTTTGATTTTGTACAGAAAAGAGTATCGAAAATCTATCCGGAATAGTGTTTTCACACTGATAAAGTTTACGTACACAGGTAACAATGTGTACAATTTAAATGTGATAGCGAGAAATAAAATAAAAACGATATGAATACGTCCACGTCACTTGCCAATAAGGGCATAACCGGCAATACACATACTCAGGGAGAAATTATATAGGAAAATTAGGGATAGGTCGTCATAATCTACCCCCTTATAAAAATTTCGTCCCCTAAATTTCAATACTGACTACAAATCAACGCCATAAAACAGACGTGGATACATATCTCATATACGTTCTTCGGTCTCCCAAGTAGCTTCCTTGACCGAGTGGTTCCTCCACAAAACTTTCACCATCTGCATGGTCTTGTTCCTAAGAACCTTATCCTTCCAATCAAGGATAATCACTGGAACCTCATCATAGCTCAAATTTGGATTCATCTCCAGTGGCTGAAGAAGGATCACGTGTGATGGATCAGAGACGTACCTTCGTAGCATCGATACGTGAAACACATTATGCACTCTCGCCAACTCTGGTTGCAAAGCAAGTCAATAAGCAACTTCACCTACTCATTCAACTATCTGGTACGGTCCGATGTACCTAGGACTGAGCTTCCCTTTCTTTCCGAATTGCACAACACCTTTCCATGGTGATAACTTTAAGAATACCCAATCACCAACCTTATAAACTCAATCGGTAGAGTGTTTATCTGCGATACTCTTCTACCGATCCTAGACCGTTTTCATGTTAGTCTTTATCACCTGAATATTCTGTGTCGTTTCATCCACGATCTCAGGGCCAACCAAAACTTGTTCACTGACCTCAGACCAACAAAGTGGAGTACGACACGGTTTCCCATACAACGCTTCAAATTGTGCCATACCAATACTAGAATGGAAGCTGTTGTTGTACGCAAACTCTATCAACAGTAAGCGCTTGTGCCAAGTGTCTCCAAACTGTAAGACTGACGATCTCAACATATCTTCCGAAGTCTGGATAGTTCTATCTAACTGCCCATCAGTTTGAGGATGATATGCGGTGTTGTAGAGTAATCTTGATCCCAAAGCTTCCTGAAACGCTACCAGAACTTCGAAGTAAATCAGGGATCCCAGTCAGAAATGATACTAACTGGAACTCCGTGGTACCTAACCACTTCAGAGATGAACCGTTTGGCCAACTGACTTAACGATTAATTCTCGCGAATGGGTATGAAGTGCGCTAACTTGGTAAACTGATCAACTATCACCCAGTCACCATCGTAACCATTTCGCGTACGAGGTAATTTGTACACGAAATCCATTGTAATATCTTCCCATTTCCATTGCGGTATTGGTAGTGGTTGTAGCAATCTAAAAAATAGAAGTGCACAATGACTAACATACTCCGTAATTTCTCTTTTCATATCTGGCCAATAATAGAAGTGTCGGATGGTATGATACATCTTGGTACTCCCTGAATGTATCACATAAGCAGAAATATGCGCTACATCCATTATGTCTCTCTTTAGTTCTTCAACATTCGGTACATACATCTGTTCATCTTGCATAAACATGCCGTCAGGATCTTTAATCCAGAGGTCCTTCTTTTTCCCGTTTAACACTGCCTGTATCAATTCATGAAATTCTGTATCGTTCCTCTGGGCTTCGAGAACACGATCCAACAGAACCGGTCTGACCTGAAAACCAGCAATTAGGGCCCCCCATCGACTCTCTTTCAATGTTACTCCAATGGATCTTAGGTCAATCAAAAGAGGATTGCGACTAGCATAAAGAGCATTATGTTGGCCATAAGACTTCCTACTAAGAGCATCAGCTACCGAATTGGCACGACCTGGGTGATACTTAATGGTGCAGTCATAATCACTGAGCAACTCTACCCACCTTCGTTGTCAGAGATTGAGATCTGGCTGAGTGAAGATATTCTTAAGGCTCTTATGATCAGTGAAGATCTTACACTTTTCCGCATAAAGATAGTGCCTCCAGATTTTCAAAGCAAAGATGATCGTTACCAACTTGAGATCATGGGTAGGATAGTTCATCTCATGGGGCTTTAACTGTCGCGATGCATAAGCAATCATCTTATCATGCTGCATTAACACACATCCAAAACCATTCAGAGACGCATCACTGTAGATCTTGAAGTTCCTACCATCATCTGGAATTGCTATGACAGGTGCATGAATGAGAATGTACTTCAACTACTAGAAACTCTGTTCACACTCATTACTCCGCACAAAAGGAACGTCTTTTCTAGTCAATTTTGTTAGAGGTAGTGCTATGGTTGAAAAGTCTTTCACGAAGCATCGATAATATCCAGCAAGACCAAGAAAGCTTCGTACTTCCGTAACTGTTTAAGGTTGTTCCCAATTCTCCACGACTGCTACTTTCTGAGGATCCACAAGCACACCCTAAGCTGATACCACGTGCCCTAAGAATGATACTTGATCCAGCCAAAACTGACATTTGCTGAAATTAGCATACAACTGATTTGCCTTTAGCGTTTTTAGAACTAAACGCAGATGCCTGGCATGATCAATTTCATTCTTCGAATACACCAAAATGTCATCTATGAAAACAATGATGAACTTGTCAAGATATGGATGAAATACTTGATTCATCAGATTCATGAAAGCTGCTGGTGCATTAGTCAATCCCAATGGCATCACCAAAACTCGTAATGACCATATTGAGTTTTGAAAGCTGTCTTCGGAATGTCGTCGCTCCTGATCTTCACTTGGTACTAACCCGACCTTAGGTCAATCTTCGAGAACACACAAGCACCCTTAAGCTAGTCAAAGAGATCATCAATATGAGGTAACAGATAACAATTTTTAATCGTCACCTGATTCAACTGCCTGTAATCGATGCATAATCTCAAAGTTTTATCCTTCTTCCTTACAAACAGAACCGGAGCTCCCTACTGGGAAGTGCTTAGCTGAATGAAACCCTTATCAACCAACTCTTGCAACTGAGTTTTAAGTTCCCTTAACTCCACAGGAGCTATACGGTAAGGTGTAAGGGAAATAAGATTAGTACTTGGAAGTAGATCGATAGTGAACTCCACTTCACAATCTGGGGGTAAGCCAAGTAATTCCTCGAGAAAAACATCGGGATAGTGCCTAACTACTCCGACGTCCTCAACAAATGTAGTAGTCTCTTCCGATAGCACAACATGAGCTAAGTAACCTTGACAACCTTTACTCAACAGTCGTCTCGCCCTTATGGCCATGATAACTCCGTGCTTAGACCACTACGTTCACCAACAAACGTGACAGTAGGCTTGCCCAGTCGGTTAAAAGTAACAACCTTCTCATAACAGTCCAACCTGGCACGATTGTAGTGTAACCAATCCATGCCTAAGATAACGTCGAAATCAATGATATCCAAAGGAACAAGATTAGTCGACATGATTACATCTTTAACAAGGATGGGACATCCTTGATATTCCCAACTAACATAACAGATTTCACCCTTAGGCATCGAGAATTCCAACTCGTAGCCGAGTGAAGTAGGATGTGGTTAAGTCATTGAGCAAACTTATGGGAAATAATTGAATGTGTTGCACAGAATCAATTAAAACTTTAGCAAAATGGCCTAGAACATTCAACGTACCCATGATCAAGTCCGGGTTAGCCTGGGCATCCTTTAAAGTGATGTTGTTAACTCTTCCCTGAACTTGCTGCCTACCTCCACGACCCCTGTTTGCTTGAGTCTGATTACCTCGACCCTGATTACCTCAGCCCTACTGGGGTAGATTTGCCTGTCTGCATGAACCTCCACTGCTAGACACTATGTCTAGATTATGATATTGTCCTCCAATATACATATGTGCTCCACCATTCTGATATGGCGTATAGTTTCCCTGAAACTATGGATACCCTCCTTGAGTCTGCTGATAGCCTCCCTAAATCTGCTGATAGCCTCCCTGATAGTAGGGAACCTCAGGCGTATACTGGTATGGTCCTCCCTGATTCGAGGCTATGTCCCTTTGGTAATGGAAAGCTCCACCGTGGCCTATCTGCTAACGATTACCAAGTGCTGGAAACTGCTGTAAGGGGACTGTAGGTGGTAGATTAACAGGCTGATTCTTCTGATTCTAAGGACAATTATAGGCCATATGCCATGTCTGTCCGCAAGTGAAACATCCTCTGCTTCATTTTCTACACTCGCCGTAGTGACGGGTGTTACACCTGCGACAAAACTGAACACCTAAATTGCTGGAGTTTCCTTGATTCTGAAAACGAGAACCACCAGAGGATATGCCTCATCTCTGAGGTGTACCAGAGTTAGAACCCTCGCTCTACAATCCAGAGTTGTTTCCATTCCTTTTAAAATTTTGAGCCCTTCTCAGACCAAGTGATGATTACCCTTTGTTACTGTACCTCTGGGTATTCCTACCAACATCTTCATCCTCATCATCAGGAGCATTCTCCGAATCCTCAATCCAAAGCAAGACCTCGAAGAATTCCTGGTAAGTAGCACAGAGAGTAGAGGTTGCTATAGTACGCCATTGCTTGCAAGTTCCCCTCTTAAACAAACGAAGCATCTCCCAGGGATTAGCAGCGATCTCGTGGCAATAATGAGATAAGTTTGTGAACCTTCGATGATACTCAGTGGCTGACATCTTGCCCTGCCTCAGATCTGTGAACTCATTCTTCTTACTATCCAAATACTCCGGAGGAACAAATATGGTTTGAAATATCCGCTTGAAAACATCCCAATTCATAGCATCCTCATCAGATAGTGATTTCTTCTCATGATCCCATCAAGATTCTGCTCCTAACCAAAAGAACCAGGTCACTGTCTTGACCCATCTCTATAGGGAAAGATTACCCTACCTATGCATAACCCGGAAAGTCTTCTTAACATGATCGAACCATATCTCTGACTTTTTCGATCCCTTATTACCAAAGAAATCATTAATCTTCAGGCGAGATACAATAGCCAGAGTATTCCTTGGGGTAGGATGGAGTGAAGACTGAATAACATTGGCAATAGCCTCGCTTAACTGTCCAAAGTCCGAAAAATCATTCTCAGTTGAAGTACGTGGCTCTCTACGAGGTGGCATGGTTCTGACATAAGAAAACAAGAGTTAAAACACACTAGGAAGTGCAGGACTATCTAAACCTATGCTCTGATACCAAATATTGTAATGACCGTCCCCAATTTTCCTATGTAATTTCTCCTCGAGTATGTGTATTGACAGTTATGCCCTTATTGGCAAGTGACGTGGACGTATTCATATTGCTTTTATTTTATTTCTCATTATCGCATTTAAACTGTACACATTGTTACGAGTGTACATAAAATTTATCAGTGTGAAAACACTATTCCGGATAGATTTTCGATACTCTTTTCTATACAAAATCCAAAACCATATCCCCTAGCTTTTATTTAGCCCATCCCATGCACTATTTCACTTTCTCACCAATCCTATCCATTCCCTCATTTCTGTCTCCGAATCAGAAAAAGAGAAAAGGAACTCTTTCTCTCTCTCTTCCCTTTCTTTCTCCCATATACTATCTGTTTCTTTGCAAACCCTCAAATGAGCTTCAAAGCTCACAGATCGAACCCAAAAACTTCATTTTTGTTTTCATCTCATCCTCACAAACATAACCATGTTCTTGAAACTTGGAATGGACGAGTTTTCAACATCGAACACGGGCAAACTGAGTTCGACGTGTTTTCGATCGAGTTAGGAAGTTTTGAAGCTTGGGGAAGCTTCTACGCAACTCCTTGAGGCTCCTACAAAAAATTGGGAGAAATTTGGAAGTGAAATGATCGAGTTTCGAAGAGTTCACTTTTGGCCGGAACTTTTGAGGCTTTTTCCGACGATCTCCGTCCACTTTTTGGACTCCAAATAGGTATAACACAATTTTACTCTTCACAAGCTTCAAATCCATATAAAGTACGTCAAAAATGGTTGCGAAATGAATGAGAATAGTGTGTTTGAAAATTTTCCAGAAAACCAGCGAAAGACCAAGTTGCAGATGGCGGTGGACAACGGCGACGGCGAAGACGACCAGAGAAGGAGACAGAATATTTTGTCAAAGTTGACGGAATATTCCTGATGGCGTCAGGTAACACTGTTAACTTCTGTTAGCATGTAAGAGAATATTTATGATGGAGTCAGGCTAACTGATGGCACTGGCCTGCGCGTGGGGCACGTTTGGCCGTGCCTTTGACGAAGCGTGGGGGCACGTGAACCATTAAAAAATTATTTTAAAAATCTGGGGATGTTCGTGACGTCGAGTAGGTCATGATGGTATATTTAAACCCTAGGTTTGAGCAAACTATGAGGGTTTTATTTAGGTTTCCGTATATATGCTTTAATTAATTTTATTTTAGTTATTTCACATATAGGGTAAACATATCCCGATGATGTTTGAGGCCAAGTTAGGCTCGGGGGCTACGACCCAGAGACGTACTTGTGAGTGGGCAGTTTGTTTTTATACCTATACATAATTATAGTTTCCATAAATGTGTATTTACTTCACTTTACATACATATTGCCAAATAATTGATAACTGTGATATGATTGTGATAAATGCTGCTATATGGTTGAGATATTACTGTCATGACATTCATTGTACATGCTCATCTTGTTGCATCGGTGTTAGTACTAGCCCCAAGGTGAGGGCCAGTCCTTCACGTGTGTATTCACATCGCACCGTTCGCTCGTCTTGGATCCAAGTTAGTTGCCAGTCCTGCCAAGTAGATTGCATTAGGCAATCCGACTTGTATGTGACGTGCTTCTGCACCAGTCTTCACGTGATCGTAGTACTAGAGCATATTGATTACACCCAGTCCTGTTCATGTTAGAAACTATATGTTCGAACTCGTGTGTCAGCTTATATGGATAAGCACTTAGCTATACTTGATTATCACATGATTATATTATTGTGGCATTTGATACATCATGACTTGGCATATTTCTGGTTATAATACTGTTATAATATTGTTGTTTTATTGTTTACATACTTACGTAGTATGTTTTAAGGAAACTATACTTGTTTTACGGCGAGGGGTTAGTATATTCGAAAATAAAGGATTTTGTATAAGCATTGTTTTGCTAACCCACTCAACTTTGTTTTTCGCCCTTCCAGGACCTAGACAGTTGTACTCTTTGTGGCACTCGAGGAATCTCTGCAATTTTGACATTCTCTTCTGTTTAGACGTACAAACTTTTCACTGTTATGTAATAAGTGTAGTTAGCTACTTTGACTACTCTTCTGTAGTTTCACTATCTATTACGCTCTGAATAATTGTAGTAGGTTCTTCCCACGATTGCGCACTCTTTCACTATTTAGTATAATTAGTTCTAATTAGTTTTAAATTTACTCACTTTTTACGTCACTTACCCTTATAGTTACGTCACCTCACGGTGATGCCCAGCATGCTTCTACCTTCCCAGGTCAGGATGTGTCAATTTGGTATCAGAGCCAATCCCTAGTCGGAAATGTGCCGACGAAGACGTCGGGCCCCTAAGGGGGGGTGGATTGTAAGATTCCACATCGCCCAGGGGTGAGGATCATGTAAGCCTTATATGTATATTTTCATTTCTATCTAGCACGAGGCCTTTTGAGAGCTCACTGACTTCGGGTTCCATGGGAACTCTGAAGTTAAACGAGTTCACGCGAGAGCAATCCCAGGATGGGTGACCCACTAGGAAGTTCTCATGTGAGTTTCCAGAAACAAAACCGTAAGGGTTTGGTCGGGTCCCAAAGCGGACAATATTGTGCTACGGCGGAGTCAAGTCCGGGATATGATGGGGGCCCGGGCTGGGATGTGACAGTTCAAAATAAACAAAATTCATAATTATTAATGTATAAAAAAAAACATAGCAAGGTGAAGGAAATGATTTATGGACATTATTTTTCACTTTATGTACACTCCTTTTTTAGCTGTATGATTAAATAAAAGAAAATTGTAGCAATGATTTTTTAACTTTATTCCAATTGGAGTGATGATCCCTCAACTAAAAACTTATGACCATTGGTCCCTTAATTTATCGAAACGTGTAGCTATAACCCTTTTCGTTAACTCTGTCAAAATTTCGTCAAAATGTGTTATGTAAGAATAATCATTGCTACAATTGGATTATAGTTAAGAGTCCATTACTCCAATTGGGTCAAAGTTAAGGGACCATTGCTCCAGTTAGGTTAAATGGTCGGCTGTATGAATCATAGAATGCCACTATGCTCGGTTTTGCGCCATGTCTTCCGTTATTATAGTACTAATGAAAAATTAACTGTAATTCACATGTGACCAATTAGTTACAGGGTCTACCATGGAAAAATTTGAAAGAAAAAAAAAACTACAATAAAACAATCAAATTTCTGATATATACATCATATAATTCCACCATTTCAATGTCCTCATTTTATGAAAATGACCAATTTGTGGGGCCCATGCAAAAATACGGTCTCGGTGCCAGCTCCGTCTATCTTCTTTAATTCTCCTCCAAGCATCATCACTATGAGTTCTCAAATCAAAATCTACTTATTCGGTTCCCCTCATGATCATTTATAAATTTTTCGGCAACACTTTGTCCCTCTATTTATTTCATGACAATTGGACGACTAAAGAGTCCACTAGACTCTCCTTGCATGGATAATCCTTGAAGGCGACTAAACAATTAGTGGGATCGGAATCTTCTGATTAGAGCAACTCCACCCATGGAGCCCTTCCCCTTGGCAATCCACTATTGAATCCACCCTTTTGAACAGTAACTGCCTTTAATGAATAGTAACTGCCATAAATGAACAGTAATTGCCATTTGCATCTCCACCCTTGGAGCCCTCCCCCCTGGCAATAGGCAATAAAATATTAGTTTTTTTTGTTTGTTTAAATAATACAAAATAAAATTATTTGTAATTTCGGATAAGATTTTTTAAATCGTTGTTGTTGCGTCACGTGTCATTTTATAAAAAAAACAATTATTTTTAGCGAGGGATTTCGATAAGATTTTTACCCAATGTCATCGTGCCACGTGTCGTTTTCTTTTGAGAATCTTTGACGATAGATTTCGATTAGATTTTAACTCGTTCAAAATTGCGCCACGTGTCATTATCCGAAAATATAATTATTGGAGATCGATTTCGATAAGATTTTTATCCAATACGATCGTGCCACGTGTCATTATCTTTTCAGAATCTTTGAGGATAGATTTCGATCAGATTTTTAACGAATGACGGCATGCCACGTGGCCTTATATACAATCCAATCCTTTCTGAATCGTCCATATAATCCACCATCCATCCTCACAAATCTCACACCAATTTTCTCAACATCTCTATCTCATTAATCATAGTTTCTGCTTCTTCTTCACCATCCATCATTACAATGTCTTCTTCTTCATCAAGGATGATGTGGGAAATCGATCAGCAAGAGGAAGAATTGTTTAACCAATCTGAAGGAATGTTCAACCTTCAGATAGTCGAAAATGAGATGGAAGAGGATGAGGAGCGTAGAAGGAGAGATGACGAAACAAGAATGGCCAGAGCCTCACATTCCCGTCGAGTCATCCAGACTGTTGCTCAGATATGCAGGCCCAACCGTTCAAGAAACCTTGATAGAAGCAGGCAACGACGGGGTGAAGAGCTGTTGGACGATTACTTTGTCCATAACAGTGCATTTCCTGATACGTACTTCAGACGCCGTTTTAGAATGGAACGACATTTGTTCAACAGAATCATGACTGATGTTTGCAACCATGATTCTTACTTTGTGCAAAAGAAGGATGCTTGTGGTGTTATGGGTCTCCTGCCTGAGCAAAAAATCACTGCTGCGTTGCGGATGCTTGCGTATGGAGCATTTGCAGACCAAGTGGATGAGATAACGAGGATGGGGAAATCAACCATTCTTGAGGCCCTGATGAGGTTTTACGGAGCAGTCGAATCTTTGTACACCGCAGAGTACCTCCGAAAACCTACTCGCTGGGACTTGCAAAGGCTTCTGAAGAAGGGCGAGATGCGAGGTTTTCCTGGGATGATAGGAAGCATCGATTGTATGCACTGGATGTGGAAAAACTGTCCAAGTGCATGGCAATGTGCATATGGGGACAGAAAATGATCAAAATCTATCATTTTGGAGGCAGTGGCATCTTTTGATACATGGATATGGCACGCCTTTTTCGGGGTTCCGGGGGCTCAAAATGTTCTCAACGTCCTTGCCCAATCCCGAGTGTTCAACGACGTCCTACAAGGAAAGGCACCAAAAGTCACGTACGTCGTCAACGGACGTAGGTACGAAGGGGCATACTACCTAGCTGACGGCATTTACCCACGGTGGGAAACATTTGTCAAAACAGTGCCACGTCCGCGAAGTGCAAAGGAAAAACACTTTGCAACCTGTCAAGAGGGGTGCAGGAAGGATGTGGAGCGTTGTTTTGGTATCCTTCAAGCTCGTTGGGCGATCGTCAGGGGTGCTGCCAGAATGTTCGATGTAGAGTCACTTCGATCCATCATGATGACGTGCGTCATTCTTCACAACATGATTGTGGAAGATGAGTTCGATTATGATGCGGTTGATGAATATGAGCCAGAGGCAGACACGATGAACAATTCAAGAACACAGATATATTTTGCGCATGATGCCACCGAAGAACCCGTGCAACACGACCCATTAGAAAGGGATGGACGTTACAATGAAAGGGTCATTCAACGATATACTGCACTTCAAAGGTCATCTATGCACATTGATCGACAAATTGACTTGATAGAGCACCAGTGGGCATTGAAACAAGCTGAAGATACTTAAGTTTATTTAGTATGTTTGTTTGTATTTGGTGTGTTTATGTAATTTTATTTGGTGTGTTTATGTAATGTTATTTGGTGTGAATTGTTTGGTGTGTTTATGTAATTTTATTTGGTGTGTTTTTTGTAGTGAGTTTTTTATTATTTCGTATGTTTATGTAATTTTATTTGGTGTGAATTGTTTGGTATGTTTATGTAATTTTATTAGGATAAATATATTACGAAATTAAATACATGTACTCTCACTTTTAATAAAGTACTAACTTTAATAAAATGGAAACAACATAAATAATAAATTACATAAGTACCCTATTCCGATTACATGGAAACAACATAAATAATAAATTGCACGCCTCCTTTGCACCACATCTCGCTTCTCCGACTGCCAAAAATATTTAGAATTTGGAGACATCCCTTCTAAACGCGTGTTCATAATGTCACGATCTCGTTGTGCAATTCTTTCTTCTCTAAGCAACTCCCTTTCTTGCCTAAGTAGCTCTCTTTCCCTCTGTTCAGCTTGAAATGCTTGTTGAATAACTGCAGCTTTTACCTCATCTCTAGCCTTGTCAGCTTCATATTTCGCCAATTCCCGCGCCAACATCAATTCACCTTAACGAGCAAGTTCTTGCATGTACTTTCCATAATCATTCTTGGAAACACTCCCTTTCCTCTTTGAAGCCTTCTTACCTAGAGGCCTAATTGGATAACGGGTCGACCCCGACGCTTGTTCAGGAATGGGCGTTTCAGGCACTTCTTCTCCATCTTCTTCATCAACATGGGGGCCATGATCGGGTGTAGAGTGTGGAGGGGTGCTGTGTAGAGGGATGCTATTCATGCATACTTCTGGACCAACAGACACAACTTTGAATTTAGGACAATCTTTAACAATATTCCAACATTCCCACCGGGTGAATGATTTGTTTCTTGATTTGATTTTGGCACCATATCATGCTTGTGCTTGAAGTTGCTACAAATGATTAATAATGAAATTATTAGGTAACAAATAAATAATACAAACAAATGAATAATAATGAAATTATTAGGTTACAATTAAATAATACAAACAAATAATAATAATGAAATTATTAGGTCACAAATAAATAATACAAACAAATAATAATAATGAAATTATTAGGTCACAAATAAATAATACAAACAAATGAATAATAATGAAATTATTAGGTAACAATTAAATAATACAAACAAATAATAATAATGAAATTATTAGGTCACAAATAAATAATACAAACAAATAATAATAATGAAATTATTAGGTCACAAATAAATAATACAAACAAATGAATAATAATGAAATTATTAGGTAACAATTAAATAATACAAACAAATAATAATAATGAAATTATTAGGTCACAAATAAATAATACAAACAAATAATAATAATGAAATTATTAGGTCACAAATAAATAATACAAACAAATAATAATAATGAAATTAGGTCACAAATAAATATTGCAAACAAAGAAATAATACAAACAATTAGGTAACAAATAAATGAAACAAACAAATAATTATAATCAAATTAGGTAACAAAATAATAATACAAACAAATAATTATAATATATTCTTACCTCATCCGCATAATTTGCCCCACTTCGAACATTATTACTAGTTTGTGTCAAGGCATCTCTCCACGTAGTAAAGGAATGACTAAGTATTTTCCAACGACTGGATATCGATTCTTTGGTTCTTTTCCCACTCATTTGCTCAACAAATTTGGTATGAATTAAACTCCACATTTCTCGCAATTGCATCTCATTACCCGTAAGGGAATTATGAGTAACTTCAACCCAGCTAGTGCACAACGCAACATCTTCAAGAAGCAACCAATTCGAACCTGCATCAGTAGCCATTTTGTGGAAAAAAATTGGATTGAAACTTTGAGAGAAAGATAGGAATTTAATTGAAAGTAGTTGAGAAAATATGAAATTGTGGTGTAAGGTAGATGGAGAAGAAGTGGTATTTATAGGAAAGTAAAAACAAATTTTTACAATTTTTTTTTCAGATTTTTTACATTTTTTCCGGATTTTTTACATTTTTTTTTTAATTTTTATTCAAATAATTAATCTCTACCGTTGGATTTAAAAAAATTGAATTCCAACACTCCAGATTGTGCCACTTGTCACAACGGTAACTTTTCTTAATTTTAAAACTATTTTTTCTTTTTTTTTAAATTTATAAAGCAGATTAATATCAACCGTTGATCTCAGATCGAACGGTTGATATTAAATCAGCTTTTTTTTTTTTTTTACCGTTGTAAATCGGACGGTTGTTATTAAAGATCCGTTAGGATCGAACGGACCGTGGGAAGCCACGTGGCTTCCCAACGGTCACTGACGCCGGGCACTTGCGCCTGAAATCTTGTCGGGCGACGCGCCCCCACTCGCGAGTGAGGGGCACGCGCCTGACACAAAAAAAATAAAAAAAAAAGGCCGGACCCAGCCCTTGCGTCACGCTGACGTCGCTGGGCTCGGGCCACAGGCCTGTCGATTTTCCACGGGCCTTGAGCTCGGGCTCCCACCCTCACTCGGGCCCTTCAACGCTGGAATTGGATTGACTGGCCCTCGGGCTCCCACATGGGGCCTGTCCCCCGTCCAAGTCCAATGGCTAGACTTGCTCTTATGAGACCTTCTTATGGGTCCCACAATGTAGTCCTTTTTCTTTAAACGAAGTGTATTTGCGGGTTAAGCACATGTCACCTATTTCTTTTGTTAACTCATTAATGCGACGATACAAGTAATAGAATTGAATCAAATAATTTGATGCGACAATAGAAGTAATAGTATTTGTATCAAATAATTTGATAGACAAAGTAGACAATTATTTGATCAGTAAACATTAGCTTCTTCCCTTTAGTAGGAAAATAGATTCTTACCAAAATAAAACTAGAACACCGTACAAAAAGACAAAAGACTAATAGTTCCACAGCCAATACACTGACAACTTATAAACAAATTCAAGCAACAAAAACCATACAAACAAAATTATAGACTTGTTATATTTGCTATATTTCGGGCAGGGTTGCAATCTAGGAAAAACAAACATGATATATATTTTTTCAATGTCAGTTCTTGAACAATAATTTTGGTTTTAATTTTGAAGAAAAAAGTTTGAATGCGACTCAGTAGTATCAGTGTATCTGGAAACCAGAAAGAAACAAAATATGGCAGTAATGCTTGATAGTACCTTATCCAATATTGCAGTAGATGTGGGAAAGCAGACCAATGGTTGCACCAGTGGTACTGAGGAGTCAGAAATCCCGATTTGCAGTTCATTTCCTTCATAAGCTTGGCATACAGATTCTATCAAAGTATCATTAGATTGAGATGGTTCGTGATCAATGCTGCTACCAAAGTCAACTGCTTGTTCACTATTCTTGTTAGCGCTGTGTTCAATGGCATTGAGCTGCTCTGATGCACTTGTGCAATTCAAAATTGCATCCCCTACTGCATCACAAATATATTTGTCATCTGAAGAAGCATCTATCTTGCAGTGAGTAGCTCCATCCTGATTAGTACCAGACTTCTCTAACTCGTGAGGTGGATGACAAGCCATCTTTTTCCCAAGGACATTCAGATGGTTTACCGTTCTTCTCCGTAGCTGATAACTCAGCTGTATTCATACAAGAGTCCTTAATATCTACAACTTCCATAGGATCGTCAGCTCCTTCCACACTTCCATCAGTTATCGTATGTTCACTATCATGTTGATCTGAATCAATTATGTAAAACAAGCGACCCTCCAGGTCCTGTTCACTAAGAGGTGAATCTATGTTCATTTCTTGGTGAGAATCGGAAGCAGGAATTTCTGAACTAAATCCCATGTATGGTTTATCAGGTGCAGCATCACCTTTGGATTGATCATAAGGTTCAGCAGTTGAAGTCTCTATGATAGAGTTTTGAGCAATTTCAATCAGAGCATCCATTTTTGAGATCCATGTTGATAAACCTTCGCTGTTTGGAGACTCTATTCTCTTTTGAAGCGTTAATGGATCTGGCGATCCTTCCACCCTCCTGACATAATTTCGAACATGAATCCCTACACGACCATTGTAGCGACGCCTTTCCAAAAATAACTTATGGCAAAACTGGCATTCATATTTCCCATTTTATTTATCACACCATCACTCACAGTAGAACCAGGTCTATACCTCCTTCCAAAAATACGTTATGCATTTTGTTCAGGTTATACTATTTTTCTGGTCAATTAAATAGTTATGCACTTTGCTCAGGTTTCTAAAATGCATATATAACACATATTTCTGCTTTCTTTAACACTGCCACATGAGGCATCAGGGTAGTCATGCTACATACTTCAACTGGATTATTTGGTGATCAATCTGCCAAATTAACAAAATTAATTTCCAGGCTTAGCAAACGGTTCAAAAGTAATGCTTTGTGGTACATAATTCAATGTCATAGTCCAACCCTACAGCCAATCAAGAAAAAACAGACACTAACTAGAGTGATTAGGGCTCTAAAGAAATATAATAGCTGAATTTCTTCTTATTATTGATAGAACTAGGGTTACAACATTATATAGAGTCGCACACTAATTTGGATCCTATACTAAAGCCTATAAACAAGGCAGTCAAAATACAAAACAAGTAAGTAAATAACAAATTAACAATTTATAATATTTACTTAATCAATTATGTGATTCCTTCCTTAACACCCCCCTCAAGTTGGAGTGTATGTTAATGACACCCAACTTGCTGAGTAGTGTTTCAAACTGTGTTGAACTCAATGGTTTGGTAAAAATGTCAGCTGGTTGATCAAATGTCCGTATGTAGACTGTACAAACCATTCCTCCTTGAATCTTCTCTCTTACCAAATGACAATCAATTTCTATGTGTTTCGATCGTTCATGAAATATCGGATTCGAAGCAATGTACATGGCTACTTGATTTTCACAAAACAAAGTGACTGGTTGTGGATAATTCACCTTCAAATCTTTTAAAATGTTCTTCAACCATGTAATCTCACGGCATGTAGTGGCCATGGAACGGTATTCTGCCTCTGCACTGAAGCGAGATACAGTAGTTTGTTTCTTCGTTTTCCAAAAAACCGGTGCTTGACCAAGCTGAATGCAGTAACCCGTTATCGATCTCCTCGTATCCTTGCATCTAGCCTAATCAACATCACAAAATGCCCTTAATTGCAATGATCCTGTAGAGGGTAGAAAAATACCTTGTCCCGGTGCATTTTAGATATACTTGAGAACTCTGTGTGCTGCTTCAAGATGTGGTTGTCTAAGCTTTTCCATGAATTGACTTAGCATGTGGACGGCATATGCTAGGTCCGGCCTTGTTATAGTCAAGTAGATTGATCTTCCTACAAGCCTTCTGTATGGTGATGCATCAACTAACAACTTTCCTTCTGTCTGTGTGAGAGAAATGTTTTGCTCTATAGGAAATCTTGAAGGTTTGGCACCTAAAAATCCCACATTATCTAATATATCCAATGCATATTTTCTTTGGCAAAAGGTTATGCCATGCTTGGACAGCGCAACCTCTATCCCCAAGAAATATTTGAGTTTGCCCAAGTCTTTCAATTTAAATTGTTGCGAGAGAAACTGCTTTGTATCCTCAATTTCTCGCAAATTATTTCCGGCCAGTATTACATCATCAACATAAACTAGCAAAGCAATGAAGTTACCTTGACGATTTCGGACGAATAGTGAATAGTCAGACCATGACTGGTGAAACCCAGCAACCTTGAGAGCACTGGAAAGTTTAAGGAACCATTGCCTTGAAGCTTATTTTAAGCCATATAAGGATTTATTTAACTTGCATACGCGAGTCTCCCCCTTTCGTCCGAAACCAGGAGGCAAGCGCATGTAAAATTTTTTGTCGAGGTCACCATGTAAAATGGCGTTATTGACGTCGAGTTGATATAAATGCCATCCACGAACAGCAACCACACTAAGTAGAACACGAACAGTGGTCAATTTGGCAACAGGAGCAAAGGTTTCTCTGTAATCGACACCTTCGATCTGACTGTAACCTTTCGCAACCAAGCGTGCTTTATAGCGCTCGATGGTCCCATCAGGTTTCAATTTCACCTTATAGACCCATTTGCAACCGATCGGTCATTTATGGTAGGGTAGAGGGATGAGAGACCAAGTGTTGTTGGCCTGAAGAGCCTCAAATTCGTGCTTCATGGCAGCACACCAATGTGGATTTTGGACAGCCTGCAAAAAAATGGTAGGTTCTTGGATGGCTGTGATGTTAGCAACAAAAGCTCTGTGGGTGGAAGAGAGATGGTGGTAAGATAAGAAGTGAGAGAGAGGGTGAGAGGTACCTGATGACTTGACCACATTCGTTGAAGATGAAGGAACAGGTCTGGATGGGAGATAAGTCTTAACGTGAAAGTCCTGCAAAAAGGTAGAGGTTTTGGTAGGGCGTGTGTCGCGTCGTGGTGCAGGTGGTATAGCAGCCACGGGGCAAATAAGGTTGAGGTTGAGAGTTGGTATTGGTGACATGATGCTGGTGTCCAAAGGGTTAGAAGACGGTGGCAGTGTAGTAGATGGTGAGTCGATGGAAAGTGGGGTATGGGTGGAATTATGATGATGTATGGGAGCAAGGTTGGAGTCGGTGGGCGGTGCAGTAGGCATATCAGGTGAATGGGTCAGGATAGGAGACGTGTCATAAGACAAAGATGGAGGTGGGACATCCATATCAAACTGTGACGGTGGAGAAGGGAGGTCGGGCAAGAAACTAGGTGCAACGGAAATATTGGAGGTGTGGTAAGGAAAATGGTCCTCAAAGAATGTGACATCCCGTGACACAAAAACCTTTTGAAGTGTGATGTCAAACAACTTATAACCCTTTTGTGCATAAGGATAACCAAGAAAGATACAATGACGTGCACAAGGGTCAAATTTTGAAGGTTTTTGTGCATGGGTGGACGCAAAACACAAACAGCCAAAAACACGTAGGTGTGTGTAAGTTGGTTCTTTGTGAAACAATTTTTGATATGGTGTTTGCCCTTGAAGGAGAGGACTAGGTGTGCGATTGATGAGATAGGCCGAAGTAAGGATGGCATCCCCCCAAAATCGTTTAGGAAGGTTGGCTTGAAATAGGAGGGATCAAGCAACATTAAGCAAGTGGCGATGCTTGCATTCAACGACACCATTTTGTTGTGGTGTGTTGACGCAACTAGTTTGGTGAAGGATGCCTTTGAGAGTGTAAAATGTGTTTAGTTTGAACTCGGGACCATTGTCACTTCGAACCATTTTGACCTTAGTGTTGAATTGATTTTCTACCATGTGAATGAACTGAACAAGGAGATTTTGGGTGTCAGACTTGTGTTTCATCAAATAAACCCATGTGCATCGAGTATAATCATCTACAATGGTGAGAAAGTATTTGGCACCAGAAATAGACGCAACTTGATAACCACCCCAAATATCAACATGAATTAATTCAAAACATGACTGAGTAGAGATAGAACTTAATGAAAAAGATGATCTTGTTTGTTTGGCCAAAGGGCAAATGAAACATTTATTTGAATCACAAGATTTATTGTGCAAAAAGGGAAATAACATGGGCACTTTGTGCGATGGGTGCCCAAGGCGTTGGTGCCAAAATGTAGAAGGTAGGGTAGTAACGGTGTTGCATGTTCCTTTCTTTGGTGGGTCAAGATAATAGAGTCCCTCCCATTCAAATCCCGTCTCAATCATCTTCCCTGAGCGTAGGTCCTGTATGACACAAAATTGTTTTAGAAAAATGGTAATTTATAGGGAATCATAGGCTAATTTGCTAATGGATATCAAATTTAGCTTAAAGAATGGTACACATAAAACATTATCAAGAACAAGATTAGGAGAGAAAACAACTTGTCCGACATGAGTGACCGTAGCAAGGAATCCGTTGGGTAACTCAACAGTATGGTTTTCAACAGGTTTCGAGGATGTAAGGAAGGTAGGGCTACATACTATGTGGTCTGTGGCTCCACTATCCAAAATCCAAACGGTTTTCTGTCCATTACGTACAAAGGAGAAGGCTTTACCTGAAAGTTCTTCATGGTTTGAAGAATTACCCACTTGGTTGACGAATGATGAGGATTTGCTCTTGTTTAACAATTGTAGAATCTGCTTATCCTCTTGGGGAAAAGGAAAGTTTGGCAACACGTCTCTTTTGTCATTTGTCATGACTTGGTTGCCTTTGGAAGGACGACCTTGTTCAACCTCAGCAGCCGCTTTTCGTTTACGACAAAAATCAAAGGTGTGACCCTTCCATCCTTAAAATGTGCACTTGAGATGTGCCCGAGAATTTTTGGTGGTGTGGTTTGTTTTGTTGCACTTCCCGCATCGAGTCCCATGATCCTCAGACTCAGCTTCCCGATTTATAGTTTTCACGGCAAACACTGCTGCCTCTGGTTGGGCAGCGCCTTTCCCATTAGAGACTTCCAGTTGACGCTCATGACGAAGAACCAAGGAATAAGCTTTGCTCACCGTGGGCAATGGCTCGAGTGGAAGGGTATTGCTACGAACAGTGGTATACGAGTCATTTAAACCCATGAGGAATTTCATGGTTTTCTGAGTCTCCACGTAACAAGCAATCTCCTTCTTCGTTTCACAACTACAAGCTAGGATTGAGCATAGGACATCCCGTTCGTTCCAAAGACTTTTTCAGTTTGGTGAAATAAGAACTCACGGTCATGGTTCCTTGCACACATCGTGGATTTCATTCTCTAAATAGAAAAGTTGTACGATATTCACATGAGAAAATCTTTCTTGCAAGTCAAGCCACATTTGTCGAGTATCCTTACAATTGATAACACTTCCTGAAATTTCCTTTGACATCGATCCCAATAACCATGTCTTGACCAAATTGTTGCATCGATTCCATTGTTGCAACTCTTCGTGTTTGTCCTCACTTGGTTTCTTGATTGTGTCATCAACAAGTCCAAGTTTGTTCTTGACCGTTAAGGCCATTATCATGGACTAAACCCATGTACCATAATTATCTTCCACCAATGGCTGCGGTACGAGGACTGCACCAGGCTGGTCCAAATGGCAAAGATATAGTGGGTGGTTTGGATTTTCCCACTTTAGATGTGAGGCTATGCCTGAAGAAGTTATTTGTGTTTCTGGTTTGTCACCCATGGCTGCATCGGCTTGGGTGGCTTTTTGTGTTTTGCTGTGTTTCCCAGATCAACTCTTTGGTACCATCTAAAGAAATATAATAGCTGAATTTCTTCTTATTATTGATAAAACTAGGGTTACAACATTATATAGAGTCGCACACTAATTTGGATCCTATACTAAAGCCTATAAACAAGGCAGTCAAAATACAAAACAAGTAAGTAAATTACTAATTAACAATGTACAATATTTACTTAATCAATTCTGTGATTCCTTCCTTAACAGAGCACCCTGAAAAACGACGCCGTCTGGGAGGACTCAAAGTCGATTTGGCCGAATTTGGGGTCCTGGGAAATGAGGTTCTTGAGGTGAGTATGCTGATGTCTATGTGGGTTAAGGAGTCTAAGGGAATGTTTGCTTGTTTTGGCGATTGTGGTGGTCGGACGGTGGTTGTTGTTGCCATTTGTGGTGGCTGCTTGGCAGAGTGTCTATGAGACTATGATAGTGAGGAAATGGTGTGGGATTGTGGAGAGGTTTCGTTGAGGTAAAGGTAAAGTAAAACTCTATAACCACCCATCAATGTTACTATCCCCATAAAAAAAAAAAAAAAGTTTGTCCACTATCCCATTTTACCCCAAAAATGTTCGAGGAATATTAGCTAGATCAACTTTTTAAATTTCTTGTCAAATTTTTTTTTTTAGATTATATTTGTAAATCGTATGATATGTCAGTAATAATAAATAAGCACATTAACTAATACATATAATAATTTAATCATCAACAATTGCATCATATAGTTTATAAAATGAAAAATATTGAGGGTACTCTCTCAAAAGTGAGACTCTCAATCACTTTACAGTTTAATATTAATTCATGTGCCAACATTGTGCACAAAATATGAGATGACAGAAAACTCGTAGAGAGTCTTCCTTTTGAGAGAATTCCCTTAGCATTTCTCTCATAAAATATGATTTAAATATGTGATCACTATAACATTACTCTTGTTTTAATAAGAGGCTTTCATGTTTGATAATACTTTCATTTTCATTTTTTCACCTTTATTTTTTTTTAAATTGAAAACTTGTTAGGTAACTACATTCAATTTTTATCTTTGAGAAAGGGAAATATTTTTTGCTTACCATCCTCAAGTGAGTTTAAATTTCAAGATCTGTGTAGTCAATATATACAAATGTTAAAATTTAAACTCATCAAATGGTAATAACTAATAAGTAGGATGGTGAGCAAACATTCACCCTTCAAAAAACTGAAAACTTAACCAAATAGTGAAAACTACTTTCTTGCATTTTTAAATTTTATCTTTGAGTTTTTAGCTTTATTTTTTTGAAAACTGAAATAGTTACAAAATAAGTTTCATTCTCAAAACTAAAATTGAAAAGTTGAAATAATTATCAAAGAACTTCTAGCATCATAATATAGTTTGTAGGATATCATAAAATCTACCTAAAAGCCAAATGTGAATATGAAGACCTAAAATTATATATTTTGCCAAAAGACATATTGCCTAATTATTATTACGGGGCGGTAATAATTAGAAAAAACGCACTATTCAACCCAAAAAAAAAAAGTCTTTTAAGCGATGTTATGGTTGCAAAAATTTGTCATCTTCAGTCTTGCTGAATTTGTTTTTACAAAACAAGTAACACCTTTGATCAAAGACCAAAGCCTCAAGTGCCCATGAGGTTGGGGTGAGAGGGGGAAGTTTGGCCAATGGATCTTTGATGCCCAAGTCAATATCTCGGAAATGAATGAGTGCTTAGGCCTTGTATGCGTAGCGAAAAGCTTACCAAAATTTGGTGGAGATGGAGGTATTTATAGGAGGAGGTGGCCAACTATGGTGTTAGGGTTTTGCCCTACACATGACGAAATCCTAATGGTCAAAGTGTGTCATCTGTTGGATGAATGAGGAAATAATATTATCAAGATATTAATTAAGAGATAATATCTTGGGATAATGGTGGAAGTATTCTTGATTGATTGTAATAGGGACTCCTTACCTAATTGAGTTAATCTTCAATTAGGAATGTATTAAAGATGAGATTTAGTAATTAGTATATCTTTAATACATTTGACTTTTCCATGCCAAGAGCAGGGGAGCTTTGAGCAATTGTAGTTAGCTGCTTGGACCTTCAGGGATTCTGAGCTACACGTGGGAGTATTTGAGAGCCCTGCCCGTTCAATGAGGGAAATCTATCTTTCTTGAGATAAAGTCATGTGTCGTCTCTAGGATTTTTGGGATTATTTTTAGATCCATAAATGCCCCTACACCTTTTGGGCTGCAAGTAGAAAAGGGTAATAGGTTTAGAAATCCCAAGTTGCTTAGGTGTGTGGAGAGTTATTTCCCCATTTGATGTAGATCTTCCACATTGTTTTGGAAATTGTAATACCTCGTATTTAAAAAAAATGGTTATATATATGTGTGTGTATAAGTAATTATTTTTATGCAATGATTTTATTGAGTTTCTTTATATATACTATGAGTACAAAAAAAACTTGTATTTTTGGCATGTAAGTTAGTAGGGATTCTTTCACTAAAAAAATATATTTTTGTGCCTAACTAATACTTTTATACTCAAATGTCTCCAACTAGAGAGGTTCCTTTTTTTTTTTGGCATCCTCATCATAATTTTGTAACTTTGTCGAGTAACTGTGTATCTTATATGTATATATGCATTATTTTGATTTGTTAGGGTTTATACTTACCCTTTTTGTGCCAATAGCAACTAAGTTACCCTTGCTAGCCTTTTTGATCTTTAATTAGTGAAGTGTAAAAGGGTTGGAGAGTTAAGCTTCGAGAGGTGGGAATTTTCTAGTAGGGTTAGCTTGATTTTTTCTCCAAAGAATGAGGTGGAAATTGGTAATTAATAGCAGCTAATAATTAGGGTTAAGAGGTGGAGTTTATAGCATGTGTATGTTAGTCTATTTGCATGTAGGTGGCAACACTTTGAGGTATTAGAAGTGCTTACTCCTCAATCTATGGGGATCTTAATCATTAGGATGATATTCACCACTCTAAATAGAGGAAGATGACAACTTATTGTGGTTAGAACATTTCACATGGCCTTTGATGCAAGGAACATCTTGCATGATATTCATTAACTTAACACTTGTTGTTTTTCCATTGGACCACATTTCATTCTTAATGATTAGGACTTGTTGCCTTGTTATTGGAACACATGTTATGTCTAATGATTGCCACAACACTTGGTTTCTTTCTATTGGCACACTTGTGGAGGTTTTTGGAGACGAAGATGTCATGCAATCTTTATAAAGGAAGGAGCAAGAACCAACAGAGGACATGGAGAGGAGAGAGGAAGAAGAAGAAAAAGAAAAAGAACAACTCCAACAAAAAGCCATCCTCCCTTTCATATTTCCTCTTTATCTTTCTTTTACATACTGTTAAGGTTTTAAGCCATCTTTCATTGTATTTGTAATTTTCTCATATATAGTGAAATACAATGAAAGCAAACCCCAGTGGATGTAGTCAATTTGGTGAACCACTTAATTCTTGTGTTGTTTATGCATTTACATTTGGAGATCATTGCCATGAGAAGCACTTCCACCAAACCATCAAAAATCTCTATTTATTTCCCTTGAGAATGATGTACAAAAAGTATGAGACAAATCCCAGAAAAATACATGAGACCTTACCCAACAAATCTCTCCCCCAAACTCACCGTCATTTTCATCTATCAAAAGAAAGATATCCAAAAACTAGAAATTCGTCCCGCCTATTTAACAGACCAAAACACCACCATCCATAGATTATATCATAGTACTTTCTTCATGAGAGTTGTTTGTCTGTCTCTCTATCATGATATATCCAAATTTCAGGAAAATCCAATAGTACGATCATCCAATATGTTTGAAATACCAACACAATCTCTAATCCCATAGAAAACTGGACAGCCATGTTATGATTACCAAAACCCAATTTTTTGTACCTCCAATCGAAACACTTCCTTTACAAAACTTGTTCCTTATCATCTCCTCTATAATATATCCAAAAACCACAATAATCCAATCAATGTGCTAACTTGTACCCCAGTTCAAACAGCTGATGTTCGGTTGAGCTAGCCTTCGCTGCCAACCTCTTTGCATGGCCAACATCTCTAGTTTCTTTTGCTCACTTTCATGGAAGTTTTGTAGCAATCTGACTCCTATTACATATGTAGAATTTCAGCTATATTAAAGAAGAGGAAGGGGAAGTGGCGAAGGAAGAAAGAGAACATGAGGGAGGAAATGAAATTGAAACAATAAAAAAAAGAGGAAATGGTAACGTATTGTTTATCATTTATGTTGATGTTAAAGATTATTACTTTGTTGATGATATTATGATTATACTACTATGGTTACTAACAATTTGATTAGTGTTGCAGATGTTTTAGAGCATGTGATTATTGATATTATTGTTACATGGCATACACATAAGCATTCTTGTAAAGTAAGAAAAGAGTTAAGTTGTGTTTAAGATGTGAGGATATTCAAGGGCTAAAGTTTGCCTTGAATATAAAATAATGAACCTTGTATACGTCAGGCGTCGGGGGAAGGGCTTGAGTATGCAACCGGTTGGTTATAAAATAATGAAATCTTGTATATGTCAGGCGTCAAGGGAAGGGCTTGAATATACAATTGGGCGTCGGGGGAACTGCTTAAAGTGGAAATTAAGAATTTAATTACAAAAATTGGATATAAGGGATGAACGGAGTTCACTCATATTCTAAGGCATTTGGAGCCAAATGGTATAAGTATGGCATGAGAAGTGCAGGCTTAGGTGCCTTAGGTATGTGTTAGCAGGATTAGAAGGGAGTGAGTACATTCATCCATCTCATTTGCATATATTTCATGCATTTGAAATAATTGTTACAATTTAATTAGTATTTTGTTGTGAATTAATTTGTGCACTATAGTTGTTCCGCTGCATATTCAATAAATTTTATGTAAGATTTTGTTGATGTATGGTGTAATCGTTATAATTTAATTTTTTTTTTCCACCATATCTTGGTTGTAGAATTTACTTCTATAGCTAAGATATGACTCACACCCTAACTCGTGAATAGTCTTTATTCATGGGTCGGGGCGTGACAAAAATAGGGTCTTCATTGTGAAAGGGAAGTCAATTGCAACTAGGACTTATTTAAGCCTGCCTTAAGCGGAGGGCTAAGTAAACTCAGAGAACAATTTTATCCCTACTAGAAAGAGAGAAAATGCTAGAGGATATTGTAAACCCCTCCCATAGTTTTCTTTTTTGCTTGCCGTTGTAAAGAGTTGATCGCCATCATTATTTTTTTTTCGTGCCACACCAAGATAAGAAAAAGTTGACTTTTTTCTTCTTTTTCTTCTTGGGTAGTGTTGTCGCAGGACAACAGTGAGAGTGGTCTGGCACGTCAGCTGACAAGGGCAAGGATGGCGTGGTTGAGAGCCATAGAGCTGTCGCGAGAAAGGGGCAATGCCTAGCTGGTAAGTTGGCCTGCCTGTTAGACATTCAGTTGAGAAGATGTCCTTCTGCTGCTTCCAAAAAACTTGACGTCGAGTTGTATCCAGCGTCCGGGTCCGGAGTTAGAGTGAAGTATCTAGTTGTGGCTAAGTCTGTCACTTGGAAAAGTGGATTCGGCTGTTAAAGAGGTGTCAAAGCCTACTCCTTTTGCGAATGCCACATTGTGCTGCTTTCCAAGAAGGAGTGAACTGCTTGAGTTTGATTTCTCAATTGCTGTAGATGGATTAGTTGAGGATGAAGTCAAGATCAATGCTGGTATAGATGAAGTGTCGGATGAGCAAATAGTTGTTGTTGGAGAGCACAAAGTCATCCAAGCTGCTAAATGGGTAGGCTTTGTTTAGCTTGTATTAGGTTTTGCCAATCTTCGTGCAAGTTTATCAATTTGCTAGAATTTTAATAAATTGCTTTCTTCGCTTTACTCTAACTTTATTTTTCTTGGAACTTTGCTTGCTTGAAGAATTTTATTCTTTTGTTTGTGAACGATGGAAGAATTTTATTAGATAAAACAAGATTACAAAAAACGGTAAGCGATAGTCGGGCGGTGGGGAGGAGTCTAGTGCTTAGGTGTCTAGGGTTTATTTTTATTTTCACATCTGTTATATATTGCATAATATAATTATTATATGTAGAATTTTAGACTCTTTGGGTTGCTTTTGCATCATTTTCTAAGCCCATAAATTTTGTTGGGCTTTTTTTCCACATTAATGAAAGCCTTGTATTCCTAGTTTTTATAGAATTGTCTAACTGCTAAAAACACCTAACTAATGCTAGCTAAAGCTGCTAAACCATTGTCTCCGTCACCCATCTCTACAATTGCAGACGCATAACTTCTCTTCCACCACTCTCTCTCTCTCTCTCTCTCTCTCTCTCTCTCTCTCTCTCTCTCTCTCTACTTCTTGTCGTAGGTCATCATCGACTCCTTGTCTAGCACACCTTGAGCTGTAGCAAGGGTAGATCAGTTTTTTTGGCGTTGACAATAACTACAAGTTATGGTTGGTGGCCTTCTTCTAAAATACACGGTGCTCACATGCCCCTGAGATAACGACAACATGTTTGGTGACACGTTCATCATTATCTAAGGAGACGAGATATTCTCAAATTTGGTAGTCCGTGTGGCAGACGCGCTGCAGAGAGAGCTGAGTCTGAGCCCTCGGTTAGTTGAGGTGTGATGGAAAGCAACCCTCCCGAAACACAAGTTAGGATTTGGAGTTAAGGGGTCGGCATCGCATGACTTTTTAAGGAAATAAAAATATATTGGCCCATAGCAGGCCTTATTTTTATATATGACCCAAACAATCTTATCAAACCCAGCAACATTGCAAGCTAATAATCTCTCTCTTATTGCATAAGCTTCATCAGCAATGCCAATTGCACGCACTTATTGGCTGCTGCTCAATCGCAGACTTGAATTCTGCTTGCTGCTTCATAAAAGCCCAGACACTGACACACACTTGACATAATATAAACTGCAAATCGATACCAAATAGATATTTGGTACAACTCTCAGCACTGAATGAAATTTGGGTTGAAAAGTTCCTCTAATGATCTTCAGAACTCACTTCCAGCACATCAATGGAATTCAACCTTAAAAATGCCAGTGTGCCAAAAAAAAAAAGACATTATTTTTCTAGTGTTTGTGTTTAACAATGTAAGTAACAATCGAAGTGGCGACATTCTTTGACAAAGTGCTTAATTGCGTGCGCGTGTAGAATAGAAATGAACGATGTTAGAACAATATGCTCTCCTCTCTGTGCCGAACTTTGAATTCCCCTTCTAATAGTTTTAAGAAACAATCAACTAAAATGGATCTTGTAGTCTGAATCATTCAAAACGTACCCTTGTGATTAATTATGCAATATAACAAACAGTTCATCACGTACCCTATTTCTCGACAAATACTATAGTTGAACAATAAACATGACTGACGGGGACGAGGTTTTATTTTCTTCAAAATAATACTAGTTCAACTTTGTTCACCATTGTAGCCCAATTCTCCAAAATTTTCAGTGTGAAATTAAGGCATCTGTAGATTATAGTATATCACTGAACTTGTTTTTTATCAGAAGCTGAGCCCCTTCAACTAACCTCTTTACCACCTCCCCTGCAGGTAAAATTTCCTTGATGAGTCCTACACTTTGGCCGGCATACACCACCACGCTTTCAATGTCACACGTTGTTGTCGCATTTGGAACAGTACCGGCAAGACTGCGAATTTCTATTTTCTGTTAGAGAATATAAGTCAAGATTGCTATCCATCGGACTCCAAGTCAAATAAAGACATTCCACTTAGTTATATGCAATGCATGAAAAAAATGCAGAAACCGGAAATGGCATACTCTTGGTTCTAGTGTTAAGCGTTGCTTGTCAAGTATGAGAAAAACTTCATCCTCACCCTATCATGTATTATTGCGCGGCCGATGACAGGTTGACCCACTTCATTTTGATCAGCAGGAATATATTTACAATCATTGAAGAAAGGTGTATGCAGAACAAGATGTGGTGCATCGGGCCACCTTGCACAGCCGAATACATCAGCGTACTCAGTTGCGTCATATTCAACCACCTTTCTCTTGTATGCAGGATGAGCATGACTTTCTTCAGTTTCAAGAAACCTACAAGGACAAATTTATAGAAAAACCAAATTACTAAAACTTCACTTATAATTGAAAACATCTTGAACGAATACAGTATGAGAAAGTTTCTGGAAATTTGTAACTCAATGATATGAAGATGTGTTGTTTCCCAAACCTTTGTTGCAAGATTGTTTAAATATGCTCTTTGAAAAGTCTAACAGGTCAAGTATATCAAACCTGTTGGCGTGACTCAACAATAATACAATAGGAATGTAATTGTGTTTCTTAGTTTGGGTATAGCTCTCTTTTTATGTCTTTAATATTCCTTGTAGTACAAGGATTGAGTATGTATAGATATGTGTTGCCTCCTATGAAAGAAGAATATAGAGAAATATATTGAAACCTTAAAATTAGTTTTATCTTAGCATCAGAGCGGGTTTCGACCTTACTTTTCTTCTACACCAAAAATACCGATCACAAGTGGTCTCGAAACAAGAGACTCGCCCTAAACCCTTAAACCAAATCAGAGAGAAATTTTTTCATTGTTCATGCAGCTCCAATGGCTGAACAATAAGTCGTGCTCTCCACTGTAGGTTCGGTTCCTACGTTAAACAAATCCTCCAATCTGGCTTTGCCATTCGAATTCAAGGCTGTAGGAGTCTCGGGACCTGGGCTTGTGGCGCTAGCTTCCAGTGGGGCCTGCAGCGCTAGCTTCCAGCATATTGATCTCCAGCAAGCTGGGCTTGCCTTGCCTAGGGCCCAAAATCCAGTTAGGCAGCCAACAAGTGGCGCTGACTTCAACAGAAAAGTGGGCGCTAGCCTGCTGAGCCCACCAACGGCATCAGAAAATAAACCTGAACCCAGCCAATCTTGGCCCATAACTATCTCTTTCAAATTTGATTGCTTCCCAAGAGCAATCCAACAATCCAGGTAACATGGGAACAACCTTAATTGCATCTGTTGATCTTGATATAGGTTGGATCATTGACTCCGGAGCCACTAATCATATGATTTATGATCGTACTTTATTTAACTCTACAACACTACCACCCGGGGATAGTATTGTCAATGCTAATGGAGGTGTTGCCCCAGTTCCAGGAGCGGGCTCGATAGCACTCACTCCTACTCTCTCATTATATAACTGCTTACTTGTTCCCACACTCTCAAGCCATTTGTTATATGTGGGACAGGTCACCGAGCAATTAAACTATGTTGTGCAAATGTTTTCATCTTTTTGTTTACTTCAGGACATTCGAACTCAAGAAATCATTGGGCATGGTACTAAGAGGAAAGGGTTGTATTATGTTGATGATGTAGCACAAGGTTGTGTTCATCAAGTTCAAGGTCATGATAATGGAAAATTAAGGTCTATTCAATTGTGGCATAGTCGGCTAGGTCATGCCTCCTTTGGTTATTTGCGAAAATTACTTCCATCATTATTTAATAATATTCCAGAGTCCTCGTTAAAATGTGATGTTTGCACATTTTCTAAAAATCATGGAGCTTCTTATCCTCCAAGTTTGCATAAAAGAACAATTATGTTTGAGTTAATTCATTCTGATATGTGGGGGCCATCTCTGGTTACTACTTAGCATGGTGTGCATTGGTTTGTAACATTTGTTGATGATTGCACTACGATGACTTGGTTGTACCTCATGAAAAATAAAAGTGATATGGGTGACATTTTCAAAGCATTTTATCACATGGTCTATACTCAGTATTCACTACGTGTTAAACTGCTTCGATCAAACAACGGTGGTGAGTATCTTAATCAGGATACTTCTTAGTTTTTTACGGAAAAGGGCATTCTTTATGAAACTACGTGTCCTCAGACCCCCACAACAAAATCGAGTTGCCAAACGAAAAAATCAGCACATCCTTGAGATTACCATGCCCTTTTTATTGGTAGCTGTGCACCCAAGACATATTGGGCTGATGCAATCACTTATGCTATTTATATCATGAACCGAATGCCATCGCGCGTTCTCTCTTTTAGAACCCCCTTAGTCATGCTTGCTGATCATGTTTTGCTCCCTTCCACTCTTCATCTCGAACCCCGGGTTTTTGGTTGTGTGGCATATGTTCATCTTCACAAAAATCAAAGAAGCAAGCTTGATCTATGTGCGGTGCGATGTGTGTTCCTTGGCTTTAATCCTCAACAAAAAGGCTATAGATGTTATCATCCATCCACTCGACATATGTACGTCACCATGGATGTTACCTTTTCTAAAGATGAAATATTTTTTCCTCCCAGCCATACTCCTCAAGGGGAGACAACCTCAGGTGAAGATTATTGTTGATTCGATATTATGCCTACTATTTCTGTAAATAGCCCAAACGGGCCTTTAGACCAAATCGGCCCAGATGCTACTGACCAAACTGGCCAAGATGAAGCAAATTGTGATTGCCTTAATAAGTGTGCTGACCATGGCAGAGGGCGTGGGCTAGGACCGGGTGATGCCTGCCCAAGTGGGCCACATGTTGTACCCAGCGAGAATAATGATAGGTCGCATGCTGACGCGGTTGTCTGCAGCCCAAATTATGACGATGATGTTGCTGTCTGCCTATCTACAGCTACCAACCCAAGTGGGCCAAATAGAAATTGTGGTGTTGGTCTGACTGGGCATTTAAGGGTAATAATTGCCCCAAATTCGAGTAATAGTTCCAGTGAGTTAGAAGATAATAACAAACTCCCTCATACTCCAACGGATATTCTTGAGGTAAGTACTCACTCAGAAATTATTAAACCATCTTATATGTTGCATCCTCGACAAAATCGAGGAAAGCCACCTGACAAGTATTCTCCAGAAGGAAAAGTGGGTATTCCATTTCAAACTGTGTCCCCACTCATTGACTTTCACCAAAATACTGTTCATTTGTTCAGCAAATGGAAACCATCAAAATACCCACTAGAGTGGAAGAAGATTTGAAAGATTCGAAATGGACAGAAGCAATGCAAGTTGAAATGGAAGCATTACAAAAGAATAATACATGGAGTGTGGTCCTACTTCCTAAAGGAAAGAAATCAGTAAGGGTGCAAATGGGTGTTCATTATTAAACATAAGATAGATGGAACAATTGATAGATACAAGGCGAGGCTAGTGGCCAAAGGTTTTACCCAAACCTTTGGGGTTAATTATCAGGAAATTTTTGCTCCTATTGCAAAGATGAATACCATTAGAGTTTTATTATCTCTTGCTTCGAACCATGACTGGCCTCTGAGATAGTTTGATGTTAAAAATGCTTTTCTACATGGTGATTTAGAGGAAGAGGTGTACATGGATATTCCACCAGGTTATGGCGCTGCGAACTCGAGTGGGAAAGTGTGTAGACTTCGGAAGGCACTGTATGGCCTTAAACAGTCACCCAGAGCGTGGTTTGGGCGGTTCACCTAGGCAATGAAGAAGTATGGGTATCGACAGGGAAACGTAGACCATAAGTTCTTCATTAAACGCAAAAATGGCGAGGTAACTCTGCTTATCATATATGTATATGATATGATTATCACAGGTGATGATACAATGGAAATCGAACGTCTACAAGGGCATTTGTCTTCTGAGTTTGGATGAAAGATCTTGGAAGACTTAAATACTTCTTAGGAATTGAAGTGGCTAGGTCTTAAGAATGAATATACTTATCCTAGAGAAAGTATGTATTGGATCTCTCGTCTAAAACTGGTACGTTATGGTGTAAACTAGTGGATACACCTATGGTGCAGAATCATCATCTAGCAATTTATCAGGATCAAGTCCTAGTGAATAGGGAAGGTATCAAAGATTGGTAGGGCGGTTGATTTATTTGTCGCTTACAAGGCCAGATATTGCTTACGCAGTAAGTGTGGTGAGTCAATTTATGCATGCTCCTAGTGAGGATCATATAGAAGCAGTAATGCTGATTCTAAGTTACTTAAAATGAGCTCAAGGAAAAAGGTTGATGTATAGAAAGCATGGGCATATGGAGGTGAAAGGGTATACCAATATAGATTGGGCTAGAAATATCACTGATTGGCGATTTACGCCAGGATACTTCATATTTGTAGCTGGTAATCTTGTGACATGGAGAAGTAAGAAGCAAAATGTGGTGGCAAGGTCTTCGGCCCAAGGTTGAGTACAGAGGAATGGCACATGGTATTTGTGAGATTCTATGGCTTCAGATTCTACTCATTGAGATAGGGTTTAAACCAAAGGGTTATATGCTATTGTACTGTGATAATCAAGCAACACGGGAGATAGCTAACAATCCGGTGCAGCATAATAGGACTAAACATGTTGAGGTGGATAGACATTTTATCAAAGAAAAGTTGGATGTTAAGTTAGTTAACATTCCGTTCATAAAGACAGAAGAACAGTTGGCAGATATTTTAACTCATGCAGTTTCTGCAAGAAGGTTTCAAGACTTACTCGACAAGTTGGGCCTTGGTGATATCCATGCACCAACTTGAGAGGGAGTGTTGGTATGAGCCAACAATAATACAATACGAATGTAATTATGTTTCCTAGTTTGGGTAAAACTCTCTTTTTATGTCCTTAATATTCCTTGTAGTACAAGGATTGAGTATGTATATATATGTGTTGCCTCCTATGAGAGAAGAATATAGAGAAATATATTGAAACCGTAAAAATTAGTTTTATCTAAACCTAGTTCCTAGGCAGATGCCCTGAGCACCAAGGGCCAAAGTAGAAACATATCCACGGGCATCCACAATACCACCAATAGCAATGAGAGTATATCTCGATCTCCAACAAGATCACCTACCTTCGGCAACAATGAAATCAAAGCATCCTATAATTTGAACAATAGAAAGCACATAGGTGTCAATAATTCCAAGTATCTTAGTTGACAAGTATCAAGCAATAGGCAATTAAGGAACGAAGCAAACACAAAACTAAGTATGTGACTATTGTAAAATCATCGGTGTTAATACAACGAGATCCAAGAAAGCAGGCTCACCTAACCGATCACATGCCCTTCTGCTTCACGCCCTTGAACAATAATTGCATCTGCACCAACATGTATTGCTTTCTTCACTTCCTCCAGGCTCTCAACCTTGAACCAAATTATATACAACTCATTAGCACATCCAGGAAAGAAAATAACAATTAACATACCAATGATTGTTATGATGCTGTATCATACATATATGTTCTGCCAATAGAATATATAAAAAGAAGAGACAAAACATATGTCCGCAATTAATTTTAGCGTGTGCATGAAGATAAATATAAGTTAAACATAATAATTCTGCTAAACAAGTGTAAACACAAAAATTTTGTATCGAATGAAACAAGAACAAATATACAAAGTAAGTTTGTATTGGTGAATTATGTAGGTTACAATCTCTATTACAATTTTCCTCTGATTTAGTCTTCAAATTTGATGTAGATGCCTAGATTGTTGATCCAAGGGTCACGATGACTTAATCTCGGATGAACGGTTGAACGATTGCTCCAAGTTTTGAGCTTGAAAACGACTGGTGGATGATCTTCACCTCAAAGGGTGTGGCAAAGGTAGTGTTTGATGTAGGATTTCGTTGTTTCAAGGGTCTTGGCAACTTGATCTTGAAATGAACGCTGCTACAAGTTTATAAGCTTGCAATGAAGTCTTGAAGGAATCGGCATGAGGGCTTGTTGATTCTTCAAGGAAGTGCTTCGACTTTGGTCAAGAGAAAGCTTCAGCTTTGGTTGAATGTTCTTTGAGGAGAGCTTTGGCAGCGTATTAGTCTTCAAAGGTTTGGCAGAGGTCCTTCTGTGTAGAGATTTTTCAACCCTTATGCTTGTGGGAGGACCTTGTATTTATAGGCTTTTCAAGGCTTGCCTTTGGGATGATTATAGGCATGTTTTGAGCCACTTTACTCCCTTGGCCAAATTTAAGGATCTTGTTGCCTATTTTGTGAGCAATCTTCAATTCTTACTTGTTTTTATGAAGATGCTTTAGCTTTCTTTCCAGTTTTAGGATCAATTTGGATTCCCTAGCCGAATTTTGGCGAAGTTATATACTTCCTTTGCTTGACTTGTGCCGCATGTCATTGATGACTTGTCTATTTGTGATGAGTCAAATGCCACGTGGAGCTTTGCGATGCATCATTTGTATGCAACGAAATTTACATGTCTACAAATGCCCCTACTTCAAGGTGCGTTGTAAGCATGTGCTTGTCACATGTAGGAAACGTGTTTTGAAGTCCTACAATGTGAATGCTCTAACTCAAAGGTCGTGGAGACTTGATCTTCAATTAGTTTGCTTCTTCAAGGGTCGTAAAAGTGTATTTCTTGAACGAAACATTTCTTCAAGGGCCGCTGAGGCTTGGTCTTGAATAGAGGTGATGAATTTCATCAAGGGTCGTTGAGGCATATTTCTTGAATGAAATGAAAATTTCTTCTTCAATGGCTATAGAGACTTGATCTTGAATGAAATACATTTGGTGTATTTTTGAATTTTTTCCTTGTGGTTGTAGGAAAAAAATGTTTTTCCTTTCTTAGGTAGGAACCTCCTTAAATTTCCTTCAAAATGTTGGAAAGCTTTGGTGATTTCCTTCAAAATGTTGGAAAGCTTTGGTGATTTCCTTCAAGGTTTTGGAAAGCCTTGATGATTTCCTTCAAGATTTTGGAAAGCTTTGATGATTTCCTTCAAGGTTTTGGAAAGATTTAATGCTTGTCCTTGGGTAAGTAAGATGTACATTTTTTTCCACGGCAATGAGGTTTTTTTGCTTTCCCTTTTTTTGTTTTGGGAAACATGTCCTCTGACTTGCACACCCAATTTGAGATCGATTTCTTTCTTGGAAAATTCTGAAAAAATATGGAAAATGTAGCTTTATGCCTTATCTTTTCAGGCATATATCACCAAAAACATCCTACCTGCGCAGATTGGCTGAAACTTGCCATTTTTTTCCGTGGAGTTTGCTTCCTTCTTTTGGTGGGAATGTGCTTTCTTGTTTTGATTTTCCTTTTGCTATTTGGGTATGTATTTCCCTTATAGCATTAGGAAGCAATTTACCCCTATATATAGGACAATTGGGTGTATATTTTTTTCCACAACACAACTCCTCTTGCCGTGGACTTTGTAGCTACTTGGAGTTGTGGGTTTTCTTTGCTGTTGTGCTTACCGTGCCTGTTGCTAATGCTTGGAGCTTGTTGCTATGCGTCACTTTTACTATGTGGGGTAGTGTAAAAGATTACAGTGTTTTTACGCTGTGTAGTGCCTTTTGGTCACAACTTTCCTCGATGGTGACGTAGACGTGCCTCTTACCGTTGTTGCTGCTGTCGTGCCCTACAATTGCTGCTTAGAGCTTGTTGATGTGCGTCACTTTTACCGTGTGGGGTTGTGCAAAAGACTACATCATTTTTACGATGTGTAGTTCCTGTTGGTCACAACTTTCCTCGATGGTGACGTTGGCTTGCCCCTTGCTACTGCTGCCCCTGCTATGCCCTGCAGTTGCTGCTTGGAGCTTGTTGCAGTGTGTCACTTTACCATGTGGGGTTGTGCAAAAGACTGTAGCATTTTTACGCTGTGTAGTGCCTTTTAGTCACAACTTTCCTCGATGGTGACGTTGGCTTGCCCCTTACCGCTACTTGGAGCTGCTCACTTTGTTGTGCTCGATCAAGCTTTGTGGCTGATTTCTTTTATCGTTGCGACTTCATCAACATCATCCTTTGACTCTCACAAGGTTAGTCTCGCATGTCTTTTGTTTTGGCGAAGCAAAAAGAATTTTTCTTTTCTTTTCTTTTCTTACCGTGCCCTACTCTTGCTTATGTTGCCTTGTTTGTTTTGTTACAGCCATGATATTTTTCAAGTGTTTCAAGAACAATACCATCACCATTCTCGCAAAGGAAGGTGATTTGTGAGATAAGGGAATGACGTTAAAGCTTTGTGCACCATTGATTGGACCTAAGGCACTTGTTATTCCTGTAAAAGACAACTCAATGCACATCAAGTCATGGTATTCTGAAGAGTCTTGGGAGGTGATGGATTTTGGTCAATCAACTATGAAGAAGAAGGCATGTATGTTGAAGGTTCTAGTTTTGAACCCTTCGTATCATGTTCGTGATAATTCACCAGCTTCATTTGAGCTTCTTGGTGATCGCATCCGTAGCGGAGCTGTGACTTGGCGTTATGCCTTGTTGACTACCGGGGAAGCTTTCTATGTTAAGTTTTACTGGGAGTGGCTTGAAGATGTCTTGAGCAGATCCAAAGATGTGCTTACCAACGCGACCCTTTATCACGTTGTGTACGCATCTTTGTTTAGCTACGATAGCTATCATTCCGTCCTTCGTGCGTTCTTCGAGCACTGGTGTTCAGAAACCAACACTTTTCACACAACTCAATGGGAGATATCGATTTTACTTTGGGACCTCCACAAGATAGGAGGCTTGCCGATCTAGGGGAAATTTTATGACGAGGTTGTTCCTAGCGTGGAAGAGTTTTCTCATCACAACAGCTAAAGATTGCTTGTGAGTTGCCACTATTTGTTTTGGGCGTATCACAAGCTTTCCAGAAGGCTCAGGATAAGTCAAGCATAAAGATTTCTTCATGGATCCGATTTTGGTATTGGGATGCCATGAAGTACAAAAGGTTTTCGAAGAAAAGTGGCCGCAACAAGACGACCAAGCCGAAGGGAGACTCGGATCCGTCAGGTGTTATTGGTCTAGCTGGGTGCCGTATTCCTGCTGGGTTGAGAGCATTTGAGGATCTTGGCATAGTGCTGGAAGAATCTTACATAGCCGCTCTCTTAGCTTGTTGGCTTTGTAAGTTTGTTTTCCTTAAAGACGACGTCAACCTTATTCATCCTGAAGTTTTCAAAGTTGCTAGCAAGATGGCTGCAGGTGAATCCTTTAGTCTTGTTATTCCGGTCTTAGCCAATATTTACAACAGCTTGAGTGTTGTTTCAAACTCGGTGAGCACCAAAGATCATGCTCCAATACTTCCCTACCATTATGTGTATGGTTGGTTAGGTGAGTACTTTGACACTCATTTTTCTTCATCGGTTTTAGACAAGCTAGGGCCTTTGATGACGAGGTATTCTGGCATGCTTGCCGTAAAGAGTCTTGATGATTCGCAAGCGTAAGTGTTGTTTAGAAGTTGTAACAGCTTGAGGATGAACCACCTAGCGAAAGTTGGCTCGGCACGACGAAGTCTTGTAGATGACTTGCACCTTTGTTCCTTTGACTTGTCTTATCTTACAAGTCTTTGCTCTAGGTATGTTTCTTCATGGCAAGGAGACCGATGTATCATTTAACCATATAACCCTTACCGTTTCAGCAAGCAATTTGGTTTTGTCTAGCACGTGCCAGGCAAGCTGAAGGGAAATACACAGCCGGAATCCTTGCAAGCCATGTATATGCATTGAATGTCTTGTACCCGTGCATGCACAAATGATTGTATTACTTTGCCGGCTAAAGATGAGTTTAAAAGCAATCCAGTGACCCGTGCCTACATAAGTTGGTGGTCAAAGGTGTACCGTGGTGCTTGGGGATGGCAAGTGGTACCAATTATTCTCATTCACACAATGATGCACCAAAAGAGGGTTATTTTACGGTTCCTGTGCAGCTGGTACCTCTTGATTATGTGAGTGCAGCATCTTTGCAAGATGGACCTGTGACTTTAGCTCATCAACGTTTATGCTCGTCTTCTCAACATCTTGATTCTTCTGAAGAGGAGGGCGACGAAGTTGATTCGCACGAAGATGAGCTTGTTCTATGGAAACGTCAACAGATTTTGAACAAGCAATGCTTTGGATGATAGCAATGTAAATTCCTGTCACAAGAAGAATAAGGTGTTTGAGCCTCTTTAGTTTGACTCGACGAACATGGGTGTTCATTCCTATATGGAAATGTTATTTGGAGGCGATCTTCCTACGGTCGAGGAGATTGGGGATCTGCCTAGTGCAGAGCTTATTCCAAATCCTCCAAGTTGCCCAAGCTTGCCTTGTGTAGGTGCAGGTGTGCAAGAGCCTGTTATGCGTCTAACACCTTTGCCGGCTAACTTTGAGATCTCTTTGAGGGGACCAAGCATACTCTGAGATCTTTTTGAAAGGGCCGAGCCTTAGTGGCACAGAGCAGTTTATCCATCGCATTAAGCTTCGCACGACTATGGATCTTAAAAGCCATATTGAGAAGAGGATTTTCAAGTGCCCGTTGAAGGACCTTGCTCTCGAGGATGACTTATTGAAGCTTATTTCTGCAATTGACCATCTTAAAGTCGATTCCTCACTCTTGAGAGCCAAGATTGTCATACTGATGGCTACCTCAACTGAGTATTCTTCCTTGCATGCTATTTCCTTGAAGAAATTGAGTTCAAAGATTAGAGCTCAACAACTTGCGACAATATACTTATTAATTGCCCAAGTTTGGTCTTCTAAGCAAGCTACTTCGGAAGATTATCAAGTCACAGGGACTTCTTTAGCTTATGTCCAAGCACGGCTAGAAGCTACATTGTCCAAGCAATTGGAAATTGAAGCATAACGACTTCAAGGTGTTCTCTTGGAGCAAGAAGCTTACATTTCCCCAGCATCAAGATGAGATTTTACGCCTAGAGCAAAAGAAGTGTGCGGCCATGGAAGTGCCCACCTTGTCTCCTACCGACGTAGACACTTTGAAGACTTTGGAAGGCTTGCTTGAAGATCGTCGCCGTAGTTTTAGGGACATAGCTTTCAAGTAGTGTCTTCTGTTTTTGTGTTTTAAGCCTTCTTTGCCTTTGCTCATTTTTGTAATAAGGTTTTGTAGCCAAATTTTTTTCCTTTAAAGAAATAAAGTATTCATATTTGAATTTGCTCTTTATTCTTCAAAGTGTTTGTGTTTTGTTAGTGATGTGACTGTACTTGAAGTTTTGAAGTTTAAAGTTGCCTACATACCCTTGGTTGAGGAAGGATTAAGCCATGACGTAATTCAAATGAATGATGGATGTTGGCGATTTTGTTTTTTGTTTTTTGTTTTTGTTTTGTTTTGCTGTACACAGTTTATGCTCTTGCGGGCTATAAGCGTTGGGCGTCGCCTTTTAAGCTCGTACGAACAAGGAGCGTTGTGTGTCATTTGGTGCCGTTTGCAGTTTAGACTAATGCAGGCGATGAGTGTTGTGTCATTTACAGTTTAGGCTCGTGCAGCTGAGGTACATTGTGCCACTCAAGGGTAGTAGCACTTCATGAATCTGCAGTTGATATGGTCGATCTTCAAGCTGTCTTTTTCCATGATTAGGTAGGCACCGTTGGTGTAGACCTTATGTATTACATAAGGTCCATCCCACTTTGATGTGAACTTGCCTTTTGTTTTGTGAGTTGTGATGATGAGCCTTCGTAATGCCAATACAAGATCTCCAATTTGGAAAGACCTTGAGTGGACCTTCTTGTTGAATGCCTTGGATAGCCATGTTTGGTAGCATTCCAGGTGTTGTTGAGCTTTGGGCCTCTTTTCATCGAGTTCTTCTAACTCTTGAAGTCGTAGCTTTGCGTTTTTCACTTCAGTCAAGCCTTCTTGTATAGCCATCCTTAGTGAGGGGATTTGACTTTCGAGTGGTAGAATAGCTTCCACACCATATACGAGAGAATAAAGTGTAGCTTGGGTAGGAGTCCTATGTATTGTCCTATATGCCCAAAGTGCTTCGCTTATTCTTTCATGGCAGTCTCTCTTTGTTCGGCTGATTACCTTTTTCAGGAGGTTGCACAACATTTTGCTGAATGCTTCTGCAAGACCATTGGCAGGAGCATGATACATGGAAGACTGGTGTTGCTTGAACTTGTATTTCTCGTAGAGCTTATCCACGAGTTGATTGGAGAACTATTTTTGATGAAACGGATGACAGTTTCCTTCTTGACTTCCCTTAGGGGTACGGCTTCAGCCCACTTGGAAAAGTAGTCTATTGCAGCTAGGATGTAGGCTTCTCCGGCAAACAACTTTGGTGTGATTGGTCCTACGACATCTAATCCTCACGCATCGAATGGCCATGAAGCAATCATAGGGTGTAATGGCTCAGGTGGTTGATGTATGAAGTTGGTGTGGAATTGGCAAGCTTGGCACCTTTTGGCGTGTTCCAGGCAATCCTTCACCATGATTGGCCAGTAGTAGCCAATCCTTTTGAGCTGGAACTGCAGCTTTGGTCCAGATTGATGTGCTCCGCATAAGCTGATAGGAGCATATTTATGCGACTTTGTTATCTTATTTCTTTGCATTTACTTAGTTAATTTCCATTTATTTTGGTAATTTAAGTTATTTTCGTATTATTGTAGGTCCAGTTGGTAAAGATGACAATAAATAGCAAAATGGAACAATTTGGAGCAGTTTTGACTTGGATTGGATAGCAAAGGTGGATAGCATATGGACTGGACGTTTTTGGTGTTTAAAAGGTGTTAGACATGTGCTAAAATCTGGAGAAATTAAAGTTGAGGCTTGGAAGGCAAGGAATTACAAAAGAAAGAGGAATCCTAATTGGAGAGGAACGTTATCTTATCCTATCCTATCTTATCTTATCTTATCTTATCTTGTCCTATCTTATCCAACATTCTCTTATCTTATCTCCAACTGCAAGGAGGAATCCTAATCACATTCCAACACTTTCTACCTGATTTTTAGAGTCCTAAAATAACTCAAAAATGCCAAAACCCTTTCCTCCTTGGATTCAGCCATTCCCCCTATATATATGAAATTCCTGTAGAGATTTAGGGTGCCATGCCTACCCTTCATCCATTTAAGTTGTTGGAATTTTCAGAGTTCTTTTTATCTTTGTTTTAAGTTTCAATGTTTATTTTAGATTGTTTTTCAATTATGATGAATATGTGTAACTAAGTTTCTTTTTAGCTAGAGGTGAATTCGAAGCCATGATCATATGTTTTATATAAATTGATTACATCCAGGTATTGTTTCATAAAACATGAATTCGATTTACTTATCTGCTTTATAGAAAACTTATTCTTGTATGTTTATTAAGGGTGCACACTTAGTTTGCATGCAGGGATTTTATGCTAGAATATAAGGGAATTTCACCTAATCATTATGAACTTATATTTGCAAGTAGTAAAAGTCACTAGTCATGATTGAGTTAAGTGAATTCTTGGCAGGAGTATCATGTTTTTCATAGTTACGAATGCTTTGTTAATACTTATGATTTTCACAGAACTTAATGATCTTTGAGATGTATCTCTATCATGCTTTTCTTAGTTAGGAAACTTGAGAAGAATAATTTGGTTGCGTCGCTGAGTCTAATTCAATGAAGTGAGGAAAATTTGAGAGTTAATTAGTGTTGTTCATAGTTAATTTGGGGCATTGTCATTCATGGTTTATAGGAAGAATAACTGGAAATCGATTTGTATGCATGTGTTTCATGTGTGGAGAAGAATCCTTTAGCTATCCTTTCATCCATATTTCATTCACAACTTAATTTACTTGCTACCCTTTACTTTTGTTTTCATTAAATTCGTTCAAAATCTCCCCCCCCCTCATTGTTTTAATGTTAGTTTAGTTTAGTTTTCAGTTTTATAAGTTTAATTTGTGTTGATTAGCATCCCTTCTAATCCCCGAAATAGAATGATCCCTACTTACTTATACTACAATTGCATAATTTATAGGGTTTAATTTGTGTGTTAGTTTCGACCATATCAAATTTTGGCACTGTTGTCGGGGATTAGAAAAATTGCTAATCACTCTGTTTTTATTTTTATTTTTTTGTTTATTTTACTGTTGATATTTGATTTAATTTTATTTATTTGATTTCAGGTACTAGAGAAGCAAGACATGGCAATTGCTAATCTTGAAGCTCAAATGGTGAATCTTACTTCTCTTATGTCTCAATATATCGAAAGGTCCACAATGCAAAGTGTCCCTACATTTGGTGGGTCCTATAGGCAAGGATATCAAACTAATCAACAACCTCAATTAATTGAGAATGGAGGTTGGGAAAGTGTCAATGCTTGGGGTTATCAAGGCCATAATCAATCAAGGAACGACTTGTTTTCCAACACTTATAATCCAGGTACGAGAGATCATTCAAATTTTATGTGGAGGGAACCTTAACAAGTTCAACAAGAAGGATATTGGCATATATCTCAAGAGTTTTATTCAAAACCTATCTAGCCACAACAAATTCCCCCACAACAATTCCAACCAAATTCAAGCATGTCCATGGATCATGTTCAAATTCTTCAAGTACTAAATACTTCTTGTGCTTCTTTGACTTAGGATCTAGAAAACCAAGCTAAAGAGATGGTCGAATTGAAAAATCAACTTGGACAGATTGCAGAATGCATGGGACAAATTCGAGAACAAAGCGAACTTTCCAGCTTAACTATTGTCAATTCAAAGGGAGATTTTGAAATCGCTGAAGATAGCACTTTGGGAAGTGGTAAGGAGGTTGGAGCTGAACCAGAGATGTCTAAACATAGCCTAGAAGTAGACAAAGAGCTATTGTCCAAAGAGGAAGAAGAAGACTCAGCCACGACAAGCTTAGAAGAAGCCTTGCCACAACACCCAATTCTAGTAAGGTTGTTTCAAATTCAATTCTTTCTAATCTTATTCCACCAAATGTACCTTTTCCTCGCAGGCTTATGCAATCCAAGAAAGAAGAGAGTGAAAAAGACATCTTGGAAGCCTTCAGAAAAGTACAAGTTAATATCCTACTTCTTGATGCAATAAAGCAAGTTCTGAAGTATGCTAAGTTTTTTAAGAAGCGTTGTTCAACAAAGAAACGGATTCTGAAGAAGGAGGTGGTACATGTAAGTGAAAATGTCTCTGCAGTTTTCCAAAGAAAGCTGTCACCTAAATGCAAAGATCCAAGTAGTTTCACTATCTCTTGTGTTATTGGTAATACAAGGTTTGAACATGCTATGCTAGATTCAGGTGCTTCCATTAATGTCATGCCACATTCTGTTTATGCATCTATGAATCTAGGAGAGCTTAAAAATGATGGTGTCATTATTCAATTGGCTGATCTAATCTAATGCATATCGAAAGGAGTTTTGGAAGATGTTTTGGTGTAGGTAGACCATTTGATTTTTCCAGCAGATTTTTATGTGCTTAAGATAGAAGATTCAGCCCACTCTACATCATTGCCAATCTTACTTGGAAGACCTTTCATGAAAACAGCCCAAACCAAGATTGATGTGTCCAAGGAAGTGTTAACTATGGAGTTTGATGACAATATGATTAATTTTAATGTTTCTGAATCTGTTAAGTATCCTAATGATGTTCATTCTTGTTTTTCCATTAATATGATTGAAAATATAGGGCATGAACGTTCAGCACCTATCAAGAATGATGTATTTAGAACCACCATTGAAAAGGGAATTGGAGTAGATCACACGAGACAAGTCACTGCCCTCGCACCAAATCTGGCCAAGTGCAACATTCCTGAAACTTTCGAAGTAGTGTTTGTCCATGAGTTCTTATTGCAACACATAGGTAAGCCACCCCCTCAAATTTTAATTTCGTTTTCTACTAACATGTTGTTGATATCAATTATTCAGGCACCCACTGTAGAATTTAAACCATTACCGGATCATTTCAAGTATCACCTTCCATTCAAAGATCATCTCCATTCCGCTGGTCCTAGTGAGGATTAAATGGAGGTATCATTCAACTGGAAGACGTTAAAGCAAGCGCTTCTTGGGAGGCAACCCATGTATTCAAACAAAGAGACATTGGAATTTCCAGCTCATACAACCAGATTTGCTTTCTTTTACCCTTCTCTTTATTGTTTTTACTTTGCCATGATTGTCTTGCTTGCTAGTTGTCTTTTATTGCTTTCTTGTTTAAGTTTATTTTTGAAACATTGAGGACAATGTTTGGTTTAAGTGTGGGTGGGGTGGGGTAAACAGAATGCTTTTCATGACTTATCTTCGAATTTCACCACCTATCACTACTAATGTTGTTATTCACTATTTTAAAGTGTTTTATTGTGTGTCATATACAAAATTTGAAAAAAAATAAAATAAAAAAAGCTTGAGAAATAACCAAAAAGAGTCGTTTTTGTTGCTTGTTTGTATCTTAGGGTACCTTCCAACACAATGATGAGGATTTGGTTTTTAATTGCATGACTGTTAAAGAAGGTTACAAACATGGGTGGAAGTTTGATATGCTCTTTGGTTAATACTTAGTTGTTGTTGCCATTTACGAATTCACATGTAATCACAAAGAAAAAAAAATCAGTTTTTGTAACATGCTTGAAGGAAGAAACTCAAACTAACACTACAACCCTGTAAGACTTGAGCCTATTCCTTGTTTGGAGAGTTAATAATCTATGATATTCTTGTTTTCTAAAGTTGTTGCATGATCTCATTATTTCTTTGCTTGATTCTACTTAGAATGCTTTTTCATCATTTTAGTTCCAAATACTAGCACTCATGCTTGTTTCATTCAAGGCATAAAATTGATTGCATAACAAATAACAAGATGAAGTTGTTTAGTTACCACCATAGCCAAAAAGCCTTATCCCTTGCACATGTATTGTAGGTTTAACCCCTTTGAGCCTTATTTAGCCTATTTTCTTTGTTAGCCTGCATTATCCCTACCTAGCCTGGTATAGGAATATCCATACCCTAGTTCTTAAAGAATAGTGGAGCATGACTTGTTGGGAATTCCTTTTGATCAATGATTAGCAGAAAAACAAGTGTGGGGGAAGAATTTGTTCTTTTTAATCCGGTGAAGTAGTGCTTATCTTTTATGTTTCCAAATAAAAAAAGAAAAAGAAAAAGAAAAAAAGAAGAAGAAAAACGTTGAAAAAAGGAGAAAAGAAAAAGAATAAAAAAAAGAGGTTAAAAAGAAGTGAGAATGAGTTCATAAGTGTTGGTTGTTGAAGAAGGGTCCAAAAATGTGAATCTGACCTTAAAGTTGTACGAATCTCCCTTTTGTGTTTATAGTTGGGTGCTGCAATCAAAAGTTGAATTCTAAGTGTTGATTTCATTACTTTGCTTACTATTACTTTAAGAACCTTTGTTTATCCTTAACCTTTCTTTGTTAACCAAAACCTTAGCCCCATTATAACCCTTAGACTTTTATCTTGATTGTTATGTGATTCAATATGTGGAGTTTGAAATTGGTACGGGCATATGGAATCCCTGGTTCTCGCTTCTAAGTAGTGGCATTCTGTTCATGAGATCATATACATGTTTGTATTAATAAAATTCAGAAAGTGCCTTCTTTGTTATAACATATGTGATTGCTAGTCTACATGTTTACATCAATCTTCTCACGTATACTTAGCATATGGAATCCCTGGTTCTCGCTTCTAAGTAGTGGCATTCTGTTCATGAGATCATATACATGTTTGTATTAATAAAATTCAGAAAGTGCCTTCTTTGTTATAACATATGTGAGTGCTAGTCCACATGTTTACATCAATCTTCTCACATATACTTAGTATAGGGAGCGTAGCCAAAAAATCTATGTGAAAATAGAGAATATATCGGGTGAGGAATTGAGTGAATGCGAGCTAGTGAGTGGTTACTGCGGTTAAGTAGAAGCTCAAGAGTAAGGATGGCTAAAATCTATGTGAGTAGTGATTTTTAACATGTCATGTTTCATTGGAAATCTCTGAGGCAATTGTTGGAAGGTTTAGGTTTTGTTTTGTTTTCTTTTTTTTTGCTTGGGGACTAGCAAAAGCTAAGTGTGGGGGAATTTGATAGGAGCATATTTATGCGACTTTGTTATCTTATTTCTTTACATTTACTTAGTTAATTTCCATTTATTTTGGTAAGTTAAGTTATTTTCGTATTATTGTAGGTCCAGTTGGTAAAGATGACAATAAATAGCAAAATAGAGCAATTTGGAGCAGTTTTGGACTTGGATTGGATAGCAAGGGTGGATAGCATATGAGCTGGACGTTTTTGGTGTTTAAAAGGTGTTAGACATGTGCTAAAATCTGGAGAAATTAAAGTTGAGGCTTGGAAGGCAAGGAATTACATAAGAAAGAGGAATCCTAATTGGAGAGGAACATTATCTTATCCTATCCTATCTTATCTTATCTTATCTTATCTTATCATATCTTATCTTATCTTATCCTATCTTATCCAACATTATCTTATCTTATCTTATCTTATCTTATCTTATCTTCAGCTGCAAGAAGGAATCCTAATCACATTCCAACACTTTCTACCTGATTTTTAGAGTCCTAAAATAACTCAAAAACGCCAAAACCCTTTCCTCCTTGGATTCAGCCATTCCCCCTATATATATGAAATTCCTGTAGAGATTTAGGGTGCCATGCCTACCCTTCATCCATTTAAGTTGTTGGAATTTTTAGAGTTCTTTCTATCTTTGTTTTAAGTTTCAATGTTTATTTTAGATTGTTTTTCAGTTATGATGACTATGTGTAACTAAGTTTCTTTTTAGCTAGAGGTGAATTCGAAGCCATGATCATATGTTTTATATAAATTGATTACATCCAGTTATTGTTTCATAAAACATGAATTCGATTTACTAATCTGCTTTATAGAAAACTTATTCTTGTATGTTTATTAAGGGTGCACACTTAGTTTGCATGCAGGGATTTTATGCTAGAATATAAGGGAATTTCACCTAATCGTTATGAACTTATATTTGCAAGTAGTAAAAGTCACTAGTCATGATTGAGTTAAGTAAATTATTGGCAGGAGTATCATGCTTTTCTTAGTTACGAATGCTTTGTCAATGCTTATGATTTTCACATAACTTAATGATCTTTGAGATGTATCTCTATCATGCTTTTCATAGTTACGAAACTTGAGAAGAATAATTTGGTTGCGTCGCTGAGTCTAATTCAATGAACTTAGGCAAATTTGAGAGTTAATTAGTGTTGTTCATAGTTAATTTAGGGCATTGTCATTCATGGTTTATAGGAAGAATAGCTGGAAATCAATTTGTATGCATGTGTTTCATGTGTGGAGAAGAATCCTTTAGCTATCCTTTCATCCATATTTCATTCACAACTTAATTTACTTGCTACCCTTTACTTTTGTTTTCATTAAATTCGTCCAAAATCTCCCCTCTCATTGTTTTAATGTTAGTTTAGTTTAGTTTTCAATTTTATAAGTTTAATTTGTGTTGATTAGCATCCTTTCTAATCCCCGGAATAGAATGATCCCTACTTACTCGTACTACGATTGCATAATTTATAGGGTTTAATGTTTGTGTTAGTTTCTACCATATCAAGCCTGAGTGTGCTTCTTCCATGGCTTGATGAACTTCTTCCTAACCTAAGCATCTTCGAAGTACTCATTCAAAAGAGCATTGGTAGAGTGTTCTTTTGTAGTAGAGGAAGCGAGGTGCTCATCGATGTATTTTAGAGAGGTGTCTAGGATCATTCGAAAGCTTTGCATGCTCCAAGTAGTCGATCAACGGCTGTCTCCACTTTTCAATGTCGACTGGAATTACTGAAACGATGTTTGTATCATCTAGTAGCATTTCAGTGACTGGCGAGATCACCCATATTTGGCAAACTGGCACATCTGCAACTTCGTTTTCTCCTAGCACCATACTTGAGGCTAAGTTAGCGAGAGTGTCTGCCATTTGATTTCTTTTCTTGGCACATGTTCTAGCGTCACAGCTTTGAACTTTCGGAGAAGTTGAATTATGATAGGAGCATATTTATGCGACCTAGTTAGCTTGTTTTCTTGCATTTTCATAGCTAGTTTCTACTTATTATAGTGTTTTAAGCTATTTTTGTGTGTTTGTAGGTCCATATGACAAAGTTGGCAAGAAAGTGCAATTTGGAGCATTTTGAAGCAGTTTTGGGCACCAATTGGATAGCTTATGAATGGAGCAAGATGGATAGACAAATTTGAAGTTCAAGAGGCTAGGAATGTGCTCAAAAGATGAAGAAAATAAATCCAAGACAAAGAAGATAAGGAATCAGCTCAAAAGAATGAGATATTATCCAAAACCTTATCCAAACTTATCTTATCCAAACTAACCTTATCTTATCTTATCCTCCCCTAATTTGGTCTTATCCTATCTTATCTTATCTAAATCAGTTTGTGCCTTAATTCCAGCTATTTCTAAGGGATAATTATACAATTAAAACGCATCAAAATTGGTTTCTAGAAGCCTTATCCCTATCCTACTTTAGTGCCGCACCTATTATTTCTAGAAGACCTTTTTCTTAAGTTTTCTAGAATGCCCTACTCCTTGTCCTTAAAACCTGGCGCCTAATTCCTTTAGTGTTCTTTCTAGAAGCCGTGTATCCCTTATCCTTGTTAGCTTTGGTTTCTGATTGATTTAATCCATTCCACTTGGGTTTTGGTTACACAATCCCATTCCTGTGCTACCTTGTGCCATGGGTTTTTGCACTATAAATACATCCTCTCTGCCATATATCAAAACACCACCCTCTACCATATTTTTCTACACCATTCACCACACACACCTTATTGTGCCGCAGCTTTGCAAAGAGAAAAGAGAATGAGCCCTTTGCCGTGCCTTGTCATTCACATTGGATTGCTGGAGCGTTCTTAGGTGTTTTCTATCTTTTATTTTCAATGTTTAATTTAATGTTATCTTCAGTTTTTAAAGACATATGGAACTAATTTCTTTATAGTTGGAGGTGAATTCGAAGCCATGATTATATGCTTTATATGAATTGATTACATCCAGCTATTGTTTCTTGAGTCTTGAATGTGGTTGCCTTATCTGAGTTATCAAAACTTGTTTATGTGTGTTAATTGAGGGTCGACACTTAGTTTGCATGCATGAATTTGATGCTAGAGTATAAGGGAGTTTCACCTAATCGTTATGAACTTATATTCACAAGTAGTGAAGGTTGCTAGTCACGATTGTGTTAAGTAAATCTTTGGCAGGAGTATCATGCTTTTCATAGTTACGAATGCCTCGTCAACACTTATGATTTTCAAAGAACTTAATGACCTTTAATATGTTTTCTATCATGCTTTTCATAGTTAAGGGACTTGAGAAGGATAATTTGGTTGTGATGCTTAACCCGTCCAATTCAATGAAATAAGGAAAATCTGATGGTTAATTTATGCTGTCACGGTTAACTTGGGGTGCTGTCATTCATAGTCTAAAGGAATAATAACTGGAAATTGGTTTGTTTGCATATGTCATGTGTGGAGAATGGCCCTCTAACTAGCCTTTTACCCTTTTCAATTCACCAAATTTGTTTTTATAAAGTGTTTTATGCAAAGTTTCTGTTTTAAGTTTTAAATTCATCAAAAACAATCCCCATTTTAATTAAGTGTCTTAGATTAGTTAGAAAAGTGTTTAAATATGTCCAATTTAGTGTTTTGAGTCTTACTAGTCTTAAATTCGTCCAAATAACTCCTTAGAGTCTATTTTGAGTCTATTTGCTAGTATTGTGCTGTTTAGAGTCTTTTTAGTGTGTTTTCAGTTAGTTGAGTCATAATTTGTTTTCTTTTAATCTTTTGAGTCAAGTTAAGTTTTATTTTCGTCCAAATCACTTGTTAGGTCTAGAATTGAGTCTGTTTTATTGTTTGTTGTTGTTTTGAGTGTTTTGAGTCAGTTTTGGGTCTATAGAGTCTAGTTTAGTGTTTTTTAGTCTTATTTGTGTTGATTAACATCCCTAGTTAATCCCCAGTCTAGAATGATCCCTACTTACATCTTTACTACAATTTTCATCAATTGGGTTTAATTTGTGTGTCGAGTTAATTTTCACATCAAGTTACTAGCCAGAAGTATGGGACGAGATCATATTTCCTCACTTCATATTCAATCATGAGTTGATTGATTATGAGCTTGGAGTTGATATACACTTCTAGCGTTGTGATTTCCATGTTGACTGCCATTTGGAGTCCGATAATTAGTGCTTGGTATTCAGCGACGTTGTTGAAGCATAGCTCGCTTAGTCGGAAGGAATAGGGTAGTATTTGTCTTTGTGGTGACATGAATACTACTGCTACCCATCCTCCGTTTGCTCGTGTGGATCCGTCAAAGAACATTGTCCATGTCGGGAAGATGTCGATGTAGAACACCTCCTCGTCAGGCAAGTCATCTGAGATTTTCCAATCGGCTGAGATTGGATGATCGGCAAGGAAGTTTGCTAGCACTTGTTCCTTGATGGCTTTAGTTGGAACATAGATGATCTCGTATTGATTGAGAAGCAATGCCTATTTTGCTAGTCGCCTCGTCAAAACTGGCTTGGACATGACGTATTTGACTGGGTTAGCTTTGGCAACCAAGTGGATGGTGTAAGCATACATGTTGTGTCTGAGCTTTTGGACAATAAAGACTAAGGCAAGGCACATCTTCTCGATTAGGGTGTAGTTGAGCTTGACCCTAGTGAGGGTTCTACTTAGGTAGTAGAGTGCTCTTTCCTTTTGGTCTTCATTTTCTTGCACTAAGAGTGCTACAATGGAACCTTCTTGTGCAAGAATGTACAAGATAAACGGCTTTCCAGGCATGGGAGCTCTTAAGACATGTGGGCTTGCTAGGTACCTTTTTATGCTTTCGAAGGCATTGTGGCAGGCATCATCCCGTACAAATGGAATGTCCTTCTTCATGAGTCGACTGAAGGGTTAACAACATCCAACGAGGTTAAAGATGAAGCATCTGATGAAGGCGAGCCATCCTTCTAAACTTTTTAGCTCATGTAAATTCCTTGGCTCAGGCATGCTTTGAATGGCCTTAATCTTTGATTGGTGTACTTTAATGCCATGGTGCTTGACAATGAAGCCGAGGAACTTCCCAGAGGTGACACCAAATGCACACTTCAACGGTTTCATTTGAGGTTGTAGTGTCGTAGTTTGTCGAATACCATTTGTAAATCCTTCAAGTCATCGGATTTTTTCTTGGTCATGACAACTACATTGTCTATGTAACTCTCTATGTTTTTGTGTAGCCTGCCGTTGAAGATCTTCTGCATGGTGTATTTTTACGTAGCTCCAGCATTCTTCAGACCAAAGGGCATTACCTTGTAGCAGTAGATACCTTTCAGAGTGCAGAAGGCCGTTAATTGCTCGTCTTCGAAAGCCATGCAAATTTGATTGTACCTAGAGTAGCCGTCCATGAATGATAGGGTCTTGTGGCTAGTGGTTGTGTCCACCATAATTTCGATGATTGGCAAAGGAAAGTTGTCCTTTGGGAAAACATCGTTGAGTTCGCAGAAATCTATGCAAACACGTATTTGTCCAAATTTCTTAAGGCCAATGATGATGTTGGAGATCCATTTATGATATTGCACCTCTCGAATGAAGCCTGCTTCGATCAACTTGTCAATCTCGACCTCAATTTATGGGATGAGCTCAGATTGATAATGTCTTTGAGTTTGATTTATCGATCGCATTCCAAGCTTGATTGTCAGACGATGCACAACAATGGTAGGGTTAAGGCTAGGCATTGCCTTGTAGTTCCAAGCAAAGACTTCTTTGTATTCCAAGAGCAGTTGGTAGTACTCCTCGATCTCATCTGCGCTTAGTAGTGCACTTATGAAGATAGGTTTTAACTCATCGCTTATGCCTAGGTTGAGCTTCTTGAGATCATCAACCGTGGCTTACCCCCTGTCTTCGAGTTATGATGGCACAACAATGACATCCTTCTTAGGAACTTCGTCTTCCTTGTCTTCTTGGATCGTGATGTGGAAAACATCTTGGATCTCCTCTTCAGTGTCGTCCACTTGGGCTTGTTAGCGTGAAGATTGACCAGTGTGGATGATGATGCGCTTCTTTACCTTTAGTTGTCCTTTTGTGTCCACTTCTAAGGTTGTTTGGCGCTTCATCCTTGAAGGAATCGAGCTGCGAATGTCTTATCTTTCTGCTAGACCGTCGAGATTTTCTTCCTTTGGCATTTTCTGCCTCTTCCCAGAAATCTTCTTCATATCTACAAGTCTTTCCAAGGCAGACCGTCGCAGATGAGAGACAGCCTTGTTGCGTTGTTTCTTAGGTTTTGACAACCTTTCGAAGACAAAGCTTTAGGGTGTTGGCATGTTAAGCCATTTGAAGGCGGAAGTTCATTCTTGACCTCCAATGTGATCAAGTGCCGAAATTCTAGGTTTTGAACGATTCAACCTATCGAAGACTGATGTTCGAGGGGCAGGTTTAAGCTCCTCTTGATTTTGTTCAATGCTTAAGCTGATGTGTTGAGCGCTAGCGTTTTTCGCTTTTCTTGAAATCTTCATGTGTGTATTTAGTGTGAAGCCAAGTCCAGCTTTGTTGTTGTCAACTCTGTAACCATGCTCTTTCAATCTCTTTTGAGTCTCGGTGAGTTCACGTTCTTTGTCGTTGACAATGTTTGCATTCTTCTTTCCAAGATTTGAAGAGGAAGTGAAATTGTACCCAACTTTTGACATGAGTTTGTAGGCGTTTGGGTCGAAGCCTTCTTCGGTCCTCTTGGTTGGAAGAAAGCTTGGTTCCATCCCTTTTGGCAGGGGTTGTACGAAGCCTTACGGTGGCTTTGAGATTTTATAATCGCCTAGCTGTGTCAGAGGTAAAACCACATTTGCCTTGAGCAGCTTTATGCCGTCCTTGTGCAGTTATGTGTTGGCTTTGCTTGTTTCGAATGGGGATTGCCCACTCTTTCTTCTTGACATCAAGCTGTATCGGAAGACAGGTGTGTTTGATCCTTTTAAGGGCGTCATATTCCCTTTAGATGTTGTAGGCTTAGTAGGCTCATCGTCATTTTTTCTTGAAGATGGCATGGCTTCCTTTTTCTTCTCTTTGGGCACGGCTTGCCACTCCTTATTTTTAAGTATGGCTTTGCCTGTGGACTTGATCTTTTTTGGACAAGCTTCAGGCATCGTATCTTTATAGAACTTGGTGTCCACGAAGTGTGATTTGGATTCGGTGAATGGCTTGGTGTCGCCTTGTATCACCAATGCTATCTTTTTCCAACAGTGTTATCTACAACGTATTTAGGATACGCTTTGCTTTTAATGATTCTTATACTTGGAAATAACAAGTGGGGTATTGCAGGATACTCTTAATGGAAAGTCACCTATCTTGAGTGAGGAATGGGGCCGTTTCTGTGAGAATTTTTTAAAGGCTTAGTTCTCTAAAAGCACTCATAAGGAACCAAGAATTGTTCAGGGCCAAAATGAACACAACCGAGCAACCACGGGGTGTCTGGAAGGGAATTGTGTGATTACTATTGTCTTGGTTTACACAAACGGTTGAGCAATTCAAGACATCGCGTTCACTTATTAGCCAAGTAAATCCGTAGTAATTCACTGCAGAAGGTTCAAATCCAAAAGCCACATATCCTGACACAGTACTTTTCCTACTGAATTCTCTCTAGTGTCTGCATTGTCATTTGCATGGTATTGAGTCAATTTCCATTCATCTGGGGGATTGTTGGAAAATTTAATAATAATATTATTATATTAAATTTATGAATTGAATGGAAATTAGAAGTGGAGCCTTTAGGTAGAAAGATATGTCTACTTAAATGAAGTGTTGCAACTTTTGACTCTTCATGAATAGTCACATGCTTTCCAAAGAGGTATCTCACATTCTATAAATAGGGAAGCCCCTATAATCACTAAATAACTTTTCATCATACATATATATAGTGCATTAAATATTAGAGAGTCTCATTGAGTTCATATGAGAGAGTTTTCAACATAATCGGGGTTCATGGAGCCTTGTAATTTGGAGTGCTACTTTTACAAGGACGTGGTCGTTGTATCCTGGGAAACATGCACTGATAAACCATGAGCACCATAGTGAGGCATAAACTTGTCTTAAGGACAAAGTGTCAAACACTTGCCTCGACCATATTTTCTAGATTTTTCTAATCCATTATATCATGTTCATTTAACATTGGTTACTCGTGTGCATGCATGATTGTGATATATAATTTCATGAATTATTTCTTGATTTTCTATGTGATTTATTATAGCAATTAGACCCAATTTTTCCAATATATGCATTACATGAGAACTCAACACCAACAAAATCCCCTCTCTTGTAGTTGAACAAGCTAAACATGTGGATCAATTCAATTTGGTGATGCACAGAGGACAATTACGAAGAAGGATTTTTCAAGGACCACCCGCCAACGTGTGAGTGGGAGACTCCCATCTCTAGCGTGGGGGACTGATGACCCAAGCATTGCTCTTATTAACAATATGAAAGTGTAAAAAGTTAATGGAGTGCAGACCTAATTGATAGAAATACAAACTTGGTTGATATTACAATTGTCAGGTAAGAGCTCAACAGGGAGAAATTTTTTATTGTATCCAGAACATAAGCTGGTGCACCAAGTGTCATAATAAAATTGGAGGAGACACTAAAAGTATATCCTTTTTTTCCACTTGTATTTCCACACCTCGTATATCGGTTGGTGTTACAGATCCATGAAATAATCACTCATCAGCAAGGTTATCAAATTGATCTCCAGAAGGTGAAGTGAAAGTTAAGAACCATGATTGGGAATTGTTTGATCCTTTTCTCCAAGGAAGAGGAGAAACATAATCAACTTGAATTCGGGATAGCTATTTGAAATCTTAGTGAGGGATTCACTTGGAAAAACAGTAGGGATATGCAAGAACAAACAAATTTTTATTGGAAACATTCCTCTAATGAATTCTCTGGGAACTTATAATATATAACAATCATATATTATCCAACAACAACAACAACAAAGCCTTTTCCCACTAAGTGGGGTCGGCTATATGAATCCTAGAACGCCATTGCGCTCGGTTTTGTGTCATGTCCTCCGTTAGATCAAAGTACTCTAAATCTTTTCTTAGGGTCTCTTCCAAAGTTTTCCTAGGTCTTCCTCTACCCCTTCGGCCCTGAACCTCTGTCCCGTAGTCACATCTTCGAACCGGAGCGTCAGTAGGCCTTCTTTGCACATGTCCAAACCACCGTAACCGATTTTCTCTCATCTTTCCTTCAATTTCGACTACTCTTACTTTACCTCGAATATCCTCATTCCTAATCTTATCCTTTCTCTTGTGCCCACACATCCAACGAAGCATCCTTATCTCCGCTACACCCATTTTGTGTACGTGATGATGCTTCACTGCCCAACATTATGTGCCATACAGCATCGTCGGCCTTATTGCCGTCCTATAAAATTTTCCCTTGAGCTTCAGTGGCCTACGACGGTCACACAACACGCCGGATGCACTATTCCACTTCATCCATCCAGCTTGTATTCTATGGTTGAGATCTCCATCTAATTCTCCGTTCTTTTGCAAGATAGATCCTAAGTAGCGAAAACGGTCACTCTTTGGTATTTCCTGATCTCCGATCCTCACCCCTAACTCATTTTGGCCTCCATTTGCACTGAACTTGCACTCCATATATTCTGTCTTTGATCGGCTTAGGTGAAGACCTTTAGATTCCAACACTTCTCTCCAAAGGTTAAGCTTCGCATTTACCCCTTCCTGAGTTTCATCTATCAACACTATATCGTTTGTGAAAAGCATACACCACGGAATATCATCTTGAATATGTCATGTTAACTCATCCATTACCAACGCAAAAAGGTAAGGACTTAAGGATTGTTGATGCACAAAATCAATGAGGACTTTGGTACAACAGAAAGTATTAAGTTTGTGATCTTCGCTAGATTGCTCCGGTCATTAGTGTGGATAAGTATGTAAATGGATAGAGACAGGAAAGCAAACACAAGATGTACGTGGTTCACCCAGATTGGCTACGTCCACAGAGTAGAGGAGTTCTTATTAATTGTGAAGGGTTTACACACGTACATAGGTTCAAGCTCTCATTTAGTGAGTACAAGTGAAAGATTTAGTACAAATGACATTAGGAAATATTGTGGGAGAATGATCTCGTAATCACGAAACTTCTAAGTACCAAAGTGTGGTATCGTTTTCACTTGCCTTATCTGTCTCATAGGTAGATGTGGCATCTTCTCTGGAAGTACTCTTCCTCCATCCAGGGGTGGTATCTTTAACTGGTGGAGATGCACAAGGTAATGTATCAATTTCACTTGAAGCTTACTTGTAGTTTCAGGCTTGGTCAAGCGCGATACAAACCATGTAGTAATAGTCCCCCAAGTCGCCGAGTTAGGGGATCTGCTGAAAGATGTGACAGACAAGGTAAGTAATCAGAGCTCCAAGCAATCAGTCCCAGATCAGAAGTTTGATTTCGAGTTCCGGCTGATTGTTCTCATTCTCCCTATCTTGCAGGCAGCATGAAGGATAAAGAGAAGAAAAAGGAGAAGAGATGATATGAGATACTTTTGCTTTTGAAGAAGTAACTTTCCACAGGCTTATTCTTGAACTGGACTGGAGGGTTTTCTGGTTTCCTCCAGAGTATAAGGCCGACTGAAGAATTTGAGGGTCAAAACAAGTCCATCAAATCTAGAGTACGTTCGACCCTGCTGATATGGGATACTTTTGCTGTTGACAAAGTAGTGGATGTATCGGCACGTGTTCCGTTATGCTTGTCTCCACATGCTTCCTTGTATCCTTCTCACTTGCCCTATCTATTCTTCAGGCAGATGTGGTATCTTCTCTGGAAGCATAAGATGTTGAAGATGAGTACTCGAGAGTAATGCCAGGTAAGTAATTAGGTAAGGGGTTCCAGGCAGTCAGTTCCTGACTGGAAGCTTGATTCTAAGTGCTGACTTATTGCTCTCTTTCTCCTTGTCTTACAGGTAAGAACAAGGCCAAAGGAAAGGACAGGGAAAAAGCATGATATGGGATACTCTTGCTTTTAACCCTGATGATATGAGATATTCTTGCTCTGGTGTAGCTTGTTTGCAGAGGTATTATCGGGGGGAAAAAAGCTGAGTATTTTGAGAGGCTTCGTTGGGAGTGCCCTCTCAGATATGAGGAAGGGTTAAGCATTTTTACAGGTCTGCCTGTCCATTGAGGATGGAGGTCGACATATATAGGAGTCTCCCTAACAAGTAGTAATGTTATTCCTTTACCCTACTTGGTCATAGCACGGTAGTGGGAGCTGCCAGCTTCACGTGTTTTAACTCTGTCAAAGCACTTTGAAAAGGTGGTCTGTGGTATCTGGAAAGCTGATGTTGCGTGTGAAGATTACAGACAAGCTTTATCCAAGGAGATCTGGCTCTCGAAGTTGAGAAAGCGGTGCCTCTTCGGTTTTCGAACAAGCAATCTTGTCGGGGATCTGGCTCTCGAGATTCGGAGAATGGTGCCTCTTCGATTTTTGAGAAAGCAATCCTGCTGGGAGTCTGGCTCTCGAGATTCAGAGAGCGGTGTCTCTTCGATTTTTAAGAAAGTAATCATATTGGGAGTCTGGCTCTCGAGATTCGAAAGGCGGTGCCTCTTCGATTTTGGAGCAAGCAATCTTGTTGGGAGTGTTTTCTCGAATGTGAGTAAAGGTTGGGCATGTTTGCTAGTCTACCTTGCCACGGAGCACAGAGGTTGACACACAGGGACTTTCCAATTATCCATCAGTGGTGCTATTCCTTTACCCTTGTGGGTATTAATAGGTAGCTAGACCTTCAAAATTTATGTGTCTAAACTTTGTTAGTGCTGTTTCTTTGCTATTCTTTTACCCTTTTTGGTCATAGCGATGTAGTGGGAGCTGCAAGCTTCACGTGTCTAAACTTTGTCAGAGATCTTTGGCAAAGTTATCTGTGGTACCCATGAGCTGATGTTGCATGTGGAAAGTGGATGATTAAACAGTAAGATTCACGTGCTTTCCACTTCACCAGAAATCTTCGACAGAATGCCCGTAATTTCCGCAAAGCTGAGTGTGCATGTGACAGGTGCTGACAAGGCTGAAAAAGCAGGTTCCTCTTCGATTTCTGAGATCGGCCCTCATGGTCTCTAAGCAGCCCAGCTTTTGAGAAAGCAAGCGCCTCTTCGATTTCTGAGATCGGTCTTCGTGGTCTTTGAGCAGCCCATCTTTTAAGAAAGCAAACGCCTCTTCGATTTCTGAGATCACCTCTCGTAGTCTCTGAGCAGTCCAGCTTTTGAGAAAGCAAACGCCTCTTCGATTTCTGAGCAGGCGCCTCTTCGATTTCTGAAGCTCCGTCGAGTGCAGATTTTTATAGAGGCTGGCATTAAGTTCCAAAGCGCACTTGAATCTCCACCAGTAGAAGCTCCCTTCTTACACTTCTAAGATGTCTGGCCCCTCCGAAAATGTCTGGCCCCTTCGACCGTCATTTTGACTTGAACCTTGTTGAAGAGGCAGCCATGCCTTCTCCAAACAACATATGGCGCCCATCCTTCTTATCCCCTACTGGTCCTCTTATCGTTGGGGATTCCGTGATGAAGAATGATATGACCGCTGCGGTGGTGGCCATAAACCTTCTCACTCCCCGAGATAACAGACTACTTTCCAAACAGTCTAATGAGTTAGCTGTTAAGGATTCTCTGGCTCTCAGTGTTCAGTGTGCATGTTATGTGTCTAATATGGCCCAACGCCTATTTGCTCGAACCCGCCAAGTTGAATCATTGGCGGCTGAAGTGATGAGTCTCAAACAGGAGATTAGATGGCTCAAGCATGAGAATAAACAGTTGCACCGGCTCGCACATGACTATGCTACAAACATGAAGAGGAAGCTTGACCAGATGAAGGAATCTGATGATCAGATTTTACTTGATCATCAGAGGTTTGTGGGTTTGTTCCAAAGGCATTTATTACCTTCGTCTTCTGGGGCTGTACTGAGTAATGAAACTCCAAATGATCAACCTCTTATGCCTCCTCCTTCTAGGGTTCTGTCTAGTACTGAGGCTCCGAATGATCCCCCTCCAGTGCCTTCTCTTTCTGGGGCTCTACCGACTGCTGAGACTTCTCCTAAGCAACCTTTGTGAAGGCTCCCTCTTGTTTGTAAGAAAACTATCAATAAAAATCATTTTCCAACTGGAATTTAAGAAGAAAAAATGGAAACAAAAAAGAAAAAAGGAAAGAAGGGTGGCTTACCCAATCAGGAGCTCTGAGGAAACCGAGTCCACCAGCATTCGCAACAGCAGTAACAAGCTCCGGTCCTGAAATATCAGCTCCCAGCGGTGCTTGAACTATTCCGTACTCAAAACCCAATATTCCACGCCAACCCATTCTACTCTCTCAAATCTCTCACTAACTGGGAACTGCTCTAATATCTCCAGTGGGTTTCTAGTTTACTTAAAGTTATGATGATTACTAGGGATCCATGCATTTAAGGATTATATATTTTATTTGTAATGTTTTATAGTGGGGAGACGGCTGTTGGTGCTGAGTGCTAAAGCATGAACGTGGACATTGTTCGTCTGTTTTGTAGCAGGATTGTTGTTTCTAGATTCTACACGTAAGCTAAAAACTAATGCACCCCTTTGGTTTGTTTATTTTCCAGATAACGCAAGGGAGGACGTCAATTTTCAGTGAAGGATATGTATGACAAAAGTGTGTTGGTATTGTGGCGTTTCGTGTAAGTGTTATAAATGGATAAGTTTTTCTCCAATTCCATTTTTTAGGTTTTCACAATAATTTTAGACTGATTAACACTCATCACACTAATTTTATGACTCTCAAAATTCTCTAGTATATATTACCTTCAAGATAACTTTATTTCTTGTAATAAATTTTGTGGGGAATTCAGGACGAAATAGATTGAAGCACTTCTATGCACTGCTGCTCCTTATATAATGAACATTGACGGGGAGTTCTAAAGTTGTGGTGTGTTAGCAGCGTGCATAGAGACCTCAAACTTATACGGTCAACAGGCCCTAAAATCCTACTCACTAACGGATTCTAAAAACCCTAGTGAGCCTATTACTAGAATACTAAAACCCATAGAATTGTCTTCCACGCAGGAACCTCTTAACCAATAAGAATTAGTCTGTATTTCACTCTTCCTTGAGGCTCAAGAAATAGCTAATTAATTAAAACTCTTAACACTAGTTCAATCTGGTTACAACTATGTAAACCAATTAGGTTATGAAAACCAATTAGGTTGGACTTTAATATTTGACTCTGACATATATATTGATTAGATGTATACTCTCTACGGTCTAGTTTTGTTTGTAGAGTTGTATTTATATATGTTATACTTGGAAGTCATTAATACATGTGAAAAATTTGGGGAATATAATAAAAACCGAATAGACAAATAAAATCATTTTTATTAATAAAAGATGGCTTCAAAGTTTAGCTCATCTCAATTTTACATCCAGTTTTCCGTGCATGAAAACAATAATGCCCAATAATTAAATCCTAAATAAACTGCAATTGTATAAAATCGACCCTTTTTGGAATATATTTGCCCTATAACTCACAGACTAACCTCGTATTTGTATGGAGTAAGCTACTTTCTTTCTTTTTCTATTTTTTTTATAAAAAAAATTTAGAAGAATCTCGACGATACGAGAGAAATTAAATTAAATCAGAAAGAGAAGCTACACTTAATTAGGGTCGTAATATAAGAAGAAATAATAAAGTAAAATGTACAAGAAAAGGGAGAGACATAAACCTAACCCCCTTTAAAAAACAAAAAAAAACTACAAGGGGTGGGGGGGGTGATTTGGAGGTCAAGCCTAAACCCCTTTAAAGAAAAAGCTAAAAGGTCTAAACCTACATAACAAGTTTCAAAACACCAAAACAAATAGGTTAGAAAAAAAAATGAAACATTATGAAGAACACAAGACCATGTTAGAAAAAATTTCGGCAACCACATTCCCTTCTAGATAAATATGTGAACACCAAAAAGTCATCTCATGAATTCGGTTTAAGCAAGTAAGCCATTGAGCCCAAAAAGGCCAAAGAGGAACAAAGTCTTTTGAACGAAGACAAACAAGAGCACTAATAAAATCACTTTTCACGAAAAAAAAATGTCAACCTCATTTATAAGCCAATTCTACGTCAATAAATCTGCGAAAAGAATTGTAATGACCAATAACTTGACATAATCCACCAAGGAATCGATCATGTCAATCTCTGAAACTCCTCGGCGAGGAGCCAATGTCGAGCCCTACACTGTGAGTCAACTTGAATGCCTTTCTAATTTTATTAAAGCTCAGCTAGCCCCTCAATCTAGGCCACTCAGTCTTCTTTTCGTTGGCTTTCTCATCCATCGTATTGGATCAAGATTAAGGTTGACGGTGCTTTCTGTGCTGCTACAAATTCTAGGGATGTCAGTGTGATCTTTCGCAACACAGTCTGTAGTTATGCTGGAGGTTTTGTTCGTAAAATATCTCATGTGACTAATCTCAAGATGGTTGAGGTTTTAGCTGCACGCGATGATGTTTGTTGGCAACAAATTATTTTGGAGTATGATGCACTACGTGTGGTCTGAGTTGTTGGAAGTTTGCATGGTGGCTCCTCCGCTATTGGTTTGTTGATTGATGATATTAAAACTAGCCTGCGGGGTTTTGTTGCCTCAAGAATTTGTCATGTCATATATCCGCCAATGTAGTGGCACATAGAATTGGCAAGTTACACTACAACAATATTAGCTTTAACTGTCGGATGATGGTGGCGGTTAATAAGCCATTATGTCGGATAAAAGATATCCGACATATCATTTAGTTAGTGTCGGATATAATAGACAGGATTTCCTAGCGGATAATTACTATCGGATTAAACCGACATAAAATTATTATAACCGCCATTTTTTGTGAATTCTTTTTTTAAAATATTTTTTTATATATTATGGTGGTTTTGAAGTTAATGGTGGCAGTTATAACCGACAGAAATTGACTATTTTATTATTTTAGTATTCTGGTGGTTATTTTTTTTGTATTCTGGCAGTTATAACCGACATAAATTGACTATTTTATTATTTTTATGCCAAAAATTTTTCAGTTTGTTATTCATTCAGATTCTTTCTCTTCTTCATCTTCAATCTTCAATCTTCAATCCTCAATCTTCAATCCTTTTCTTCTCTTCATCTTCAATCTTTTTGTTCTCTTCATTTCACAGTAAGTTTTTCATTTCTTTTGCTTCCATACTTTTTCATCTTCTATTTCTTTCTTCATCAAGCACTTTGTAGCTTATTTTTATTTTCTGATTTGATTTTGCAAGAGCTTTATTTAGTTGGCTGATTACGTAAAGAGTAGATCGACGACAAAATTCTTCAATAGTTCAAGTTTTATTACTGAACTTCTTAATGTTTAAATTGTTTGTTTGACACACAAGATAATTTATTTAGAGATTTTAATTTAATTAGTCAGATAAATTAGGAATGTATGTGTTCCATTAGTTTATTTTATTTACTTAAATTGTTATGAAGAAATTGAGATAAATATTATTTGTAAATATTTATGTTAAATTGACAATATTTAATATACCATAAATTGGTAATATTTAGTAATATAGGTATATCTTTTGTTAATAAATTAAATATTTCACTCTAATTGCTATGAGGATATACAAAACTTAAATTTAATAAATAACCAAGAGTGTAGATAAACATATTTTTGTTAACCTTTTATTGTTTTTTTAATTTGTTTTACTGTGATAGGTGTTGGAAATTAAATTGCGATTGTGATAGTTCGAGGTTGAAGATAGGGATTGAAATTTCTAATAGTTATGCCTACATGATAGGGATTGAAAGATTGTAGGCATCTTAGTTTCAATGTAATATTTGCTCTCATACAGTGGTAAAACATGGAAAAGAGTTGGTTGACAATATCGCGAAATTTGGAAGCATATATAGATGGAATTAATTTATTTTTGGATCAAGCAGTTGCAAATGGTGCTGGCCCCAATAAGTTTAGATGTCCTTGCAAAAGATGTTGTAATCGATATATTTTTGTTAGAAAAACTATTGTCGAACATCTTGTGTTGTATAATATGGATAAAGATTACAAAAATGCTTCGTGGCGACCTCATGGGGAACCTTTCATTGGAGAGCAAAATATGGGGATTGGAGAAGAAGGTGTTGGGCCATCTACTGAAACAAGAGATCAGTTGACTGGTATTCATGATGTTCTTAATGATGTATTTCTCCAACTATTAACGGAAGAAGGTGTTGGGCCGTCTACTGAACCTCTTTCTGGTGAAGGGCGTCTGGAAGAAGTCGAGACTTCTTTTAAGTTGCATGAAGGGGCAGATCAAGATTTGTGGCCAAGTTGTAAGGAATTTAAAAAATTTGAGGCAGTTATAAGATTGTATCAGATCAAGTGTTTAGCAAGAATGTCGGACGGGATCTTCACCATGTTACTCGAGTTAATTACAAAAATGTTGCATGATGGAGATTGTTTGCCTGAATCTTGTTATAAGGCAAAAAAAACTTATAAATGACTTGGGTCTGACATATGTGAAGATTGATGCGTGTCCCAATAATTGCATGATCTATTGAAAAGACACTGCAAAGTTGACCACATGCCCAGTTTATGGTGAACCAAAATATAAAAATGTCAATGAAGAGGATGGCTTTAGAAAAAAAAATCACAGCTAAGGTTATGTGGTATTTTCCTTTAATACCACGATTGCAGCGGTTGTATACGTCGAAGCATATGGCTGAACATATAAGGTGGCACACAACTGAATGTCCTAAGGATGGGTTTATGAGACATCCTTCAGATTCTCCAGCATGGAAGCATTTAGATAATTTATATCCGCAGTTTGGATCAGAAATTCGAAATGTCTGATTAGGGTTGGCCAATGATGAATTTAATCCTTTTGGAAAAATGAGGCAAGACCATAGCACATGGTCTGTGGTGCTTTCAGATTACAATTTACCGCCCTGGATATGCATGAAGCAACCGAATTTGTTGTTGTCTTTGTTAATACCAGGACCACGCAGTCCCGGTAAAGAGATTGATGTGTACATGCGTCCATTGATTGATGAGTTGAATGAGTTATAGGAGGTGGGCACTCCTACTTATGATGCGTATTCCAACCAAAATTTTACGATGAAGGCTGCCGTCTTATGGACTATAAGTGATTTTCCAGCATATGGAATGTTATCAGGATAGAGTACACATGGATATAAAGCATGTCCACATTGCATGCATGATAAATAATCTATTTACTTGCTGGCGAGTCGTAAGATTTGCTATTTGGGGCATCGACGATTTCTTCCTGTTGATCAAAGGTTTCGAAGGAAAACCACATCTTTTAATGGTCAGCGAGAGCATCGTAGTGCACTAAGGCAGTGGACTGGTTTACAATGTCTTGAAGAACTTTGTACTTTGAGATTTACTTTTGGAAAACCAAAGAAAGATGCTTCGGTTGGGCAACGCAAAAAACGAACTGAGAGCAGTACAAGTAGTAAGAGTCAGTGGAAAAAGAAATCTATTTTTTATGAACTACTTTATTGGAGGCATCTGTTGATTAGACAAAATCTTGATGTTATGCATATTGAAAAAAATATATGTGACAATATAATGGGAACATTGTTAGATATAAATAAAAATTCTAAGAATGGATTGGCTGCATGTGCAGATATTGAAATCTTGAACATAAGACATGGACAACATCCACGTAGGGAAGGAAATAGAACATTTCGACCTCCAGCATTGTTCACATTGAAAAGAGAAGAAAAAACTGCATTTTGTGAAGTGTTGTCTACTATTCGGGTTCCAGATGGATATTCATCAAATTTGTCGCAATGTGTGCATGTGAATGAACGAAAAATACTTGGATTGAAAAGCCACAATTGCCATGTTTTAATGCAGCAGTTACTCCCGCTTGCAATACGTGCGGTTTTGCCTAAATCTGTTACTATGATATTATTAGAGTTGAGTACAATTTTCAGACAATTGTATAGCAAGAAGGAGTCCAAGGAAGGTTTCAAGTAATTGAATTCAAGAATTGCCTTGACATTATGTCAATTGGAGAAGATATTCCCACCTGCATTTTTTGATGTAATGATGCACCTCCCAGTACACTTGGCAGATGAAGCAGCTATTGCATGACCTGTTCAATATAGATGGATGTATCCAATTGAACTGTAATTAACAAATCTTTATAAAATTTGTTAATTTATAATGATAAATTTTGTTAGTAATTATAATAATTTGTGTTTTGTATTATAATTATAGGTATTTGTAAACACTGAAGCGCTATGTTTGTAATAAGGGTCATCCTCAAGGTTCTATTGCTGAAGCATATTTGGTGGATGATTGCTTATCCTTTTGTTCCATGTATCTTAGAGATGTCGAGCTGCGTCGCACTCGTAAAGGTCGAAATGAAGATGGTATTGGACGTGGAGTATCTGGTGGGTTATCAATTTTTTACTCTAAAGGATGTTATATGGGTTCAGGAGAAAATTAATTTCTTGACGCTGGCAATTCTATCGCTTAGTATATCCGCCACTACATCCATTTTTTGTCGGATTTTGCTTAATTTTCAACAGTAATATATGTTTTTTGTCGGTTATCATAGCAGCACTAATAAATGATTTTGTTGTAGTGTTGGCCTCAATTTTCAATTTTGCTAGTTGTTGGTTTGAGCCTCCAAAGTTGATACACGACATCCTCCTCGAAAATTGTATGCTTTCTTAATGTTATGAATAAAACCACTACCATTTCTTCTTAAAAAATCTCTTCAACAAGCAATAAGACCATAATTTTCTTTAGCCAAATCATTAGTGTTAAAGCTTAACTCAGGGAAACTAAGGAGGAGACCTAAGTACAAACGAATGATTAGGACCTTCTGATAGATAGGTTGAATACTCATATAAGAAATAATACGAAGGTCCAAATCGTATGAGTATTCAAAATAACCTTGCGAGCATAAACAATCCTAGAAACAATAGACATGCAAAAGAGATAAAAGGAGATAGGCCAGCAGTAGGCTACTTGTCCCATTGTGATTAATGATCCTTACCAATTTAATTAAATAGTATTTGTTGATCAACGCGAAAAATCAATAATATTACAAGATGGATGGATTGCATCTACATGTTATGTGGGTATATAGTTTGGTCAAATTGGCATCATCTGATACAGCTTGTTTATTGGCGATAATTGTCATCAACTAGCTAGGATGTTGATATTCTATGGTTCTAAAAGACATTAGTCAGGCGATGGGATAGGGCTTAACGTTTAGATGGATTATGCAAATTTAAGTTAATTTATTACATATCTATTGACCCTAAAAACTACCAAGCCTACGTGGCACGCAAGCCAAGTAATTAATAAGCTAACTACATCATTCGGTTGTGTGCAGGGCGGGCCAACTCGTCAGCCGAGTTCGGCAGGGGAGTAAAATGTGTTGATGTGGCGTTAGGCGCACTGCTAACTTCTTGGTCTTGCAATTGCGACTGAGGAAGGAACACATCTCGGCATTCGGGTCCTAGAGCCTAAAGACAAGGCTACTAGTTTCTTCGAAGTTCACAAATCATCGGTACTGGGTTCAGTCTCGATAATTATATTCGTGAAAGTATAAGTACGCCGAACTGGTACCAAACTGTACGGACACAAAAACTCAAAAAAGATTAATTTCTTGATTGTAAATGTGATTCGGCCATCGGAATGTCGAACTCTGAAATGTACTTGCGAATATCAGATCATAAAATAACACTCAACTTTCAATGTGCCGAGCCTAGTAACCTGTAACACCTCACTTCGCCTAGAAGGCTAATGAGATGACCTCTACCAATAAGGACTCGAAAATCCTTGTCAACCGAGACTTGGATAATAACCATTCGGTCTCGAAACAGTGTTGTTTATCCGAACTAAAATTGCTCATCGGTTGGCTGATTCTACTGTTTTAGTGTTTTTTTATCTAAATTGAAGATGTTGCCAGTTGCCTTCACAATGTTGTTTATCCAAACTGAAGATGTGTTGGCGAGAAGAAAGGGGAAAGGAAAAAATCTCAAGGTTGTTGAGAAGCTTTGCGCAGGGCAATTTGTGTGTTGATTTGAAAGGGCCTTGAATTGCAATTTGTGTGTTGCCAGTTCCCTTTGGTTGTGATGCTCGACGAGCCAACTGGGAGGTCTACCATTCTCACTTTTTGGCCCCTTAATTGGGCTATCTTCAGGGTTATCCTATGCCACTCCTCACTTCTCACTCACTCTTGAGTCGAGAATACCTCTCCGGCTCCTCAGAGAGGGAATTTGAGGAAGCCCAGAAAGAATTCCAAAAGTGATGTACCAAATTCCACCTTTGGTCAAGTACTCCAGAAACCCATTGTACCAGCACCTTCGCCAATTGGTGGATGCCTACATCAAGGATTTCTTTGGTACTTCGGCAGAGGAAGTTTCAAAGAAACTTTTTGGCGATCGACCAAAGAAGACTCTTGCTCCAAAATCCAAAGAAATGGCCCAAGGTATTTATCTTTTACTTCTCTGTTCATCTATTTAATTCAAACTTCATTCTGACTCAGGTTTAGCTTTTCCAGGTGGTCGTGCAATAAGACGGACCGATGTCGTTGTGATGGTTGTAGCCAAGAAGAAACTTGCCCCTCCTCTAAAGAAGGCTGCAACTACTGCACCGATTGTATCAAGCAAACGGCCTCGCCCGGAGGTCGAGACGACTGATAATGTTGCCCAACCCCTCAAATATATCAAGAAGGCAAAGAAATAAGAGTAGGAGATACATGTCAATTCAAGTAAAACCACAGGAACAACCACTTTTAGTTCTTTCTCATTTCTCCGGTTATTCAAGTCTCGGCAAAGGGACTGCAAGACCCTTCGACCCCAAATATGGGCCAAGCGACCGTGGTTCAAACCCCCACGTAAGCCGCTTTTAAAGTTGAAATGGTCGTCACCCCAATAGTTGAAAAACTTGCAACCCTAGAGCCAATCGTTGCTCCTGCTGATGTCGGCCCAACAGCTGCTACTCTAGAGAAAGCGGCAACCACGGCCAAAAAAAACCCTCCCCCTAATCCAAAGAAGAATCAAGTGATCGCAAGGTACGAAAATTTCCTTTAATAATCTTTCATTTTAACTAGATCTCCCGACTAATGAAAAATCATCTTTTATGACCAAAAGAACGAAAGCAAAGTACCCGCACTGGTGAGGCACCCTCGACTGGTTGAACCACCTACTACAAATCCCTTACCTCTGGACAAAGGTAAAGGTGTCGCATCCTTTCCGAGTGATCTCCAACTGGAGGTCGAGGTGGCTAGCCTGGTCGACCCACAAGCGGCCGAAGTAGGTTTAGGACATGAAGCGGCACCTTTTGTTGAACCAAAAGCAACAACAGAGATGCAGGTTCATCCCCAAGACTAAAACCTTGGCATCCCTCCTCAGGAGTTCTCTTCGACTTTTGTAAGACATCAACATTTTCTTTTATTAATTTCCTGCCTTAGAACTCTAAACCAACAAAAAAAATTAAGTGCTAGGTGCCCAATCGTTCATTTCATTGAAAATTCTATGCACCGAATGGTGTTATTTATATTTCCTGGCCACCACATAGCCATCAAACGTGGATAACCTTCATCGGCCGTATGAATTGAAAATGCTTTAAACACTAGGCTTGACCATTAAGCTCTCTAGGTTCGACCAACGAACCAACAGACATGGCCGAAGTCACTTCTTGGCATGTCTAAAACAACTCATTTCTCTGCAATTCTTTTGAATCCTCTTTTCTCTAACAACTATTTTCTATGCAGCCTTTGTGGGAAGTCGAGCTTGATGCCCTTCTCTTTAACACCTCGAGGACAGTTGGGCTTTCTGCAACCCCAGTAGAGTCTAGGGCCCTTGCCAAGCTGCAGGAACTTTTGTCTTTCTCCGCCTCACAAATCCTCCAACGCAAAGGCCTCGACTCTGTTAGAGAGTGATTGAACAACCTTGCAGCTAACGACCTACCGAGCAATGAAAGTGTTGTTCATCTGTCAATTGTCTTAAAAAGAACTTGACAATATTTCACTGTTTTCGAGAAAGCTCTTCGGGTAGAGGATGACCTCAAGGCTGTAACGGTCGTTCACGAAGCTATCTGACCAGAGCTTGAGGCAATAAAGGTAAAGAAGTAAAGATTGGCCGACCTTGACAGTCAGATCACTGATCTTCAACATCAGAGGTTGGTCGTTGCTTCTATGCTTGAAAAAGATTTTGAGTCAAACAAACCCCGACTGGCAGAATATGCTGCTAATGCGAAGTGGATAACTAAAGGCTGACAAAAGAACACAATAGGCCGAGGTCACGATACGCGAAGTGAAATGGTTAAAGCTGAAAGCCACTCTTGAAGCTTTTCTTCCGTTAACTCCTTATGATTTTTGTGCCTTTAGTTGTAGGATGGTCGATTTCTTTTTGTAATTTTGTATGTAAGCCATTTGAAGATTAATGAAATAAATCCTTTATTCTTGCATCTCCCAAGTGACCGGATAATATTTCTTTAAGAATTTCCCATTGATTGGTAATTTATGAATCAAACAAGTTCGATCCTTGAGGTGGTATGACCTCTTGTCGAGAACTTTGTGAACGATAAATGGTCATTCCCAATTCGGCAACCATTTCCTGAATCTGGGGTCTTTAATCCTTACTGGTAACACAGTTTGCCACACTAATTCACCTTCCCGAAACGTCTTTTGCCTGACTCGTCGATTATAACCTCGTTCGCTAATCTTTTTCTGCGCCACTAGCAAATTATAGGCATCAAGCCGAGCTTCCTCCAAATCCTCTAACTCTTACCTCATGGCCTGATTATACTCGACACTGAACAAACTGCTTTGTTCGATAATTTGTAACGAGTTTAAGCTTAGCTCGACTAGTAGCATCACGTCGTGTCCGTAAGTTAATGCATATGGGTATTCTCTGTTGCTGATCGAAGTGAAGTTCGATATGCCCATAATGCCTCATTTAACTTCAAATGCCACATACTAGCCTTTTCTTTTATCATTTTCTCAAGGATACCGATCAAAACTTTCTTACTTGTTTCGGCTTATCCGTTTGCCTATGGGTAATATGGCGTAGATTGATCAAGCCGAATTTTCAAACTTGCTATGTATTCTTTAAATTTATCAGCTGTAAAAATCGTGTTATTGTCCGTTATAATTGTTTCTGGTACGCTAAATCTTGACATGATGTTTTCTTCTACAAAATTACATACCTCTTTGGATGTTAACTCGATGTATGATTTTTCTTCAACCCACTTGGTGAAGTAGTCAGTCGCCATAAGTATCCATGCATGCTTTGCTAGTCCGGAAGACGACGTAATTTTCCGATTACATCCATGGCCCATCCTCTGAACAACCATGGTTTGGTGACCAAGTGAAGTAATTTGGCTGGGACCCTCTGTATGGGCCCATGGATTTGACATTGTACACAACCTCACACGTATTCAATGTAATCGTTTAACATACTCAGCAAAAAAAATTGTGTCGGCAGAGCAACCAACATGTTTTACATCTAGATTGATGAGCCCCGTATATTCCTTCATGTGCAACCTCTTCCAGGCTGAGGCACAATAACAACAGACCGTCTTCACATTTTCGATATAGTTCATTCTTGTACATTACGTAATTCGTGGCATGTACCCTTGTCTTGCGATCGTGTTTGCCACTGGGATTATCAAGATACTGTATAATTAGCCTTCTCCAGTCATCTGGTAATATCTCGACCGTGCAAATATCTATAGGATCCTCTCATTCCAATAACGAAGGTAAGGACATAACTCGTTTACGGATCACGTGGTCGTATTGGAGAACTTGTTGATTAACCAAGGCCGGGTGCGGACATAGCACCACTGGTATGACCGGGCCCAGTTTGCCCCCAAAAGTTATGTACCATAGGCTATTTGAGCCAATTTGTCTACGTCAGTATTTCAAACTCATGAAATGGACTTGAATGTAATGTCTGTAAGTGATTCGGCTAAATAGCTGGCAACCATATGATAGGGTGCCAGAGTACAACTCATGCAATGAAAAGTCTCATTAAGTTGGTTAATCACAAGTTCTGAATCGCCAAGGACAAGCACGCGGGCTACCCTTAAGTCATGAAGGACGTTAAGGCTGATGACAAGGGCTTCATATTCGGCCTGATTGTTTGTACAGTCAAAATCTAACTTAAGGGAAAAATACCATATGTAGTGATCAGGGGATTGGATGACGATACCAACGCTAGCGAGGTCGAGGTACTAGAGCCATTAAAATACACCGTCCAATAATTGTCACGTGTTTCCACCAAGCCAATTTCAACGTCGTTGCCCCTAAAACCGTATGGGGAAAGATGTTAAGCTAAGAAATCAGCCAACGTCTGTCATTTGACAGCTTTTTGGGGCATGTATTGAAAACTAAATTCGGACAGTGCCATTGTCCAATTCCCAATTCGGCCTTTTATTATCAACCTAGTGAGCATATAGCGAATAAATTTGTTTGGGCGATAACCTGAGTCACAAAAGGGAACATGTAATGTCTGAGCTTAGACGCAACGAATAACAAAGCCAAACAAAGTTTCTCGATAGCTGAATAATTAATCTCAGCTGAGTTAAGATTCCGGCTAAGATAAAAAATGGCTTGCTCCCACTCAGTGCCGTTGTCTTCTGCAAGAAGATAACCAATGGATTTCTAGGCCGGCAAGATATGCAACTTAAGAGGTTTACCACGTCAAGGTAGTGAGGGAGACCTTGGTTTGTGCGAAAGCATCCCAATGCTCTTCGCGCCATTCTAGTTTGTCAAAATCCTTAAGTTTCAAGAGAGTGAAGAAAGCCTTCATTTTCCCCGTCAAATTAGAAATGAAACGGCGGAGGAAATTGATTTTGCCAAGTAAGGATTGTTAAAGCTTCTTGGTTGTTGGGGGTGGAGTATCAATGATTCCTTAAGCTTTATTCTCATCCACCTCGATGCCACGATGATGTACAAGGAAACCCAAGAAGTTGCTAGTCGAAACACCAAATGCACATTTAGCAAGGTTCATTTTGAGGTTATGTTGGTGCATATGAAGGAAAGCTTGCTGAAGATCATCTAAATGTGTTCAGCGGCGCTTCGATTTGACCACCACATCATCGATATATACCTCTACGATTGTGCCAATCAGGTCGTGAAAAATAGTATTCATAGCGCGTTGGTATATGGCACCAGCGTTTTTAAAGTTGAACAGCATAATGACCCATTCGTAGGTCCCGAGTGCCCCGAGGCAACGAAAAGCTATTTTGTGGACATCGACCTCAACAATGAAAATCTGGTTCTAACCAGCATAATCGTCCATGAAACATAACAGCTCGTGCTTTGCTACAGCGTCGATTAACAAGTTTGAAAATGGCATCGTATATTCATCTTTAGGGATTTCAATGTTCAAATTACGAAAATCAATGCAAATACGTAGAGCACCACTTTTCTTTAAAACAGGGACAATATTCGCCAACCATTCGACGTATCGAGCTTTCCGAATAAAACCAACTTTTAAAAATTGAACGAGTTCATCTTTTATGCTAAGCTGAACTTCGGTCAAGAATCGTCAAAGGGGTTGGTGGAAAGGTTTACAACCAACCTTTTGATCCAGGCCAGGCATCTCATAGTAACTCCAAGCGAAACAGTCTTTAAATTCTTCAAGCAATTTACAAAGCTCAACTTTCATAGGTTGAGGCAACAATGAACTAATAAATAAAGGTCGAGGGTCATCGGTTGTGCCAACGTTTATTTCATCTAATGGATCTTTGACTTGGGGTCGAGTGTCTTCGAGCTCAGCTGGGGCAACTTGGACTTTATCAAGTGACAGGACTGGACCGTTGTTTCATTCGGCAAGGAACTCTACTAAGTTCACACCAAAATTCGGTTGCTTGGAAATAATATACCAATGGCCAGCAAGCGTTCCATGATAAATGAAACATCAATTAAGTTATCCAACCCCAGTCTCACTGATTCCTGCTGAACAGTCTTGGTACCAATCTCGATGGCTTTCTGAACTAAGATCTGATTCTGTCATCCTTCTTCGTTGAAACCTTGCAGGGTGATGTAGCTGACATGATCATCGTAATAGCGAGCTTGAATCATATTAGCTTCGAACGGCTGATTATCGACCAGATGAACTACGACTGATTTGCCATCCCAAAAGATGAGGACTTGATATAATGATGAAGGGATACAGCTAGTATGGTGGATCCAGTCACGACCAAGCAATGCATTATACTCAGTCTTGGAATCAATTATAAAAAATGCGGTCATGTGATTTCGACCTGCGATATTCACCTCTAAAGGAAGCATTCCTTCAGTCTGAGATTTGTCACCGACAAAGCTGCTCATGGTTACCCCTGATGGAATGAGTTCGTCATTGGAACGATGTAGTGTTTTCATGATAGAAACGAGCATGATGTTGACTGTTGCTCCACAGTCAACAAAAATTTTAGAAATCGGGTATCCTTCAATATAGGCCATGATATACAAAGGCTTCAAGTGATGAAGATCAACGAATGAAGAATGGGGAAATAGTTCGACGAAAACTGCTTTAAGTTTATCCTCTTTGCTTATTTGCTCAACTTCTTCGGTGACCACAAAATCGACCTGCGTGGCATCCTCAGCCATCACGTCACCGTCCAGGAAATTTGGTTGGGATGTGGTTGGCCAGAATTCTACGGGTAAGACATGGACCATGCTAATTTCCATGTTGTCTAAGACCAAAGGGCCTATCGGGTTGTGATCTTCGTCCTCTAGATTTTAGGGAGAGATGTCTTTCTTATGGGCATCACTCGTTTGGCCATCTTCAGTTGTAGTGACAACACGTTCATGCGACATGTCTATCGGAGCTGTTTTGTTTTGAATTTCGTCCACTGTCTTGCTCATCATTGAGACTTGGTTTTACGCTTGTACAGCCTTGTGAGTCTACTCCTGATATGCGATGCGGGTGTCTCTTGTGTCCAGGTAAGCATCTAAACGTGCAACGCGCTCTTTTTCATCAGTCGTAAGGCCGAAAAGGGAAATGGCTGAGAAAACTTCAAAATGGTACCGCAGATATTGGAGGTCCTAGAGAGAGAAATGAAACTCGGCAGTATCAATATCAGTGTAAGGTTCTACCTCAAAGCTGAGAACTCAAGCCTTGCGTATATGTTGGAACCTAGCCTTCATTCTCATATCCATGGTCTTTTGGATAATCTGTTCGGCATCGAGGCAAGTTAACGTCAGATCAAGAGACTCTTGCCATGCTTTTGGCAAACCATACAAGTCATTAGCCGAATGTTTCTTGTGCAACTCCCGCATGCATTCCAAAGCTTCATCGAGAAACAGTGGGTGGAGATTTCGTCGGACTTTAATTAATGGCTCTTATGGGGGTAGTGAATGAAGTTTGCTTTCGGCTTTCTTCCAAAAGTGCTCGAGGCGAGCTTTCATCTTCTCAGGCTGAAGAAGAAGTTTGATTTGCTTCTCATATTCTTCAATCGTGGTTTCAAAATCGCGATCGATCACCTTTTTTCCTTAAAGCAGCTCGGCCATGATTGCCGGAGATTGCCTGCACCGAGGATTTTTTGAGATGTTGCCATGGTTGCAGGCGTAAGTTGCGGTGCTTTAGCCTGAAGTGGTTGTTCATTTAGCTCAGTTAAGATGACGTTTGATTTGCACCGACTATATAAAACTATCGGCCTGTCAGTTTCCTCTATACTGGAGTCTGACATTGACTCGACATAAGATGGGTTTGAAAAGTATTTGGGTGGCTCGTTCAAAGATAGATCAATTTTCAATCGTGGCCGAGAGTTCCACTTAAGGACAAACTGCGTTGACGAACTCGGCTTTTCCTTTTCCCTTGTCCTTGGGTAGATGAGCATGTACCATACTTATTGTCGCCCAAGGGAAAGGATCAGCATCAACAGTCATTGGGGGTTTCTCGAGAAACTTAGGTTTGCCATTGTCGATCCAGTTTTGGATGGCGTCGTGAAATATGACACAATTATTTGTCGTATGCTTGTTTGAATTATGGTATTTACAAAACATCTTTCCTTTCAAATCTTCGGCCTTGGGAATATTATGCCCTGGCCAAAGTTTAACAATCTTTGCAAGTAACAACTGGTCGAAGATGGCATCGACCTTAGTGATGTCGAAAGTGTAGACCTTTGACATTTTGACAGTGGCCTCCACAGAGGCCAAGTGGGTTTTGACATCTTTGGAATTAGCGTGAGCCAACACTTTGCATACGTATGGTTTGTCAATTACCATCTATATTGGCATATTGAGACTCTTCGCCTTCGGCCGATGCATAACTTAGCGTCGTGTTCTTGTAGATTGTCCCTCGGGTTGGGGATTTCAAGATTTTCTCTTCTTGAATCAAATAATCATATTGCTGGATCTATTGAGCCAATTCATACATATCTCAAAAGTTTGCCCCTAGGAATTTCTTCTTGTATTCCACGTCCAAGCCATTCAAGGCAAGCCTGACAAACTCAACTTCAGTGAAGAGTACTCAACATCAGTTTCTGGCCGATTTAAACCTAGTAAGATATTCCATTGGTGACTCGTCAGATGATTGAGCCATCCTGGCCAAATAAGAAATTGACATTTCCATCCCTAGCCGATAGAATTGCTCATGGAATTTTTAGACCAATTCTTCCTAGCTTTGGATGGAGTTGGGTGGGAGGTTGATGTACCATGCAAACATTGAGCCGGTTAATGAGAAATTGAATAGTCGTAGTTTATGAAAATCACTGTTAACATCTCCACATTGAGCAGTGAATCAAGCCACGTGTTATAATGAGGACAAGGATGACTCTCCAGCAAAAAGGCTAAAGTTTAGAATCTTGAATCCCTTAGGATACTCGAATCTTTCCACGAAGGCTGGATATAAGTGAATGAATTTTGGGAACTTCAGCCTTTTTTTTAAGGCCGAATTAATCATTCTCTGAACCTCGACTATGTCAACTGGTACCGCTTCTGCTCCTTGGTTAATTTTGTCCGATATGGTGCTTGATCCACCACTTTTCTCTAAGTCAATCATTTTAAGCCGAGCAGATCCTGTCTCGACCTGTAATGTTGGTAGGGAATTATTCTTTAGAAAAGGTTGCCTAGGTCGATCGGCAAGTCCAATAGCGTGGACTTTACTAACCAGAACTTCAAGCAATCTGTTGTGCACAGCGTTATTATCACACATCTCTTCAAGTATGCTTTTTGCCTCTCGGCTGAACATTTGCTCAAACTACCAAGATTGCTCTTTAAATCATCGCTAGAGAAAAGATCTAGATGGTGGATCAGAGGCCTCATCACCATCCTCTTCGTAATCCTCCACTAGTCCTTCAACAAAAATGCCTTTTGTCATTTTGGTGGGGATTTCTGCATCACGAGTTTGACCGCCGACATTAATTTCCTTTTCTCGGCATGTTGTACTTATGGCTTCAGGTGTCATGGCAGCAAGAGACTTTTGTGCCTATGACAAGCCATCGTGTCCTTGGCTTTGGACTGTATGTGGATGATTAGTCATTGACTTACCCATAACTGTTTTCTTTTTTACTGACCGTGTTTCAATGGTCATGAACTTTATAGTTTTAGCACTGTATCCCACCAGGAGTGCCAAAATGTTGAACCAAAAAACTACCAAGCCTACGTGACACGCAGCCCGAGTAATTAATATGTTAACTACGTCGTTCGGTTGTGTGCGGGGCGTGCCAACTTGTCTGCCAAGTTCAGTCGGGGAGTAAAATGTGTTGATATGGCGTAGGGTGCGATGCTGACTTCTTGGTTTTGCGACTGGGGCTGAGGAAGGAACATGTCTCAGCCTTCGGGTTCTAGAGCCTGAAGACAAGGCTGTTAGTTTCTTTAAAGTTCACAAATCGTCGGCATTGGGTTCGGTCTCGGTAATTATATTCATGAGAGTATACGTACGCTGAACTAGTACCAGACTATACGGACACAAATACTCGAAAGAGATAAATGTCTTGATTGTAAATGTGGTTCGGCCATTGGAATGCCGAACTCTGAAATGTACTTGCGAATATCCGATCATAAAATAACACTTGGCTTTCAATGTGCCGAGCCTAGTAACCTATAACACCTCAATTCGCCAAGAAGGCTAATGAGATGACATCTACCAACAAGGACTTGAAAATCCTTGTCGACCGAGACTTAGATAATAACCAGTCGGTCTTGAAGCAATGTTGTTTATCAAAATTGAAGTGCACCTTGGCTGGTTGATTCTACATCTCCAGTGTTGTTTATCCAAACTAAAGATGTCACCAGTTGCCTTCATAGTGCTGTTTATCCAAACTAAAGATGTGTTGGCGAGAAGAAATGGGAGAGGAAAAATTCTCAAGGTTGTTAAGAAGCTTTGCGCAGGGTAATTTGTGTGTTGACTTGAAGGGGCCTTAAATGATGCACTCCCTTCTCTATTTATAGCAGCGAACCCCCTTCATGGTCGAACTAGAAATGTACTCGGATTAGAACTCCTCAACCCATTCTGATCAAGTTTCGACGAATCCTAACCCCTATAGGACTTTGAACCAAGCTCATTAACGAACCAGATTCATCCCCTAATTCTAAGCATATTCAGCTTTAAGACTCCTCGTTGCACTAGGGTTCGACTACCTCACCTTTATACTAGGCCGAGAACAACTCTAAGCTTAGGCCTAAACAATATCATATAAATAAATGTCAATTATATGGTATAAAAGTATTAGTTGAGTAATACATCATCTCTTTATTAATTAAAATACTAAATAACATAACTTAAATGGACAACAACTAAAAATAATAAGCACAATACAATACGTAAAATACATATTAACATAAGATAATAATTATTACTTAAACCCTTGAAAATGGATAAGCATATTTAACACCAGGAGGTCAATATGTCAAGTGTGAGGAAGGATGTAGTTGAAGCTGGTGGAAGTTCTAGGAATTTAGTTACTGTGTTGTTGGCTACAGAAGGGGATTCTAGTACTATGTACAAGGCCAAAAGTTGGACAATTGAGTCCAAGAATGAGTCCAAGGAAGAGGCTCTGTGAGGAGATTGCTGAAGAGGCGGGTCCTAGTGTTTGGGTTAAAACTTAAACTTTGGGCTTAGAAGGGAGTTGGCCCAAAAAGAGAAGGAAAAGCCCGAAGCTTAGCCCAAACCCAGAATACAGGGAAGGCTTTTTTTTTACTAGGTGCAGGTCAAGTGGTATAGACCAGCCAGCTATACAGCCCAAAAAGTACTTTTAGATGGCAGTTCAAGTAAAATAGTTGATGAGTCACTACCCTTCAAAATGCATTCGGGCAAGGTTGTTGCTACAGGAGGCCAAGTCAAGGTGTCTATAAAAGGGGAAAGAGAGGTCAGAATCAAGGACACTCAAACTGATAGGAGCATATTTATGCGACTTAATTGGCTTGTTCTCGTGCATTTAAGTTATGTTTCCTTAGTTATTTTAGTGTTTAAAGTCACTTTTGTGTGTTTTCAGATTCCAAAGTCAAAGTATGCATTTTGGAGCCTTTTGGAGCAAAATGGAGCTTGGAATGATTATCACATGCTTGGAGCAAAAGGAATTAATGAATTGAAGACTTGAAGAAATTAGGATTCCTAATCAACGAATGATTCCTAATCAACGAAGGATTCCTAATCAATGAAGGATTCCTAATTGAAGATGGATTCCTAATCACATGAGGATTCCTAGAAGAACAAGGATTCCTACTTAAAGTAGGAAAGTTAAGCCAAGGTTTCCTATTTTGGTTTGACCTTTCCTAATTCTAAAAGTACTCATGTTCCAGCCACTTGAGGACTACATATGCATTTGAGGACACAAAACAAAGGCCCTAGAACTCTTAGGGACCTTTGCCGCACCTTTCCCAATCCCCCATCCCTTTGCCGTGCAAGGGATCCCTTTTTCCATTAGTTTTAGGACACTTAGACCTTTCCTAAAACCTTTGCCGCACCTTGTGAAGGTTCCTTGCCCTTTCCTCTTCCTTGCCGTGCAAGGGAGATGGTTCTTTCCTGATTTTATGCATTAAAACACATTCCTAATGTGTTTCAAGGTGTTGCCGCATATCCCTTGACTTTCCCTTAAGTTTCTGATTTGATTTCCTATTTCTAGAAGCTTTTGACTTAATTTCTGTTTACCAAAATAGTCTAGGGTTTTTAATTTCCTAATCCCTTTAAATAAACATCCTTGTGCAGCCACAAAGATCACCATTCATCCAGAAACTCACCATTCACACTAGAAACTGAACTTCATCTTCAACAGCCCCATTCCTTCACCATTCACCATATTTTCTGACCCAAAACCACCCTAGCCGCACCACCCATCAACCCTAAACACTTCCATACGTCCCCCATCCATTCTACATCATTCAATAACCCAAGAACCTGCGCATAGTCCCTGTGCCGCAGCAAAGGAGAGGAAGAAGAAGTACTTGAAGATTCTAGCCGTTCAACATCGAATCGTTGGAATATTTAGGTGTTCTCTTTCTTAAATTTAGAATGTATGAATCTGTTTTCCTTTGTTTTGTGAACATGAGGAACTAAGCCTTTTGGCTAGGGGGTTATTCAATACCATGATTATGCTTGCAAGATGAATTGATTACGTCTAATTGTTATTTCATGAATTGTGAATGCAATTTGCTTAACCGTTTGATTGATGACTTATTTTTGTGTGTTAATTAAGATGGCCAACTTAGTTTTCATGCAGGAATTTGAAGCTAAAACATAAGGAAGTTTCACCTAATAGTTACAACTTTATGTTTGCAAGTAGTGGAGGTCGCTTATAAACGATCACGTTAAGTGAATTCTTGGCAAACGTTTCATGCTTTTCATAGTAACAATTGCCTCGTCAATACTTATAGTTTTCATGAAGCTTAATGATCTATGATTGTATCTTTATTGTGCTTTTCACGTAAGGAACTTTTAGAGAATATTTTGAGTTGTTGCATGTGCATTCCCATCCAATTCACTAACTTTAGGAAAACTTGAAGGTTAAAAAAGTGCTATCACAGTTAACCTAGGGCGTTGAGATTCATAATTCATTGAAAGAAACAATTGGAAATCAAAGTTGAATGCAAGTGTATCATGTGTGGAGAAGAACCCTCTAGTTGATCTATCACCCATCAATTTACTTAACTTTGTCTTAAAATCTGTTTACTTTGTTCTTGCTTTGTTTTAATTAATTTCGTCCAAAATCAACCCCACCTTATTCCTTTAAGTCATATTACTTAGAACTTGTCTTAGAATAAGTTTTTAGGTGTTTTAGGTCATTAGGAAACCAAAATTCGTCCAAGTTGTGTTAGAGTCCCAAAACTGCCCAGAAAGTGGTTTTTAGGCAGTTTTGAGTGTTTGTTTGCTGTTTTGAGTCTTTTGGTTTGTTTTAGTGTTTTAGAGTTTAGTTTTGCATTCTTTGAGTCTAGTTTAGTGTTTTAAACTTTGTTTTACGAATTTGAGTCAGTTTAGAGTGTTTTAGCAATCCCTCCTAATCCCCGGTTTAAGAACGATCCCTACTTATCCATACTACAATTGTCAACAAGAGGGTTAATTTGTGTGTTTAGTTATTTTACGCATCACAAACAAACAAATACAAGCACAAACTCTGCTCAAAGCCAGATTTGCCTTCAAAACGAAGCTATAGTCAGCCCAAGCTTTCATCCCTTTCGGGATAAACCTTTTGTAATAGCTCTGCTACCCTGCTCAACTCTTGCTGTAGTATCAATTTCTTCTGTAAACTCACCTCCCTACCCTTTTTCTAAGCTTTCAAACCTCTTACAAGACGACAAGCCTTGCCCGACCCTCTTTGTTTTTGTCTATTTATTCATTAGCCTAGCAATATGTTGTATACTACAAGTTATATCCAAGTTATTTCTATTAATATGGCTATTAAAAGATTCTCTCAGTGCTTAGATCCGATTTGAATATGTCTCCACAGTTCAAGTTAGATCTAAGTTCTAAGCCCTCGGGCATATAAGATTTGATCACCCTAAAAGTCCTTGGCCTCAAGGCATAAAAAAGAACCTGATGTGGACTTAACCCATCCACTACAAGCTTTGATAACAAGAAGTCCGAAGTTAATTGGGGCGCAAGTAATCGACCTGTCACTTAGTTTTATTGCTGTTATATTATGATTACCATGTAAACGTTCGGGGACGGGATGAGTTCTGATGGGAAGCCTCAAGGTCTACACCTAAGGCCCTACAAAGGCACCTATTTGGATTCACCCTGTTTTTCGGGCAAGAACATTGAGAATGGAAGGGGTTCTAATGGGAAGCCTCAAGGCCTATTCAAGGCCCCACAAAGGCACCTATTTAGATTCATTCTGCTCTTTGAGTTCAGGTAATCAGAAGTATGATGGTTATAAGACCTACATAACCAAGAAAAGGAACCTTATATGTTCGAGTACTAAGTTAGTTATTTATGGGAAGCCTTAAGGCCTATACCTAAGGCCCCACAAAGGCACCTGTCAATAACTAACATAGTCTTTCAAATATATAATTAAACTCAAACATCCGTTCTACATCTGCCATACTGAAGATGGCAGTGGCACACCTGAACAATTCAAAGTTAATCTTGATGGTGAGCCTCAAGGCCTACATCTAAGGCCTCACAAAGGCACCTCCCAAAGTTAACTCTGTCCTTCTCTTTCAGCCTTGCCCGACAAGCCCGCCAGTAAAGCAGGAGCCCGACAGAAAAGCATCAACCGGCGCCAAACCTCTCGGGGAGCTGTGTGCTCGTCGGACAGGAAGCATCCCCCACGGGAATTTCCACCACGGAAATAGTTTTGGTACGCCTAGTGGGATCACTCTTTTGTGTAACTCTTGCATGCCCAGTAAGAAAAGCCATACACTTTGTGAAAAGAAAACGAAGAGCGATTCTTCTCAACTTTGCCACCAATGACAGATCAATCAGGCAATCCTTCTTCCCCATCAGGACGGGTGGTCCTAGAAAGCCTATCCTCATCCGGAAAGTCAAAAGGAAAAGGAACCCATGAGGAATTACAGGCCACTATGATACAAGTGTTGAGGAGCATGGAAAAGATCTCTTTGGAGACAAAGGGGGAGGTCAGTAGACTATGTACCTTGACAGGTAATTTACAGAGAAGGCTCGATCTGGAGTTCTCCACTCCAAAAGGCGCGTAAGGAAGTGGGGTGAGCCAGGTTACCATCAGAAGTGAGCCAGTCATCCCCCTATTTCCACTATTAGAAGAATAAGCGAATAGGGGAAAGAAGAAAGCAGTTCTTGAAGGGAGTCAACCCGCGATAGAGCCGGTCCTCGGGAAAGAGTTTCCTAGCTTCCCGTTGTTAACATTTAATAACAGGAAGCAGAGCAAACAGGAGAGGAAAAAGTATGGGATGCCCATAATAACGGGAGAATCCAGCCAAAAAGAAAGCTCTGCAGCCCCGGACAAACCTCTTCCTTATAGGCCACCCCCGTTGGCTCATAAGGAAGGGGGAACCAACTGGAGAAAGCCTGAACCGAAGAAGGAAGCATTCATTGGCAATGACAGAAGCCCGAAGGATGAGTCCGCCCTTCTTTTCCAGAATAATATAGCTACTCAACAACTAAGGGATGAGTTGGCCGAGTTAAGGAGGGCAGTAGTTCAAAATGCTCAACCACGAGCTCGTCCAGTATTCAGGATTACTTATCAAAAGCCTTATCCTGAATACATTGATGAACAGAATCCATTTCCTCTCAACTTCAAGATGCCCGCATTCCCAACATTCACGGGTGAAGACAGCAGTGTGTCTTCCAGAGATCACATTTTCAAGTTCTCTAATCACTGTGTGGCATATGAAGACAACCCAAACTACAAGTTAAGGTTGTTTGGGAATTCATTGGCAGGACTTGCATCCCAGTGGTATTCTCTATTACCCCCTAACTCTATTGCCAACTGGCGGCAAATGGAGATGGCTTTCCATGAACAATTTTACAGAATAGAACCAGAAATAACTATTAATGATCTGGTTGAAGTCAAACAGTACGAGCATGAGTCCACAGAAGACTTCATGATGAGGTTCAAGAAAACAAGGATGAGGTGCCAATTCCCTGTTAACCAAGCTTAGCTCATATCGATTGCTCAAAGAGCTCTGAAATTACCTTTGAGAAAGAGCTTTTATGACACACAATTTAATGAGTTACAGGAGTTAGTCATTGCTGCCACAAGATATGAAAAGCTGTTGCTAGAAGAACAACAAGTGAAGCATACGTCCAAAACTCCTCCCTTCTACAAAAACAAAGCTACAATTCATCATGTGGAGGTGGGAGAAATTGGGCCAGAGCGGGAGGACGATCATGATAGAGAGGAGATCGAGGTGTGTGCTGCTGAGATGACTACGCCTTTCAAACCCCTGACGGTAAAAGGATTAGTTCAGCCCGTCAAGGACCAGAAGATCGTGATGAACGATGGGGGCTTTATCCCGATGAAACCTCCCAAATATCAGAGCTATTCATTCGATCTGGCCAAAGCTCCTGAGATCTATGAATAGCTAGTGCGGGCAAGAGTGATTGTGCCCGACAGTACAAAGAAGATGCCCAAACGAGAAGAGTTGAGGGGAAAAAAGTATTGCAAGTTACATTATACTTTCAACCATTCTATAACTAACTATGTCCAGTTCAGAGACTAGGTACAAGACCTTATAGTGAAGGGAAAGTTGTTACTTGACAAGCCACAAGCCAGTATGATGGTTGATACAAATCCTTTCCCGTAAGCTCCTATCAACACGATCCATCTGATTTAGATAAAGAAACCAGTGTCATCGGGGGGTACAACAAAGAGGAAAGATGGATCTCGGGTCATCACAACATTCTCGCTCAAATAAAGAAGAAAGTAAACAAGGGGGCAAAGAGTTGCCCGAAAGAAGTTTGGATAAGGGCCAAAAGACAAGTAAATATTCATTCCAAAGCAAAAAGAGTTACAAGTAATCATCCTAATCTAATAATTTTACATCTTCACTCAGGGTGATTATTCAGGAGTGATATGTCTGCATAATTGTAAAAATCCGATTAGGTTCGGCCAGGATGGTGTGGCTAATTGCAAGCTGAGATCTAGAATGCTCCAACTCCGAGTTTGTCTTCTTCACTTCTTCGATTTGATTTTCGAGGGTGTCTAGAAGAGTTGCTTGCTCAGCCTTGAGAGCAACCAGTTGTTCTTCTAGTTTTTGGATTTCAGCAGTCACCACTCCAATTCTTTCTTTCGTTAATGAACCATCATTCATCAACTTGTCTACCTGAGCAGAAGTGCTTTATTCCTTCTCCTGAAAGCATCTTACTCGATTGGCTTATCTTTCTGCCCTCTTATATTGATCCCGAAGAACCCTCAGATTTTCAAAGAAGGAGAAGAATGAATCATGTTGGGTTTTTGACAGTTGGCCGGCTTTGAAAAACTCACTTGTAACCTTTTCCAGATCATAAAGGTGAAGGAAAAATTTTGTCCTAGCTAAGAACAAGTATGAACATTTGAATACACATGCAAGCTATTAACACTTTAAAGTAGGCATGCATCCAAAAACAATTCATAAAACCCATGACTTTCAAAGCCTAGTATATGGTGAACCAAAATAAACTCTTTAACAACATTAAAGAGAAGTAAAGATTTAGTGATTCTTTACCCTTGAAGCTCATCCTTGATTACACAAGGGATTCACCCAAGTGGAGGGCCTTCAAGTCACCTCCAAGCTCTTTGAATCCTCCTTGTGTTTTCCTCCCTTTAGTGCTCCTTTGATGATTTGAGGAAATAAGGATTTGTTCTCCAAAAACATCAAAAGCTTGATGTCTCTAAGTCTCTTCACCAAGGTGTATATTGTGAAGATGATATGGATGACTTAGAGAGATTTTAGATGCTAGTAAAAATCCTCTAAGTGGCCGGCCTCTATGTAGAAAATGAGAGAAAATGTTTCACCCAATTTCTATTAGAAAAACCCTTAATGAGAAAATTGCTATAAAGTTGCTTTTATAACATTTTCTTTGGTGAGTGGCAAACTTGTAATTAAGCAAGCTTGCCCATTCACCCTAATGGCAGGCCTCTCCTTGTTATTGGGCTAATGTGCCCATTTTGTTTTAGTTGTCATACAACTTAAACATAATGGGCCTTGTGGACCAAAACACTTTTGGGCCCCGAAACCCAAAACCAACATATAAGCCCAATACGAACTTTTCGTATAATTAATTAACTAATTAATTAATCTTGACCATTCTTCAATTAAACCATTTAATTGCTTATCCATTTCATATAATTTCTTCACTAACATCCTTATGTGGTGTGCGATCCATTAGGTTCCAATTAGCGAGGCAGTGGGCGATGTTACTCTTAACGATCGATTGTGAATTGAAACCACATTTCAATTCTCCCTTAAGATTAGAGTTTGCTAATCTTCAGGGCTTCCACAAACCATGAGTGACACCTAGCAGCATATCATGGTTACCCAAGCTAAGTAGAATTGGTTGGAGAACCTATCCAGTTACAACTACAATGCAATACGGTCCTTCTCTAATACAATACTCTTAATCACATTGTTTAAGTGATAGTTTGTTTCATGTCTACTATCCAATGTGATACTTTCCTATATGATTCCTTTGAATATGATTTGGAACAAACTTCCTAAGTCATATTCATATGCTTTGGCCAAAGACTTTAGAATCATATCTTAGAGTATTCTCCTTCCACCATGGAAGGTTAGAGATCCCTTGTTGTGCATTCATATGCCTACATGACTAGATAGCTTGACCCCAACAATGCCGTGGACAATCCGAAGGAATGCCGTTGACATGATCAAAGATCAAGGACCTAACCATTAGACATCTATGATGCCTCAGGTCAAAGGACTACTTTGCATATTGCAACTTTAGAGTTCATACATGACATGTATGTTCGAACTCTCTTTTGATCGACGTTCAGTGTACTCGATTACCTTTTCGAGCACCTATGTGTTTGTCTCAGTGTCCAACACCAAATGACTTGAGACTAGTTCATACTCACGTTTGAGTCTACATAACACATACTAACCTTAGCGGATTGTCAATGCCCAATTGGCAATCCTATGGCTAGGAACGTTTTAGGAATGAACATAAGAGAAAGGTCTCGATAATCTAACTCATTAGATCACTTATCTCTTAGAACAAATACATTCCTTGGATTCCTTTATTGCTTAAACACATGATACAATAAATAGTGATTAACAATAAGCTTTGCCCTTCATTAAACATATAAAAGTTTAATACAATAAGTATTCCAAAAGCTATTACATCAAATAAGTGGCTTTGTGGGCATACTTCCAACAAAAGGTCCTTAAGGCTAAATGAAGCGGAGAAATCCTTCCTTGCCCATTCTTGGAAAACTCGCTTCTGCTCTGGGAAACCTGAAGGTGAAGAATGCTTCGAGGATTTCAGCCTTGTCTCGAGCTGCCCGAATTTTTCAAACAGTTCGGGCAACTTAGCAGTTTTTGAAGCCAGAGAAGCAAGAGGGGGACTTTGCACTCCAGTTTTCTCTAATGAAGCAGCACCTACTGATGGGGCAGTTTTTAGCTCTCCGGCCTTCTCCATACCAGGATGAATCATCTCAGCACTCCCAATAGCCAAATGAGGTCGGGGGAGCCTTGGTTTACGAACCAAATGAGGAGGAGAAGTTTCTTCAGGCACATGCTGCAGAGACCAAAAGAAAATCATATTGTTAAATAGACAATTTGGAATGAAGGAAAGTTTGGGGAGGAAGAAATGTACCCGACTAATGCTTGGAGTCTCATAAGGAAGAGTACTAATTCCTGCTTGAGAGGAAGAAGAAATTGCGCCTACACCTTCACCAATACCCTGGAAGCACACAGGAAGGGCAGTGATGGTTAGTAAGTAGATGGTAAGAGTTACAGGAAGGAAATATCTCCTTACCAAAGTTCAACCCTGAGGGGATGAAGGAGGTTTATCAAGGGTAACTGTCGGGCAGGCAAACACCTGCAAAGTAGTTGCTTCTGAAGTCACAGGAATCTCAGGAACTATGGGTTCGTCACTTGTTCTTGTTGCCACTGATGGATTTTGTATTGAAGAAGGCTGAGGAAGAGGTAAATAGAAATCAATATCAAAACAATGAACGAGAAATCATTGTAAGGATGGTTACTCACCAAATTACTGTCCTCATCCACGAATTGCAACATTACCCATGTGGATGGATCAAATTGAGAAGAAGGAGTTGCCTCCAAGACAGAAGGAGAAATCAAATGGGAACCTTGGCTAGGCAAAGGGGCAGATACCCCGACCTGAATGAAGTTAGAGGAAAGGAAAGATCAAGCATTACCCCCAGAAATCATAAAGCTATCTAAGGTTTGAGCAAGGGAGTATACCTTCGAAGGGTCAACCCGAGGGGGGAGAGGTTTGTCTCTTGAGCAAGTGGCGGAGAGACCTCGGGCGGATGGAGCTGTTTGTTTCTTGTAGCCTAACTCAATTAAACCATACTCAGGGTTTTTGTGAAAACAGGGAAGATTATGTAGACATGCAAGTAGAGTATACCTCAAGTTCTTCAAGGGTTAAGTTTCTCAATTCTTCAGCATTTTTGTACATTGCAGCTCCTAAAGGTTCATCCTTGGAGGCGATGGTTGGTTTCTTTGATGTTTGAGGTCCTGTGTTCAAACATAGGTAACTATATAAAAAATCAAGGTAGCAGTTTAACCAGAAAGAACACAACTCACTTGAAGATTTTTGTTTCTTTCTGCCCGCCTCAACAACTGGAGCAGGTGGGTCTGAAGACTTGATAGTTTGGACGGTTCTGGACCTCTTACTCTTTCTAGTAGGAGTAGGAATTCGTGGTTTAATCTTGGGGGGGATGTAGGATCAGAATCTGAATTCTCAATCACGACTGCTTTCCTTCGCTTAGACACTTGGATAATAGCTTCAGGCGTTTCTTTTTCAACCCCTGAATCTTCTGAAACGTCCCCACTTCCTCCAGCTTCTCACCTCTCAGCCTCTGCCGCAGCTCCATGAAGAACTGCTGCATCAGCTGAGTCATCCTCGGACTCAGCAGGAACTGATTCAACATCCACTTGGGTTGCAGGGTTAAGAAAGGAAAAAGTTAAAAGGTTTAAGGGAAGGATTATGGAATCAAGATAAGGAGAAAGGGGATACCTATCAGAAGAACTTGATTCTTCTCTTGAATCATCTCCTTCCAATTTTCAAGTTCGCCCGAACTAGGGTATGATTTAAGAGAAAGTTGACCGAACAGACGATCATGGGTCTCTCTCAAGTCTCCTCTATATTTCTTGGTCCATTTGTCCTCCCACCAAGAAGAGAAGAGTGAAGTGCATTCAAAATTGAGGATTATGGACTTTCGGGTAGCCTGACTCATGACTTCGAGACTGCGTCGGGCAACCCTAAAGGTCACCTCAGAGGGAGATACTAAACGAAAGGAAGTGCCACAATGAACGGAGTCAAAGAGGGGGATAAGGATGGCTTGCCTAAAGCCTAATTGCCTGCTGCAAAAGTTGGGATGATACACCTCCAACCCTCGATCATACCGATTGCCCCGAACTCCCCAGGCCATATCTCTTGATTGAATGCAACTAATAAATTTTTCCCTGCAAGAAGAAGTGGCATCTTCCCCATAAGCATCTTGAAAGGCTTGGTTAGAGAACCAAGGATATCTTCTCAAGACTGATGCACACCATTCCAGGTCTGATCAAGTCCTACAAACCTTGAAGAAATAAAAGCAGGCAAAGGTGAAGTGGTCAGTAAGAGCAGCTTCAGCTAGGATTCGGGCAGGGGCTACACCTTTAGGGAACTCTAAATTGGTAGCCCGAAACTCTGGGAAATACCATTGGAGCCATGTTTGTATCATCCATATGGGTCCATTCAGGTTAGTCTCAAATGGTTCACCTTGAGTCATTTCGAAGAGAAGGTGGTAAAGATGAGAAAGAATGAATGGACCTGTTGCCACATCGTCAAAATTGTGAAGAGCTTCCACCAAGGGGATCCATTCAACCTTCACCCCTTTAGATTTGTTGGGGAAGATATGTTTGTTAAGCCAGTATAAAAGGAAATACATGTGCTCTTGATCTCTATCGGCACGGGAGGAACCTGCTCTAAAGTTTTCTTTTACAAAAGGGATAAATCCCTTGAACAAGGTTTCGTAGCTCTTGAAGGTTGCGGAGTTATATTCCAGGGAGAGGAAGGATGTGGATGAACCTGAGCTTTCAGCAATCGATGGGAGAGCCCAGTCTTGGGTAACGTCTACTATCCTGCCCGATGGCCTTAGCCTGAAGACTTGAGCCATATCTAGAATAGTCGGAGACATGGGACCCATGCGAAAGTCAAAAGTATTTGTGCCCGAATTCCAGAAAATAAGAGAGGAAGCAAGCAGTTCGGGCTTGGGAATAATGGTGGTTTTTTAGAGCATTATCAACTCATAAATACCATTATTCATCCATTTCGTCTTAAATGTTGGCTCTAGTTCATCAATCCATTGGGCCCAAGCCAGATCATTCATCAATGGAAAACCTCGGCGATATAACGACCACTTAGATGAGGAAATGCCCGACTTAGCCAAATAAGGATTTGGAGAGAACTAGTTATCCTTGGGCATGTTGTCCTCTATCACTGCAGGGACTCGAGAAATCCATGCAGGACCCAACGATTGTACTCCATGAACTTCAAAGAAAAGCTCAGAATACAAACCTGCTCGAGGGCGATGCAGGCCGTTGAGTAAACGGCGCAAAGTGGCGATACCTTCGCCAGATTCATATGATAGATGGATTTGGCTGGATCCCGAGGCCATTTTGATGAAATCTAGAAATGGAACGACAAGGAAGAAGCGGTTGAAGGATTAGGAAGTTTTCGACTCCGGAGATGAGAGGAATGCAGGAGATTCGGGAATGATGAGCTTAACCGAAGAAAGGCGGTGGTTGCTTTTGAAGAGTGTGCAAATCCCGAGAACGAAAGACGTGGGTATTAATAGAGACATATTCAATCAATATTGGCGCCTGAAATTCCAAGCTAAATATTGATTGAAGAGGGCACTGTTTGGGTTAAAACTTAAACTTTGGGCTTAGAAGGGAGTTGGCCCAAAAAGAGAAGGAAAAGCCCGAAGCTTAGCCCAAACCTAGAATACAGGGAAGGCTTTTTTCAGACTAGGTGCAGGTCAAGTGGTATAGACCAGCCAGCTATACAGCCCAAAAAGTACTTTTAGATGGCAGTACAAGTAAAATAGCTGATGAGTCACTACCCTTCAAATTGCATTCGGGCAAGGTTGTTGCTACAAGAGGCCAAGCCAAGGTGTTTATAAAAGGGGAAAGAGAGGTCAGAATCAAGGACACTCAAAACAAATACAAGCACAAACTCTGCTCAAAGCCAGATTTGCCTTCAAAACGAAGCTGTAGTCAGCCCAAGCTTTCATCCCTTTCGGGATAAACCTTTTGTAATAGCTCTGCTACCCTGCTCAACTCTTGCTGTAGTATCGATTTCTTCTGTAAACTCACCTCCCTACCCTTTTTCTAAGCTTTCAAACCTCTTACAAGACGACAAGCCTTGCCCGACAAGGTTAAACCTTGCCCGACCCTCTTTGTTTTTGTCTGTTTATTCATTAGCCTAGCAATATGTTGTATACTACAAGTTATATCCAAGTTATTTCTATTAATATGGCTATTAAAATATTCTCTCAGTGCTTAGATCCGATTTGAATATGTCTCCACAGTTCAAGTTAGATCTAAGTTCTAAGCCCTCGGGCATATAAGATTTGATCACCCTAAAAGTCATTGGCCTCAAGGCATAAAAAAGAACCTGATGTGGACTTAACCCATCCACTACAAGCTTTGATAACAAGAAGTCCGAAGTTACTTGGGGCGCAAGTAATCGACCTGTCACTTAGTTTTATTAATGTTATATTATGATTACCATGTAAACGTTCGGGGATGGGATGAGTTCTGATGGGAAGCCTCAAGGCCTACACCTAAGGCCCTACAAAGGCACCTATTTGGATTCACCCTGTTTTTTGGGCAAGAACATTGAGAATGGAAGGGGTTCTAATGGGAAGCCTCAAGGCCTATTCAAGGCCCCACAAAGGCACCTATTTGGATTCATTCTGCTCTTTGAGTTCAGGTAATCAGAAGTATGATGGTTATAAGACCTACATAACCAAGAAAAGGAACCTTATATGTTCGAGTACTAAGTTAGTTATTTATGGGAAGCCTCAAGGCCTATACCTAAGGCCCCACAAAGGCACCTGTCAATAACTAACATAGTCTTTCGAATATATAATTAAACTCAAACATCCGTTCTACATCTGCCATACTGAAGATGGTAGTGGCACACCTAAACACTTCAAAGTTAATCTTGATGGTGAGCCTCAAGGCCTACATCTAAGGCCTCACAAAGGCACCTCTCAAAGTTAACTCTGTCCTTCTCTTTCAGCCTTGCCTAACAAGCCCGCCAATAAAGCAGGAGCCCGACAGAAAAGCATCAACCGGCGCCAAACCTCTCGGGGAGCTGTGTGCTCGTCGGACAGGAAGCATCCCCCACGGGAATTTCCACCACGAACACCTAGTGGGTACGTGGAAGATTTAGACTAATGAAGTGTGTAGTGTGGAACCGTCGGCGGCTGGGTAGGCCTTTTTTGAACCTTGATTGTAGTTACAGTGCAATTCAATTTTTCTATCATTCATATCCCAATCAAAATTTATGTGATATGGAATAATGTCAAAACATATGTAAATATATTTGATCACCATGATGCATCTCATGTTGAAGCAATTCTTATAAACATAGCTTGATCAACAAGTAATTCGACTAAAGAATTCTGAGATAGATCTGATCATGTGACATCAAGGGATATCTCTTTCTATTAAACAATTACTAGAAGGTGATAGATCCCTTATTGCGCATTCATATATCTCCATAATCATATATATGAACCTGAGCAACACAATGTCAGGCCCTGCGCAATAATGAGGGCATTAAGGTGAAATCAAAGTTCATATCTATAAGCACAAGATATCCGATGTAAGAACTATTTGCATACCACAACCTGAAACTTTGTAGCTATTAACATGTGGTAACCATCCATACCGTTTAAACTTCTTGGGTGGTCACGGTTCACTAAACTATGAAATTTGTTTAAGGACAAAGTGACTATAGAATACAAGTCTCTCTGCCCTATCCTCGTTTAGGACATTGTTTCCATACCTTAAATCATATGAACTCATTCATAGCATGTTATCCCTACAATGTAAAAGCATAAACCCAAGAATGAATTAATATTGCCCTATTATTAATTATTTAAAATGAAATTGTTACATAATATTCAATATTACCAAATTTACTTTTAGAACACAACTCCCAACAAGAACTCCACCAAAAAATTATCATTACAAGACAAATTTCTTCAAATTAACATCAAACGTTTCAGAAGATGACAACATAGGTTCCTGCACACATCCACATTAAGTAAATTTAGCAACTTACAATTTCTTGGTTTGACACTAGTAAGATGTATGCAATTTTTTTTTTTTTTTTTACCAAAGTACGATGTCTGCATTTGAGCATCCAATCCAATTGGCATTGTGTGGAGAGAAGAACTTATGCTAATTTTTCATCCTTCGGCATAGAATACTCTCGACAAAACAAAACTAGTGTTATTACAATGTGCACTCGTGATTCGGAGCCTGGCTGTAACTGTTTGGTATATCAACTTTGATAAGAACTGAATGAGCTTTGTAGTCAACATGCATGTCACATATGGTACATATATATATATATATATGTATGTAAGGAAAAAAAAAGTGAAGATCGAACCCATTTGATTTAACATGTTGCATGAAGTGAAAGCAAACCTGTATGGTTTTGTGTCGAAGTACAGTCCTCAGGAATCTTGAGTTAGTCCATCTTTCGCTGTTAATCTTTTTAATGTAATTTACCATCTCGTCGAGCAAAATTCCATATGTTATGTCGGTCTTCTTCCTAACAGTTTCAGTGAGAATGTATGTCATTGCACCATTCATTGATTTTCCAGCAAAAGCCTGCATTTGTGATTAATACTATATTGGCTCACATGAAAATGAAGTAAAAAAAAAAAGAAAAAGTTCAGAAGTATGATAAAAGGGGGGTTCGACGGAAATTTTTTTTTTTTTTGGTCACCCGTTGAACGGTTTAGAGAATGTCCAAGGCCAGCAAGGCTTTATGACAAGGAATGTTGAACGGTCAAACATCAACACGTGCAAAAATGAGTGTAGTGGAGATGAGAATGCTTTGTTAGATGTGTGAACACAAAAGAAAGGTCAAGATTATGAACGAAGATATCTGAGGTAAAGTAGGAGGGACCACAACTGAAGATAAGATGAAAGAAAATCGGTGAAGGTGGTTTGGATATGTTAAATGCAGACCTACATATGCTCCGGTTAGAAAATGCGATTATGAGACAAAAGCTCAGGGGAAAAAGGTTAAGAGGAAGACTTGGACATAGACTTTAAGAAAAGACGTGGAGTACTTAGAGATAACGGAGACTAGGTCAAAACCGAGCACAATGGGGTTCTAAGATTCAAATAACTGACCCCACTTAGTGGGATAAAACTTTTTTGTTGTTATTGTATTATTGAACGGTTTAGAAAGGCCTTATTAAAGAAAACGTATGCCTTCCAATCCCATCATTTTGTGGAGATAAGAAGGGATAGGTTTTCTTTCCCTCCTTACCAACTAACATCTAGCTTCAACTTGGAAACATTCAGAAGTTGGCTTTTCATCATATTTTCCTTAAACACAATAATAGAGGGATCACTTACAGTAGTATCAGCTGCCATTTTATCATCTTCGCAAGCACTAAGAGAAATCGCTAACCCACCCCTTGTACTTTTTCTAGCACGAGATGGAGGACTATTATCTTTCCAAATATTCCTGCAAATTAACATGTAAAAAGAAAACGTATTTTCACAGTCTATTATAAAGGAGAATTTTTAGAGTTATGGTGAGATTACATTGCATGCTGCTATGGCATGGACAGTATTAACCTTAAACTATGGACTTGATGCCCATGATATCTAAATTGGGAAACTTTAATCACATTTATAATACGTGGTATTATATTCTCATAATATATAAATTTGATGTCACAGATTGAACGTATGTAATCATATAAATTTGAAGTTAAAGACTACGTAAATATACTCACAGTTTACGGTCATACACGTGCTCCAGATCAAGAATCGTTCCGCTGTGACAAGCATCAACAATAGCGTGAAGTGTGACACCCTCCTCGAGTGGCCAAACAATGGTTTCATTAATATCATTGTCAAGGATCATTCCCTCTTTCATAAAATCAACAGGGCAAATGGTCTCGTCGAACCCATCAAGCTCATCGTCTTTGAAATCAGGCTGTCGTAAGCCATGCCCTGAGAAGTAAAACACCAACGAGTCTCCCCGCTGGCATCCCTCCACAAGCCATTTCAAGGAATTTTCTATATTTTTCTTTGTAGGAATCCGCTCTAGGTCTTGCGGATCATCTTCTGCATTCATTGGTAAATTGAAAACGTAAACATATTATCTTATAAAGCACAAATAATGTCAGAGCCCACTCACTCTCCAGCAAGATAATATATCCGCTTTGGGCAAGGCCTAAACGCAACGGTTTTGTTCGTGGGTCTCCATACCCAAAAAACATCTTGCTACGAGAGATCAGATGTGCGTATATAAACTACACTACATTTCCTCGCCCAATCGATGTGAAAGTTTGATGCCAACGCAGGGTCACCACAAATAACCACTTCCTTTATCTTTTCCCCCTTTTTCTTTCTCGATTCATTTTTTATGATTGGCTTCTCTTTTAACCTTTATACATAGTATTGGAGACCAATGTTTTCTAATTGAGAAATAATTATACATGTAATTTGCGAATGGTTATAGAATTACGATCGACAAATAAAGAAAAGCTAATTAATTAATAATTACCTGAAAGTATGCGTATGCAGTTGGCAGGAAAACCGAAGGTCTTAGTCAGCAAGTTTTCCATGTTTTTTACATCATTATAAGTGCCTTTGAGCTTGTATTTATGTTGCTTGTATGTCACCCCGCAAAGAAGTGCACGCTTGTTTGGTCGTGATCCACTGGGTACTGGCTGCTCCGAGCGGGAGGAGGGCAACGACATCAGCGTCCCCGTCCCTGTATAAGATTGCTTGAAACTATTACGACTTGAACTACAACTACTAGAAGAATTGTTTGATGATGCTTCCTTGGTTTGAAAACACCTGGCAAGCCATCTCCGCAAGCTATGACGCTCACGCTTGTGATCTCCATGACCATGAATACTAGTTTCTCGTTGTGTTTCTGCAGCAGCACTGCGAGTCGTGATTACATGACCGCAGACGCATCGGTGCTGTGTGCCATACAGCGTCATTTGAACCCATTGCTTGCAACTAGGGCAAGCGATTTTTTTGCTTGCCATAATTGTCCATGTAAAATAAATATCAGAGGCTACAAGGCCAGTTAAGTAATATCTATATATAGAAGCGTAGCCATATAGGGAAGCATAATACGTCGGGCTTTCATATCATCTGGGATTTTTAATAATTAATTGTCAAAACCAACAACGGTAGAGACGTTTTAGTCCGCCGAGTTGAGCATCTTCATTGTATCATATATATTCCTAGCCTTATTAAAATGTGGGAGATCGACCGATCAAAGAAACTTTGGATACAATTTGATACCTAGAAAATCTAAGACGCAAGCGTTGAAGAGAAAAGCTCTAACCACCAAATCAATCCACTATTTATCGCGAAAATTCATACATTTTAATTTAAAGGTACAGTGTACGTTAATTCATATGTCCAATCAAATAGCAGTGTATGCATGGACCATGCTTCTGTTTTTTATTCCAAGTCATGTAATAAAAGTAAGAATTAGATGCCCTACGAAAGGCAAAAGTAACATGGCAAAGACGAGCCACTATCATGGGATTCGATTTACTTTAATTCATACTTTATATTTTAGGGGGAATGGCGGATAAAAACCAATCTCTGGATAGCACTCAACATATTCGCCCATGGTTTGCTTGTCTGTGGATCTGTGTTTTTCTTTTCATCGTTTGAAATAAGGTGTTGACGTCACTCACTTTTTAATTTACCTCAATTTAAATTTTACTTGGCAAAGTTAAGAAATTACATAGGACATGCATGCCAAACGTAAGTTTCAAACAAAACTGAGGTCGAGTTATCTGCTAAACTAAATAGGCAAAATTGTGCTAAAGCAGGTTCTAGAACCTATTAGGGATTTGGCTTGTCAATGCTAGTGTCCTATTTTGTTTAGGATTGTATTACGAAAACTAAAGGTGCATAGATTGTTGTCTTAAAAGAATTAGGAAATAATTAAGTTTCCTTGTATAATTCAGATTAGGAATCCTAGAAGCCTAATTAGAATAGAAAAAAAGTGTCTATTCCATTTAGAATAGGAACCTTAATAAAAAAAATAACAATTGGTCTATGTACTATAAATAGACTTGTTGGGGGCTGATTATTCACACGAACAATAGAGTGAAACACTTTGAGAGAGTGAGGAATGAGAGATACTAAGGCCATCTCCAACCAAAGGCTGGCCAGAGGGCTCGTTTGAGCCCTCTAGCCCTCCAAGATTCCCCAAGATATTAATATTTTAATGAATAGTACAGGGCCATATTTGCCTCCGTCTCCAACCGAGGGCCAGAGGGCCAAAGGGCTCGTTTTAGCCCTGTCACAAAAAACCGTCTCCAACCGAGGGCCAAAGGGCCATAGGGCCAAACATAATTTATTATTTAAAAACTACAATTTAATGTTGTATAAATGGCCTAGGAAGTTATACGAAAAAAATAGAATTGAAAAAAAATATGAAACAAATTTTGTGAAATAAAAGTTATAGGAAAAAAAATATGAAACAAAATTTGATTCATATGAAAAGGAAAAAAAAGGGAAAAAAAGAAGTTTACATTCATTAAAAAAAAAAAAATTTAAAAAGTTTAAATTCATTAAAAAAAAAAAAAAAAAAAAAAAGAGGCCTAATAATACAACGGCTGCTAGCCGTTATATTAAAAAACATTTCAAACTATTAGTGTCGGTTATAACCGACACTAATAGTAGAACTATTTAAAAAAAAAAGAAGATCTTTAATGTTGTCGGCTATAACCGACAGCAATAGGAAATCATTAAAAAAAAAATAGCCAGCCCGGGGCTGGCTGGCTGGCCGAAAGCAGCCAGCCCTCCAGCCCTCTCCGATCCCGTGGGACCCTCCCAGATTCCAGAGCCCTCTGGCCTAGCCCTCGGTTGGAGACGGTTTTAGGGCTATTTTCGGCCCTCTAGCCCTCTGGACCCTTCGGTTGGAGATGGCCTAAGACCTAGGGTTTGCGACAAGAAATGGGGCTTTTCTTGTAAACCAAAAGGGCTTTCATACTAGTGAACGGTAATCACCGAAATGAATGTATGCCAGTTTCGGCCGAACCACTATAATTCTTTGTGATCATGGCGTGCGTTTTCTTTTGTGTGTTGTGTTTTGGTTGGTTGTTTATTCTTTGTGCTTTATTAATTGTCGAAAACAAGGTCATAAAGAAAGCGTGTTTGTACAACATAACCAACAAGAACTAGATGCCTTTGCTTTTATTCAATGCAAGTGACACCCTTTAATTCTGATCTCTCTTAGATTCTCAGTTAACCGCTGACAGGAGAAAACTGAGGGAGGGAAGGATACGAATTCACGCAGCATAATCATAGCAAGGGGAGGGAAATGATTTATGCACATCATTTTTCACTTCAAGTACATCTCTTTTTTAGCTATATAATTAAATAAAGGGAAATTATAACAATGGTCCTTCAATTTTAATTTAATTAGAGTGATGGTCCTTCAACTAAAAACGCATGATCATTAGTTACTTAACTCATCAAAACGTGCAACTATAGCCTCTTTCGTTAACTCCATCAAAATCCCGTCAAAATAAGTTATGTTGAAATGACAATTGCTCCAATTGGATTAGAGTTAAGGAACCATTGCTCCAATTGGGTAAAAATTGAGGGATTATTGCTCCAGTTGGGTTAAAGTTAAGGAATTATTGTTACAATTTTTCTCGTTTGGTTTTTCTTATTTGCCCCTCGATTCAACCTCATATGCGTGGCACATGACTCATTTTAATGAAAGTTCTAACAGAATTGAAGAAAATGATCATAGTTGCATGTTTTAAGAAATTAAGAGACCAACGGTCATAAATTTTTAGTTGAGAGACGATTACTTCAATTAGATTAAAGTTAAAAAACCATTATTACAATTCTCTTAAATAAAAAAAATGTCACTCTTACCATATTTTTACTACACTCATACCACCTCTCTAATAAAGATCAAACCCACATAGCCCTATTTTGTAAGAGAGATGGTTGTAGTATGAAAAATGTGATAAGCGTTGCATTAGCTGCATTTCTCTTAAATAAATCAAAGAGAATCATGGGCCATAATTAAGAGGGGGAGTGCAGAAGGTGGAAAAGAGCGTGGAATTCATTTCTCCAAAGTGAATGCTAGCCAATATAGGTTCAAATTGACCCGAAAAACAGAGGGAGGAGGAGGAGAGGGGGGAAAACAATATTTCGGGAATTATGACTAAATATTACAAAAAGGCGAAATGGAAACATTCCAAAATGGTCAGGTTAGTAAAATAAAATTTACAGACATCACTAGAAACTAATCACATGAAATGATAGACTGCCATTTAGAGAGGATTAGCATTCCCTGGCATGTCGTTACCCAACCACATTGAGCTGCCCAGAGATTTTTGTTTTGCAAGTTGGACACATAAAACCAACGGAATCTGGTTGTATTTCGGAATCAACAGCCTCATGGTTGAACTCTACTCCGCACCATACACACGCTGTTGTTATCTGATGTCTGCCAGCCATGCTTAAGATGGCTTCTTCTGATTCAAACTGGACAGCGGAACCAAATGCCTTTTCCATCCCCGCGTTGTTTGTCAAATCCATGGGTACCTCGTGCAGTGTAAGAGATTCGTGCCCACTAGGAAATCCATACTTCAGAGGTTCTATTTCCTCCAACCTCAGCTCCTCAAACCCTGTTTCATCATGTCTCTGGGAAGCACTACTAAGATGCTCGTCTCCCTTTCAACACGGAGAACGGACAATAAAATTAATTTTCTTAAGCAGACAACATATTGCACAGAACAAAGAAATATAATCACGTCTAAGATTCGTTATTATAGTACAACAACCACCAAGCCTTCTCCCACTTAGTGGGGTCAGCTGTATGAATCCTAAAACGCCAGTGCACTCAGTTTGCACCATGTCTTTCGTTATTGTAGTCCTAATGAAAAATTAACTGTCACTTAACATGTAACCAATTAGTTACAAGGTCTACCATGGAAAATTTTGATAAAAAAACTACAATCAACGATCAAATTTCTGATATATACATACATATAATTCCACCATCTCAATGTCCTCATTTTATGACAAGGACCAATTTTGTTGAATTATAAGTCTATAGCTGATTAGTATTAGTGAAATAAGATGAGTTTATTTGTGTATTCACTTGAGCATATCTACCAAGTGTAAAGTCAAAAGATGTAAGGCCATGAGTGCCATGTGTGATAATCCTAGTTGTTAGGTAATGAATGGCTGAGATCAATTTTTCTGATGTGTTGATCCAGCTCAGCTCTTGTTAGCTGTAATATCTCTCCCTGCACGTTGTGTGAGTGAGTGAGAGAAGCATTAATGAAATAGAATATCCCTCTGTGAATTTTGCAGAGAGGAAGAGCAACCATTCTTTTCTCATCGTCTTTGTGCATTCATCTTCCTTCCTTCTCCTTTGCTAATCAGAAATATCAAACACTAACATGGCCTCAAAGCCAGGTTGCGTCATTTAAAATCTAGGCGTAAATCTGTGAGGTCACCGACTCAATCGAAGCTCACGAAAGGTTTGCAAGATGTCTGGATCTGGAAGCTCGGAAGTGAGAACTCCAATCTTCTCCGGTGAGAACTATGAGTTTTGGAGAATTAAAATGGTAACAATCTTCAAATCCATTGGGTTATGGAATCTGGTAGAAAAGGGATTGCCAACACCCGATTCAAAGAAGAAGAAGAAGGAAGCTGAAGGGTCGTCGGAAGACGACGGTGATGAAATGGTTGCTGTGCTCATGAGGGATGCAAAGGCTCTAGGTATTATACAAAATGCTGTTTCTGATCAGATCTTTCCTCGGATTGCCAACGCCGACTCAGCCAAGATGGCATGGGATCTACTGTACGGTGAATACCACAGTGGTGATCAGGTTAGATCTGTAGAACTTCAAAATCTTAGAAGAGAATTTGAGTATGCTAGAATGCGAGATGATGAATCCTTATCTAGTTATCTCACAAGGCTGAATGACTTAATTAATCAGATGAGAACATTTGGTGAATCTCTTTCTAATGAGAGACTTGTGCAGAAGGTTCTGATAAGTCTAAGTAAACCTTATGATTCGATCTGTTTGGTTATAGAAAATACAAAGTGTCTAGAGACTGTAGAATTGCAGGAAGTTGTTGCAATCTTGAAGAGTCAAGAACAACGGTTTGATTTGCATAATGTTGATACCACTGAGAAGGCATTTGCATCATTCTCAGTGAGTCCCAAAGGGCAAAATAGAAGTGGAATTCAATCTAGTTCATCAAAATTCCAGAAGAATTGGAACTCTAAGGGAAAGAAATGGGATTCAAAACCTTGATTCCAACAGAAATCTTTCAATAGTCCTGCATCAAATTCATATCAATCAGTCATTGGGTCAATAGAGTATCAAACCAGTGTAGAGTGTGCTCTAAGTTTCATTTTGGTGAATGTAGGTATAAGGGGAAGCCCAAATGTTATACATGCGATAAGTTTGGTCATTGGGCTAAAGAATGCACTGTAGGGAAGAATGTGCAAAAGGCAAACTCTGCAAATCAAGTGGAAGTGACAGGGAATTTGTTCTATGCTAATAGTGCAATCTCAGAGACAAATGTCAATGGAAATTGGTATGTTGACAGTGGTTGTAGTAACCACATGACAGGGAATGATGATCTTCTTGTTGACATAAAAACAAATGTTGCTGGAAAAGTGCAAATGCCTACTAGTGTGTTAGTGAATGTTGTTGGAATGGGTTCATTGCAGATAGATACAAATAGAGGTAAAAAGTATATCAGAGAAGTCATGCACTTGCCAGGGTTAAAAGAGAACTTACTGAGTGTTGGACAAATGGATGAGCATGGATATTATCTAGTATTTGGAAGAGGCTTGTGTAGTATATTTGATGGACCTTCACTTGACAATCTTGTCATGAAGGTCAAGAAGAAGGAAAATAGATGCTACCCTCTTTCTCTGTTGAAAAACAATCAGTTGGTTCTGAAGGCTAGCATAGAGCACTCACTCAGATTTGGCACACAAGACTAGGTCACTTGAACTTCAGGGGGCTTCAGTAACTCAATGAGAAGAATATGGTGCATGGTCTTCCATATCTAGAAGCAATCAAAGATGTATGTCAAGGATGTCAATTTGGAAAACAACATAGAGACTGGTTTCCAAAAGAACAAGCCTGGAGAGCAAACTGTCATCTAGAACTTATTCATGTTGATCTGTGTGGTCCTATGCAAAATGCATCCTTGGCTGAAAACAAGTATTTCATGCTATTCATTGATGACTGTACAAGGATGATTTGGGTGTATTTTCTCAGATACAAATCTGATGCATTCAATTATTTCAAAAAATTTAAGTCTATGGTGGAGTTGCAGAGTGGTTTCAAACTTAAATGCCTAAGGAGTGACAGAGGTGGAGAATTCTTATCATCTGAGTTCACTAAGTTCTGTGATGCTGAAGGCATTCAAAGACAACTTACAATGGCTTATACTCCTCAACAGAATGGAGTAGTGGAAAGGAAAAACCGAACTGTGGTTGAAATGGCAAAAGTTATGCTTCATGATAGAGATATGACATACTTTCTTTGGGCCGAAGCTATACACACAGCTGTGTATATTCTAAATAGGTGTCCTACAAAGGCACTTGGAAATACAACTCCTTTTGAAGCTTATAGTGGTAGAAAACCAGGTATAGCCCATCTCAAGATTTTTGGTTCCCTGTGCTATGTACATGTGCCTACTGAGACAAGACAAAAGCTAGATGCTAAGAGTGTCAAAGGTGTGTTTGTGGGATATGCTACATGTGAGAAAGGATACAGAATATTTGATCCTCACACTAAGAACCTAATCTTGTCAAGAGATGTAGTTTTTGATGAATCTATGACTTGGAATTGGAAAGAAAATTCACAAAATTCAGTTGCTGCAACCTACATTCAGGATCAACCTGAAAATGTAGTTGGTGTGAATTCATGAGTTGAGTGAAATTGAAGAAAGCTCCCCCAGCTCTAGTTTTCCCTCTTATACAGAAGAACAAGAAATTTGTACCCCTGAATCTGCAAAGATTTCAGAGACTTATGATCACTCACCTCTGAAATGGAGAAATTTGAATGATGTTCTTGCCCAATGCAACTCATGCATTCTGGAACCAAAAAGATATGCAGATGCAGCTCAAGATGAATCATGGTTAAAGGCAATGGAAGATGAATTAGCCATGATTAAGAAGAATGGCACCTGGAAGCTTGTGGATAGACCACCAGAAAAGCCGATTATTGGAGTTAAATGGGTCTACAAAACCAAGTTAAATCTTGATGGTTCAGTTTTAAAAAACAAAGCCAGGCTAGTTGCAAAGGGTTATGCTCAAAAGCCAGAGCTAGACTACAATGAAACTTATGCTCCAGTGGCTAGATTGGATACTATCAAGACACTTGTAGCTTTGGCAGCACATAAGAGCTGGAAATTCTATCAGCTTGATGTAAAATTAGCATTTCTAAATGGTGTATTGGTAGAAGTTTATGTAGATCAGCCCGAAGGATACGTAGTCAAGGGAAAGGAAGATAAAGTCTACAAACTGCATAAAGCTCTGTACGGGTTAAAACAGGCTTCAAGGGCTTGGTATGGAGAAATTGATACATACTTCTTTCAATGTGGTTTTGAGAAAAGTTTGAGTGAACCAACACTGTACACCAAAGCAAGGGGGCAAGACGTTCTGATTGTTTCTATCTACGTGGATGACATAGTCTATACTGGTAGTAATAGACAGATGCTTGAAGAATTCAAAGAAGACATGAAAAGAAAATATGAAATGACAGATTTGGGTCTTCTCAATCATTTTCTTGGAATGGGGATAATTCAGACCAACTTTAGCATTTTCATTCACCAAAAGAAATATGCAAGTTCTTTACTAAACAAGTTCGGTCTAAATGAGTGCAAATCTGTGATCACACCACTTGTGGCGACTGAGAAATTAACCAAAGATGATGGAAGTGGAGCAGTAAGTGAAGAATTATACAGAAGCATTGTGGGAAGTCTTCTATATCTTACTGCTACTAGGCCGGACATTATGTATGCATCTAGTCTACTTGCTATATTTATGCATTGTCCTACTAGCAAGCATTTTGGAACTGCCAAACGTGTGCTCAGATACATCAAAGGGATTCTAGACTATGGTTTGGAGTATACAAAAGGCAAGAAGGCAATGTTGATTGGCTATTGCGACAGTGTCTGGGGTGGATCACCAGATGATAGCAAAAGTACATCCGGTTATGCATTTTCTTTTGGAAGTGGAGTTTTTTCTTAGGCTTCAGTTAAACAAAGCTGCGTGGCATTATCCACTGCAGAAGCAGAGTACATAAGTGCATCAAATGCCACTGCACAAGCAATCTGGCTCAGATTTGTATTGGAAGATTTTGAAGAACTTCAAACTGAAGCAACTCCATTGCAATGTGACAACACCTCTGCAATTGCAATCACCAAGAATTCTGTGTTTCACCAGAAGACTAAACACATAGATAGAAGGTATCACTTCATTAAAGATGCAATGCAGGAAGGAATCATTGATTTAGTGTACTGTCCCACTGAAGAGCAGTTAGCAGATATTTTCACAAAACCTTTGGCTAAGGATCGGTTCAACTATCTCAGAAATATGCTTGGAGTAAAATCAGATCAAGACTTAAAGGGGAGTGTTGAATTATAAGTCTATAGCTGATTAGTATTAATGAAATAAGATGAGTTTATTTGTGTATTCACTTGAGCATATCTACCCAAGTGTAAAGTCAAAAGATGTAAGGCCATGAGTGCCATGTGTGATAATCCTAGTTGTTAGGTAATGAATGGCTGAGATCAATTTTTCTGATGAGTTGATCCAGCTCAGCTCTTGTTAGCTGTAATATCTCTCCCTGCACGTTGTGTGAGTGAGTGAGAGAAGCATTAATGAAATAGAATATCCCTCTGAATTTTGCAGAGAGGAAGAGCAACCATTCTTTTCTCATCGTCTCTGTGCATTCATCTTCCTTCCTCCTTTGCTAATCAGAAATATCAAACACTAACAAATTTGTGGGGCCCATGCAAAAATATGGTCTCAGTATCAGCTCCGTCTATCTTTTAATTCTCCTCCAAGCATCACTATAAGTTCTCAAATCAAAATCTACTTATTTAGTTACCCACATGATCACTTAATAAGTTTATCGGCAACACTTTGTCCCTCTATTTATTTCATGACAATTAGACGACTAAAGAGTCCACTGGACTCTCCTTGCATGGATAATCCTTGAAGGCCACTAAACAATTAGTTGGATCGGAATCTTCTGATTATGAGACCTTCTTACAGGTCCCACAATGTAGTCCTTTTTCCTTTAACGAAGTGTATTTGCGTGTTAAGCACATAGCACCTATTTCTTTTGTTAACTCATTAATGCGACAAAAGAAGCAATAGTATTGAATCAAATAATTTGATGCGACAATAGAAGTAATAGTATTTGAATCAAATAATTTAAACAGACAAAGTAGACAATTATTTGATCAGTAAACATTAGCTTCTTCCCTTTAGTAGGAAAAGAGATTCTTACCAAAATAAAACTAGAACACCGTACAAAAAGACAATAGACTAATAGTTCCACAGCCAACACACTGACAACTTATAAACAAATTCAATCAACAAAAACCATATAAACAAAATTATAGACTTCTTATATTGCTATATTTCGGGCAGGGTTCCAATCTTGGAAAAAGAAACATGATATATATTTTTTCAATGTCAGTTCTTCAACAATAATTTCGGTTTTAATTTTGAAGAAAAAAGTTTGAATGAGACTCAGGTGTATCAGTGTATCTGGACACCAGAAAGAAACAAAATATGGCAGCAATGCTTGATGGTACCTTATCCTATATAGCAGTAGATGTGGGAAAAAGAAACATGATATATATTTTTTCAATGCCAGTTCTTCAACAATAATTTCCGTTTTAGTTTTGAAGAAAACACTTTGAACGCGACTCAGGTGTATCAGTATATCTGGAAACCAGAAAGAAACAAAATATGGCAGCAATGCTTGATAGTACCTTATCCAATATTGCAGTAGATTTGGGAAAGCAGACCAATGATTGCACCAGTGGTACTGAGGAGTCAGAAATCCCGATTTGCAGTTCATTTCCTTCATAAACTTGGCATACAGATTCTATCAAAGTATCATTAGATTTAGATGGTTCGTGATCAATGCTGCTACCAAAGTAAATTGCTTGTTCACTATTGTTAGTGCTGTGTTCAATGGCATTGGGCTGCTCTGATGCACTTGTGCAATTCAAAATTGCATTCCCTACTGCATCACAAATATATTTGTCATCCGAAGAAGCATCTATCTTGCAGTGAGTAGCTCCATCCTGATTAGTACCAGACTTCTCTAATTCGTCAGAGGTGGATGCCAAGCCATCTTTTTTCCAAGGACATTCAGATGGTTTACCGTTCATCTCCGTAGCTGATAACTCAGCTGTTTTCATAAAAGAGTCCTTAATATCTACAACTTCCATAGGATCATCAGTTCCTTCCACACTTCCATCAGTTATTGTATGTTCACTATCATGTTGATCTGAATCAATTATGTCAAACAAGCGACCCTCCAGGTCCTGTTCACTAAGAGGTGAATCTATGTTCATTTCTTGATGAGAATCGGAAGCAGGAATTTCTGAACTAAATCCCATGTATGGTTTATCAGGTGCAGCATCACCTTTGGATTGATCATTAGGTTCAGCAGTTGAGGTTTCTATGATAGAGTTTTGAGCAATTTCAATCAGAGCATCCATTTTTGAGATCCTTGATGGCAAACCTTCGCTGTTTGGAGACTCTATTCTCTTTTGAAGTGTTGATGGACCAGGCGATTCTTCCACCCTCCTGACATAATTTCGAACATGAATCCCTACATGACCATTGTAGCGACGCCTTTCCAAAAATACCTTATGGCAAAACTGGCATTCATATTTCCCATCTTTAATTATCACACCATCACCAACAGTAGAACCAAGTCTATACCTCCTTGTAGTCCTCTGGTGAAAAGACAATAGATGCTGCAAATATGAATCCTTCTCATTAAAAGTCATATTGCATTTGTGACATTCAAAAAGGTCATGTATCTGAACCTCAGCAAGATTGTCTACTCCCAATAAGGTAACTTCCTTTTCACGCCCATTAGATATAGAAGACACAACTAGAGCAGCGCTGGAATTCACGTCTTGCCTACGGTCTCCATCCTTATCAGCATGCTGCTGCACCCCAAACAAAATTTGAAAAGGATTTATTATCGAAGGTACAATAAACCAAACAGCTGCAATAATATATAACTTACATTTTCAGTAGCCACTATGCACCCTTCCAGAACATTCTCACGCCCATGACCACCATCTGGCTGTCGTGCATTATTGTGATCAGAGAAGGAGTGCAGAAATGAAGAAACTTCCTTGCAGGTCAGAAATTGTTCTCCAGTAGGGCTGGAAAGTATCAAGCAACTTGTAATGATGAGAAACACAAGCGAGAGAGGTGACTCCAAAATACAGGATACAAAGTAGAGGAATACTGAAATGAAAATATAAATAACCACAAGGCACGAGTTAACTAGTTATACATTTTGTTCAGGTTATACTATTTTCATCATTACCAAACTATAGCAATAACTGTGTTTGTGTCTCCAGTAATTCGTTTGTAAGAGGGGTGAAAACCAGTACAGAATCCTAATTTGATCATCATTACTCAAGGATGATCTGCTAAGATAATCTATGTTACCATACAAAAGAAGCATTCTCATGGAAATGATACAAAAAAAAAATAAGTAAATAAACTTTGAATTCCGGGCACCCCTAACGATGCATGCATACAAAGTTCTAACAATCGGGAGTTCAATGATCAACAGAAATGTCATGGCAAAGTAAATGTCGAGCAATAGAATATTAAACTATCTTCAAATAATAACTAATTAGACCTCAATGATGCAAAGCCAAATACAAGTGACTGAACTGAAGAAAAAAAGAGCTTCCAAGCAAGTAAAACCTTATGTATCGGCGGCAGTAAATCCAAGCACGTCCTTCCTTCCTCTTAAGGCCCAGCAAGAGCTTCCAACCGACCGGCAA